>NC_067474.1:68126552-68726552 GCF_947179515.1 Apodemus sylvaticus | reverse complement strand
ACTGGCACATTCTGCCCAACATGATGCTGTAATGGTATCCATGGACATTATAACCAAGGCATCATGCAGATGCAGAATATGTGTTCCTTCCTACTTCACGATCTAGAGCTTTCATATCCTTTCCTTCATTTAAACCATCATATTTTCAGATAAGAATTTCCTCTTCGAAAAAAAAAAAAAGAATCAATCCTAGCTCACCACAATCCTACACAGTTGATTGCATCTCAGGAACCAAGTCTTACCATTGGAGTCTTCCACTTCTTCAGCTGGGGTAGCCTTCTGAGAGGAGTGGTGGGCATGTGAGGAGAGGAGACTGACAATCCGTGGCCGGGGAAGGGTCAGGGCTTTTCCATGGACCTTGAGGGAGTGTTCCTTCAACTGGCTGATTGTCATGGTGGAAAATGAGCACCAAGAACATTTGTAGGCATGCTCACCTAGAAGGAGATGTGGTGAGGTAGACAGGAAAGGTGGGAGTCAGGAGAAAGAGGGCTAGAAAGCAAAACCGCACAGTGAATTGGCTCTCTATAGAGAGGTGTTCTAACGATTCTCGGTCTGGACGTCCTCCAGGGCTAACTCCCTGACCATCCTCACAACCACAGTCCTGGGAAACAGCACTCACAAGCTCCAAGGTAAGGCCACCTGGTTGGTGGCTGTCAATCTCGTGTTCTACCTACAGCAGCGTGGCTTTTGGGATGGTCCCCACCGACCTAATTCACCTAATTCAGAGAGGGTGCCTCCAACTTCTTCCCCCTTCTCTGTATTAAAATTAGGGCAGGTTTCTTTCAATCCACAGAAAATATTAGGTTTAATTCTTTTTCTCAGTGGCTTTTTCAAACATGCTGTCTCTCCATGGCAGCCCTGTTGTATTAATTCTCAATATTTAATACTGCTGAACTACGTGCCCCCTCATCTGACACATTCTTATCCATTTTCTCTCCACATATATTTGGGGCAGAGGGCAAGTTCATAATGAAACCCGATTTCCTATATAATCAACATGATAGAAATGCAACATTTCTTTAGGAGGAAGAATTAGGTATGCATAAGTGGGAAGGAAGTGTGCATACTGTAGTCAGCATTCAATAATACATTTAAACAGAAATACAGTACAGAAAGTCATGACCAAATCAAGACAAGAATGTGGCTTACCTATGCTATAGCTTTCAAGTTCATTACATTTTAAGAATGAACTCATCAGTGAGTTGGTCTGTTACCGGACAAATATACACTAGTCTGATCAATCTGGAAATCAATCTCATTTTCAATAACAACAGGTCAATTTGGCTCCCAATCTAATAACCCTACCACTGATAGTCTTTATTTAGAAAACTGCATACAAGGCGGGCATTGGGGGTTCAGCACCGAGCTAGAGCAGTAAGTCTGTGAGTTAGAGGACAGCCTGGCTGCAATAGCAAGATACTGTCACAAAAATCCCAGTGAGCAAGGAAGGAAGACAAGGAGAAAGGGAGAGCGGGAAGGGAGGAGGGGGAGAGGGACACACCCTTAATACAGGAGATTTTATTTGGAGATTAATATTATTTATGGACTGGCAAGGTGGCTCAGTAGGTAAAGGCATATGCAGGCAAGGCTCATGACCCAAGTTCAACCCTGCAACCCATGTGATAGAAAGAACTAACTCCTGCAAGGTATCTTCTCATACACACACACACATACACACACACACACACAAACACACACACACACACACATGCACACACAAATGGAATGGAAAATGGGCACACACAGAGAATATAAATAAACAAATTGATGAAAAATTATACTATCTACGTGTGGAAAGCTATGAAACAATGTAGATTTTGAAAGAAAAGAAAACAATCAGGCAAATGTAGGTATATCCTCTTGATGAACCACAATTAAAATAAATTCTTGAAGAATTTGTAGTAAGACAGAAAATTAAGAATGAGTTAAAACAAAACATTCTTTATAGACATTATAATTCCAACTGTGGAAAATAATTATAGAGAAAACAGTTGACAGGAAGTTTCAAATATTAACAGTGGTCCTTTATGTAATAACATTATGGATGACTGAACATTTTGTTCAGTCACTAATAAATATGTACTTAGGATCCAACTCAGGTCCTCTTGAAGAGCAATAAGTGTTATTAACTGTGAAGCTACCTCTCTAGCCCCTAATATTAATGTGAGTTTGGATGCATGAACCTTGCTAGGTAGCTATGAGTCTGACTCACAGCCTAAGAGTCAAATTCAGCACTGCTTCGCTCTAACTCAACAGAGTGCCAGGCAAGAGAGCACATGCCTCTTAATATAATATCTTAATATAATCCCAGAACTCTACGGGATGAGGCAGGAGGGCTACTGCAACTCTGAGACCAACTTGGGCTAGACAGTGAGTTCAAGGCCAGCCTGAGCTACATAGCAAGCCCTATCTGAGGATACTAATAAAAAGAAATAAAACTCAACTGAAGCTGGGCGCTGGTGGTGCCTGCCTGTAATCCCAGCACTCTGGGAGGCAGAGGAGGTGAATTTTTGAGTTCATCAAGGCCAGCCTGGTCTACAGAGTGAGCTGCAGGATAGCCAGGGCCATATAGAGAAACCCTGTTTTTAAAAAACCAAAATCCAAAAAAAGTCCCCTCACCCCCCAAAAAAGAAAGAACTCAACTGAGAATAGGCAAGGTGAGAGACTTGTGGCAAAATGTACTGCTTTCTCTACGGCGAGGATCTCCCTCAGCAGCTCACAGTCACATTGCAGATTCCCCGGGGTAGTGATCGCAGAATTATATTGCTTTTCTTTTCTTTCTGGACACTGCTAGCCAACGACTGAGCAGAGGATGCTAGCTAGTCAGTCAGCTCTAGGAACGTACACTCAGCTTACTGCTTTGAAGATGATGTAGCATCTGGTTGGTTCAGAGACCTTCGCTGGGCCAAAACCATTCACCCAGCCTCCCACTGGTAAGAATGCTTTTTGGCCAAGGCCACAGGCAGTGAGAAAAGCACACCAGGACGCGGTCCCAGCTGAATCATTTGTGATATACATGAGTACTAAAAAGTAAGGCGAATCCTGAAGCTACTTACTCCTTGGGCTTTAGGAGAAGTTTCCCAGGAATATTCAAATACTACCAGAAACAAACCTACATAACTAATCTCTAACTCATAACTAAGCTCCAACTCCAATCCTCAGTGGAGCTAAGGGCAGTTGTGTGGCATAAGCAGTTTCACTGCACTAAGACAGAATAGCTCAACAGGTTCAATGCTCATGAAACAGAGGGAAGATATGGGTGATGACTGGTAGGCAAAAGAGGAAGTCAAGCTTTTGTAAGACTGCCCAGAGTGTTGTAAAGTACAAAAGGCACGCAGGGAATCACATAGTACCTACCGCTGGGAATGGCATAGAAATGAGAAAGTTGACGGCCGTCACAGCTTAGTGCACAGCCTGGGGTGGATACCATGTAGTGAACAAAACAGCACAGCTCCCGGACACTCGTGACGCAAGTGGAAAAGACATGGCTTGTCTCTGAGCATCTCCTGAGCCACCCCAAACTTCCTGAGTTTTGTGTTAGCGTATGTTCTGTCTCATGTACAAATTAGCTTGAGTTTTTTTTTTTTTTTTTTTAACAATTCAAAAAGAGTTTTTTGTCATCCCATGATCCAGCTGAGGTAATTTAGAAATTTCTTTTAAAAACAAAACAGTCTAATTCTAATCCGTTAGTGTTATCAGTCAAACAAAGCACTAGTGGTTATTTTGGATTATGAATAATTTGTTCTCCTTAAATATGTACATGCAACCATCCCAAGTACAAATTGTATTTCGTTCCTGTGGGGGAGGGGAAGCTTTCATTTCCACTCAAGGCCGCCGTGATGTAGGCAACTTGAGAGAGTACTGAAGGGCACTCCGAGGAGCCACTCACCAGCATGGGCTTTGAGGATGTGTGTCTTCAACCGGCTGTTGTAGGAGGACTTGAAAGAGCAGAGTTTGCAGCGGAATGGTTTGTGGTGTCCGTGGTGGGTCTGCATATGGCGATCCAAGCTTGAGGTGGAAGAAAAGGAAAACAGATTAAAAACCACAGGTGTCGTCCCACTTCTTCCAAATATCCGAATCCTAAGCTGGTCCAAGTCTTCCCTCCTGTTTTCAAATGCCACATGCACCAATGTCATTACCAATAAAAAAATAGGGAGGCCAGAGTTGTGAGAGCCATTTTTAATAGGAAGAGAATCTGGAGGAAGAGAGTAATGATCTTTTTAGAAGCCTAGTGTGGTTTATATAACTATAATCCTAATACATGGAAGGTACAGGCAGGAGCATCAGGCATTCAAGACCAGCCTTGGTTACATGGCAAATTCTAGGACAGCTGTATGAAACTATTTTAAAGAAGAAGGAGGAGGAGGAAGAGGAGGGAAAAGGGGGGAGAAGGAGGAGGAAGAGAGGAGTAGGAGGAGGGAGAGGAGGAAGGGGAACAGGAAGAGGGGAAGGAGGAAGAGAAGAAGGAAAAGAAAGAAAGGAAGAAAGGAAGGAAGGAAGAAAGGAAGGAAGGAAGCAAAGAAGAAAGAAAGAAAGAAAGGTTTTTTTTTTTGGATTGAGAGATGGTAACAGTTATAGCAGATCATGCTTTTCTCTTCATAGTGCATGGGTCATGATAATCCAAAAACAAAGTTTTTCTGCCCAGCTCTCTAGTGAGAGTGCCCATCTAACTCACATAGAGAAATGGGGTAAGGGTGGGGAGAGATGGGGGATGGTAGAGAAATGTAGCGAGTGTGACCTGCTCACACAGGCTGCAGTGTTCTCAGGATTTCTATCAATATGGAGCACAATGCAACTGTGTTTCAAGAAATCATGTGTGCAAAGGGTGGGCTGGAAGCCGCTTCTGATAAATAAAACTTTAGTTGCCATACATTACTTTTCCAGAAGCAATTTATGAGGATATTACTTAATTAGAATAAACCCCTAGTACTTCTTAATAATTATTAGTCTGAAAAGTAATAAATCTGGCAAACAAGGTTTGCCACGTTCTCATTCATACAGGAATCCAGAGACTGACATTCTGTTGAGTGACTCGAATATACTCATCCTGTGTATACAGACCCAACACCTTCCTACAAAGCCAATGTTCCTCATTTCTGTAAGTGGCCCTGCCATTCTCACCACCAAGCAGATTCAGAACTGGATGCCACTTCTGCTCTGTTATTTGCCCTTTACTGATGCATTCCTAAATCCAATCCCTAACTTCTTAAATGAGCTCCTAGGATTTCTTCTAAATTGATCTCCCTGGCTGACCTATACAGTCAGTCAGGCTGCCTGAGATAGAATCCCAGATATTTGCTTATAAGCTACGTGGCCCCAGGAAAACTATTTAGTCTTTTCAGCCCTCACTTTTCCCATCTATAATATGGAGATAATAATGGGCCAGGCATAGCTCATAGGGATGTTTTGTAAATATAGAGAGGTAATAGCTCAAGGTACTTAAGATAGCGCCCGCTGTATCAGCAGGTGCAATAATTGTTGGTAATTATGAAGGTTACTCATTCCAGACTCTTCCTTTTGCCAGTGCAGTAATTATAATACACTAATTCCTGGCATTTATAGACATCCTAATAGGATGCCTACTTAGGTAGCCAGGAGATAAACTCTACTATTCCTTCTCATGTAAGTTAAGGCTTACAGAAACTAAACCACCAGCTAGGCCTCAACCTAGGTTGACGTCTTCTCCACCCTGGGCCCTCCCTTCTCCCTATCCTGACTTCTTCTCAAACCAGATAGGTTCAACCTTTCTGCTTTTAAGACTTGACTCAGTTTCCCATATCTGTAAAACCCTCTCAATTATCCCCCAAGTAAAGGGTGCATTTTCCTTTGTTTAATTTCTCAGCATCTTGCCAAAATCTTTTTTTTTTAAATGTACCTCATTTTGTCCAGTCATTTCTTTTAGTAAGGCAATTATACCCCAATCATCTTCACATTTTCCCAAAGCATAATGCCAGGCATAAATTATTCTTTTATTTAAAATAACTTACTGAAGACCTATGTGCATCATGCAGTGTGGTTTAATACTTAAGGAACCGAGAATGCCAGTTTTAATGCCACTATCCGGATGCATGCAGGCAAAGTCTAAATGTTAGGCTCTGTATCAGAGTAAAAAGTGTGTCATCTCTCCTACTCTCTAAAGAGAAACACAGCTCCTCCTGCTTTTAGTCATTCTGTCTGAACTCTGAAGCAAACAGACCTCACTCGTTTTCAATTACCACAGAGATAAACAGTAAGCTAACTACCGTCAATAATCTACCAGACTTTCAGGAAAAATATTTATGTAACAAAAAGTTTCCTTTCCTTAGACCCTGCCCCTTCCTATCACCCACCTTCCCACTTTCAAAGCTGTAATGGGCCTGGGATATTCCTACTTCTTAGACTCCCCAAACTTTTAGCAATTCGTGTGTGTGTGTGTGTGTGTGCGCGCGCGCGCGCGCGTGTATTTCCATGAACTTGCAACATGCAGAAGGCACCACTTGCAGAAGTCAGTTCTCCTGACTTCTCCATGTGAGTCCCGGGAACTGAACTGAGGTTGCTAAGAGGTACCTTTCCTCACCCCTGCTCCTTGCTGATCCCAAGCAAATCCCTACCTTCTACAATCCTTGTTACCTTCCAATGAGTCTCCAGTCACAGCATTAACTGGACTAACTTGCCATCTTTAACCCCTTGGTTTTCCAAAGAGAACTTGACTTCTTCAAATGATATTTAACTTTTGGCTATTTGGTGGCTCTATCAGGAAAAACATCTGCCCCCAAGAACTGTCTCTTCTCTTGAGTAAATTGTAATGATTCCTCTCTGTATTGTTTTTTTTTAAATGCCCTAAGTGGCTAAATCTAATGCTGACTCCTCACTGCGAATCTTAGGTCCAGTCTATAGGTCAAGGTCATAGCAGCGAGGAACCAGGAACTGAGCTTTCACAGTCATCTGGGTACCTGCTTCCTGCTACAGCTTAGCTCTCTTCTTCAAGGTACGCCCTCCCAATAACAATGAGGGACTACCCAGTGGCACTTACTTGTGTCTGAATGCAGAAACAAAGGAGCAATACTGGCAGCTGTACTTGTCCTCTCGGGTAAACATGGCCAAGGCCAGGTGGCTCCTCTCATGAGAACGCAGCCCCTGCATGGACATCAGGACCCGGTCACATTGACTGCAATGGTATCCCCCCGGCCGGGTTTCATCCTCCAACATTGCATCAAACAAGCAGTGTCCACCATCCACCCGGCCCACCAGCGTGCCACTGGCGTCTCTGGCTGCTTCCAGTCCATCGAGGAACAAGTGGGAAGGGTCTTCAGCCTCCTGCTAAGAGAACCACACACATACACATGCCCCACCAACAAAATAAATATCCATTGTTACTACTCCAGCTTTCTTCTTTTCCCTTCATTCTCCCAAGCTCAGCAGCATTTCCGTCAATGTTTTCTCCCCTGCATCTCTGGCTCCCCGTACAGAGAAGGCAAGCTTAAGAGTCGTTTCTTCCACAGTGGTGTTGATTTTCAGGCAACATTAATTTGGAAATAAGAGAGCCTGAGACATGTGACATGGGCTTTCCCAACCCGAAGAAATTTCACTCGCTCCCAGACTCAGAAAGAAAATTTAAACTGTGATCTCATCGATTCCAAAATAAAGTTGGATTAGGATTATGACTCTGAGAAAAGAAGGGAGGGGAGCTGGAGGGAGAGGGAAGGGAAGTGGGGAGGGGAGGGATGAGACAGGAAGGGAACAAAAAAAGCATAGTATAGCTGTGGTGGTTTGCATGGTCTCCAGAGGTCCATATATTTGCATGCTTGGTCTCTGTTTGGGACCAAGAACTGTTTGGGAAGGATTAGGACATGTGTCCCTGTTAGAGAAAGTGTGTCTCTAGGGATGGACTTTGAATCTTCAAAAGCCCATGTCAGGCCCAGTGTCTCTCTCTTTCTCTGCCTGTGCCTATGAATCAGGATGTAGAGCTCTCAGCTACTTCTCCTGTACTATGCCAGTGTTCCGTCACATTCCCCATACCCACCCTGATAATAACGGACTAACCCTCAACACTGCAACCAACCCCCCCCCCGCCCCCCTCCCCACTGAATGTTTTCTTCATCATGGTATTGCCTTGGTCAGAGTGTCTCTTCACAACAATAGAACAGTAACTAAGATACTGGCTATCTAAGAACCTTGGGCCATTTGACAAGGAAGCTCAACAGTTACCGCCTCTATCTAGTAGACGGAGATGCCACCTTCAAATGAATGCTACTATGCGGTTAATTCCAAAAATTAAGGAGCAGTTTGACTTTTAAGCCGTCAGTTTTAGAAGTAGCTTCTTGGAATACTGATTTTTCTTGTGTGAGTCTAGGAAGCAAGCCTGGGACTCACTACAGTCAAGTGTAGACGCTTTCGCCTCTGTCCCTGGGTTAACAGCGTTCTCAAAGACAAGGGTGCAGTGTTCAAGAAAAGATAAGCTTTACC
Source organism: Apodemus sylvaticus (assembly GCF_947179515.1). Classification (NCBI taxonomy): domain Eukaryota; kingdom Metazoa; phylum Chordata; class Mammalia; order Rodentia; family Muridae; genus Apodemus; species Apodemus sylvaticus. Next base: position 68,718,107 of record NC_067474.1, on the reverse strand, counting down.
TTCAGAGTAAACAGAATACAAAGGTCACGAAAGAGCAAATAATAAAAATATATTCCAATATCCAGATGGAAAGGGCAGAAACCTGAATTAATCTCTGTGTTCAGAAGTGGTAAGTACATTCTAGAAGGTAGGAATGGAGACTTGGCTATTGAAACAGTAGCCTCTATTTGTAGTATGGAATTCAAAACAGGCAATCTAGCAAAGGGAGGAAGAAGATGACGGCAGCATGGCGTGGAAGGGAGCTGCAGCAGACAAACCAGGTCTTAAAGGCTCTTAGTGGTAGATCTGATCAATGCCCCTTGCACACCTCTAAGAACCTAGAAAGACTCCTGGACTGGCTCATGCTCAGACAAATCACAGTAAGAGCGGAACAGAACCCACTTAATTTCTCCCATGAGCTCTGACAGCTCAGAATGATGATCTAGAGACAATCAGCATGAAATAATGTGAGCCCAAGCCTCCTAGATGAGAATGTGGGGCCATCTTTCTCCACCAGACTGTCCCTCAGAATCAGAAACTAGATCAAACCTTTCCCTGAACGGAATGATGTGAAAGGTCCAACCTGCAAAGAAATCAAAACAAGCCAAAGCAAGCCCAGCATAACTCAAGAATGCCCACATCCCAAGCCACACGCTGCCAGGCTGCTTCAAGCAATGGGTTAATAAATAACTCAGAAACACACACACACACACACACACACACCAGGTACCCAGACCTTCCCCTTCTCACCTTCACAGCAGCTGACACAGCCGGGACACTGCCATACTGGACGTGTTTCCGGAGGTGGTTACAGATGGCCCGAAGCGTTGGATGCACTTCCACGCAGAATTTACACTTGTAGCCCACCACTTTCCGCTCCTTGATCTTTGGCACCTCTTCTAAGTGACCAAAAGGCTGGTAAAATACAGTAGGTAGCCATCAGTACAGCACCTCCTCCCTCAAAGGCAGGCATTTTACTCTTACAGAATTCTGGATACTGTATTTTAAAGGGCATCCGCAGGTTAACGTGTTACGTTATACATAAGACCCGCATCAGTCATGGCACATGGCCTACACGTCGCTGTCTCTGGAACCCACTTAGGTTCTGGCTGGTGACGAGAGATTGCTGTGTAGAAGCCCAGTCACAGTTACTAAGTTATCTGGCTTTCAGACCAGTTTTGATTGCACAGGTGACAAGTTGTAACAGCTATTCCTTTAATGAATTTCTTGATTTAGATAGATAGATAGATAGATAGATAGATAGATAGATAGATAGATAGATAGATAGAGAGTCTACACCTTGAGATGTTAGGTTCCCGAACCAAACCCTGGAGACCATGTATGTCATGGCTGAGAAGGGCTAAGGGTACCAAGAGATAGCCCACAACTGCCTTAGGAAAAGCAACCCCTTTCTTTCTTTCTTTCTTTCTTTCTTTCTTTCTTTCTTTCTTTCTTTCTTTCTTTCTTTCTTTCTTTCTTTCTTTCTTTCTTTCTTTCCTTCTTTCTTTCTTTCTTTCTTTCTTTCTTTCTTTCTTTTTAAAAAACAAAAACAAAAAAAAAAAACTAGGCTTCAGAAAACACTACTTGACAGGAAGACATACATAGAAACCACCCCAAACCTCCCCTGGGGAGCCATCGGACGAGTCAGAGGGAGAAGGGGAGGAGGAGGACAGGACTGTGGAGTGGGGTGAGCACAGAACAGGGAATAATCAAGCTCGAAATGTTTAATTGACTTATTGAGCTCTCTGGCAAGCTAAGTCACTAGGAAGCCTGCAGCAGTTTGGCTGGCAACGAAGTGCATGTGGGCACCAGTGATGAGAGGCCTCCTGGGGGAAGGGAAATCAAAACATATCCTTACCCTCTCTTGTTTGAAATCTGCAAAAGCACCATCTGCATATTTCTGCTTGCTCAAAAGCTGTTTCCTCCTCTCCTGGCGTTTGGCACGCTTCTGGAATTCCTCATTGTGAATGTTCAAGTGTGAGGTCAGCTCGGCTATGCTTTGCAATTTGCTATCACAGTGCTTACACTGGAAGGTGGGGCTCTGGAAGCGGGGGCCGCTGCCTAGGATGACGAAGTCCCTCTTTAAGTCCCTGCTGTGGTGGTCTGTGTAATGCATGCACAGCAACTCTGCCGTGCTGAAGGACAGCTTGAAGCACTTGACGCAGCGGAACGGGAGCCACTCCATGTCTTGAGCTTCACCTTCCACCTCGGCCCTCTCAAAGCCGCCCCTCTCCTCTTCCTCCATCAGTGGGGGTTTCTCGTGTTCGTCTGCATAGACAGCTGTGAAGTAGCCCCCCAGCTTGCTGGCATGCTGCTTCTTTGGGAACACCCCCGGGTGTCGCTTCATATAATGGGACACAATGCCTTTCTTACTGAACGACTGGAAAGAACATAAGGAACACTTTTTCTTCTCGACAGCCCGCCGCAGCTCCTCGCTCAGCTGAGGAGAGTCATCTTTGGGTGGGGACGGGATGATCACTTTGTTCGGCTTGTCACTGACGGTCCTGGAGGCTGCAAGGCAGTGGGTGTAATACGCATCAATGTCGTGGCGCTTCTGGTAGTGGGCTGCCAGGCCCTTGCGGATGGGGTTGGTGTAGGCACACAGGGCACACTTGAAGAGATTGTTTTTGCCCTCGGGCTGGGCACGGACGTTATTGTGCTTGATCCGGTAGTGCCGGGCAATGCCCTTCCGAGTGGAGCAGAAGTACTTGCAAAGCTGGCACCGGAACACAGTGTGGGAGACCAGATGCGAGGTAGAGAAGTGAGCAGTGGACATAGAATCCTCTCCTACCTCCTCCTCCGTCATGGAGACCTGGGAGGGGCTCACTTCAGTGGTTATCTCAGGTTCAAGGGACACTGGCAGCTTCGGGGGAGATGGGGAAAAGACGTCAAACTCAGGCTGGTTGTGGTACTTCTCATAGTGGATTTTGAGTTTCTCCAGAGTGCCGTGGGTATAAGGACACAGCTTGCAGCGGTAGGCACCATACCCTTGTTTGAAAATCCTACTTGTCTCCTCTACGTCATTCTGGGATATGTCAGCTGACTGTTCCACATCATGCACAAAGTCCTCGGCGGTCACCTTGATGGCCGGGTGTCGCTTCTGGTAATGGGTCAGGACGCCATGGATGCGCGTGTTGATGTACGGACAATGCCTGCATTTGTAGACGGCACCTGGGTTGATGTCTATATCCTGGGCGAAGTCAGCAGCCTTCACTTTCATACCAGGATGCTTCTTCCCATAGTGGGTGAGGAGGCCGTGCAAGTTGTTGTACTCGGACTGGCACACGGTACACTGGTACGGGGTGGAAGAGATCGCAGGATTAGCTGAAGCCAAATGAATGCTTTTCTCTGGGGAAAGTCTGGCATCCTCTGGGCACTCGGTTTCCTGCTCGGGAAGGGGATTGGGCATACTGTTTTCACAACTCATGGGGCCTAGCAACTCTTCGGGTGCAAGGAGGGCCTTGTCCACGCCATCTTTCTCCTTGATGATATCCAGCAACACAGATTCGTCACCATTCATGGCCCAGGGGTGGAATGCTTGGTAATGATTGGTGATGTCCCAGATGGAGACGGCTTCAAAAACACAGTCCCTGCACCTGTATGTTTTGGCTTCCGCTGACATGGAAAGAGTGGGAGAGGATGGGTCTGGCCCAGCCCAGAGTTTGGTGGCCATGTAAGTGTAATCTACATAATGCTCAGGGTGCCTCCTCTGATAATGCAGGAGCAAACCGCTGGGCTCCATGTGGGAATAGATACACCACTCGCAGTGGTAGCCAGCTTCTATCAAGCCATCTAGAAACGCCCACCGCATGATGGACGTGACTGTGGCCTTCAGGGCAGGGTGGTCTTTCTTGATATGCTTCCTCAGTGCATAGAAATAGGGGGAGGTATAAGAGCACTGCCTACATTTGAGCGCTCGGAGTTTCGTTTTGTCCCGTTCCATACCGGAAGCAGGGAGAAGCACACAACTGGCAGGCTTCTGGTTCCGTTCACAGAGGCTTCTGATGGTGGCCGTGTGCTGCCTGATCACATCGGCATTGGCCTTGAAGTCCCGGTGCTTCTTCTGATAATGAATGAGGACGCCTTTGACCGTCCGGTTCCCATAATCACAGTGCTGGCAAAAGAACATCTCGGTCTCCACAGGAGGGCAATCTCTCTCAGAACTGCTCCGGTTGAGCTGCATGGGGGCAGGAGGGCGAGGGGAATCTTGGAGCCCTTCAGCCCCTCTCAACATGGCAGCTGTGGGAGGAGCCTGTCTGATATATTTGGCAGTGACCTTTATTTCTGGGTGTCTTTTCTGGTAGTGGACAAGCACCCCCACAACTGACCGATTGCTGTAGGAGCAGTGTTTGCAATAGTAAAGCTCAATACTGAGGTCTGGAGGTGGGGGCTGTGGGGGGGGCGGGGAACCTACGCCGGACATTTTGGGAGACATTGGAGCACCCACCTCAAATGATAATTGGGAAAGGGCAGAGCCTCTGTCCACAGACACCATGCGCATGGTTTTCTGGATCCTAAAGTACGAGGCCTTTTCTTCAGGGTGTTTCTTCTGATAGTGAACCAAGACAGAGTGCATGTTGGGGCTCGCAAACGAGCAAACGTCACAGTCATAAACGACAACAGTGTTCACCGAAGGGTCCTTCTGGTTTTCACATTCTGGAGCAAAGGTCTTGGGAGACGTGTTTTTGTTGAACGTAGCTGGCATACCACCACCACCACGAGCCACAGGCGTGGATGTCGTCATGCTCTTGGGAGCTGAATTCAAAATCTCCCGTAGGGTCTGGGACTCAGCGTTCAGCCCTTCCTGCTGCTCTACAACGTAGCTTGAAAAGATCATAGCATTGTTGATTTTCACCGTGGGATGCATTCTTTGGTAATGTGGCATCAGGCTTCTGACATTCGGGCTCGTGTAGGAACAAAACCGACATCGGTAGATCAGGTCTGAATGGTCAAAGTTGAGTACATTCATGGCCTCTGGGTGGTGTTCGCCATAATGCTGTTGGAGGTCTTCAAAGTTGGTGTAGTCAATATAGCATTCCAGGCACCTGTACACTGCACTGTGATCATTGGGGTCCAAGATATACCTAAAGCTGAACTTAATGTATGGGTGCATTCGCTGGTAGTGGGTGCTAACACTCCGGGCAGATTTATTATTAAAGTCACAGTGTTTACAATAGTAAAGCCTTCCAGAGTCACCAAAATCAGTATTTTCATTACTGTGTTCCGTCCCATAGATAGGGGGCTGCGTGTTCAGCAGAGCCGCGTTGGACACTTGGTGATCTTTCATGCTTGTTGAAGAACCATAGTAATCCTCCTCATCCTCGGAAAGTGTGAGTTCGATCTCGGCCCCGTTGGTGGCAGTGTAATCGTGGGTGATACTTCTGTAGTTGGGCTCCTTCTGGGACTCACTGGCATCTCTGGCCCAGATCTGTTGGGCTGCAAAGGCAGCGGGAACCTCCATGAGGGGATCCGTCGGCTCCTCTTCCCGGTCCAGCTCAACTTCGATCTCTACTTCGTGGTCATCCTCTTCCTCCTCATCGTCCTCGACATTGATGATTGCATCTTCCTGCAGTTTGGTCTGGTTGATTTTGCTCTGCAAATTGCTGGCTATCTCGTCGATGCGTGTTCTCTTCTTCACAGGTGACAAGTCAAGAGGGAAGTCATTAGCAAGCTTCCGGGAGGCCTTGGCTACAAAGTTATTCTTGGAGGACAATCCAAGAATTGAGGTCTGACTTTTCTTCACAGTGTTGCTAGAAGAGGGGTGGCTATCTGTCTCGTTTTCCAGTGGTAGGCTCGAGGGCTGCCCCTCGAATTTTGGCAAGTTGTCGCAGAATGAGTGTTTGTGCTGCTGATGGACTCTTAGCCCTTTCAGAGTCATGGTGGAGTAACTACACATGGTGCACTTGTACGGGTGCAGAGGTGGGACCTGTGCGGGTGGCTGTGGCTGCTGTGTCGGTGGTGGCTGTGGCTGAGGTGGCACCTGGTGTGGTGACTGCAGCTGTGGCGGTGGAGGCTGCTGCAGTGGCTGTGATGATGGTGGTGGTGGTGGTGGTGGTGGTGGTAGTGGTGGAGGTGGCTGCGGTGGCTGCGGCTGCTGCAAGGGGTCCAACATGACTCCCGACTTTCTACCATTGATGCTGGAGCTCTCATAAGATACCATTCCTTCATTCAACGAGGAAGACAGGCTCTCACTTTGAGAATTCACAGTATCCCAGTCCGACGTACCCGTGTGACACTGTTTATGAGCCCCAAGTTTTAATGAGCTCTTACAAGTAAACGGACACTCGTCACATTTGTAGACAGCTGTCTTTCCAGATAAGTGGATATTTTCTATGTGACGGGAAATGCTGCGACGGTGCATGGTGAGGAAAGGACAAAAGGGACACTGGAACCTATTCATGAACCTTCGAAACGGAATCCCCTTGGTCTCTAACAGCTTGTTGCCATCAGAGCCCATCAGCTGCTCTGCAGACAGTCCTGATGCCTGGTGATCTAGAACACTCAAGCCGTTCTCACTGTCTACCTCGTTTAAGTCCTCATCAGAGCTAGAGTCATTTAGCATGCTGTTAGTGTCCAGGTCAGCGGATGAATTGGTCATGTCAGACATTCCGTAACGGGACCTATCCGTCAAGTTCACAAGGCCAGAATTATGAGGTGACTTCGGCTTCATCTGAGGGTAAGACATAGAAGAAAACTTGGAAGTTGAAGAATTAGGTCTCATGATAGAGTTGCCCATGGAGCCCCTGAAATTGGAGACATTAGTGTTGGGCACCTCCCGGCTTGCAGCATTCATGGACAGGTAGGCGGAGTTGGATGTGGGGCTGGGTTCATTATTATTCTGCACTTCAGATACATTAGTCCCGTCTTGCTGCCTAATGCTAGAAAGGATCTTGACCATACTGCGGTGTTTCTTCATCATGTGATCGCACCAGCGTTCTCGGCGGGGGGTCTGGTAGCTGCACCACTCGCAACAAAAGTTGCCTCGAGACTTGGTCAGAGGTTTGACCATGGATTCTAAGATGCTGCGCTCCACGACCTCTGCTGGTAGTTCCTTGCAGGGGTCCTGCAAGGACACAGGTGGGACCACAGGGTCTGGCAGTGGAGCAGGAGCAGGTGGTGGCGCCGTGGACTCCTTCAGACTGTTTTTGTGGTACATCTTCTGATGCTTAATTATCCTTGCCCTCCGAGGTGATTTATATGTGCAGAACTGGCAAGAAAAGACCTTTCCAAATCCTTCGTGCATCATGATATTATAATTTAAGGACCCTGGAACAGGAGGTCCCGTGGGACTCTCGTCAGCTTGAGCTCCATGGACTTTCCTAGTATGGTCTATGAGGAGATTTTTTGACCTGAAGTAGCGTACACAGAACTTGCACTGAAAAAATTTGTTGGTTGGTTTGGGATTAGGGGTAATATGCTGACCGTAATATCCTGGACTGTGGCCATAGCAACTTCCACTCCCCAATGCAGATGCACTTTGACCTATAGAGAACATTTAAGAAGATTAAAATGAGAAAAGTAAAGCAAAAGAGAATATGAAATCCAAACACACAAAACAGCACCATTTCAGTTATTCTTGAATAAGCATCACATTTAACTGGCACAATGAGTCAAGATGCACTGAAGGCTACCCACGGAGTGCTAATAGTGAAGATATCATAGATAGCTTTGGATATAGAATAAAGACAAGTTTCACCAACTGTAAGATTCATTCTAGAACTTTCTAAGACACTTTTGTTTTCAACGTTAGAAGAAGAACACAGAGGCCCACTAAAAGGACAATAACCTAAGATAACTAAGAGAAAAATGATGCCTAAGTAGTAAAAATGCCTTGCAGGGAATAAGAAAGTTCAGAAGCCATACATAAGACCTACGGTTACTATTTAGTAATAATAATATTAATAATGATAATGATGATGACAAGCTTTCTCAGACATGTGAGTTTGGTGTAGAATTACCTGATAAATCCTCTGCAATCACAAACTCATCCTTTATAGAGGAGAACTCCACCTCTGTCTGATTGCTAGCATTCACGGACCCAGATAGCGGCTCCTCATCATTGTCCTCAGCAACATCAGTCGGCTGTAAGAACGCCGTGTGGACATCCTGGATGTGAGCCTTGAGATCTTCGTAAGATGGGGCTCGGAAGTCACAGCCATCGCACTGAAGCACCTCCATGACTGGGCGCTACCCTCTCACATCAGGAACCTGAGGCAGAGGTCAGAACAGAGCATCATGAGGAACACACTCGCCACAAACCCAGAGGCTACAGATCTGCTCGTGGCGTGAACTCCAACATCACGACCCTTCCTTCTCCTGCTCCTCTTTGCCAACTCAAACACCGGCCAAAGAGAGGCAATCAGACATAATAGAGACAAAGTCCTTGACTTCCTAACTTCAAAGGAAAAATAACTCAGATAAATGTTTTCTGCTTTGAAAAATCTTCAAATGCCATCTGTCAAGGAAACATTAATACTTCAAAAGTTGGTACAGTTTTTGAGTTTCTCCAGTACATTCAGAATTCTAGATAACTTAATATTGATTCTGACTTCTCCTTAGACCTTTTCTTTTTGAACTAGAGTCTTCTTGGAAGGAAAGAGGACATCCATCCTCATTGAGGGGCAAGAAAATTTCTATTTCTTTTATCCATTTTCACATTATTACATTAGTGTTATAACACCAAATGGTAGAATAGAATTGATTCTTGGAAATGGCTGTGGCTTTTGGTATTGCTTTTATTATTTTAATATCTTTATTGATACTAGGGTTCACATTTTTCCTTTCCCCAAATAGTGTAGTTACCCCTCCCCCTCCCCAATGAAGTGAGTGGTTATTTGCTTTTTTACTACCTACCAATTAAAACTTAACAGCTTCTCCAGTCTAATTAGGTCATAAAATATTTCTCATGAGATTTCCAAGCAACCAACTTTAGATGACAACTCAGTTTCTGGTTTAAGATTGTACATTGGCACATCCATTTACATTTACAAGACCACAGAATCTGGTAGTTCTGAAGAGGGGCTACTGAGTGAGAGTGTTCCCTTTCCACCCCCTTTCATTTTTATAAACATGAAATTTAGACGGATATAAAACAATAGCAGCAAAAATAAAGCTGTGAACCTGGCATGGAATAGCGCAGAGTTGAGTCCATCTCCCTTACTCTGTAATTCACCGTGCGACTAAAATCTATGGCAAGCTTCATGCTAACTAAAGGCAGAGTATCACCACAAAGTGCCAAGCATATTGGGAAGGTGTAGTCCTTCCTAGCATAGTATATATTCTGCAAGGAGATGCCCAGTTATTATCTGAATGAATACGCTACTTCACAGAGTACATCACAAACCCTACTAAGTCACTATAATCTAGAACCAAATGTCTTAAGAATTCAGGTTGCAGCCAGATCTTTCCATGATGTAGTTTTCTATGCCTCTCTTATAAAAGATATGTGATTTCTGCTGGAGGAACAAAGTCCAGTAATGATGTGTCAGTGGGGTGCAAGAAACCATGGCATGAGGATTTTCTATGACAGAATGCTCCTACCCATAGTCTGCTAAAATAAGTTCTGGCCAAGTCCAGCTCTGGACAGAGCTTTGCAGAGTGAGACACAGATATTTTACCTCCTCTTCTTTTCACCCAGCAATTTATCCTATTTCAATAAACATTGAACTGGACACCAGAGTCCTTTCAGCTAACTAAGTCTCAGTATTCCAGATACACAGGCTTTTAGCACCAGCCCAAATCATGTGGAAGAGGTTGCTATCAGCTCTGGATCAAATTACAGCAGTCACCGAGCCCCACCCCATTTCTCCTTTCGCACAGTCCATTAGACCTGAAAACAAATTTTTCCATGGTGCAGACGACGACTCCTGCATTTAGAATACTTCACAGAAAAAAAGCAGATCATCCCATGCACACTCCCATCCCCCAAGCTTAGCCCTTTCATCTCAGCCAAGCAAGCCACAGCTCTGCTGAACGTGTTTATCACACTTCCAGGAGATAGCAGCTCCTGCGTCACTGAAGCTCTAAGACTCACTAAGCTGCCCTAGTCCTCTGAGCTTGTAGGAGCAGCCATTTTAGCTCAGAGCCTCTCCTCCGTGCACAACATGGCTTCGCTTGGATTCTGCTAGGCTGACAATCACAAGTGAACGCTACGAGGACAGGCTGGGCTCCTCCTAAGCTCTTCTCTTCCCAACAAAGAATTAACTGTTTTCATTTCTTCTCAAAAAGCAGCACCTTTCTCCTCCTCAAATGTCATTCACCAAAGATCTCCAAAGGTTCTTTTATTCCATGATTGATAGGCTGGTTCGTTAGTCCCAGTAGAGTACTGGTTAGATCAGGACGTCCCTGGACCAGATCCTGTTCTGCAGCAGGATTTGGGGATGTGCTGGAGAGGGGACCTCCAGAATGCCTTGGTTTCTTGGGAGTCTTCCTTCCACACACAGAAGACATACCATCTGAGGCTGCTAGCCAGATTCCAAAGTCTAATGACCTTTGTTAATCACCAGCCAGTCTGTCTGCATCAGCAGACCCTGCCAAGAGACACACCCTTCCACACAAAGGCTGTAGCTATTCCTTTTAAAAGAGGTTCTGTGAAAGCTCCATTGTGTAGCTCAGAGGAAAACAAAATCCCTTCCCTTCAAAACCTCAAGCCTTTAGAAATAATGCAACAAAAGGCTTTCTGCTGTGTCTCTTTTGGAGACTTTGAGCCTGGATTGCACAAAACATCCACAAAAAAAATGGCCCCGCTTGCACAAGGGGAGCAGGGCACCTTCAGCACGGAGTCGGTCCACTTGGAGATGAAGCTCATCTCTCCATACACTTCTCAAATATCTTGGTGTCTTCTGAAACTTTTATCTATGAAGGATGCTAACCTCATCGGATGCAAACACTAACAGTCTCCTTATTCTGCTACAAAGGAGATTAAAGGGTTATGAGATCAGAAGGAGGGGGAAAAAGCCACTGATTTGGAAAAAGGAGAGATGATGAAAGTGATTTTCTAATGGGTTCTAGCTTTAATGTTGTTGCAGTCTTGACCTCAAAAATAGCTCAGAGCCTTAGAAGAGGTTAATCTCCAGGCAGCTGATACAACCAGTGGCAGGTAGAGCTGAGTGGCCTTCAATTTGATGTCTGCACCAATACTGAAATGGGAATGTAGCCTACTTTGAAAGCCATTTTGTCTTTGTGTACATGGCTCTCCTGAAGATGCTGACGGAAGAAAACAGAAATTGCTGGCATGGCCCAAACAATCCAAGAAACTTGATATATTTATGAGACCATAGAAATACACACAGGCAGAAAGCAAGGGCAGGAAAATGGGCAGTAGAAAGGATCACCACTAAACAAAGTGGACCTCAGGGTCAATCAGGAAGTGTTTCTGGAGCAGGGTGTAATCCTCCAAGAAGCCAAAAAATACAGGGGATAAAAAACAAAAACAAAAAAAAAACAGATGAGGCGTTCAAGCCTACATGTTTGACTGCTTCATTGACACGTAAGAATGACACACACGACACAGCCGTGAGACGTTAACCTAGTGTGTCTGCCATAAGATTATGACTTAAAGAGAAAAGCCTCCTTCTAATATTTACCTCATTCAATAACACCAGTGATTATGAGATTAACAACCTTTTTCTCACTTACAGAATCAGCACAATCAAGAAGAGAAATCCAAGTTTCTGAACTGAAAAAGAAATGTTATTTTTAAAGGTCAGGAGATCAATATATAAACCAAACAGACATCCTTACTTCCCACTACCTGTCCTCCCAGGGACATATCTGCAGGCTCCTCAAGGCCAGATATGCTTCCTTCAGATAACCTCACTTCTAATGCCATGGCTGAAGATAGTTGTGAACTGACTAGACTTCACTGTAAAATAACCTTCACCTTAAGTGACCAGTTCTCTGACCAGGATAGTCTTAAAACCATCCTAACTCTTCCTCAAACTCTGCTTAATGAAGGGTTTCTTCACTTCATATTTAAAGTCTATGAGGTCAAAGTACAGTGTTTGGAGGAACAGCTCCCAAGCCCATGGTCTATGTTTAGCAGTGTCTTAAAGACATACTGAGAGAGGGTCCACAGTCCAGTTAGAAACCTGAAACCACACTAGAATCAGGAAAGGGGCAGCGTGGACACATCTGCATGCCCTCAATCTCATCACCAATTTGCACTAATCTTGTTGCCCACACCCTGGTGCTCGCTGGGAACTTGCATCTTGGGTTTCCTCCTGGGGAGGAACAAGCATGAAAACATATCTTCACTGTGTATCCTTGCAAGCTAACAAGTCATTGGAGAGGGGAGGTGTCCTTATTGCTTCACAGCCTTCTCACAAGCCTGCTGCTTTCAACCCTTGTGCAGGTCAGCTCGGCAAACACTACTGTTCTAGCCTGACGGCCTAGAGCATAAGATGGTCCTGGAGGTCCTTAAGGAGGGCCAACTGTCTCTCGGAAGTGACCAAGCAAAAACACCCAGGCCCTGCCCATCTCGTCTGTTCTCTGACCACAGGACTGCAGATCAGAAATGAAGCTGTGAAGACCCACAGCCATGTGATTAAGTAGCAACTAATTATAACCTTTAAAGCCTTTGAGAACTAGATCCAGATATACCAGAAGGTGCTTTTCCTCTGTCCACTCCAGAAACCTACTTTCATTTATAAGAACTGAACTCCCCAGATCTCCTCAGTCACAATTCTCAGGAAGGGCTTGAGTTAACACATGCTATTTGTTCTTGCTTTTCTTACTTTCCAATGAGTGAGACTACGAATTATCCAAGAAGACAGGTAATAGAATGAATGCATAAATGTTACAATAGTCTGACGAGAAATACACAGAAACCAGAAACCTAACCACTATCCTGAAAAATTGCATTTAAAGGTCAGAGGCTATTTAAACAATGAGGTCAACAGGTTAGAGGATGTGTTAGGCTGTTATTTCTAGTAACAAAACCAGAACCTCAGAATACAACATAGAAGTTAAATATTAACTGATAAACTTGTAAATTCAGGGTTGTTATCCTTGGCAAAGAAGAGTATTTTGTGTCGTTATTAATCATTTGCTCTTGTTGTGGCCAAAGTGAAAGTTCTACTCATTTAAAAACCATTTAAAGACTCTTTCTTGACAGTGCTTAACTGGGAATATGAGGAGGTATCCCAGAACCAGCAGTGAGAGGATGCAACTACAAATATAAATATTGATTAATTATGTAAGCATGATACACACACACACACACACACACACACTTATGTGTGTGAGCATGAATATGTGAACTAGCTAATTCTGTTGATTTAACTTGATTATCTTATAGAGTCCAAGTTTGGCAAGACCCAGGACAGTCTTGTTCTGACCCTTCTCATGTTAGTTAAGAAAACAACAGCAACAACAGATTCCAACACCAGGCTACCTTTATTGATCCCACAGCACCTGGTAGTAGTATAGATCGTGGCTCAGCATGTGGTGTCTTCAAATGTCCTATCAAATGTTTATACAGTTTGCTACATGATCCAAGCAGTTCTGTGTGCTTGTGGCAACTCACCACATTAACGAAAGGTTTAACTTATCAGGGAGGATAAATAATTAAGGAATTCAGAAGAAAGACACAGCTGTTCTTCAAAAACAATTTTTCAGAAGAGAAAAGGATTACTTTGCAGTCACATAGGTAACCACGAGATAGGACACTGAATTGAAATAGTAGCAGGAATAGCCATGAGACCAAAGCCTGCCAATGCCTGCAGCCTGTATGGTACACGACCAGGCTTATCCATCTGCAGGACCTTTTATATGAGCACAAGGTCTAAAGCAAGCAATCTGTAGACTATTAACCCTGCCATCCTTCAGACAAGGATGTGAGTCTCCAAGTTATCTCTGATTTTAGGACTGCGTTGCTGAGTAATGTTTTCCATGTTATAGAGCATGCCAGAGTAATATTTCACAAATACCCGTGGAGGTCATCATTCAAATGAGATGAGCATCAAGAGATGTAATTTCAGTGGCTAAAAAAATGTCAGCTATGTATGCGAGAAGTGATTCTGACTGAGTAACCTGTTATGAACTCAGGAAGTGAGTGTCTCCTACAAAAAGGTAAAACAGACCTTGTAGAGAATTCTGGCATTCCTTTGCAATGATATAAGGCTAATTGAGGCCAACTAGCCAATAGGCAGTCTGCCAACACTCCTGTCCTTAGAAAAGGAAGCCTGTGATTTGAACAAGAAGATAAAAAAGGGAGAAAGGACAAGAAAAGAAAGGGAGGAAGCTGGGTGGTATCTCAGTAGCTTTAGGCTTCATTGTCTACAGAGGCAAACCTGTAGTTTACCAGATAACTCTTAATTCTGAGACGTGTCCAGACCATTTTCTTGAGAAGTGCCTTAGAAACAAAATGAAGATGCCACCCCTACACTAAAATTCTCTCAAAAAAATAAATAAATAAATAAAAAAATCAGAGCCTAGCTCATCATGTTCTTAAAAATAATGGGAAAATGTTCTTGGTGTCAAATAAATAAATAAGAAGTGATAATGGCAGAGGATTCCCTGAAATGCCATGGGCCCACAGGGAAGTTTTTTGAAAACTTTGAACCCATTCTTACCCTGCATTTCAAACAAGGGAGAACTGATTTCTCTCTTCCAGAGCCAAATCTTACCCAAATGGCAGAGACAGGAAATCACTGTGTTCCTTTATAGACTCTTCAAAATGCTGGCTGGGTTTCTACAGGCGCTTTCCACACTACAAGGACTCTCATTATAAAAATTGTAAAATTAAAGGGAAGTTGCAGATATGCTGCTGGGTCTTCATTACAGAGTTGATTGAGGCGCAGAGTAAGCAGAACCTACGGTGGAAGTCACCATCCACCTCAGGAAAGACTAAAAGTGAACACTGCCTCTTCCCTCCCAGCCCAAACCACTCCCAGCTACTAAGACCCAGCCACACACAATGACATTAACTCTCCATTCAGAGTCTGGAGAATGAATCAGAAACCACTTAAAGTTTATCTCTTATTCAAAAACAATGATGATTGGCTGCTGATTTGTGGAGTATTTAACAAAGTTTTGTCTGAGGAACTTCTTTTATCTGGGGAAGGCCAACGCTCCCAATCTAATCTCTTGGGAGATTTGTCCACTCCCTGTTTGCTCAAAAAGTTGGACAAGTTCATGTGTGACAGGAATGAAAGAAAGGAGCATGAACAATAAAGACCACATTTTCTCTTATATGTGGGCACATATCAATATCTTAATATGCACAGTAACTCCAGTTCCAGAGCTTCTGAGACCTTCACACAGACATACATGCAGGCAGTACACCATTAAGTATAAAATAAATTATGTAAATAAGATCAGACTGGTTACTGTCTTTACCTGAGAATTGATCTGAATCTACTGCTAGGCCATCACATAATCATTCTTTCAGTCGTGTGTCTTTCACCAGAGAACACTAGGCATGACAATTCATGGCACTACCACAATCCATGGTAGGAGAGAAAAAGTGTAAGCAACGCAGCACGCCTTCTGGAAAGGCAAACAATTGGCTCTGCAAGGCTCCAAAACAAGACATTTTATAATGTCTTACTTACGAAGACATTATAAAATGTGGGTGTCTATTGGGTTTATATCTTTTCTTGGCTTCTACTATATGGGAGCCCTTCAGTAGATGGTGTTTCTTCCTTACCAAATTAGCACCCTCCCCGCTAAAACCTTACTATGCATTTACATAAGGAAGTGATGGGCACTTAAAAATTAGGGTTTGGGAATTTTTCTCTTGTTTGTTTGTTTGTTTTGAGAAAGGGTCTCAGGCTAGCCTTAAACTTACTACATAGCTGAGAATGTTCCTGACCTTTGACCCTGCTGCCTCTACCTCCCCAGTGCTATGATCACACTTATGCACCACCATGCTTGGTTTATGGAACCCAGGACTTTGTGCCTGGTAAACAAGCATTCTACCAATGAAGCTATTCCCTCACCCACTGGGAGACTGATTTTGACAGCTAAGGAATAAACGTTTACTCTCTCATAATTCTCAATATATTTTCACCAAGTAAATCTGCTCTAAGAAACTGCTGTCCTCCAAGAACTACTTTTTGCCTGTCAACACAATTGCATGGACTTTATGTCCCTAAACCACCAAGGTGCTCAGATACTTAGCCATGCCTCACACCCAAAACTCTTTAGAGGATAAAACTTACTTTTGTACAAAGAACTTAGGTAATTCTGAGCTACTCACTATTGAGGCATTAAAGAGGAAGGAAGGAAGGAAGGAAGGAAGGAAGGAAGGAAGGAAGGAAGGAAGGAAGGAAGGAAGAAGGAGTAGGAAGAAAGAAAGGGAGGGAGGGAGGAGCCTGCAGAAATGCCTGTTCAACCAATTAAAGAAGTTGTCCTCAGGTCACTAAAACCAAAAAGTGACAGCAGTGTGCTGTCACTGCCTACCATCTTTACCTTGAGCAAGTCTTTTGAAGGCCCTTACTTTGGTCATTTTGCCAAATGAAGAGATTAGATCATAATGTCCAACCTTTTCGTACAAAAGCCCTGTTTTACACAATTTCTCTCTCATATTTGAAAAGGCACTTTGCCGACTGAGTTCCCCTTGTCGTCTTCCCATGGCTGCTTTCCCATCACTCAGGCCTGCACTCAAAAGCCTGTCTTCCAAGGCTCTTTTCCTGACATCCTCATCCAAGGCTAGCCACTACCTTCGCCAGGGAGACTCTCTTCCCACCACTGCACATGCTCAGTTTCTTTACACTGCTAAACTCTCCTGAGCTGATAGACGACTGTAGCTACACTGCAGACCATGTGATCACCGTCCCTCCACAAAACCACTTTGTTAGGGTTTTACTGCTGTGAAGACCAAGGCAAGTCTTACAAAGGACAACATTTAATTGGGGCTGGCTTACAGGTTCAGAGATTCAGTCTATTATCATTAAGGTGGGAGCATGGCAGCATCTAGGCAGGTATGGTGCAGGAGTTGCTAAGAGTTCTACATCTTCATTTGAAGGCTGCTAGAGGAAGACTCACTTCCAGACAGCTAGGGTGGGGGTTTTATGATAGTACACACCCACAGTGGGAGTGGCACCTACTCCAACAAGGCCACACCCTCTAATAGTGCCACTCCCTGGGACGAGCATATACAAACCATCACAATCCACTCCTTGGTCTCCATAGGCTTGCTGAAAACCCATGAGTCTAAGGGGGCTACACCTAGCCATAGCATAATAAAAAGTACATGTAATCCAACTTCAAAAACCCCCATAGTCTACAGCAGTCTCAACAATGTTAAAAGCCCAAAGTTCAAAGTCTCTTTTGAGATCCATCCAATCACTTAACGGTAATCCCTAAATCAAGACAGGAAACCAGCTGGTCAAACTCCAAACTCTGCATCTCCATGTCTGGTGTCAAAGCAGTTTTTAGATCTCCAACTCCCAACAAAAGCATGGTCAGGCCTATCACAGAAATACCCCAGTTCCTAGTACCAACTTCTGTCTTAGGGTTTTACTGCTGTGGACACCATGACCAAGGCATCTCTCATAAGGACAACATTTAATTGGGGCTGGCTTACATGTTCATAGGTTCAGTCCATTATCATCAAAGCGGGAACATGGCAGTATCCACACAGGCATGGTGCAGGAGGAACTGAGAGTTCTACCTCTTCATCTGAAGGCTGCTAGGAGAAGACTCACTTCCTGACAGCTAGGGTGAGGGTCTTATAACCCACACCCACAGTGACACACCTGCTCCAAAGCCACACCTTCTAATAGTGCCACTCCCTGGGCCAAGCATATACAAACCATCACAACCACTTAATACTCATCTGAAAAACATTCTCTGGACCTCAGAGAAGCATCTCCCCCACCCCCTTATATATGGAAATGTTTTTAGTGGAGGGAAATATTGCTCATTTCTTTAGGAGCAGGTTCTCCTCCTTAGCTAAAGCAATGTATGATTCAAGCCTCCCTCAAGAATCTACTCTAGCCGCGCGGTGGTGGCGGACGCCTGTGATCCCAGCACTCTGGGAGGCAGAGGCAGGCGGATTTCTGAGTTCGAGGCCAGCCTGGTCTACAGAGTGAGTTCCAGGATAGCCAGGGCTATACAGAGAAACCCTGTCTTGAAAAAAACCAAAAAAAAAAAAGAATCTACTCTAAAAGCTGATTATTATCTGTAGGCTCTCATCACAGTCACTACATCAGAAATCTTAAGACTAGATAGTACAAGCTACTCCAACATCTTTATCTTTCAGATAATAAACTAAAGTCCTAAGAAAAGTAACCTAAGACTTCTCTAAAAGAGAATGTGTGTGTAGGGGGGCTTGTGAGACCCATAATTTGAGAGAGGAAGTCTCAATGGTATGGAGATATGTGTTATTCAGGACATTCATGATATTCAGTTTATTAACAGCTCTTCCTACTTCAAGTCTGTGTTCACGCTTTTCCAGACATTCTCAGTAGTAGGTAAGACAAGTTTCTTCTCTGGGAGGCAGACTGCATTGTGCCTCCAGTGTCTGCTCTGCTTGGAATTCAAACTCAGGGCAAGAACACAAAAGCTGCAAAAGTTGTGGCGTAGTATTCAAGGAACTTCTCAGGCACGCAAGCCATATGCTCATACTTTTGTTAAGTGTATTCGGGAGACTGGAGGTTCTGGCAAAGGTCCAAATAGAGGAACACGAGCTGCAACCCTGAGATACCTTTCTCCAGACTCCCCAAGTTCACAGAATCAGAGCAAGGTTCTGGAGGAGCTTTGCTGCCACCAAATCCACCCAGTGAGGAACATCTTTTTGCTTCTTATGGAAAATGTACTCTGTCAACAAAGTCCCTGAAGAGCTTGGCTTAAAGAGCCTTAGGGTCAGACTCAAGGAGGAAGAAAGCAGAACAGTTAGAAACACCTAGAAGGGAAGCCAGCTTCCCAGTGGCCCTACCCATTGAGTCACTTGGTCGGACAAAGTCAGAACATTGTTGCTAGCGCTTGCCAAATAAAGCTTAGATAGGTCTCCTCCGAGGTGAAATGAGACAATTTAAACCAGATTAGATTGTATTAAAGGCAGGTTTATTGGGAAAACGCTCTCAGATGAGGGAGTTCACTGGCCCCAAGGACCAAGGCCAGGGAAGTCACCACCATGGGGATGGGGGGGGGGGTAAGGGAGGGAGAGAGAAAGAGAGAAGAGGGAGTGAATGAAGAGAGAGACCAAAATGTCTGGATTATATAGGGAAGAGCCTCAGGGGGAGGGGAAGCCCAGCCCCTGGGCTGGAAAATTCAGGGTTGGGGGCAGGGTATGCCTGGTAGGACTGAGGGATGCTGGGAGAGCCTGGAGGCCAGGTCTGCATTGGTATGTAAAATATGCACTCAGGCCCTAGTCCTAGGGATGAAACCAAACACACCTATTTTCTCCTCAAAGTCACAGCAATACGGAATTTTTTTTCCTTCTGTTTGCTTTTGTTTTTACAAAGCACAGCGTCTCTGTGTAGCTCTGGCCATCCTGGAACTCACTCTGTAGACTAGGCTGTCCAGACTCAGATGTGCCTGCCTCTGCCTCCGGAGTACTGGGATTAAAGGCTTGTGCCACCACAGGTTGCTGGAACTATTTTTCTATACTGACTAATATATTAACTCATCTTTCTTTAGTGTGAGTTTTGTTGTTGTTGTTGTTAAGACAGGGTCTAGACATGGGGAGCCCTGACCGTTCTGGTGCTCTACATAGCCCACACTGGTTTCCAACTATACTGACCACTTGCCATACACCCCCCCCCCCCAGTTTATCTTTACCCTTTATCCTTAGATCTATCTTAATTACTAGGGAATCATTTGCAGATTTTTTAAAAAGTTAAATACCTTCAGAAACCTAGGAATGATCTTAAACTATAAAAATATTCTTTATAAAAGGCTTTAACAGAAGTGTCCAGTATTAGTGATGAGAAGATACTGACAAGCCCATGACTCCTCCAGTCTTTCCTCTACACAGATTATTTCTACTGAGGTTCCAAGTAATTCCCATCCCTTAAGACAATGATTCTCAATCACAGGAGTAGCTGCATGAACTCAACTCATTGGAATGCACATTCTCAGGTAATACCTACCTGGCGCATGTAAAGATGGACTTGCCAGAGTAATGCCCAGTTTTAAGACCAAGCTCCACCTTTTCTCTGCAGTATAATGCCCTCAGACTGCTCGCTAGGCCTTAAAGCAACTCCATTTTCCACGGCACAGCAATTCTGCTTCAGCTGCATTTATGATATCCCAAGTCCCTGGGGCATAACATAGCCAAAGCATCAAAGAACTGAGATTTTTTGGGGTAACCTGCAGGAACACCTTGGGCCAGGGAAAATCTCCACCCCCAGGCAACTTCTGTTCCCCACCACAGCCCCACACACAACAAATTTAGCAAGACAATATAGCAATTGCCAGGTCTAAGGAAATGGGAAAGAGGTTTTTAACATTCTCTCCAGGGAAGAGTGATTAGGCCAGACCCTCCCCTGAGATTTTCTCTGCCACTTCCGCCAACCTCAAGTGACTTAGGGGATTCTACGAAAAAGAAAGGAGGTTGGCCAGGAGCGGGATTCCAGTGATCCAGAAGACTTTGATTTACTCTACTTCTTGTAAATGCCCCTCAATAAACACACTGGTTCACCCAGCTGGCCTTGCCACTTAATGTCTTTCCTATCTGGAGTAAACAGACACGTTTTTACATTTTCCCAAGAAGATTCACAAGACAAATGCAATTGATGAAATTAATATTAATTATGTAGTTTTAAAGATCAGGAAAGAGAACGAATGCCAAAATTTAACTTCTTTACAGATTAGGGTTGATGAAGCATCTTTAAAGGAAAATGCTTATCCTTAAAAGAATGGATTGCTATGACGGATGCAGTTCGTTGTTCCTTGCACACTTCAGAATGGTTCATGACATGGTATCCTTGGCATTTCTAAAGTAGGGCATGGCAACCCATAATGGGTGGGGGAATCAGAGTATTTCTTAGAATTGAAGAAAGCCTCAGGACTTTAGAATCTTCCATAAGAAAAGCTTTTATTTTGAATATGACATCTCCACCAGACCAGTGCATTGTTTTTTTGTTTTTTGTTTTATGAACACTGGAATGCAAAGCTAAACTGTCAACGAGAAACTGCAGAAACCACAAAGGTGTTTGGAAATTCATCCAAAGACTTTAGGGGTGGAGAGGGCGGGGCTTGCTGCTGCAAACAAAGGCTTGACGGAGATAGAAAAAAAAATGAACAAGGCTTAAACTTTAAAATAAAGAGTTTAGAGACAAATTTCATCAGCCATGTCCTGCCCCAAACACAGCCAGGGTCCCTTAGACTGAAGGACTCCAGAAGAAAACAAACCATCCAACTTCAACCTCACACTTAAATGAGGAGTTTAGCTTTAGGAGATTTTATTACCCACAAAATCTAGGGGTGGAGGTGGGGGTCTAGAAAAGTTCTAATCGTCATATCTCAATCAGCAAGTTAGGGAGAAATATCCTGAAAGGATAACAAGAAAAAATGGCCTGGAGAAGACCAATGAAAAAATCTCTTTGGAAAACCAGGACACAGAAGAAAATGATATAGAGCAATTAACAGAGAGTCGATGGAAGATGAGATCAAAGATGGGTGATAAGACATCACATGAGATGA
The DNA here is from genome assembly GCF_947179515.1 of Apodemus sylvaticus. Taxonomy (NCBI): domain Eukaryota; kingdom Metazoa; phylum Chordata; class Mammalia; order Rodentia; family Muridae; genus Apodemus; species Apodemus sylvaticus. The sequence continues at coordinate 68,696,534 of NC_067474.1, read as the reverse complement.
AAGGGAGCTGGCAGCTGAAGAAAGAAACCGATGACACAAATAATACCACTGTAGAACCAATAAATATATTAAAGTTATAAGAGGAACAATCCACAAACCAAAAACAAAGTTGATGATATGGAAAACAGTCTTCACTACAGGGGAAGGCAGAGAGGGAGGAGCAGATGAAAGCAGGTAGGAAAGATGACAGATAAGGAGGGGTGAACACAAAGATCCAACATACAGATGAAAGTATGCTAGAAGCCGACAGCAAAGCAAAACAAAACAAAACACACTCAGATCTGGGATAGAAAATAGTTAAGATGACAGAGAGGAGAAGGAATGGAGAACCGTCAGAATCGAGACATGCTATGACCAGGATTTCAAAAGCTAAGCTAATAACATTGGGACATATAGGGAAAATGCTAAGTATTTAGCCTTTGTATTTTTTTTCACAGAGGGATTTAGCAATGGCCAACATCAAGGCAGTGTCTATGTAGGCTTAAGAAAGAGATTAAGACTCAATCATCAGTCCCAACTATAGTTCTAACCATGTACAAAATAATAAAGATGAAAACAGAAAACGAAAGCATATTCATTAATAACTCCTTTCCAAAGAGCTACTCAGAGAATTGAAGAGATGGCTCAGCTTACTCTTGCAAAGTCCAGAGCTGGGTTCCCTGTACCCAAACTGAATGGCACAGAACCACAGGCAGCCTGCAGACCTGATACCTCTGCCCTCCTTGGATTCCTACACTCATGTGCCCATACCCACACACAGACACATAATTAGAAATAAAATAGAAAAACAAACAAACAAACAAACAAAACGCTCAGTAATATATGGTACACCCAACCAAAAAATTCGAAGCCCAAGATATCAAGAGGGAATTCTCAAGTTAGTAGAGGCCGCAAGTGCTGAGTCCACTGTCAACTACAACTGAATGATTTATAATACTTGTAAACCAAATATGACCTCTTAAGTGAATGGTTATAATAATGACTTCATAATAATACCCAAAGCACACACAAGGTAGAAAAAGAATGCTCAAATATTTTAACTAAATAGCAAAGAGTGAAGAGGGTAACTATATTTAGATAGATATTCTCAATTTGTACACAGCATGAAATATGTAAGTAGCTGATAGTAAAGTTAATACAACTCCAAAAGGGGGCAGGAACATTGGTACCATGGGAAGAATGCTTGCCTAGCATGCGGGAAGCCCTAGGTTTGATTCTCTACAGGGTCTAAGATTGCGGGGTGCTACATTCCTATGATCTCAGTGCCCAAGAAGTGAAAACAGGAAAACCAGAAGGTTAGCTTCATTCTCCACTCTATAGCAAGTTTGAGGTCAGCCTGGGATAATGAGGTCCTAGAGTTTAAAAAAACAGAGAGTAAAATAAAGAAGGAATTACATGGAACTTCAAGTTGAAGTACAGGTACCTTAATCAAGGTTAATTTCTAACTAGTAATAAAATAAAAACAATTACATAACTTTCAGTTGCTGGAAGGAGAAAATCGAAGACAATGTGGATGATCTGCAAATGCGGAAGACAAAGGGAGACCCAGGGGAGTCAAGAGAATGTCTGTGGAGGACTGACCAAGTACAAATGCACCACCTCCTCTCTGGATAAGTGGCCTGGATACCCCACCTTCCGGAAATGTCCCTGGGTAGATGAAAAGCGAAGTCTTCAACTGTGTTTTGCTTACAGAAGACACACATATAGCCAAATGACACAGAGTTTGAGTATGATGACATGTACCAAGAAGATACCAAGCAAAATAAAATAAATACAGTTCCCCATATTAGTATTAGTCATGGCTAACTAAATTCAAGAAATAAATAATTTCTGGATGGTAAAGACAAACACTCAATAACATAAGAGAACAATCCTCAGTGAAGATTTATAATGACTATCTGTGTCTACTTAACAGCACCAAGAGACACCAAAACAACAGTAACAGACACAAGACAGAGGCCGGCGAACTGAATAGACTAAATGGAGACGGACAGCTAAGGATATAATTAATATCATTAACAAAATTGAGTTAAGAGATACATTTTACATTTTAGGTCCAGAAATAGAAAACATACTTTCGTGTTTTTTGAGTATCTGTGGAATATTTACAGAGGTTTTCAAGTGCCCACCGAGGGTTCCCAGGGTCCTTAATACCCAAATTGAGAGATAATAAATTACAAATAGAAAAGAGTCTATTGTTTCTATTTTCAGTACAATAAAGCTGAAGGCAGATTTCCTAGCACTTGGGGAATTCTTTTTTTTAATATTCTACTGAATAATTTCTCAGATAATCACAAAATCTGAACAGCAGACTATAACTTTTAAAAAGGTACATATCTAAATGTAGAGTTTGGTTAAAAAAAAGAGTTATAACATAGAGGACATTTTATAGTTATATCAATATTATAAATTGAAATATAACAGGGCTGGAGGTATGGCTCAGTTAATAGAATCCAGGCCTATGATGCATGAAGCCCTGGGTTCAATTCCCAATACTACATAAATGCATTTGGTGTCATCCACCTGTATTCCCAGAACCTAGTAGTAGAGACAGAAGGATGGGGAGATGAAGATCTTTCTTGGCTACAAAGACTCCATCTCAAAACATAATATGAATAAATAACTTTAAAAAAATAGAAATAAAATTTCTTAAAGCAAAACTACTTAAACGATCCAAAGATTTAGTATGTCTAAAAGGTGGGGGTGGGGGACCAGAAGTCAAAATACAACCAGGTGTGGTAGTGTACATCTTTAATCCCTGCACCTAAGCAGCAGAGGCAAGCGGACTTCGATAAGCTAGAGGCCAGGCAGGACTACATAGTGAAATCCTGTCACTAAAACAAAACAAAACAAAATAAAAAATAAATAAATAAAAAAAACCCACAAATACTGACAAGACTTAGTAAGTGCATTATTTAAACTCATATAAAACTATACAAAATGAAATTAAAATAAAGAAGAGCCTAATTAAAAATGAAACGGAGCAGAGCAAAACACAAATACACAAGATTAAGGTTAAATACAAATGGAAAGAGAAGCACATTCATTTAAGTTACGATGTTTAAGTTATGACAATTTACCTAATATAATTATTAATTGTCCAGAAACTCAGAGATTACCCAAATTAATTGACAAAGAGACACTCTACTCTGCCCCATCTCTCTCTCTCTCTCTCTCTCTCTCTCTCTCTCTCTCTCTCTCTCTCACACACACACACACACACACACACACACACACACACACACACAGTCTTAAGATTAGGAAACAATTGAAAAACGTATCTAACAAGGTTTAAAAAACAATGAAATTAGTAAACCAGATGCTTTTCAAACTGTCTGGCCTATTGCCAGGATACTTACCAAAGTGACTTGGTAGGGGGGGGGTGGGAATGACACCCTCAAAACTCAGTTTTAACTGACAATGGCGGCTTATGTGTGGTGGCTTGTAATCTTAGTACTCGGGGTAGGTGGATCTTGGAGGTTTGAGGCTGGTCTCATCTTCATAGTGAATTTCAGGCCAGCCAGAGATATAGTTGAGACCTTGTCTCACAAATACAATGCCTTCTCTAAATATTGAGGAAAATATTGTTATTTTAAAATAATACCTGGCAACCCATTACAGAACTGCTACTCCATGTTGAAGTGGGGTGTTGTAATAAATAGGCTAGTATTTTAATATAGGGAGTCCATCAAGGCTATTTGAAATGAAAAGACAATTTGATCAATACGGAAAAGGCTGAGGACACCTGATAAACTTTAAAGTAAACTCAGTACCATACTTAATAATTAAAGTAGAAAAACCCCCAGTTTAAGAATAAAATTTGAAAAAAAATTCAGGTCAAAACCCAGACAAGTGATCAGATTGTCCTGGCCTATGCCACAACTAAAGGCAGAAGCAGTGGGATCAAGAGTTCAAGGTCAGCCTCTAGCTAGGCAGTGATTTTTGAGGTTATCAAGAGCTCCAGGAGACCCATTCTCCAGCAAACAAGAGTAGATAAAAGAAACCACTGTGCGCCTGCATCGCTGGAAGTGCAGGCCAGTACATTTGTTTAAGAAAATGTGCAAAAGTTAAGTAAGTGGGGAAAAGATTGCTACCTACATTTAATCCCACGAAATGTTACTTCCATTCTATGAAATGAGTTCAAGATTTACTGCTTAAAATAAAGTAAAATAAAGTTACAACACAGAGTAATTTGGTAGGAAGATTGACCACCAAGGAATTTCAACTCATTTTCTCCTCCACCTTCTTTCCTTTTGCTACTCTACCTCCCAGTCTTTAATGGCTTCCTTATCTCAGATAATCTGTACTCAGGAATTTTCTAGCCTAAGGTCATGGAGAAGATTTTCAATGGATACCTGTTTAGCCTCAAGTCTCAGTCAACAGGTTGCTACAGTTCATTTAAAAGCCTTTGTTTTCTGTTCTAGTTCCATCTTCAAGAGACTTGAGAGACTTCAAGGGAGTAGAAGGAAAACTGGCCAGAGTTCTAAGTCTTTTGTTTTTCTTTAGCAGCAGGGTAAAAGAGACTTTTCCTTCAAAGGTGCTTTGCATATCCTTCCATTGGTATCCCACCCAGCAATCCAGAAGTTTGAAGAGCTGATTCTGTCTTCTACTCTACACTGTCTGATTTTGAAAAAGGCATCCATTTTCCATGGGTCTTTGTTGGGCCCTCCAGACACTCCTCCTTTCCCGGTTCCTGCCACAGAGGAAAGTACACTCCCATTTCCCATCAGAGATGATCACCAGACCTGGGCTCTTGTTCCATTACTGCTTCGTCTGGGGTCTCCTGACAGTAGATAGCCCCAGAATCCTTGGCTTGGTTCTTACCTCCTTAAACCATCAACTATTACAAACTTGAAATTCTCCAAATCTCTATATCCTCACTTATGCAAAGTGACCCCTGTATTACAGGGCTGTTGTATGTCATGACCTGGATAATAAACATATAGCCTTTAGCATCATTCTCTGGCACAGGTAAAAACTTTGTTATAATTGGCATGATTGCTATTAACTCTTTTTATAAAAAGACTGCTTTCGTGCTCCTTGAGTTCCAAACCTCTACATTTGCCAGGGTCAGGAACAACCTTCTTCCAAAGAATGATAGTCTGACTTCAAACCCTTGTAAAATCATTGTTTATGCGGTACCTCCACGAAAGCCCACGTTTCCCTTTAAATAACTCCCTTCCTCGGACACCTGTAACTCTCCATATTTAGCACCTTCAGTTTACAGGTTTTCTTCAGACCCAATTTAGAGCAGAACCTCTCAACCGCAGCACCGCCTTGACACCAGAAACCAGATCACTTCCTTTGAGGTTTCCTTGGGCACTGAGGACCTTGAGCAACATTCCAGAAGCTATGTACCCATCAGAAGCCAGGAGTGTCTACATCTGAACCATGAATCATAACCATCATTACTTCTCCTGGTCTTCCCCCAAATACAACAAAACGACCCCTACTAGGGCAAAATTAGTTTCAGTTGAGTATCATTTTTTTTTGATACACAGAACTTTTCCTGGTACCCCAAAGCTAGGTGAACCCTGAATCTCCCAAGCATTTCCCACACAGCACCATTTGCCTGTCTCCCCACACAAGCGAATTCCTAGAACCTACATGTTGTTCCTCTGTTATGCGGAAATAAATAAATGTCAGTTGGATTTAAGGAAGAACTTCATGCACACTAAACATAAACATGGGTTCCAAGGGAACTTCTTCCACAAAGATGCATTGGGGAAGGCTCCTAGCACCTTAAAAGTGACAGGCTGTGTTTTTGTGTGTGAGGAAGGTGCAGAATGAGGGCATGGTAGAGACCCAAGGATAAGGTCCCATCTGACCATGAATCAGAGGCCTGGTGGCTCGGGGCTATTCCAGGGCAGATCTGCAAGCCTTTCGGAGGCCTTGTTCCCTGTTCTCAAGGACAAGTCATCTCCCTCCCTCATCTCAATGCCACCCTTGTCTTAAGACTTGAGACACATTTGGCAGTGTGGAACTTAATGATATGTTTCTACCTTTGTCCTCCTTTCTTTCTATCCTTGGGCATGTCACTCTCCTCCTGCCTCTAGCAATGACATTTCAGACAAAGGGTGTCCTCACAAAATGTAACTTTCACTAATAAAACAGGACTGCATTCCAGGAGACTAGTGTATTGGGAGGATGAGAATCATTGGGGCTGAAAGGAACTACTAACAGTTAATTTCTATGGAATCAAGACAACTAAGTCCTTAAAAGATTCACATATTAAATTAAGAATGAGGTCGCTGATGGCCAAGGCTCAAGGTATGCAAAGCTCTGGTCACCACAGCTCTGAGCCCTAAGCATCTAGCTCCTCCATTCCACAATCTTCTCCCTCAAGAATTTGTAATCTGGAAAATACAAAACATAGTCTTCTACTATTTCAATTACAATATATGCTAATGGATAAGAACTTGGAAGACAGGCTGGAGAGATGGCTCAGCAGTTAAGAGCACTGACTGTCTGCTTTTCCAAAGCTCCTGAGTTCAAATCCCAGCAATCACACGGTAGCTCACAACCATTCATTACTAGATCTGACACTCTCTTCTAGGGTGTCTGAAGACAGCTACAGTGTACTTAGCTAAAAAAGCTGTCTTCTTTATTTATAAAATAAATAAAAATCTTTAAAAAACGAAACCAAAAAACCTTGGAAGACACAGGTCCCAACTCTGAACAGTGAGTTCTTCTTCTGAATGGAGTTGAAAAGCACCTTCCCTTTGTCTGGATTCCAGCTTCTATAATGTTTGTAATTTTTTTTATTAGTGTGTGGGTTTTACAAGCTGGAAAATGTTTTTAAAGTTTAAGTGTTTTCACTAAGAACTAAGAAAACAAGCTAACTCATCTCTCTTATTTAAAAAAAAAAAATACTTCCTCCACGTACACAAATGACTGGCCAGCAAGGCATCCCACACTTTAGAGAATGTGGGGGTATGTGATCACTTTGATGCTTAAATACTTTATGAGTTCACACAATAATAAGGTCATGTGACCAAAATGGCACAGCCAAGACTGACCGCAGAACACTAACTGTCTATTAGCAGACGGACCAACCTCAGTGTTCTGCTAGCCGACTACATCAACCCACACCAGATGTATCTCCTAAGAGAGATCAGGGGGTGGAAAAGAAATACTCATTTAACTTCTGTTTACCGATCACTGGACTCCAGTGATCGACCTTGTATTTCACAATCTTATTGTGTATGGGAGACCACAGACTCTGTTCTTGTGGGACCATATTCTTTACCATCTCCCTCAAAACACATGGAAACACCTTAAATGTCTCTCCAGGAAATCTGAGAGGTAGTATTACCCTCAAAACATAGGTGAGACAGCAGACTCGCTCACCTCATCCCACAAGTGAGGTCCTGAGATCAAGATGGAAAATTTGAGGCTCAGTGAGGTAAAGTCTGACTCTGAAGTGTCTTGTCATGGCCAAGGCCTACTCCATCTCACATTTAAATGGTAAAGAGGCAATCTTTGGCGCAGAGTTCTCTGCTTTAATTAAAAAAAAAACAAAAAACAAAAAACAAAAACAAAAACCACACATACACACACATAAAAAAATCATTTTGAATTGAGCCCAGACAAATGATCTATTGATTGGTTCCTATGTGCCCACACCATTCCCTTATGGAATATTTGTGTGCCTACCAGAATGATTCTAGGCATAGAATTTTTCTCTAAAAGAAGTATGAAGAGGGACACAAAGACTGGTTTAAAGTGTCCCTTTTCTGAAAAGTTAAAAATATAATGAAGCTATGGTTAACATCCAAATATTAGCAAATGAATTCCGAGCACTCTAAAATGAAATATAGAATGTTATAGGTACAACTTAATAATACAAAAGCAGAGAGAAGAGTGCCAATCTGTGTACTTGGGAAAAGAAGCAATATGACTTAGGGTAGGAAGGGTGGGTTTAATACTGAGTCACCCTTGATGCTGGGTGTAAGTACACACCTATAGTACCAGCAAATGAGAGTCAGAGGTAGGAGAATCAAGACCAACCTGTGAGTCAAAGCCAGATGCTATCCAAAAATAACAACAAAAACCTAAAACCAAATACTACCACCAGCCAGAGGTTCTGAACAGACAGAAAGAAGATCCTGGCAGTCTGTGGTAATGGATCCCTTTAATCGCAGCACTTGGGAGGCAGAGGCAGGTGGATCTCTCAGTTCAAGAGCACCCTGGTCTACAGAGTGAGTTCCAGGATAGCCAAAGTTATCAAAGAAAGTCTGTCTAGAAAAACCAAAAACTAAACCAAACCAACCAAACCAAAAGACCAAAGACCTCTAAAGACCTTAGCTAGGTCTTTAGCAAAGAAGACTAATAGATCTCATCCTAGCCCCCACCTACCATCTTGACTTTAGGCAAGATACAAAAAAAAGTTATTTCCTCATCTGTAGAGTAGGACTGAAGAAGATATCGCCTATATAGTCTCAAATGTCAGAGTCTCCTCTGCCACCGTTACTTTGGAGAGTAACAGAGAGCACTTAGTAGTCTTCATCAGAGGAACATAGTGCAGTGTAACTGTGTCCTGGAAGTGAAAGGACAAGTTAGGAGGCCTTCTGGAGGAAGGGAGGGTGGTGAGACAAGGCTGCAAAGGCAGATGCTGAGACCAGAGTCTATCGACGAGATAAAGAAAGTCTGGGCTGGGAAGGTGCATTGGGGTAAAGAGGGTCGGCACGCCTGCAGGATGGTTAGAAGGAAGGATAGACAGAAGAACACTGGATGAACTCCACCTGACAACCAGGTCACCACTTTCTGACCAGTCCAGAGTAACTAATGAGATGTGGCCGAGCTCGACTTTTTAAAAACTCATGTCAAGCATAGAATGTTCTTCGTGATAGAAGGAAAATTATGCTTTCAATTGAATTTTAAAAGATAGTTTAAAATAGTTCAGTTAGTCAAAAGTGTACTAGCCTATGAAAACTACACTCTCATGTATTTCCCATTTAACTAGAGAACAAAAGAAGCCAGCTTGTCTCACAAAAGCACAGTATAAGGTACAACACACATACACATACACACACACACACACACACACACACACCACACACACTTTAAAATTTTCTAGAAGCTAGAAGCAGGTGCAATTATCCAAAAATATGTCATCAATCGATATAAAAGCATATAAAAATATTTTCTTTTCCTAGTAGGTTTCAAAATTCAGTATATTTCAGACTTAGAACAACACATCCACTAAGACCCGGCACCTTTCAAGTGCCTGACAGACACATGTGGCTCAGGGCCACCATAATGCCTATGATAGACTGAAAGCCTTGAAGGATCCCTTTAAATAAGGTACTTTTTCTAGAGTTTTCATAGGTATTCACCTGCGGTAGTTACCTCAGGCAGCTAAACATCTGGAAAGAATTAAAACATTAACCTAATCACATCTGGTGATAGAATAACAGCCCTGGAAAGCTTTTCCATTCTCCTTAAGAATGAGCAAAGAATTGGGGATCCTGACTACTTTTTAAAAAATGGTATTTTATTTTATGGACATTGAACTATTACTTCTATGCATTCTCTGTAATAATGAGACAAAGGTCTTTTTCCATATGTAATGTACAGGGCATTCCATTGCCTAGTTGTTATTTTCAGAACATGCCGAACCCTAATGCTGATCGGACTAAAACAATCTTTGGCCAACAGGAGTTGCTTACACCTGACTTGATTAGCAGCGCTCATCATGGCCGTCAGGACCAGAGGCTCAGAGCCCACCTGCCAGAGTTTGAATCCAGTCATTCCCACATAACACCTGCTTGAGTTTTTACTATTATTAATTGAGGGCAGAGATGGGGCTGGGGTCGAGACCAGCTCTCACTGCATAACCCTGCTCTTCCTCTGTCTTCCAAGCACTGAGATTACAGGCTTGGGCCTGCATGCCCCTCCCCCCCCCGCCCCCCCAGCTGCCTTGGTGAAACAGGTCAGTGCTCCGTGCTTCCATTTCCTCACCTGTAAACACTGGTGAATGTAGTAGTCTTTCAGGAGCTCAACAGAAGGATTGAATGAACTAATATATGAAAATTCTTTGGACACATAATCTTCATCTTTAATTTCGGGGATGCTAGGGTCACGTGACTCAAACTCAAGCAGGTTTCCGGGCAGCTTTGCACAAAGTCTACAAGTAGCCTGGCTTCACATCCCCCATCGTGACCTATAAAATGACACTCTGCAACCTCTCTGCTCCTCTTTCTCTCAGGCTATACCAGAGGAACATCTCTCTCTCATGCTAAGTAAGAATAACCACATGGCTGGCTGGGGTCATTACAAAATACAGGGAGGATTACATTAGGCAACCAGGACACAGGTAATCTGGCCAGTAGAAAATAGTCTCTAAGCTAGGCATGGAAGGTGTCCCATGTCTGTTATCCCAGCATTCAGGTGGCAGAGGCAAGGCAACTGCTGCAGGATTGAGTGCATCTCCCTGCTCTACGTAGTAAAGCCATGCATCCAAGGAAGGAAGGAAGGAAGGAAGGAAGGAAGGAAGGAAGGAAGGAAGGAAGGAAGGAAGGAAGGAAGGAAGGAAGGGAGGGAGGAAGGGAGGGTCAGAGGGAGGGAGGGGGGAGGAAGGGAACACATTTCTGGTCTCTCCCAAATATCAGTAGCATTTTCTCTTTCGTTTCTCCATCTAGGCCCATTTGTTGCTTTAAACACATCAGTTTGAAAGTAACCTAATGGACATCACTTCTGAGAGGAATAAAAGGTAGAGGGAAACAGGTGTGACACCACCAGCTGTTCCAGTGGGTCATTATGACTTTGCCAAATCCTTCCCAGGTTCTTAATCACCACTCCAATTCCATATCAGCCACAGTAAGTCAGCCCCCAGCTCCAAGGACTAGTCTGAAGAGCATGGAGATTTCCTTCCAGAGTGAGACATCCTCACAAGGTTAGAGGATGCCCCCTGAATATCCTCAACTTCCTTTAAAAGTCTAGGAAGCATCTGTCGTTGGTGTGTGAGTCACCCATGTATTCTGGAAAGGGCTGGTCAGAAGACAGGGTTTGGGGCTCTGTGCTGGCATTCAACCAGCTGTATGACTTTGGGGAAGTTCCTTGACCTTTGTGGGTCACAGAAGGTACTTGTTTCATGGGGTTGCTGTGGAGTGTGTATTTATGCAGTGTCTTGAAAGGCCCTGTTCTTCTTTACAATGAGACTTGCGAATCAATGTGAGGTGTAGATGTATCTAAACCTCACTTCCTTCCTCTGATGCTTTTAGTGTATTTTTAGGATTTGGGAGATAGAAAGGATTTCTTGCTTTCTATCACCTGTGTCTTCCCCTCTCTTCTCCCCCAGCTCCCCAGGCCTCTGAGGGCAGGAAGAGGATGAGGCCAAAGCAACAAGCCTGCAGCCAAGATGACTCATGGCTGTGGAATCCATTAACGGTGGAATGCTCTCTGCCTTTCTCCTCCAAGTCAAGTCTCTGGGTTAGCAAGGTACAGATGACCGATAAGGAAAACAAGAACTTTTCTTTGCAGGTCCGAATTAATTTGTACCTGCATACATATATGCACATGTGTGTGCCTTCAGATCTACACAACACATTCTTCTATCAAGTTGTATAAAAACTAAAGCTGATTTGTTAGGGGGAAAAGTATGTTTGATAAAGTACAGTATAATTTTCTAGTTGCCTTTTTCTCCACTGGAGTTTGGTAAATTAAACGTTACAAATTTTCAAATAGGAGTAAAATGTTAAGAAGAAGGGGCAAATGAGATCGTGGATCCTGAAAGTCTGTAAGATTGTCTAGATTTTGGACTGTAATGCTAATGGAAGAACACAGGGCCATGCAGGTTGAATGAGGAGGTTAATGATGCCGGACTGTTATGTTAAAAAAAAAAAATGGTCAAAAGCCTAAAGCTAATAAGGTTGCATTACATGCTCATATAGAAAACTACTTAATCTTCTGTCTGAGTTGCTCTTTAGTTAAATGGGGCTGGGATTACAGAACAAGAGTAAAGGACCTCAAAGGGAACATTCCAAATACCTTGTGCCTGGATTTTCTCACACTGTAGTACATATTAAAATTCTATTAAACCAGCTGCTAATAATTTTCAAATGGCTCATTAGTTCTACCCATGACCTTGGGCCACTACCAATTTCAAACCTTGTTCTTCAAGTCTTAATCAACAACCTTGGATGGACTCCTCTTCTCGAAATAGCAAATGCATTGTGGGCTGCATACATGTTCTTCAGCATTCAGGGACTTGAGTGATATGAAACTTAACCTAAAAATTCCCAATCTTCTGGAAAAAAAAAACTGAGAGTTCCTTCTCCAGAGAAAGGAAAAAAACTAAATTTTTCTTTCTTGTTAAAAAACTAAAGCCAAAAAACTTTTTCTTTTCTTTTTTTTAAAAGTTCTTTTTGTCTATTTAGTAACAAAATGCCTAGATGGGTCTCTCAGGATTCTAGAAAATTCTCTTGTATGGGCTTGATCAACAATGAGAATTCATCCAAAGGGAAAAAGAAAAAAAAAATTCCAGGAAAGTATACCCTAAGCTCTTTTAGATGACTCTGAGAAAAACGTCACCTTTCCTATAATCAGGGCGTGGAGAGAGGAAGAACTCCTAAGTGATTTCATTTGCAGATGTGATTTATTAAATGGGCTGAAGATGACTTGAGAGAGATCAACACTGTGAGGGGGAGTGTGCCAGGACCAAAAAGAATGTCCTTTTCTTGGGCTTGGAAGAGAAAATATTTTTCTCTTTCATGATTGTCTTAACTTCAGAAGCAGAAGCAAGAAATGTCAATGCACTCCGAGCCTCTCTGGCTCTCCATGCCCATTCTTTCCACAGAGAAGGGGAATGGCGGCCCACGGTGTGATCCCGCCAACAGGGGGAAGAAGAAGAAGAAAAAAAAAACACTGTTTCTTAACTTTCAGAGGACACAGATAACTCAGAGAAAACAAAAACAGAGGTGGTCAGAGATTATTCTGGAATTAAACATTAGATCTTTTTCTTTTTTTTTTTTTTGATATCAAGAAAATCCGGGAATTCAAGAAATGTTCAGAATTTCCAGTGGCAAAAGGCAAAGAGGTCTTGTGGTTTATGTAGAAGGAAAATGTTGTTTCTGCTTTGACTCCTTTTTTTTTTGTAGGTTTTTTTTTTTTTCTCTTCAGTTTCTTTGTTCCGGGAAGAGAACTCTTCAACACGGCGAAAATTTCAACTAACCATCCCTTCCCTAGAACCTCATCATCTCGCTTCTTCAGCCAAATATACTTTCTTTATACCTCTGCCTTATTAACCCTCACCAAATTAGCTAAAATGCCTTGGTTCCTGTACTAGCCACATTCTTTGTTAAAAGAGGAAAAAGAAATTCTTCTTTCAACTTAAGGATGTATGTATATTTTTAAGATGACACTTAGTCTTCAAGAAGAAAGGGGAGAAAGTTGATTGGCTCATCTTTGTTTGCAGCCCTGGCACGTTTCCAAGCAGGAGAAATCAAGATAATTGAGCCACGTAGTCCCTTGCTCTCTCCCTACCATGCAATATTGTTTAGCATGACAGCAAGATGCAAGTGACATGAGCTTAGGGCAGAGGACAAAGGCAGAGAACGACCCGGAGAATTCCGTACCAGAGCATATGCCCTCTGACCTAGTCACAACTGGCTACCCTCAGGCATTCTCCAGAGCTCTGAAGATAAGCCCGGGTGCATCACTGGGAGTGGGGATCCCTCCCCCACCCCTGCTCATCTTACATGGAGTCTAGCTCAACTACAGAATGTAAATATATATTAAAAACAAACAAACAAACTGGAGCCAGGCATGGTAATTGATGCCTGTAATCTCAGCTTTAAAAGACAGACAGGGGGATCCTCGTGAGTTTGAAGCCAACTTGGGCTACAGAGATTTCCAAGCCAGTAAGTGCTCCAGAGAAAAACAAAAACCATGGCCGATAGACAGAACGACAGAGATGCGAAGCAAGCTACCTTATGAGTCATTTCATGAGGTAATCTGGTACACACCCCAAAAGGATTCTGGAAGATATTTTAGAAAACTGCAAGCCAAGAAGCTAGGTCACCAGTATTCTTGGAAGGGGTCTTGCAGATACTGAGTTTATGATTAGAATTTTTTTAATTTTCTGTCCACATATGCAGCAAAATTGAAGAGGGCACACAGCCTTGTCAAAGCCAAGAAATCCATTTTTACATTCCTCACTGCCAAAAGAGTAATTCTATCACCGTGTTTTGTAAACTTTGGGGCAGAACCTCATCTAAGAATGTTCAAGCGAGTCTTTGAAAAAGTCTAGTCTGAAAATCCAGTGAGCAAATCAGAAAGGTAACCGAGAAACCTGAGATCAACATGGGAAGGCCTTGCAACGCAGAATACAAATTCTCAAAGAAACGGTCACACCTATTATTAGTCCGGAGATGCCATAGTGAGCCCTTACCTTAACCACTGAGCCAGGCAAGTCGGAAAGGGTAGCCAGGATGCTGTCCAAGCAGCTTTGAGGGAGTTAATCACCAGCAATTAAAGATGAGATCGAAGCCAAAGACAATATACCACAATGTACCACTTCCACGTGGGCAGCAGGTTATACCTGTGGGTGAGTGTAGGCACAGATACTAGAATGTGAGGAATGCGGACTAGGTTTTTCATTTCTGTAGAGCCAATATTTACCACGAACCTGGAAAAGTAGAAAATAGAGCATCTGCCCAGCATGCATCAGGGGCTAGTTTCCAATCCTGCCATAGACTTTAAAAAAAAAAAAAGGGAGTGAATGAATGAATGAGAGGGAAATCCAAAGAAGCCTGATGTCTAGCTTTCAATAAAAGGGAACTAGGGTTCCTCTCTTAAAGTAACTAAGCAGACTCCAGAAAGGCAAGGACGTAGAAATACCAGAAATCAAATCAAAGATGGTGGGGTGGGGGAATCACAGCCTGACAATGCTCTCCAGCCTAGGTCCTTTTTAACCAGCCATCCCTGTTACACTTACCACATCCCATCGCCTGCACAGCTTTTCTATCCTAAAGACTGCAGCATTCACAGCCAGCCACAGCCTGAGCTTGTTAACAATCTCAAACAGCCCTCCAGACTGCCAGAGCGCATGGTAGCTAAAAGACACTGGAGTTTTCCAAGGTACATGGGGGTGGTGGGGGGCGGTGGTGGGGGGGGACGGCGGCAACAATTCTGAAGGCCTCTCATTTAGAAGAGGTGGGGAGGGCAGGTGTGTACTTGGGGTGGATGTACCTACTTCCACCTCGGTGCCCCATTAGGCCAATACTTTGCAAAACCAGGTGTGTACAATTTGCTTATTAAAGTTCTCACCCTGGGGCAACTGACAAGACTCATCAGTCCTGGAAGACAAGTGCTGTGACCCCAAGGCAAGTTAAAGCATATCCAGAATATTTTAAACTAGAAAGGGAATCTTTTTGTTAAAGTGAACAGGAATCATTCCACCAAAAAAACAGGGCAGGGAGGAAAAGGAATTAAGAATGGCTTATTTCCAGTTCTGTATAAAAATTATACCACTCTCTTCCAGAACAGAGACTCAAGGAATGATGGAGAGAAAATAAAAATACGTATCTATGATTTTGCAATTGGTATTTCACCAGAAGGCACAGTCCTCCAAGGTTTTCGAACCAACATGTTGCTATTTTGGTTTTCTGAGATGAGGTCTCATTCTATAGTCCAGGCTGACCTGGAACTCACTATGGAGGCTCAGGATAACCGTGAACTCATTATGATCTTCCCACATCAGCCTCCAGAGTTCTGCGACTGCAGGTGTGAGCCATCACCACACTTAGCTTGAGCCAAAATGCTTAAACACCAACATCGCTCAGAAATCTGGGTTAACTCTTTTCTTTGGCTGCAGGGAAAATGAGAAACATGGAGAAGTCAGTGGAAAGAGACCCCCGGGGCGTGCAAGGGCAGCGGTTCTCAACCTTCCCTAAGCTGTGACCCTTTAATACAGTTCCTCATGCTGTGGTGACCCCCAACCATAAAATCATTTTTGTTGCTATACAGTTTGTTGCTTCATAACTGTAATTTTGCTACTATTATGAATTGCAATGTAAATATCTGTTTTCTAGTGGTCCTAGGGGATGAGACATCCCTGTGAACGGGTCATCCGAGGGGTGGAGACCCACAGGTTGAGAGCTACTGGCCTTGGGCAACTCCCTGATACTAAAGACACCAAATAAATGAACACATGATTAAACAAACAAACAAACAAGCAAACGTCCAAATGGACACACCTCAGTTAGAAACAACTGAGGCTTTCCTGCTATTATCAGCAGTATTTACCTTTAATTCAACATTAATCGATTGCTCTACCTGTGAATTGCCGCTCCTTCCCTGCTAAACACTAACCCTATTCAGGCCAAAGTATTATCTGTTAGGACTTAAGAGGATAAGCTTGACATTTCGGATGGTAGGTATCCTGGAGGATAAAGTCTACATTCACAGAACAATTATTACATAGTTTACGTTGTTCTAGATTACCGAACCCCACAGCGCCCCAGATTGCCAGGCACACTGCTCCTCTACATCTGTTCTCCCAGCACTTCATCTCTTGAAGTTTGGAAAGGGTTCCAAAATTATATTTAACGTCTTATGGGGGTCTGGTTTCAAGAAAAATCTCTGACCAAAGATTTTTTCCCCCATCTAAATTGATGGACTACATTATGCTAAGGATAACCCCAACGGGCCTTCTTAATCTCAGCTCTATCATTCTAACTACATAAAATTTATAGATTCTAGTATGCTGTAAAGCAATCATCTTCCCTGTGAACTTCTTGATCAACACTTGACTTGTCTCATTAAAATAAATTAGTAGAGAGAAAGGAAGGTCTGCACAATGTTCGCTTGACTTTGCTCAACATCCTGAGAGGTTTTAGGCCATTTAACAACTTAGGCACCTTCAGCAAATCTCTCAAATGTTTTTGGATTCAAAATCTCTGGCTATGATAGATTAAATAACCTTCAAGGCTCCTTTTAGTTTCTATACCCTGGTAAGTGGCAGGGGTCCTGAGGAAATTCTTTGGTGTGGCACCAAGGTCCTAGTTTTGGTATGTTAACTCTAAGCTAGTGGTTCTCAACCTTCCTAACACTGTAACCCTGGTGACGTTCCAGCCATAATGTTTTTCAATTCTGACATCTTTGAGCCTTTTCTCCTTTCCACCCACAGGAAAGAATTCAGTAGCTGGTTGATCAGAGCACTCCAGAGAAAGCAGGCAAACTAGACAGCATGTAGGAATGGTTTCCAAGAAGATGGAAGGCAACAGGGAGCTGGGGAAATCCTCAGCAGCAACATACAAAGAGCTCATCCTGTTAGCTGATAAAGCCCACAGTGAAGGCCATTATAGGTTCAAACCGCTACTCACCATCCATTACCCTGGATAAGTCACAGGGACAAGCTATTCCCAATCAGTCCCTGCTTCCCGACTAAACATTCACTTTCTCATTTTAAACCATTTGGAAGTGGATTGTGTCCAAGAACATCAAGTGAGAAAGTGTTTAGCTAGGGAGTCAATCTGATTGTAAAAGGGACAGCAACTGTGGGGACGTGCCACCTCCTGTCATACCTTCTCCCACCCACTCAGCCTTCTCTGCTTGAGCTCCACTGTCTTCCAACAGGCCCAGACAAAGCACAGAATCCTCAAAATGAAGCTCCAGGCAGTCTCCACCAATCAATCAAAACTGGCATGAGCAATAGAAGCTATCAGCCAACACAGTGGAGGTGGAATAGGCAGGGATCACCAAGGCAGGAAGCTCGGGTTTCCCTAGCTGACTTTCCAACACTGTGGACTTTGGACCAATCACTTTAAGCCTTTGCAGAGCTGTAAGCAAACTGAGGGGCTGGGTAGGACAACTCCACAGGTCCACATTCACTACAGATGAGAATAATTCCTTCCCTTTCAACCTTCTCTGTCTCCCTTCTGCTTTTCTTAGCTGATACTGCTGTGTATTTGGGGATCAAGGTTTAGAATGTATTCATGGTCTATGTCTGGATCCTCAAGGCGGCATCCTGGCATTTTATTTTTAAAACCGGGATCCAGTATCCTCTCCAACATGCAGTGGCTTGACTCCTGAGAGCTGGATACCCTTGAGTCATTATCAGCTTTCGAAATAGGCAGCAAATTGACACAGCTGAACAGAAACACTTCAAGCTTTACATTTTGGGAATTTACAAAAACATAGTGAAGGCAGGGAAAGATAAAGTCTAAAAAGTGACCTAATGAAGAAGCAACTCCCACCACCTTCTTACCACCCAACCCTCAGTTCTTTTATTAAGTAACTAAGGCTGAAGCAAGAGTCCCTACGCAGCCTGTCAACCTAAGACTAACAAACCCATTTCTTTGCTATGTGTTATATGTTGGTTATTATTTTATAAAACAAATAATTCAAGTTTGTTATCTTATTCAAAATAGGCATTCCACACTTCTTAGGCTACTTTGTGCATACTTTACCTTTTTCTGGGGGAACACAAAGCCTCCGTCTATCTAGATGAGGAAACTTCCAAAGACCAAATAGTTATGAGAGCGTGACTCTCTCTGGTACCTTCTCCTTCTCACCAAGCAGTTTACATGAGGACAGGGTTTTGGAGTTTAGGTGGGAACTAGAAACTCCCAGGCATCAACTGGGCTCCAAAACACCAAGCAATCAACATTAGTCCCGTGTGCAGGGTGGCCATTTCAAGTTGTCCTGGTCTCAGGTCCTCATAGTCTCATAGGCTCTGCACCATATGCCCAAGGAGTGACCTCATGCACATTTCGGCTGGGGAATCTGGAATGGGACAGGATCATTTGCCACAGTGATCTGAGTCACAGCTCAGCAACATGTCAGGGTTAACAAGATCACATGTTCAGCTGCCACTTAAAGCCTTGGAGGCACTTCAACCTCTTAAGTTGGGTAAGCATTAGGAGCCCAGCAGGTAGTGTCCAACTCCTCAAAATAACTTTAAACTATACTCCCTTCTTGGAACTTCTTAGCATGCCAAGGACATGACCATGAGTTCCTGGGCTATGATTACTACCTTTCTGTTACTAAAAATGACTGCTAATCCGATAAATTTCCTCATATATCTTCTATAAAGTCCTTCTCAGTTGCTTCTCCTGAAACAACATTCTTCCCATCCCTATGAAACTCTTAGCATTAAAAACAAAGAGTAGAGAAGAGCCCTTCTCTGATAACACATATTCTATGGCTAATTCACTGGATTGTGAGCATGGTGTTTTATGGTAGAAGGTTTGTAATAGTTTTAGGGGTAGATACATGTAAACAATAGTAATCTCCCTTATTCTCTCAGGAAGCCACTGCCCAGTCCTGTGCCTGAGTGATCTCCCTTTTTGTTGAGATGAATGCACAGTACATTCTAGGGAGACAGGCTGTCTCCACCCATTGCTTTGAAGCAGAATCTTCATCTTCCAAAGTTACCTCTTACCCTTTGGGGCAAGGTTTACTGAACTGGTTCAGTCAAGTCACTCTACACTAACCAGCACAACTACATATCAGGCATATTATTGGCAAGATCAGGCATACAACATGCTGATCTTGCAGCCAGGGTCACTCAGAAATAGGTCAGCTAACAGTGGCTTAATGTAAGAGGCAACAGCTTCAAACTAGTCCGTTCTGAGGTTACATGGACCAAGTCCCTGGTCAACAAGCGCTTTGCTTTATTAACAGGAAAAAAAATATTTTTACTTAGGTAAGTCAGAAGCAATTTCTTTGTATTTAGATATTAATGTAATGACTTTCCTTTGTTTCTGCCAAATGAATTAAAATGAAAACCATGTACCTACTTCATTGATGAAGGTGGATTTTGCTGACAGGGCCTTCAGGGTGGGAGGGATGGGACAGGGCAAAGGAGGAAGATGGAAAAGGTTGAACATGACAATGGCACCTGCCACTAAGACACTAAAGGTAACATTTCCCAAATGTAAATCATTCATACTCAGTACCCTTAAGGTGCCCTAAAGGTACTACATTCCTGAGGAAGAAAAGATATAAGCCTATTATTCCACAGCTCCAATGACTGTCACCTATAGTCCTTTGCCTGCTCACTGCATGCAAGCCACTCAAACACAAAGACTGCATCTCTCTTCCTCCCTGCACAATGACAACTATGCTCAAGGCCAGTGGGACTCTGGGTCCAACACATCCTCTGTTCCCAGTCTATACCCAAGGAACCTAAAAGCCCAGTTTCAATAAATCTTTTTTAGTTCTAAGTTCTCAGAAAAATTCTGCAGATCAACTAGGATTAAAAATCATAATTTTATAGTGATTTTTTTAAAAGGAGGTGTTAACTAACCCTTTCCCTAACAAGGGTGCACACACGCGTGCGCGCGCGCACACACACACACACACAGAGAGAGAGAGAGAGAGAGAGAGAGAGAGAGAGGGAGGGGGGGGTGATTGCACGCACACATGGTTCCTCAAACATTTTCTTCAAGAGCAATGGAGAAGGCAGAATGGCTCTTCACGCCCCCTCAGATGCCCACAATTAGCAGCCTAGGCCCATAGATTCTTCGCATTCTGAAGTTCTTAAAACAAACAACTGTATGTCTGGTATGAAAGTTTGCTCACCAGCCCCCATGACTGCTGCTCCTCTACTCATCTCAAAGACACTAGGGCTGCTGACTCCAGGTATAGTGATGAATGAGTCCAAGGAGCCTCAGACTGAGCTCTGGACTCCAGACAAAGTTCGGACAAAAAGATTTATGAATCCCTTGTAGAGAATATAAAAATAATAACACAAAAACAAACCACCGGCCATTAGCCACATCTAATCTGATCCTTCCTTGCAGGGATAGTTCTACTCAGAACACTCAACACTGAACTTGCCCTTGCTTGCACAATGAATGGACTAATGATGAGTGCAAGGCACTCTGGGAAAATGCACCTCCTTGCAGTGAACTAGGATGACAAGTGGGGATTAAAATCAGAAGTAGCAAACAAGACCATAAGGAGGAAAATCTTTTCATTTCCATCCGTGCACCATTCGGCCTTCCCCAGCACAGCATCAATGTGATCCCCTACTTCAGAAAGGCTTTGACTGCTATCACCATCGCCTTACTTTAACACATACTTTATATTAGAATGCGTTCCAGGAAGCATATGGCAAGAGAACTAGGTCAACCATTAACCAAATAACAGGAAACTGCTCTGCAGCGCACACCCTTCAAAAGCTTGCTTAATGAGCTGGCTCTTCAGAATCTGTCCTTCAGTCAGGTTGGAACTAACAGGATCCATGGGTTTCTTTAAAGTGCCAAGGTCACCTGAGTCCTAGAAGGCTTCTGCACAAACTAGACTTTCAACCATCTAAACCATTGCATTGAAATGTTCAAGAACTAAAGTCAAAGGTTCAAAGAAGAATGTTTTCTGAATCCGCTTGACTGCCCGCAAAGAACGCCGACTATTAATTCTCCCCGCTTCTGAACAACATTCTGTCAGATTGATAGGAAATACTATATACTCATCTCTTCTTTGCAGCACATTTCTCTCTGTGTTCCTTCAGGCATCTGTACCACCATTCACATCCACATTCTACAATCCACTTGGACTTAACAGGTCAAGCAAAGTCTTAATTTCATAAAAAACAGAAATGAGTTTCCTCTAGAACCAATGATGGGTTGAAATGATTTCATATCCTTGAGTCTTAATTCTTCTACTCCAGTATGTGTGAATCACTATTAGAACTATTTAACTTAATAATGACCTGAAGGAATGAACACGCTTATAAGCCATTATCCTCAAATTAGTATCCTTCTACAGCTACCAATGACCAATCTTCTTAGCCTCTTTATCCTAGACAGCTAGCCACACATTCTGACTTCTGAGATGTTATGTAACATGGATCTGTAGAGCTGGGTAGTTTCCTTTGATGGAGAACTTACATGTCAAGATAAATCTTCACTAACATTTAAAGCCATCTGTCTAGTGGGATTTGTGTTAGCAATCATGGCTAAGATGAAACAAAGAGATACTACTGTTTCATAAACCCAGACCTCCTTTTAAAATGCTAGGTTTGGGCCGGGCGTGGTGGCGCACGCCTGTAATCCCAGCACTTGGGAGGCAGAGGCAGGCAGATTTCTGAGTTTGAGGCCAGCCTGGTCTACAAAGTGAGTTCCAGGACAGTCAGGGCTACACAGAGAAACCCTGTCTCGAAAACAAACAAACAAACAAACAAAAAAATAAAATAAAATGCTAGGTTTGTTTTACTGACTCAACATACACATTTTGAATACAAAATCTATTCTAGGTACCATGGAAGACATCAGTGAAACAGAGGTGAGTGTGGGAGATTCCCAGCCTGCCCTCCAGTATCTTCTAGTATAGTCCTTCTGGTGATCGATATGAAATACTACCAACTGTTGGCCATCAAGCTTTAGTTTGCCAAATGTTAACTAACTAATGTTTTCCTTAAAAAGAGTCATTGAGGCATCAGGGAACATGATTATAAGTAATAGTGTATTGAGCTAGAGGCCAAAGAAAGGGGGATTCTAAGAGGGATTCTAAGAGACAACAAGAGTATTAAGTCTTTCCAATCCTGGCTAACTATATCTCCCATTTCTGTTCTAGTCTTGGACATTTTCAACTTTTATTTAAAGATGTTAGTTGCATAGGTAGCAATAGTCAACAAATAAAACAAAAAAAAATCATAATTCAGTCTAAGGAATTAACAATCTATAACAGAGTGTACAAGATAATGCAAACAGAGGTTGAGTTCTTATTCTTTCTCTTTACAGATGTCTCAGGAGTGCACTGGTTATTACTACTCTAGAAGAAAAGGCACTGCTTGGCCCTGAAGCCAAGAGTTAAAGGTTTATCATTCTCACCAGGGTGGGCTTCCAGAAGGCCCCAGTGGGGGACTTCATGGGCAACTCAAGGGCAGTCTAGTTCCAAACCAGACAAGCACAGTTTAACAATGCTCTCTCTCTCTCTCTCTCTCTCTCTCTCTCTCTCTCTCTCTCTCTCTCTCTCTCTCTGCCTATCATTTTATAAGGATTTAAGGTTGAGAGGAAAGGGAATTGCTATTTTTTATATGCTAGGCTCTGCAGTAGAGATTGATATTCATGATCTCATGACTTTCTTCCATAAGAACCTTACAAAATAGGTTTTCTTTTTCCAGATAAGGAAACTAGGGAATTGTTCACTCAAGGTCAGTCCACTACTGGCTGCCTCAGAAGCAGAAGGTCTTCTATATACATACCACAGTCCTCACTGCCAAGGCCTTCTTTGAAGGGCTCCAGAATGCTGATAGCAAAGAATTCTCTTCTATGTGGCCTTCCTCATGAGTAGCAATCAAAGGCTCATGAAGGTGCACTGCCCCCGGATACAACCTCGGAGACCCTTGGAAGTGTTTCTCAGAGTCCCCAAACACATGCTGGTTACCGAAGGGACAGGATCTGAGCTATTCATGAGATCTGAAACAAGATGAACCCAGTGGATCCTCCTGCCAAGTGCCTGTCCTTATTCATCAGCTGGAGCATGCCAAGACCTCCCTAGAATGACGCAGTTAAGGTCACCATGGGTACCCCTCAAGATGGCTACAAAGTAACAGTTCAGTACCAAGACAGGCTGATCCTTGGAAGGCTGCCAACATTTTCTCACAGGAATCAAAAATTCTTTAATTCCTTGCCTCGATCAACCTCAGAGTCAAGCTCAAGAGGTACAGAAAGCAGCTGAGGGTCTAAAGGTTAAAGGACCAGGAATCCGTGGAGCCAATCTGTCCTGGAGGCCTCCTTTTCACTTTGGCTTCTGGGATTTCCACTGTTAACTCTCTAAGGAAACAGAACGCTTTCCTTCCCAGGTACCCTGAGGGTCTGACGGCAGACATTTAAACAGGGAAATAAATACTGATGCACTTCACAGTTATAGAAAGACCTAACTTATGCCATTAATAAAAACTGACCCTGACAACCACACTCTATGCTAGCACTCCATGGATGGATATCAGAATGGCAGGGCTACTGAACTGTAGAGCTACTGGACAAACAAACTCCAAGGCGGTACTTGGATTGGGCGATGTGGCTAATTTTAGAAGACCGACTTTGAAAGGGACGGAGCTGGGACTTTTCACTGGCTTAAGGTAGCCTTCACACCCGCAGCTAACCAGTCCCGCATCAACGTTTCTCAACCCAGGAAAAACGAGAGACCAGGTAGCTTCTCCTTTCGGAGCCTAGGTTGATAGCTTTTGCAATACTTTCTACAGAAAAGTATCTGAGATATGTATTTATTCAAAAGAGGTGGGAAAATCATTTTGAGCAGGCAGCAGAAATTGAGAAGGCTCCCAGTGATTGCAGACAAGCCTGCCAGCCCCATTCCTATAGAAGGCCTAGCACACTCCATAACTCCAATGCAGACAAAATACAGTGGCAGATATTATTGCTGCTGGGGATTATAAAGCATGGGGAATCTGCTCTTCCAAGAGTCAGTAAGTTACTCTTTCCCCATCTCAGACAACTAACTGTACAATCCACCAGCTGTCCAGCAGTGTGTACTCAAGAATGCCAAGGTTTCAGCCTGATAGCCTGGTGAACTTGCTTATCAGCCTTCAAGTTTAACAGGGGGAAAACAATCTACCCCTCACATTGTGGACACCTCCCTTCCAGAGGAACTAGACAGTCCTGATGGCTTCTCCTGCTACATAGCAATTATGTAATTGCTTAGCTTCTGCAGAGCACAGGAGCCACTCCGGAGCCTTCTTACGGACTACAGCCGCAGCACAATGTTCAGAGATGATTGCAGCCTTTGAATGGACAGCCAGTCTCAAAGCAGAGCATAAAGGGACCTACCATGGGATTCCATCTCAAGCACAAAGAAGTTCCTGCCCTAATGAAGAGCCCTCTCTCCTCTGCCCAATCTGTGCAGCAAACTACTCCTTCTGCCCACCCCTACGTGAGTGAGTCTGGACCGTGGCTTACTGTTTATGCTGACAGGTTCGAAAAGAGGCAGAGATGCGAGCCGAAGCTTTGCCATGGACCATACACAGGGCAATCATTTAACACGTAATGGGAAAGCTCCCGAAGAGGACGAGAAGCAAAAGGGGTGGAAAGCATCTCTCTGGGCTTCCTGCACTGGCATAAAATGACTGCTTCCTCTCCTTCTGCCAGCTCCAATCCTTCATGTTGACATTACACATCCTGTACTGTAGATCCACCCCCATGCTGCCGCTTGCCCGGCTGAATTATCTCCTGCGTCACAGCGGTGGTAACAGAACTGCTAGCTCTGCAGACCTGAGAGCACCGTTTCCATGCTTAATGCAGTCGGCAACTGGACACATGACCAGTACAGTCAGGGCGACTGGTTTGTGGTCCTCTCAGCAGCCAGTGCAATACTTGACCTAACCTTCTGCTAACCAGATGGTCTGTTTGCCTCCTGGGACCAAACCATTAAACTTTTACTTTATTAAATTCCATCCAAATGTGGGGACAGTTTACAGCAGTGTGTCTGGTTCATCTCCAACAGGGTTGCTAAGATGAAAATGACCTAAAAATAACTGGAAACTCTACTTCACACCAACAGCGAACAAGATCATTTGGAGTAAATATTTAAATGATCTGCCAGATTAGGAACCACAGCAGTGCTGACTACATGGTTAGTAAACTGTATTGTGTACACACACACACACACACACACACACCCTACAAAGGTAAAGACAAGAATGAATCTATAGGAAAAACCCACTATCCACACCCTGTACCACGCCCCAGGCTCTTTTAATGTCTCCATCATAATCTCTCAAGCAAAGAACCTAAGCACAGTTCTGACAGCCAGATCCTACATTCCCAGAGGTTGACCAGCTAGGCACACTGCAGGAAGGCCTGGTACTCAAAAGATATTTCATGAATGAGTATATGCGCAGGTGCAAATTTCTTTAAAAGTAACGACTTCCATGTAACACATCTCATGGCAATGAAGCCATTAAATTCTTTCCAACTCTATCATCAACTCACAATGAGGCATGTAAACCAGGCCACGGCTGAATGGCAAGGCGTCTGTCGGCTGTGCCAGAGTCATTGGGTGGCCACTAATTCATCAGTGCAAATGAACTGCAGAAGTGGCCACTTACTCAGCACCTGGCAGGGTGCTGGGTGCTTTACAGTCATTGCCTCTCGGCCTCTCACCTGGGAGAATGGAATTCCCTAAAGATAAGACACAAGACAAAGAGACTGGAGCCTTCAGAATCCTGACCCAAGGCTACAAAGCTAGAAACTGAGAGAGAGATAAGGGCCAGCTGTTTTTCTCCTGAGTCACAGGTAAGCAGGAATCCCGTAACAGGAAGCTAACTGAATACTTGAGAAGCTAATGGCCCTAACCTAAAGTCCAAGGAGAGTAGAAAGCCTTTCTACTCTCAGTCTTTACATGCGGTATTTTGAGTTTCAGTACCTACCTTTCCCACCAATATTTCTTAAGGAATTGAAGGCTATTATATATAAGATAGTATATATATGTAAAAATATATTTTAAATGATAACTACGACTATACCCAGGGCTCTATGTCCATTCTTTTGGTTTTCCGTCCACCCTCCACGCCTAGCCATTTTTCATCTGGCTCTGCAGCTTTAGGTACACGTTGCAAAGCCCAACAAACTGCATTCGATCCGCAGACCCACAAAGTGGAAGAGAAATGGAGCTACACACGTGCAGGCATGACCCTCACAGACATGAAACAAACAAATCTAAACAAAGTTTTTACGAAAAGGATAATTCCCTCTGCTAGGTTTCAAACCTGGGACAAATGCCTCAGGTGCCTACATAACATATTAAAGTGGGCACTGGCCGTCAGGTTCTCCCAGCATCCCACAGTCTCTACCAGTTCCAGGGCATGGCTGGAGCACCCTGCCTGCCCTACCTACACTCTCAAGCACAGGGGGCTTGGCTGCTCTTCCCTATATAACCCCACCATTTTGGTTTCTCACTCTCTTTGGGCCTCTTAGCTGCAGCCCCTGGCTCCCCCTCCCTTCCTATCCCACTTTGCGGCATGACTCAGTATGGTCATGACCATTCTGGCTGTGCCTTCTCACATATCACAATAAGCCTTTTCCTCTACCATGCCAGGAGCAGTCATGGCCTGCCTGCCTTCCTTCCTTCCTTCCTTGTCTTCTTTCTTTCTTTCCTTCCTTCCTTCCCTCCTTCCTTCCTTCCTTTCTTTTTTTATTCTTCTGGTGCTGAAACCCAGGACCAGACAAGTACCTGTAACTGAAACTTTTTAAAAACGTATTTTTAACGATGGTTTTTTAAAGGTTTTAATCTCCCTTGTAGCCCCCCCCCATGCCCCCACCAGAAGTAATAGGAAAGAAAGGATACAGGGTGTGAGGCAGGAGCAGACCTCTTTAGAAAGGTTCTTTGGAGCAACTCCTGTCTGTGTAGCCTGGAAATCCACAGTTCTGTTCACAGGTTAGCACCGCAGCTCAATCTACTCTCAAACCCTTCACATCCACAACAGCAGTCCAGTCCCGTAAAGTCGGGTTAGCAACAGCGGGGACACAGCCTAACAGAGGCGGCCAGCTTCAGCCTGGGGGGAGAAGTTCTCAGCTGTGCCTCCCCTCAGGGAAGAGAAGATCAGAGACCCACAAGCGCTGCCCAGCTAGCTGTACCAGGAGGCCAAGCTCTGTCTCAGTCACTCTGTTTTAGCCCCTCCAAACCTCACGTGTCCTCCCCGTGCCCTGCCTCAGCACCTGTCTTTCCTCAGCACGGGCATCTGCCTCAGCTGCCATCACTCTGTCAATCAGCCTGGGTCCATGAAAGCCGCAGGAAGCCACAAACACCACCAGAAGTTTCTCTGTGCGTTTCTCTCTATGGAGTCTGGACAAATGCAGCTCAACTGCAGTGTAAGGCAGACCAATACATTCATGTGGTGAGCAAAGAATCCTTCATCACATGTCTTTTCACACACTTGCTTTAGCAGAAAACCTGTGTCCGCTTCAGCTAAATGTTCCTTTACATGTTTGCCCCAGCAAAACACTATCGACCAACTTTCCAAAGAACCCTAAAGTTTTCACTTCATGTACCTTTCCTTTATATTCTTTTGTCATTCACTCCCTAAGATATGCTCTGACCTTTACACACACACACACCACAACATGCTAAATGAGTGAATGAATGTAAAGGAAAAATTAGTATCTCATTGACAAGAATCTTGGAGAGCTCAAACACTAAGAACATAACCACTTTCTCAGGTTGCTCTGGACACAGAGTTTAAATGGTAACTATAAAGTTTTTAAATACATTTTTATAACTAAAAAAAAAAATTCCATTGACATTTGTCTTTCTGGAAAATTCCAGAATGTAAAAAAGAAAAAAACTTTATGAGTAATTTGTTCTGTGAGTGTGTTTCTCTCTCTCTCTCTCTCTCTCTCTCTCTGTGTGTGTGTGTGTGTGTGTGTGTGTGTGTGTGACATAGAGAGAGGAAGAGACAGACAGACAGAGACTGGTTCTCACTTAGCCCAGGCTAGCCTTGAACTCTTGTTCCTATCAGGAAATTATGGGCATACACTACCACACCTGTGTTGGGTGACTTGCTTTTAAGTGTGAAAAATCACTGTGCAGTTTTACCAAAGAGCCATTTAGACAGTCTTCATCTCTATCACCAACATTCTCTATCCCACCGCCGCCGCCGCCACCACCACCACCACCACCACGCCACCAATGAATGTTCAGTGAACAAAGCAAAACAGATAAGGGAAGTCCCATAGGGCCCAACCAACACCTACCAATATTTCCTAAGTCTTGAAACATCATCTTCCAGTAAGATACTCTAACATTAGCCTCCTGTAGCTGACATCTCAATGCATCTGATATTACAGTCCATGGTGAGACCAAGTAAACCTAGGCTACTAGAGCAGACATTTGCAGAGAAAACTCAGGGCATTTCTAACCGAGGTCTTAGGACAGTGCTCAAACTGGCTTGGAGTTCCATTCCATGGGCAAAGCAACAGAGGCAGTCAACCAGGCAATGGAAACAGCACAGCCAGTGTCCCCCTTGCAGGAAGTAGCATTTTCATAGACTGCAAGACATTTATTTTGTCAGAATAGTTCAAACAACAGACAGAAGGGTAATGGCATCTAAGAAGCTCAAAGAACTTCACATTTATAAATACGGTACTGTTCTACCTCCCAGAGACTAACTCTCGAGGTGTGATGGGCAGCCTCTTTACCCTGCAAATGCACTCTTGCCAAGAGGAAATGACATCACTGTCAGTCAGTTTACACCTTTCTTCTGAGGCAGGGGTTGGAAGCTAATGTCTCTACTTCCAGCACTCAGGAGGCTGAGGCAGGGAAGGATGCCCTGAGTTCCAGGCAGGCCCAGGCCACCCAGTGAAACCTGGTGCAGAACAACAGTAACGAGAAGCTGTAGCAAACGGACACTTTTCACGAAGACCTGCTGCTGGCTTTCAGAGCACCAGATTACGTTGTAGCTGCACCTCCCTCTGAACAGTTGCCAGCACTAACTGCTCAGTAGGAAAGACACAGCAAGAAACAGGAAAGTTCAGAAATGGATGTGGAGGCGAAAAAACTATACACTGAGTCTAGGGAATGTGGCAGGTCCCAGTAGGTCACCATTTCGGTTTCTCCGTCACTGAGAAGTTAACTATCATCCATTAGTGTCCACCATAATCCAACATTCAGGGACCAAAGAGAAGACATAGCGGTTAAGAACATTTGCTGCTTTATAGAGGATCTGAGTTCAGTTTCCAGGACCCACATGAGGAGGCTCACCACCTCTAACTGCAAGGTCTTCTTCTGGCCTCCATAGGCAGCACTCAGGACCTCACATGTACACATAAAAACAACCCCTACTTACACCGTCCAATACGCTTGACTCACTATATACCACTTGCTTCAGAAAGTTCCCCTGCACAGAGAAGGGAATTTTCACTACAAAAATTTGTGATGCTGATGTTATAGAAATGGTGATCTCTCTCCACCCCCCTTCTCTCTCTATCTCCCCCTCTTACACACACACACACACAGCCTACTTGCCAGCTGTTCTTCCGACCAATGAACTGAGGTCTAGCCACAGTGTAGGAATTCCAAGAGCACTGCTTTCCCACACAAGTGCACATCCAGAGAGAAAGGCTGCCAAACTGACAATCTGGCCCAGTGATTCCGATTCACAGACAGACCCACTGGTGGTAAAGGTTGTTGTTTGTATTCCTAGAAATCATTGTCTCCCTTTAGGAGATTAAGCAGCAAATAAAACTAGCTATGAGGGCATTCGCTCGTAGCCTCAATACTCAGGAGGTAGAGGCAGAAGCAAGAGAAGTCCAAAGTCATCCTTGGCTACACAGAGTTTAAGGCTAGCCAGGGTTACAGAAGACCATGTCTTAAAAACCAAAGCAAAGCACAGCACACAGCAAACAATAACCGGAACAACCGAACTAGGAATTCTTGCTCTTGGTCTCTGTCTGTTTACATAAATATAAAATGCATATGTAGCCCAGGCTGACCTCAAACTTTCTGTGTAGCTTAGGATGACCCTGATCCTTGATCATCCTCCCTCCTCAGTGCAAAGATTACCAACATGGGCCATCACACCCAGCTTAATGCAGTGCAGGCAGGGAATCAAACCCACAACATTGTGTATAATGGGCCAAGCACCAAGTGAATGCCGCCCCCAGTCCTGAAATTACAAATGCATTGAAATTAAGTTTCATAAATTTGGGGGAAAGCAAGGAGTGTCATAAAAAGTTCCCCTCTAGAGTGCCTCAGACCTTACTGTTGACACGATATTATTTACAAACAAATGGTCCTCTCGCTTAAGTCTGCCTTATAAAGCGCACACCATATCTTGTTAGATGAAGTGCATTAAAGCGGCTGACAGGCTAATATGCTACGAAAAAAAACAATCTGGCCAATTTTCAAATTTTTTATGCTTCAAGGATCTCACCTGCTAGTGTATTTATCCTTTTATGTCTTATCTGATGTTTAAAATCTTAAGAATATATTTTTCTATAGAAGCCAACACAAGTCAAATAGAGTGCGTGCGGTTTCGGGCAACATTATACTGTCATAGGCCTTTCTACAGAGGAAAGGAAGTGATCGTGGGAGGATCACAAGAGGGGGGCCATCGGGGATGCCCCCATCCAGTGCCAGGTAAGATCACAAAACACTTACCTGAGCTGGGGTCAGCTATGATAATTGCAATGGATGTCTAGAAATGGGGTTATGAATATAATTATCGTGAAGCAGCAATTGGGCAATCATAAGCTAATTAAGCCCACTGACTAGATTATCTTGTTTTCCCTCTAATAATCACATAACATTTAACACTTGCTAATTTCAGGACCAATGGGTGATGTTCATTCATGACTAACAAGCTGCAGCCACTGGTCAGAAAGAGAACGCACCAGGACCCAGGGCACCAAGTCAAGCACAGAGCAGGGATAGGTCTCACAGCCAGCCAACATCTCTTCTTCAGCACCTCTTCACTACTCGGTCCCACTAAACTACTAACTGGAGGCAAAGCCATGGGGCTGAAAGACGTACTGAACCTCCAAGTGGTTAGAAGGATAGAGCTCTTGTATTCTGAAAAGCACCCTGGTTCGTGTTAGCCTCATGATGTGCTTTTTTGTAAGGTTGATTCTGTCTTTGAAAATGTGGTTTGCTTTTCTTTTTTTTTTCTTTTTTCTGCAAGATAATCACTAATTCCTGTGCCAGGCCTGCATATGGAAGCCTTACCCTTTTGCCTCCTTCACACATGCCGTAAGCCCCCGTCTCTCCTGAAGTACCTGAGCACTCTCACAAATTGAACATCTTATGCCCTACTGCCATGGCATGCAGAGGTACATTGACCCAATTCACCTTGCTTTCTTCAAAGCAGTTCCTGAAGGAGGCCTAGGTGGGCTCCTCTCCAAGGAATTAAAAAGACCAAAGAACTAAGTTGATTCAAGACTGGTCTTTGAGATAGGCTGACGTGAGAACACAGTCTATGTTGCAGCTGAGTCCCGACACCTCTCAAGTATAAATTCTCCAGAAAGAATCAGATACCCTGCTATAATCAGATGCTTTACTCTCTCTTCCAGGGTCTCTCTACATAACCCTGGCTGTCTTGGAACTCACTATGTAGACCAGGCTGGCCCTGAACTCACAGAGATCCACCAGCCTCTGCCTTCTGAGTGCTGCATCTCAAAGTTGTTTATCCAAGCAAACAGTCATTGGGGATGTATGTAGCTCTGTGGTGAAGTTCCTCTCTACCATGTATAACACCCAGAAAAGGAAATAATGGCTTGGGTAAGGCTGACCAGTAATTATTTTAATGATGTGAAAATAGCCTTTCCTCGTGCACTTTAGAAATAGGGTATATGTTTACCCCTCTATCGAAGTAGTGGCTATATATCTGCCTGGGCACTACTGATGAGTAGAGCCACAGCAAAGATATAATAACGTTATCACTAGTTGTTTGGAGGCTGATGTGACCAGTCAGTCATTAGAGCCCAACAGCTCATATCACAGACCATCCATGGTCCTAATTATGTTAGGAGTGTATGGGCCACATCTATCTCCATAAGGACAGCCACTCACTCTGGGAAGAATAAACAGCAGCTTCTGTACTATATGGGAACAGTTCAAGAAGAGAAAAACAAGACCAGAACACTCAGTGTATCTCTATGGTCTAAGTAGAGAACATGGTGACCACGAAGGGGGAGGGAGTAACAGTCTCCATACTTTTAAAAGAATCGGCCCCATTCACAAATGATCATTTGCTAACTCTCAAATGTCTACATGTGTAAATTCTGGCAATATTCTGGTAACCAAAGCCAATACTGAGCATTGATAGTTTCAAAAGGGACCCTAAGAGACAGACGTCTGTCATAAGCAATGATTTTGATAGAGTTTAAAACTGTGTACTTTCACCAAAGTGACTCCTACAAGGTCTCTTTTGTAACTCAGAAGACAAAGAGGGTGCTCTTGGTAAAGCACTTTCTCAAGTTATTGGAATGGGCTGCCTCCCTCCTCTTAACCAATACATTACAATCAATCAATTTTCCATTATGTGCATATTCCCTTCCAGAGCACAAAGACTCCTGGCTACTGGAGAAGACAGAGCATCAGGAACATAAGCTATTAGCATATAGGTCAGGTCCTATCAGCAGAGAGCCAAGGCTTTGAAGGAATGCACCTCTCACCTGAACTCTGGCTCCCCTTCTTCTTAGCTCATGACCCTGGGCAAATTATCTCCCTAACCCTTGCTTTCTTCCACCACATGAACAATCCCTGGTTCATACTAAATGTTAAACAAACGTTACCTGGTATTAATATCAACAGTGAGCCCATCCAGGAGGGAAATAGCATTTTGAAAGTTTACATGGTATTCCCCGGGCTGAATAGGAGTTAGCAGAATTTTTTGATGACGCAATCATATTTACTCGGTGTCGTTTTCACTCAATATTAGGACAGACAACATTCAACTGACAGCAGAAAGGGGAGCAGCTTTTGTAGCTGAACTCTGACATTTAAGTGGAAATCCCTTCCCCCCAAAACACCCCACTTCCCAGTAACTACTGTTAAATACTAATCAACAGTCTTCAGAGACTATTCGAGATTGATACATGGGGGTAAGAAAAGAAAGAGATTTTGGTGGGTAAGTGATTATGTGACATCTTTCTATGAGCTCTAGCTGCTGTCTACCTTAAGATGGCTTTAGTCGGTAGCCCAGAGTTCACATTTTGCCCTAACTGAAGAACTCCTAGATAAGGCCCATGCCCACCTCTGCTGAATGACTGATGTTCAGCCGCTCATTAATTGTTCATAACACAAAGGGATGAGGTAACCAGGGATGCGAATGGCTAAATATCTTGCACCTCAATAGACTGACTGGTTCATCATCCTGTGATGAATCAAATGGTTTCACCCCACCTCCTCCCCCACAAACTGGACACCAGGCAGTGGTCACAGTCCACCCTTTTCCTCTCTTTGCCTCTCTGAAATAAGCAGGTCTTTGTTTTTCATTCCTTCTGCTACCCAGAGCGTGGGCTGAGAAGTGCTATGGATAACCTTAGCGACTATCACATTTTCTGCCCATCAATAATGCAGCTATTCGCTACAGGGCTCTAGTCTCTGCACCACTCATTTTCCAGGAAAATCTGCAGCAAGCCTACTTAACCAGTTCCCTCAAGTTTCCACCTCCCCTTTATCAAAAAGGCTGCAAGTGTAACCCAGAAGTCTCATGAACCCTTCCCGGCCCAACTCAAGGTTTTTTGTTCCCACTAAAGAGCGTGTGTGTCTTAGCCGTTGCTCTTCATATGTCACATGCAATGGGCACCAAATTACCAGGTCTTTCTCTGCCTGCCTTATTGTTTTCTTAAGAGCAATGCCTCACTTCCCAGTGGACAACCCCCTTCTATTTTGACTTGTCAATTACTCCCCTGCCTCACTTCTTTTCCCTTTCCCATCCAAGCAGGCTCTTTCCCAGCAAATTTTCACCATATAATTACAGCGATGCTTTAGCCTACTTTTCTGTTAGCTTAACAACCCTGTCTATTTTCTACTTGTGCTGATGCTACTGTTTGCTTTTCTGACGGGCTAATCCATGTATCCTTTCAAGGCCTAACTTCCCCTACCATGATAGCAGCTGGAGCTCTAATTCACAGGTACCTTCCAAAGCTTTTCATTAGCAACAGAAATGAGATGGTTCAGAAACCCATTTCTTAATCTGCAGGTGAGTACTGGAACCTTTGTGCTGCACACATCTTTCAAGTATCCCACATTGTGCCACTGCACACAATTCTCTTCTGAGTAATAAGGTCCAGTGTGACAGGCACATTTGCAGTGTTAATAGGGAGAATGTGCCCTCTGAGGTAACCGGCTTCCAACCCTTTAGCCTACCTCCATGCCCTGCCTTTGGCAGTTCCCAGCTCAAGAGAGAAGCACTCAACAGACAAGAGAAAAACTGAGGCATAGTGGCTTTACCGTCTTACACCTGCACAGGTGTAAGAGAAGGGAAAATCAGAGGGCCTTAGCTTGTATTCTGGTTCAACTGGCCAGACGGGGGCTTAGGGAGTGAGTTTGGCCTTCCCCAGCTGGGCTCTGTGGCAGATAAGCCTCTCCACAAATCCAGGGCTTAATTACTTCTGACACAGTCTTCCTACCTGGGCCTCCAGCTCCTTTTCTGCTCTAACCAATATGATCCAAGGTAAGTCTCTGCTTACTCACCTGGGGGCTTATGCTGAGATCCATTCTAAGTGATCCTAACACATTTAATAAGGATCCCCTGGGTCCTGGGAACTGTTTCTTCATTTTCCTTTCCTGGATTCTGTTCAAAGTCTCCTCCAATGCCTAGCAGATAACTTTCTAAATTACACAGTCCTCAACTTCAAATATTTCTTTAAGCAAGTAAAAACCCTACGGATCCCTTCCCCCATGAGCAGGTTCTACCCCTTGAGTCAAGTTGGGTTTAAGTGTGGATAGGTACAGCATTTAACATCATATTACTATCAAGAAGCAACAGGCAATGATCTGAACAAGCAAACACATGAAAAAAAGGAAATCAATAACAGAACACCCATGGGCTTGGCATGAAAAGGAACCTTCCCTCCAACCCTCCAAGAATAACTCAAGAAGAAATGTGTCCAGCTAGGAATTAGGAAAGAAAGTTTTGAAGACCTCAAGCAAGATGTTCCTTGGAAGAGAGAGGACAATAGTGTATCTTCTCCTACCATGTCACTCTACCCACCCGACTGCCCCAATAAGCAACTTTGTGTTGGAGCCACCCATCTGAAGACTTCTCAGATCTTATGGTGCAGAGGGCCATGGTCCTTGGCAAAAAAAATCAATTTTATGAGAGCATGTCCAAGCAGAAATTGTAAATCCAAATCACTTCTGATGGATTTCTCATTAATCAGTTGGATGGTTCAAGGTGGACAGGAATTCAGAAGCGCTTCCTAGTAAGCTGCAGAGTCCATCTAGATTCATAAAAGTCCACTTTACTGTATTTGGAAACTTCTCCTGGGTCTCATAAATCCAGGAGACAGTTCAACTCTGATTATCTCCTTTCCAGTGTCCCTGCTTCCCCAACCCTAAACTTTTTTCTTCTTCCTTTAGCCCTGGCATGCAAGCCATGCTGTTTTAACTTCTTTCCTGTTCTCCCAGTTCTTCTGGAACATTTTATTTTCGACAGTCAACTCATTTGGAGGAGTGCCACACTGAGGTTCAACTGTTTACAGCATTAACTGTGTTTCTGCCAGAAGTCCTGTATCCAGTACTACCATCTCCAGGCTGCCTCGGAGATTAAGAATTTATGCATTGTTTGGAAGAAGCTTAGAAAATGTGGAAACTTCCAAACATCACTCTTCTTCCTTACAAAATTGCTTGTGCCTGTCCAAGAGGAGACAGACATGGAAACTCATCTCACCCTTTCCAAAGCACTCTGCCCAAGTCATTTGAATGAAGACTGCCTGTTTACTGAGGAAATGGGAAATTGCCATTGATCTGCAAGAGAGAATTAGGATTCAAAAATATATGTAAAAAACATTTTTTGAATGAACAGTGAATACTAGAAATTCACCCGTTATGACTAGATTTCACTTCTTGACCATTCATCAATATTACAAAATGGCATGTCTGAAAGGTTGCACCCTGTTGCAAAACAGAGCCTCAGAGTCCAGTTGTGGACACTTTTGCAAGTTGCAATAGACCCAGACAAATTTCCAAAGAAGGGCATTCGAAAATCACTTCTAAGCCCTGGATGATAGAACCAGAGAGGGAAACAGAAACCTTAAAAGAAAAATACAGCTAACAACTCAGCAGCTAAAGGTTCACTAACAAAATGGGTCTCTGCATCCGTGAGTATAATGTCTCAGCTGCAAATCCCGACCTGTTAAACCCAACTAGCACCAACAACACATTCCTGTCCTAAAGGGGTAGGACTGCAGAGTTCCTCAGAGGTTGGGGCTGAAGAGGACAGTTATTGCACAACAACCATCAAAGCCTGTGGGGTAGGGGAAAGGGCACCAGGCTCCAGTAATCTATCCAGCCCCGAGCCTCAGCTAGGCCAGGCTTTGTCACACCTGAACTTTCTGACCTTATGGAAGTCACATCATGCCCATGTGCCAGTTTCCTCTTGGGTAAAATGAGGGTGATGAAGAGTATGTGAGGCAAAAAAAAAAAAAAAAAAAAAAAAAAATCTAAGGTATCAAAAAATACCCAACTTCTAGTCCAGTGTTCACTTAAAATGTAAATATCTGTCAATTTTTAGTGACTTTGACGTTAGTTTCTTCTTGAGAAATGTTTTTTTTCCTGTCACTCCAAACTCATTTCAGTCTCCTCTACAGTTCTTTAATATTCCACAAAATGCTTCTTTTCCTTTCTTTCTTATTATTTTAAGCAACCTTCCCCAAACTGAGACTTGTGCTATTAAAAGAGCTTAGAGCTTCCCATTTCCTTGCTAGGGCTAAAATTAAACTGTCCATTCCTAAGGGCCCCACATAACATCTGCCAGATGTCTTGGCATATCACACAAGGAGAGAGGAATTTTCTTTTAGCATTATCTATCCTCTTCTCTGTTTTCTCATAATCAATTAATTAATAGGTCACCAACACTCAGATAATGTTTCTCTTAAAGCCACCAACTTCAGAAGCACAGGACTATCACAAGTGACTGTCACAAATAAGTGCACATATCACCTGACAAATGTCTCAGTTTACTGAATTTTGTCCGTAGACCAGGGAAACAGTCTCTCCCCTCCAGCTCCCCCTCTTCCCTGGAACCACAAAAGTTCTGGGGATTGAATTTAGGACCTCAGTCTACCACAGAGCTACAGCCCGAGTTCTCACCCCAACTTTTGTTTTTGTTTTTGTTTGTTTGTTTTGATTTTTTTGTTTTGAGTTTTTCGAGACAGGGTTTCTCCGCGTAGATAGTTTTAGACACACAGTCATGGTTATGTAAATCTTCTGAAATTTGGATTAGTTGCTTATGTGCTTCTTAATCCATGCCTGTGACACTATGAAACAGCACTTTGCTTCTCCAGCTCCTCTGTTCCCAACTTAGGATACTCAACCCAGACCCATGAATTCTCTTTTGTGTAACACAGTGGACTGTAAATCTGAAAGATACATATACCACAAAGCAGATAAAGGTTGCCTTACCTAAAACTCTCAACGTCAGGAATAACTAGGGGAAGACTAGACCTAATTAAACTCAGTCACACATGAAACATGACTCATGCTCAAAGCAATTTTTCCCTTCCCTTTTTTGAAGAAAAGTGACCACAAGTACTCTAAAGCTCATTAATAAAGTTGAATCCTACCTCCTACTGTCTTCTATCAGACACATTAGGAAAACAGACACGG
Source organism: Apodemus sylvaticus (assembly GCF_947179515.1). Taxonomy (NCBI): domain Eukaryota; kingdom Metazoa; phylum Chordata; class Mammalia; order Rodentia; family Muridae; genus Apodemus; species Apodemus sylvaticus. The sequence goes on along the minus strand of NC_067474.1, from coordinate 68,658,296 downwards.
GTTTTCCCCCCCACACCTAAAAGTTGTCTCCAACACCAGGTGGGGTTGGGGGTAGAATAAGAAGGGTCTTAAGGGAATGAGCTCAACAAATCATACGTAAACTCAAGAAGAGAAATATTAATGAATTATGATGACCCACCAGCTATCTCTTGTATGGCAGGAATAATCCTCGTGGACTTGACAACTCACATCAAAAATGATCTCTGAGCTTTGACAGCAAATGAGAATGCTCAACTTGATATTGTTTTTTATTCCTTTCATGATGCTTAACCCAAAGTGCTTTTCTCACCTCAAGTATGTTGGTCTAAAAAATAAAAATTAAGAAACCATGCCCTTAAAAGGGTTATGGTACCTCCCATATTGATTAAAGACAAAGCACTTGCAAGTGTCTTTTAGATTATCAGAATATATTCTCAAACTCCAAAATGCCTATTAAGTACCTCATTCCTCCTTCCCCCCAATTTCCAGATACATTCAACTTTAACACTATCTAAGAAGACACCAAATCACTTGGTATCCAAGTAAAAAAATGTAGTGAGTCAGGTTCTATAGTGACTGGCATTTTTTTCATTACCCCCCCAACACACTAAAACAAATTAATCACTTGCCCCAGTATTAACAACCATAAAAAGATATCACGGAAAGTTTGTTTCAAGATCAACATATTTATGTTTATATAAACACAAACTAATTAGATGCAAAATTATCTGATAATTACTTGCCCAAATAACTATCTACTGCATTTAAACTTCCAAGCTGAATATGTAGCATTCATATATGCATTACCAAACTTAAATATAACACGACTTAAAAACCAAAGCATTCCAGTCAAAGAAAACATGTTAAAATGAAAATTATAAGGTCTGATTCCAGGCAAGAATTTTTTTTTCTGAGTACTCTTGGAGAAGCCCAGGACTTTAATAAAGGGGCAAAGATCTGAACATCATATTTATAAATGAGCATACACACCAACTGAAACCCATACATCTTCATCTGTACAAACAGGGTTGTACTTCATTGACCATGGACAATTATCAGCTAAAGAGCCATGTATTTCCCTGCCTCCCTCACACCCCTCTGAAGAACAATAACCCTCAATTAATGACATAACAGTTTGGTTTGAAAAATGTGATGTTGTCATATTATAGCATTGTGCGTTCACTGAGTGACATTGCTACCAGCTCCTCAACAGAATATAATTACATCTGGAATCAAAAAACCACTTCAATATACACAAAAAACCACTATAGACAGAAGCAACTTTGCGTTCTAAAATCTGACACCTAATGAGAAAGGAAAGCAGGAAAAAGGCTGGTGTCAGTGGCCCACCACTGTGCTCCTTATTTCTGTTGAAGCTGGTACCTTTCTGCATTTCTCCTTCGTTGGAAGCAAGGTCCAATTAGCCCTAGAATCTGTTAATTGGTTCTGAACCTCATCCAAGTTTTCATCCCTCTGTGAAACCTTCCTCACCTATCTTCAATAGGCCATGTAAAATTCTTCCAACATCTTCCCTCATCCTCAAGATGGCTACCTTAGCTAATGGAAAAGCAACATCTTCATGGTTGGCTTTTGTAAATCTTTAAAGCGTTTCAGAATTCAGTTCTTTCCTTGGGTCAATTACATGCAATCTCTAGAACTAATCTGTGAGGGGCTCCACATCAGTGTGTATGTGCTCAGGTAGGACTGGCTCCTGTTTTCAAACCACCCTCACAAAATGTCTTCCTACATTTTGTGGAAGATTAATAAATTCCTCCAATTAAAAAGGTTAAGACACCTGGACATAATAAGGTTTTCTCAACTGACACCATTTGTTTCCATAGTGACATTGTTAAGAAGACATAGTGATATTTCTGAAGATTTACAGTACTGGAGAACACAGGAGGGGGGGGAAACAGCAGAAGGAAAGAGAAGAGGGAAACAAAGGAAGCAGGAAGGCCTAACCCTCGGATGGAGCAAGCAGCCTGAAGAGACATGGAGAACCTGAAGAAGCTGCCAGGCTGCAGGGTTCCTCTGAGATCTAGAAGGAACATATTCTATTCTTTCTAGCAGAAATCAACCCACACCAAGACAATAAAGTCTTGCAATGCATCAGACTGATGATAACCAAGCCTCGAAAGAGGGGGGGGAAAAAATCTCAGCTGAGGGCCACCAACCATCCTCATCCTGGGGAAACAACATTTCCTGGAGACATTCAGGGGACTTGGCGCAGCTGAAAGTTGTGAGAAGATCTCTGTGGAAATGTTTTAAGGTTTTGCCTTTCCTTTCCTGAAGGAGGTCAGAAACCCTTTCAGGTCCACTCCAAAGGCGAAAAAAAAAAAATCCAAAAGTTTACTTTAAAATGGAAACAAACATCTCAGTAACTTGTGAAGGCACTGCTTGGGTGGGAGAAAAAAAATATCTGAGGAACCCTTAAAAGCCTTAATTTCCTTGCTTACTGAATAGACAGTGAGGAACCACCACAAGGTCTCCCTCTGGAGAGGGAGGGGGAGTAGGCAGGCAAGCCTACTCCTTCAGCCAGCCATCACCAACAGAGCTTCAAAATGGAGACATCCATAATTCTATAAACACTTCTCATCTCAGCTTTGTCTCCTGGAAGCCCGCTCTCCTCCATTTTCTGGTGGAGTTACAGTACGACAAGGATTACCTGACTCAGTTCCCAGCTCTTAACCCAACTAGTCACTTCATTCCCAAACCTGCAAGCAACCTCCAGAAACCACACCAAACCAAGCCCAACAGCCAAGGCCGACGCTCAGACACAGCCCCCGGGAGCCCTGGAGAAAGCCCCAACTGCTTGGTCTTTCCCCATCCCAGGCACATGCTTAAAAATGAAACTTTTTTCTTTTCTTTTCTCTCTTCTTCTTCTTTTTTTTTTAAAGGTTGGGGAGGAATATAAAAGGAACTCCAGGCAACCTCCTCCCCTCCCTCTCTGTAGGTTAGGAGCTACAATGAAAAGAAAACCAGGGTTCCTTCAGGAATGGTGAGCAGGCTGGGGAATGAACGTGAGAAGGAGCTTTGTGTTTTGGAGTCTGGACTGGAACCAAAGCAGACAGCTTGCAAATGGAGGACAGGGAGATAAAGAAAGGGAAAGAGAGGGGCTGCTCCAATGGGGGGCGGCTGAGGCTTCCCCCGTGCCTGGAGGGAGGGCAGACCCCTGGGAACCGCACCAGGAGTGAGAGTCCCCCCACCCCCACTCCAGGCCCCTGCCTTCCTTTCTCCCAGCCTCAGAGGAGCGTGTGTAATGGCTTCTCCTCTCCAGAAACCGTTGTCCTCCTGCAACCGACGCTTCTGAACCTTCAGCCTGGAGACAGCTCCTCAGCTGTCCCTCAACCTGCGCCCCCACCCGGCAAGCAGCCCCCTGCTCGCCGCCTCTCTCTTCCCCAGCGGCGGCAGCGGCGGCAGCCACCCCCTCGACAAATCCAGACCCTGCATCCCAACTTCGGAGGGAGAGAGAGAGAGGGAGAGAGAGAGAGAGAGAGAGAGAGAGAGAGAGAGAGAGAGAGAGAGAGAGAGAGAGAGAGAGAGAGAGAGAGAGAGAGAGAGAGAGAGAGAGGAGAGAAACCAAATACCTGAGGAAGGGGGGGTGCCAATCCGCACGGCTTTGCCATCGGGCAGGGGACAGGCAGACAGAGGAGGGGAAAGGAAGCAGAGGGACAGAGAAAGAAAGAGGTCAACCCGCTCAGGTCGGGGCCGCTCGCTCCGAGCGCTCCCTCTTCTGACCCCTTGCTGGCTCCCTCTGGCTCGGGCTCAGGTCTCTCCTGGCCTCCAGCCTTCCGCCCCCCTTCTCCGTCCCTACTCCGGTCCCCACACTCGGAGCATCCGTCCTAAGCCTCCAGCTCTCTCCTCTCACTCATCTTTCTTTTTTTTTTTTTCCCTCTCTCTCTCCTCTCTTCACAGAACTACACGAAATTAATTAAGCCACAGGGCTCGCCCCCCCCCCCCCAGCAGAAGGCAGAAGGAGCAGCCAGCAGGAAAAGCACAGCCACCTCCACAGCTACCACCACCACCTTCTCCTCTTCCTCCTCCTCTTCCTCCTTAGCTTCTTCTCCTCCTCTTCCTCCTCCCCCAGCTGCTCTCCCTCCTCCCCCTCCTCCTCCTTCTCCTCCTCCTCCTCGATCTCTCTCTTTAGCTTCTCCTCTCTCCTCCTAGGCAGCCCAAGCAGGGGACTTCCTCTCCTCCCCGCACCGCCGGCCCTCCTTGGCGGAATGAATGAGCGCGTTTGTGCCTCCAGCGCCCCGCGCTCTCCTCCCCGGAGCACTCAGACCACCCCGGAGGTGGTGGTTAATTGCAGTAACTTACAGAAGAAGCGTCCCGGCGCCGGGAGGTGCTTCGGGTTCTCCAGCCCCACCGCCTCCTTATCCTCTTTCTCTTTCTCCTCTTCCTGCTCGGGTTATTGTTGTGGAAGTTGTTTGGGAGTCTCATGTGCTTCTGCCGGGTCTCAGCAATGGAGGATCGCCATCTTCCCTGCCTTCCTCGGCTCCTCAGACTCGCTGCAGCTGCAGATGACCTGAGATATCCGTCTCTCTCCCCTCTCCCTCCCTCCCTCTCCTCTCACTCTCTCTCTCTCCTCTCTCTCTCTCTCTCTCTCTCTCTCTCTCTGCTCTTCTCTCTCCTCTCCTCCCTCTCCCTCGCGCGCGCTCTCTCTCTCTCTCCCTCCCTCTGTGTCTCTCTCTGAATAATGAGCAACCAGAGGGAGAGAGAAAGCAAGACAGAAAGAGAGAAGACAATCTTCTCCTGCCACACGAAACGCCGGAGCACCAGGGGGTGCGCGAAGCCTTTCTAATAACAACAACGTGCAGGAGAGAGGAAGGGAAAGAAAGAAAGAAACGAGAAAAGGGCTGGGAGAAAATGAGAAGAATTATCCCGGAGCTGAAGAAGCGCAGAAGCTGGAGGAGATGCTGAAGCTACGACTGCTGCCCGCCCCCCTCCCGCGCTGAACCCCAGAAGGAGGCAAGGTGGTTGCAAAGTTAAGGCTGGGACATTGTCTTTGTCACTCTGAACAACACAGAGCCAGGCCAGTGAGATGTAAGAGGAGGAGGTGGCGGCGGCGGAGGAGGAGGAGGTGGTGGTGGTGGAGGAGGAGGAGGAAGAGGAGGAGAAGGAGGAAAAGGAGGTGGAGAAGGGGAAGAGAGGGAGATGCGATGAATAAAGACCTGCGGAAAAGGCGGTGCGAGGAACGCGACCGCTGGGTCCCAGGCGTGCGCTCTCGCGTCCAGGAGGCGCCCGGCCTCCCCGGCCAGAGGAACAAGCCCCTAGTGGGGACCCTGCCCCGCTGCTCTAAACGCTCGCACCATCAGCTCTGCCCCAGGCGCCCAACCCTGGCTCCAGAGGGTCCCTCAAATGTATCCATCTAGAGGCCAATCTTTGCAAAGAACTGAAGGTTGCAAGTCTAAACCCAGATCAACCACGTGGGGCTTTTTAATTCCTTTCCGGCTTGCAGTGTATCTTCAGTGAAGGGCTCAAGTTGTCCATTACTGGCACGTATTTTTTTTTTTAAGTTTTCGCCCTCTAAAGGCTCATTGTGCATTTTATGTCTCTTCTGATAAGGAAAGGAGGAAAAGGAACCCATCATTCTGATCTAGAAGCCACCACTTTCTTTTCCGAACTTGTGAAATGTTTTGACGGTGCACCAAGGCTGGGGGGGTGGGGGGGTCGTACTTAAATAACTTTCCACCCCCGCATCCCGCGTTGTTTGCACATTGTTTGCACTTTCCGGCTGATCATCCAAAGGCTTGGAAAGTAACAATCATCACTCCTAATGATAAGGTGCGGTGGTGTTGAAGACAAGGATGTTAAACTGCAGCATCACACCTTGAATTTTTATTTAGTATAATTTTCCCCCAAACTGTCTGTTCAGGACGTTTTTTTCCCCAAGAAATGGGTTGCCACCCCCGCCCCCTTTACTACCAGGTCCAAGAGCTCCTATGGCTTTAATCTCATTTAGGATGGTTGATGAGGGCGACTACAGTACCAAAAACAAGCAAGCAAGCAAACAAACAAAAAATAGAGAAGAAAAAAATCAATACAGCAAGTCAGGAGCAATTGAAGTTCAAGGGCATGAACTGGCGGTACCATTTCTATTTCTCAGATCCTCTAGTTGGACATCATCAGCCCCAAGAGAGAAAAAGCACGCAGCGCAGTGCGCGGGGCAGAGACCTTAATTAAAGTTTCTTTTGTCCGCCTCTGAATTAGGGGTTGTTGCTGGATTCCTTTGCATAGAGGAGCACGCATCCGGTGAAGGCGCGGTGTTGAGGATCTTGGGCGAGACTGTCCTCTTTAATACTTGCCCCCATCCCCTCCCCCACAGTCGGGGCAGCTAGACTGGTAAACCCATACAATAAAAGCAGAGGAGACGCGCGCGGAGTTGGTTCTCATCGGATAGCGGCGTTTCTTAAGCACATCTAAAATCCTCATTTCCCAAGGTTTTCCCGATTGTGTATTCCAGGGCAGAATGTCTCACCCTGACGCACGATCTAACCCCCTTCCAGTCAACACTTCCTGCCCTTTTCTCCTCCCACTCACATTGAAAAGCTTGGGAGTCCTAAAAGGGTGTTGATGGCTGGGGGTGATAAATAAATAAATAAATGACACTACGCGTGCGGTAGAGAAGAAAGGAGGGGGAGGAAGAGGAGGGGAGGGGAGGGGGGGAGTCAGGGAGAAGAGAGCGAGGAGGAGAAAGGACTCCTGCGTAAGGGAGCCGGGAGTCAAAAGAAAGCAGAAGAAAGGAAAGATCTGCGAGGCTGCTCCGCAGTGAAATCCAACTGGCTTTGTGCAAAGGGGGAAGATTCCCTTCTTTCCAGGTGCGGGAGGGACCTGAGAAAGTCTACGGGCCTGGTGCTCCTCCCCACCAGGACCCCAAGGGTGTCTGAGTGCTGACCGCGCTCCCCCATCAATTCCTCGTGGCCAAGAGAGGAAGCGCGCCAGGTCTGCGCCGTCCCGACTGATCATTTAGCTCTTTGTCTTTAATAAAAAGCTGACTTTTTTGCTGTCAAAAGCTCTGCAACCGGGCAAAATAATAATGATGATAATAATAATCGTATTTCAGATTGAAAGCTCCTATCAACTGCTGGCTTTCTCGAGGCTGCTATAAATATCTTCCTCGACGTGAAGGTACCTTGTGGGATGGCGTGGTTCGGAAGTGCGGGGACGGGGACCGCCCTTCCCCCCCCCCCCCCAAGGCGCGGAGACGCAGTGGCAAGGAAGGAACGGAGGTCAGAGGAAACCTGGGGTTTCCAGGGTTTTCGCGGTCAGGGGAATGAGCCCTGGGGAGGAGCCTCGCGCCAGCGCCAGCGCGCCCCAACACGCCTCCGACCTCATAAACCCACTTGGCACAGGCTGGGGAAGCCGCTGGCGGAGCGGCTGCGGTGAACTCCAGAAATGAACCTGCGGCACGGCGCGACGCCACGGGCTACCGCCCTGGCCAACACTCACCTCGAGCGACCGACATTGAGAGAGCTCCGGACGCGGCCGCGGGAGACCTTGCTCCGCCCTCTCGTCCCAGGAGAAGAGGACAAAAAAGGGGGGGGGGAGAGATGGACTTGGAGATGGCCCCGCCCTTCAAACGCTCCAATCCTTGGAAACCAAACCTCCTCTCCAAGCTTCCACGTCTAGAAGGGACAAAGACCGCCAGGAGATCCTGGCGCTGATGGGAGGTGAAGGCTCCTCGCGCTTCTAGGGAGGGTGCTTGGGGTGCTTTTGACTTTCCATCCCAAATAGGTCACCAAGGGATGGATGATCAGTAAAGGACAAACTGAATCTTCTTGTTAAAAAAGCAAGCTGACTTTCCAAAGCTGTGAAGCAAACAATTGTAAAACTCCGGCATAGACTAAATTTCTATTCATGATGTCACCGTCCTTTTTGGGTTTACTACTTTTAGAAGTTCCAAGTTCCTTAACTCCCCAACTAAAATAAATGAAGGACATTAAACCCAAAGTGGGGAAGTTTTACTGTTTGGGGGGTGGGGTGAAGGTGGGACAGTGAGGGGAATCCCTGGGGCTGGGGGATTTGGTGAATACCTTGGTACTTCAGTAACTGTAATTACGTTTTGCCATTAACAGACCATTTAGATAATCAGGAGAAAGTTCACACCTCTCACCCTTTCACTTCCTACAAATATTCACAAAGATAATGCAAGCTTGGCTCCTGGGTTTTTTTCTCCATCAGGAGAGTTGTCACTTGACTTCTTTCTTTTACTATAAAGGGAGGAAGTTTAGGTTTAGCATACAAGCAACCATGTGAAGGATGTCTCTGGTGGACACATCTGACTGTCTGAAATTTACTGTTTGATACTATACCTTATGCCGTTATCCCCAGCAGTCAAATGGGATTTCGGACTTTATTAATGGTCTAGAGAATAAGAATATGTCGAAAGTCTGGACTTTTCTTCTCCTATATCATGAGTGACTGGCACACAGACTCTTCATAAAGAGAAATTATGGCTCATCAAAAGAGTGACTTTATGAACATTAATAGAATAATAAATCTTGCAATTTTAGTTCAAGAAGCAGAACTCCTGCAACCAGGGTGACCCGCGCAACTAGACCTTCTTAGTTGCCTGACACTAGGAGGATGCGGATAGTCTATAAATCATTTTGCTTAATAAGGCCTTTTTTTAAAAAAAGAAGACACCCAATTTCTTAAAGAAAAGTGTTTATCAAGGGACAAGAGGCTTCTATTAATCCTACAGGAGAGACTTTAAAAAAAAAAAAAAAAACTGTTGGGCCACAGTCTGTATTAAAAAGAATTTCAACAGAAATAATTGTAGCTGTGCTAATTTCATCATTTGAATAATTATATACTATATATTATTATATTACATGATTATATATATTCCTTTTTTTCAGAATTCATATATATGAATATATATATATATATATATATTCCTTATTTCCAGAATTCTAAAGTGTAAAGAGAAAAAAAATCCCAGTTGCTATCTAAATTCTAGCTGGAAAATTGTTCAAGATGATGATTTTAGCAAAACAAAGAGCAGATGAATAAAGACCATGGCTTTTTCAGAAATCATAATTACTCCATCCCCAAACATTACACTACTCTTAACTCACTGGCCTCTGTAAAAATCCTTTTGTGTGCTGAACAAATTATTCCGAACAACTTATTTTTATTTCTTAAGAACTTTACTCTTGTTTTGAAGACATTGAGTCTTCAACAACTTTTCTGAAAACCATTGTTTTGTTATATGAATTATGATTTTTTTCCAAGACAGGATTTCTCTATATAGCATTGGTGGTCCTGAAACTTGCTCTGTAGACCAGCCTAGCCTTGAACTCATCACAGAGATACACCTGCCTCTTTCTTTCAACTGCTGGGATTAAAGGCATGTACCACCACTGCCCTGCTAATTACAGGTCTTATAAATATTAAGACAGGAAGTCACTAGCACACCTGTTATAATAGAAAATGATATATTTTCATAGCCCAGATTCAAACACGGACCTGGTGAACTGGTGTCCACATCTAGGAACGTAAAGAAGACAAACATTATCCCTTAGCCTGGACAGTCAGTTCTCAGTGGAAGAGAAATTGTAATAATTTACATTAAATTTACTCTACGTGAATCTTTGTATAGATACCTTTAGATATTTAGATAGACGATATTTCAATAGTTATATTCTCAAATGTGTGAAAGTTTTCCTCACATAGGTAGAAGTTAAATTTACATTTCCATCAAACTAGTTACTATAATATGAAACACCTGTGCTATCATTTAACCACTGAAGATTTGTTTAGTGTCTACAATGCATCATAATGTTAGCTAGAATACAATGATAAATGAGAGCCGAGTCAAAATACACGGTACATGGTGTACTTCCTGGATTGACTGCAGAATTGCATTCCTTGATTATAGGAATTTTAATCTTTTTGTCTTTTTTTTTTTAACTTATACAAAAGCAATATAGGATTTGACTGATGAAGGCTACCTGATTGGTTTAAGATTTTCTGGTTCTGCAATGAAGATATTTGTGGATAACATTTTGTTAAAAATAAATTTCTTGACGTTCATTTTCAAAATTGTATTTTGCCGTAATTGACAATATGAAAATTCTTACTTAGATCTTTCTGAAAAGAAATCAGGGTTACAAGGTGTAGCTCTGTGGAGAACCACTGCCTAGCCTGCACAAGGTACTGGATTCAAGCCTCAGCGTGGGAAACAAAAACAGATAGCAAAGAGAACAGCCGTTAAGTTATTGTTAGGTGAACCAAGATTCTGACAAAAAGACTCACCAAGAAAATGTCCTTTTGTGGAAGTGCGCTATCTCACAGAAAGACCAGCATCAAAGTCTTACCACCAGCATTCAAACTGAAGTCTAGAGATGGAAGACACTTGGTCAGACCCAGAGCTAACTTTTAGGGGCAGGCAGCCCTAGAATCTCCACAACAGTATTTAGCCTGGCTCTCTTACCCCCTCTAGTATTTGTTTTTATTTACCTGTTTTGACACATTTCTATGCTACTTAAAAAATATTTTAATCAACTTTTTAAAAAATTTTAATTCAGCCAGGCGGTGGTAGCACACATCTTTAATTCCAGCACTTGGGAGGCAGAGGCAGGTGAATTTCTGAGTTCGAGGCCAGCCTAGTCTCCAGAGTGAGCTCCAGGACAGCCAGGATATACAGAGAAACCCTGTTTCAAAAAACAACAACAAAACAAAAAACAAAAAATAAATAAATAAAAATGTAAATTCATGTGCTAGGGCTGTGACTTGGTGGCAAAGTACACAGAAGGGAAAAAAATCTGTTATAAGCAACAATACCCATGAGATCCCGGGTATGATCTACTTCCAGTGGACATCAAAGCAAATAAGTACTTACATTGTTATGTTGAAATAATTTCAAGATCTTGGGTCATTTTATAATTCAAAAATGGCTTAAGAAAAAAGATTGTGTAGTCTGGTGGTTGCTACTACACAGCCAAATTATATTCTTGGTAGAAATTTTTAAAATATCACATAACTTTGTTTTGTTTTGATAAGGTTTTACTATGAAGCCCAAACTAGCGTGGAACCTGGAACTAGATTGGCCTAGTGAGGTAGTTAGTAGCCTGGTAATCTTCCTGTCCCTCCTCTCAAGTGTGTTGAGCTTACAGACCGCCATATTTGGCCATTTCAAATGTTAACAATGTACACATAAAGCCTTAAAATGACCACAGTTGGGTTGGAGAGATGACTCAGCAGTCAAGAGCACTGACTGCTCTTGCAGAGGACCCACATTCAATCCCCAGCAACCACATGATGGCTCATAAGCGCCTCTAATGGGATCTGATGCCCTCTTCTGGTGTGTCTGAAGACAGCAACAGTATACTCACATAAAAATAAATAAATAAATAAATCTTTAAAAAAAAGCTCTCTAATTCCTCCGCTTAGATTTTACATGAAGGAAACAAACCGTAAAAAGCATGTGAGACACGATAAAGATGAAGATAAATGACTAAAGCAGTGGGTGTGGGGGCTGCGGAGATGACTCAGCAGTGAAGAAACGCTGTTGTAGAGCACGGATTTTGGTTCTCAGCATCCATGCCAACACCTTGATCAAATGGCTCACAACTTCCTGTATGTACAACTCCAGCGTTTCTACGCCTGTGTTTTGGCTTCCTCTGGCAAACTGCAGGAAAGTGGGTAGATATGATCAAGATACATTGCCTACATGCATGAAATTGTTAAAAAATAAATAAAAGGTATTTTTAACAAGTGAAAATAAGTGATTAAGAAATAAAGACTGGGCTGGGCGGTGGTGGTGCACACCTGTAATCCTAGTAATCTGGGAGGCAGAGGCAGGCGGATTTCTGAGTTCGAGGCCAGCCTGGTCTACAGAGTGAGTTCCAGGACAGCCAGGGCTACACAGAAAAACCCTGTCTCGGGGGGAAAAAACCAAATCCAAAAAACCAAAAAAAAAAAAAAAAAAAAAAAAAAAAAAAGAAAAGAAAAGAAAAGAAAAAAGATAAGAAAAGAAATAAAGACTGTTTAGGTAAACAACATTCCCCATTATTATATGTTAGTCAACTTCAAACTGTTTATCAGGATTTTATAATTAAATAGAAAAATAGCCTGTTGTTGATTAGAAGACTTAGGTACAAAATTGTGATCCTGGTTTAATTTTTTTGTCTTTCTATATGCCCCAAAAGTTACCCTGAAAGCAAATAGTGTATTAATAAATTCAGTTCACATTAAAAAAAAAGAGTTAGAAAATGTGGAACTTATATACAAATTTAATACTTTTAAAATGACTCATAAGTCACATTTGCTATAGTGTCCAGTGACTTGTTTGAACTGAATCACATATTATTTTTTAAGTGCCTAAAAATGTTTCCAAGTTCAGTGTCAATACCAGCTTGCTCATGCCTGTCAATCAAGACATGTTTCAGAGTGTTAATATGGATAATGAGTGATTCAGTAACCGGTTTACACATAGATATCTTCATGCGATTCTTATGAGGAAAATAGGGCAATGATTCAGGTGAATATTTTTAGCTTATTTTATATAAGAAAAAGAAATTCAGGACTAAAGAGATTAAATGGCTTACAGTCAAAATGTGTTCCACTTTTAGTGGTGGTAAAGACTAAAATCCAGTACTCAGTTTAACAGCACACACCTGGAATCCTTGTTGTTTTGTGGTAAAGACTAAAATCCAGTACTCGGTTTAACAGCACACACCTGGAATCCTTGTTGTTTGGAGGTGGAGGAGGAACTGGAGGACCACGTCATTTTCCCCTATGTAGGCAGTCCAAGTCCAGCCGGATCTGCAGGAGATCATGACCCACCCCCACCTCCCAAAAAGAAAAATAAAATCAGGGATGTAGCTCAGGTAGTAAAGTGGTGGCCCACTATGCATAAAGCCTTGGGGTCTTCCCCAGGACTGCATAGACAGGGGAGGATGGTGCGTGCCTATAATCCAGCCCATGTAAGGAAAAAGCAAAGAATCAAAAAAGTTCAAGGTCATCATGCGTTACATAGCAAGTTTGAGGCTATTGTGAGATACATGAGACCCTGTCTCAGGAAGAAATGAGGAGAGAGAGAGAGAGAGAGAGAGAGAGAGAGAGGAGCAAGAGAAAGACGGAAGGAAGGAAGGAAGGAAGGAAGGAAGGAAGGAAGGAAGGAAAGGAAAGGAAAGGAAAGGAGAGGAAAGGAAGGAATAGAGAGAGGAACAGAAAATATTCAGGTCTCTTAATTCCTACTCTTTAGAATTTAAAAAAGAATATATATATATTCTTAAAATATATATATTCATAAAATTTTATTTTATGTGAATGAGTGTTTTGCCTGTCTGTATGTATATGTACCATATGAGTGCCTGGTGCCCAAGGATGCCAGAAAAGGGCATTGAATCTCCTGGTACTAGAGTTACTGACTGTTATGGGCCCCATGTGGGTGCTAGGAACATAACCTAGATCCTCCACAAGAGCAGCAAGTTCTCATAACCCCTGAGCCATCTCTCTAGTCCTTACATTTTAAAATTTGTTTACAGAAACCCATGTAAAGATAGAAGAACTCCACAAAGTTTTCCTTGAGAAATTTGTCTTGAGAAAGATTATTCTTTAAAGAATTTACTTATTTTATTTTATTATTATTATTATTATTATTATTTTTTGGATTTGGTTTTTTTGAGACAGGGTTTCTCTGTATAGCCCTGGCTGTCCTGGAACTCACTCGGTAGACCAGGCTGGCCTCGAACTCAGAAATCCGCCTGCCTCTGCCTCCCAGAGTGCTGGGTTACAGGTGTGCGCCACCAATGCCCGGCTAAGAATTTACTTATTTTATGTGTGCAAGTGTTTGCCTGTTGTGTCTATGTGCACTGTGTTCATACCTGGTGCCCATGGAGGTCAGAAGAGGGCATCAGGTTTCCTGGACCGGAGTCCTGGATGCTTATGAAGCACTGGAGAGGTGCCAGGAACCAAACATCCACACAGCCTAGACACACACACACACACACACACACACACAGACACACACACACATACACGGCAACTTAATTTTTGAAAATGAATAAAGATGAAATTTACAATTCCATTATTGCTTCTGAAATGTTAGCAAATCTTAGTAAAAAATAATTACTAATGGTCCATATGAAAAAGTTTAATTTCATTAATTACACAAATCAAAGAGGGTATTCTTTTATACCTATAAGTTAGCAGAAGCATGTAAGAAACATGTGCACATGTATATGTGCATACACACATATAAATACACATATTTTTCAAGTTTGGAAATATATATAATTTCCAGCTTCTGAAGATATGGAAAAATAGATCTTTAATTTTCTTTTTCTTTTAAACATTGCAGGGAGTGTTGGTGCAAACCTTTAATTCCAGTATTTGGGTGGCAGAAACAGGTGGATGTCTTTAAGTTTGTGTCCAGCCTGTTCTCCATAGAGGCCAGCCAGAACTACATGGTGAGAATTTGTCTTGAGAAAGATTATTCTTTAAAGAATTTACTTATTTTATGTGTGCAAGTGTTTGCCTGTTGTGTCTATGTGCACTGTGTTCATGCCTGGTGCCCATGGAGGTCAGAAGAGGGCATCGGGTTTCCTGGACCGGAGTCCTGGATGCTTATGAAGCACTGGAGAGGTGCCAGGAGCCAAACCCAGAGCCACCACAAGAGCAGCAAGTACTGAGCCTTCTCTCCATCTTCTAGACTCTGCAATTTTCTATTGGGTCTGGGAACAGCTCAGATGTTTCTGCATACATTAAAAGCACTTATCCTGGGGATCTAAGTTTTAACTTACGGTCATATTTGAGTCTTCAACAAAATTTAAATGCAAGGGATTAACTATGGTGTCATTGCCAAATAGTGAGTACCAAGTAAGTAAGGCACTATGTTCATCTCTAATAGAGCATTGTATAGCTATCAAGTTGTTTAGAAGATGTTTACCATTTGTTAAATTTTATTTATTTGTATTTTGTTTTGTTATTTTTGGTTTCACATAACCCAGTCTTGAACCCCCGACCCCCTTGCCCCTGCATCCACAATGCTGACATTAATATGAAAACTTAAATGCCCATTGAAATATTTATACTTTTTGTTGAAGAGTTTTTAAAAGAGTTTTACTTCCAAGACCGTCAAGAATGAAAGTGGAGATCCTTGTCTCAAATCTACCTTCCTGAAAATAGGTTTTAGAGGTGCTCATGGGATAAAGATCCTGGGTGGCCAGATCTGGGGTGTTTCCTGGCTGTAATCTGGTAGTCAGGAAGTAGAGAAAGAAGAATTAGGAATTCAAGATCACCCTTGAGGGCTGGAGATACAACTCAGTAGAACACTTGCCTAGCATGTGCAAGGTGAGGGTTTGAGCCTCAGCATCACCAAAACAAAAGCCCAACATTGTGATTCAGTAGTCTGTGCTGTTTAACCAACCTTCATGGCATGGTCCTCCACAGGATTTTCATGGGAAGAGAGGAGGAGAGGAGAGGAGGGGAGGGAAGGGGACGGGAGGAGAAGGGGAGGAGGGGAGGGAAGGGGAGGGGAGGAGGAGGGGAGGAGGGGAGGGAAGGGGAGGGGAGGAGGAGGGAAGGAGGGGAGGGGAGGGGAGGAGAGGGGAGGAGAGGGGAGGAGAGGGGAGGGGAAGAGAGGGGAGGGGAGGGGAGGAGAGGGGAGGAGAGGGGAGGGGAGGGGAGGGGAGGAGAGGGGAGGAGAGGGGAGGGGAGGGGAGGAGAGGGGAGGGGAGGGGAGGAGAGGGGAGGGGAGGGGAGGAGAGGGGAGGGGAGGAGAGGGGAGGAGAGGGGAGGAGAGGGGAGGAGAGGGGAGGAGAGGGGAGGGGAGGGGAGGAGAGGGGAGGAGAGGGGAGGGGAGGGGAGGAGAGGGGAGGAGAGAACATTAGAACTAAGCCCATTGCTAGTGACTCACCTCCTCAAAAATGGCCACAAGTACTTTAACCGGGCCCCACTTTCTAATCCTTCTTGAAGAGTTCCACTCCCTGGTCATAAAGCACCCCAACATATGAGCCTATGGGAGTTCTTCTCTTTCAAGTCACCATATAATGCAAAATGAAGTTAGTCCTACTTCAAAAGTCCCCAAATTCTTTCATCCACAACATAGCTTAAAAGTCCAAAGTCTCTTTGGAGACTCAAGGCCATCTCTCAATTGTAACTCCTATAACTTCAAAAAAGTAAATTATATACTTCCAATGTAAATAGCATAGAATTTACATTACTATTCCAAAAGGAAGGGATATAAGGAGGAAATACTGGATCAAAGCAAGATCAAAACCTAGCAGGATAAAGTCCAATCCCTGTCTGAGGTCAAAGGGCTCAGATGGATTCACTTTTCCAGATTTGCTGCCTGCAAAAGCCGCCTCTCCACCTAGCTGGTTCTGCTCTCTGCACGTCTCTCCGTGGCAGAGCTAGCTCATGGCTCTTAACACCCTGGAGTGTCCAGACTCCACTGTCACAGCTTCATGTCATGACCTCTCAGGGACTCCATGCAACAACTCCCTTGTTACATGCCTGGCCTCAGAGCCTCTTCTTAACTACCAAGGAAGATTCAGGAATCCCTTTACTTATGTATCCCTCATGACTCTGAAGCCAAAAGCACAAGGATGAACCAGTCATGTTTGATCGCTGACTTGGGGTGGAACCTGGCCCCTTGAATCACATTTTCAGAGCCTTCCCTTTTTAGGAGCAGAAAATTCCTCAAGTTGTTTGCTTTCATAAATTGGAAGGTTAGCCGTCTGGGCTTTTCACCCCGAGAGCACCCTGCTCTTTACCCCAATACACATTAGGCCTTTCCTTGATCTCCTCATCTCTTCCAGAATAAACCTTGGCTACGTTATATTTCCTGCTGCTCTTTTTCTCGTCAAACTGTACATTTTCTATTTCTTTTTGTCCCGCTTGTTCTTTTCCATTGTAGACCTGCATAAGAGTGATTATTAATAACCATGCAACAGAGTCAATATTAGGATGTCTGAAAATCCCTCCTCCTGAAGAAATTAATGCAATACCTTTCAACTTAGTTTCCGGCTAATCCTTAGGACAAAGGTAGAAAAAAAAGACACATTCTTTGCCAAAGTAGCACAAGCATGACCTCTAGCTTCATGGCTAGTGTTGGGCCCCTCTGAAAGCTCTTGGACTAGGCCTTTACAGTCTTCACAGCTCTTAGTACTACTATCTTTCAAGATCCTGGTAGGATTACCTATTAAGCTCTGTTCATAGCACTCAACTGCTTTCCCAGTTCAAAGTCCCAAAGTCTTCCACATTTTTCTAAAACTCGAGCATGGTCAGGCAGGTCAGTCACGGCAATAGCCCACTTCCTGGTACCAGCTTCTGTATAGATACTTTTCAATTGCTATGACAAAACACTGTGACTGTGATCACTTATAAAACAATGCATTTAACTGGGCTTTCGGCTCCAGAGGGTTAGAGTCCAAGACAGCAGGGCAACGGCATGGCGACAGAAGAGCTGAACACCTAACATCTTAAGCGGCTGACAGGATGTAGTGAGACAGCACTGGGAAAGGCAGGGGTTTCTTGAAACTTCAAAACCCACAATCAGTGTAATTACAATCCCTGGTTGTCAACTTGACGAATCTGGAAAGACTGACAATCCAGAATCGGAGGGCTCACCTGTGATCCAGATCTTGAGGCTGGAAGACTTAAGTTTCTGACCTGGATCTTGGCATGGAGATCTTGAGGCGTAGTGGCCATGAAAAGCTTAGGCACAGGCAAGGTAGTACATGCCTTTAATCCCAGGAGACTAAGGCAAGATGATCTCTGAGTCCAAGGTCAGCCTGGGACAAAGCAATTCCCAGATCCAGGTGTGGTGGTAAACACCTTTAATCTAGGTCACACCTTCCATTGGAGACCTTCTTAAGGACGTTGGAAGAAGGAAGATTCTCTCTTCTTTGCCTGCTTGCATTTACTTGCCAGCACATCTATTGGAATCTACTTCTACGGGAGACCAGCTGAAACAACTAGCCTCCTGGGAGTGAGCAACTACTAGAGATCCTTGGACTTCCCATTCACAGCTGACCATTGTTGGGCTAGTTGGACTACAGACTGCAAGTCATCACAACAAATTCCCTGTACCGCGAGAGATATTCCATAAGTTCTGTGACTCTAGAGAACGCTGACTAATACAACCAGTGACCCATCATTTTCAGCAAGGTCATCTCCTAATATTTCCCAGTTTCATGAACTGGGGACCACTATTCAAACATATGAGCCTACGGAGGCCATTTTCATTCAGATCACCACTCACATATCTGAGGGTAAAGGTGGTGTTTGGGGGAGGGGGAGATGCCTACCTGGCATTCAGGAGACCCTGGATTTGATTCTCAGCGTAGTCTACACCAGGTGTAGCAAGCAGTACATGCTTCTATGGTAGAAACAGGAGGAGCATAGTTCAAAGTCATCCTCAGCTACACAGCCGATTTGAGGCCGACTTCGACTATTTGAGGCCTGGCTGTATCTCCATATCCAGAAAGAGGTCAGGTACCGTGGAGGAAGGTGAACAGACAGGCACACTCACTCCTTCAATCCTTGTGCCTCTGTGGACTTCATTTCCCAAACCACGAGCTCATAGCTGAAGCTGTGTAGATTTCCTGCCAGGTGCTCTTTATCTATGGCATAGAATACGCACACACCCTCTCCTGTGTACTAGCTTGCAGTCTGGTTTCTCAGCAAGATGCTAATAAGTCAGTGCTTTCCTAAAGTTTCTGGTTAGCTTTATGTGTCTACAGTATACAACGGTTGATTTCTTTTGCATGTTTACACTGAACATTGGCTCATTTTAAAAACAAGTTTAAAGTGAGTCTTTATTTAGAATAAATAGGAGCATTTACAATAAAGACAAAACTCTAGCAGTGTTTTGGAATATCTAGTCCGTTTCTAGTTCTTGCTTTTGTTAAATCGATGGCCTTTGATAGGGCCTGGATGTATGCTGTAAACATTTCTATGCATTACTCTCCTCATCTATGAAAGAGGACTGAATTAAATATCTACAGAATTGCTGTGGCAGAGAGAGGCGGAGTGGTTTCTGTCTATAATCCCAGCACACAGGAGACAGGGCATGAAGACCAGGAGTTCAAAGCCACCCTCTGTTTCATGCTGCTAAGCTAAGCGAGACTAGGCTTCAGGAGAGCCATTCAAAATGACTTCATTGCTGTGGAAGGGTTGTATCATAGAGCAGCTTCTAAGGGGCATAAGAGTCTGGGGTTCTCCCTGTGCAGCATAGTGCTTACCTAGCACTGAACCCTTCCGCCCCCAACGTGCAAGGACGTTTGTAACTGTAAACTAACATGATCTGTGTATTTACATCTTTATCATAAGGCAGCATAGATGAAGTAAGAACCATAAATTTGGAGTCAAAGCAACTTATCTAGTCCAGGAAATCAAACTTTAATTATGTACCCATAGTGTTAAAGCACTCATCACTCTTCATAAACAAAAAGATCATCAATGAAGCTGGGAAAAATAGCTCGGTGGTTAAAAGCACTGGTCTTGCAGAGGACCTGGGTTCAGTTTCTAACACTTCTATAGTGCTCACATCTATAACTCCAGTTCCAGGTCATCTGATGCCCTCTATTAACATATACAGTACCAGGCATCTACATGGTGCAAATACATACATGCACACATACATACTTACTCATACACATTGTACTGACTGGTTTTGTGTGTCAACTTGACACAAGCTGAAGTTATCACAGAGAAAGGAGCCTCCCTTGAAGAAAAGCCTCCGTGAGATCCAGCTGTAAGGCATTTTCTCAATTAGTGACCAAGTGGGGAGGGTTCAGCCCATTGTGGGTGGTGCCACCCCTGGGCTGATAATCCTGGGTTCTATAAGAAAGCAAGAGCAAACCAGGGGAAGCAAGCCAACAAATAGCACTCTCCATGGCTTCTGCATCAGTTCCTGCCTCCAAGTTCTTACCCTGTGTGAGTTCTAGTCCTGACTTCCTTCGGTGATGAACAGCAATTTGGAAGTGTAAGCTGAATAAAACCTTTCCTTCCCAACTTGCTTCTTAGTCATGATGTTTTGTGCAGGAATAGAAACCCTGACTAAGACACACATAAATAAATCTAAAAAATAAAAATTAGAACATTTATGCTAGGTATGGTAATATATACCTTTTGTTGTTGTTGTTGTTGTTTTTGTTTTTTTTGGATTTGGTTTTTTTCGAGACAGGGTTTCTCCGTATAGCCCTGGCTGTCCTGGAACTCACTCTGTAGACCAGGCTGGCCTCGAACTCAGAAATCTGCCTGCCTCTGCCTCCCAGAGTGCTGGGATTACAGGCGTGCACCGCAACTGCCGCCGCTGCCACTGCCGCCGCTGCCGCTGCCGCTGCTGCTGCTGCCGCCGCCACCGCCACCACCACCACCACCACCACCCAGCAATGTATACCTTTAATCTCAGTAAACAGAAGCAAATAGAGCTCTGTGAGTCCCAGGCCACCTAGGGCTACATAATAAGACCCTGCATGGGGGTGGGTAGAGAGATACAGAGACAGAGACACACACAGACAGATGAAGAGCAGCAACATTGGGCTGGAGAGATTGCTCAGTAGTGGAGAGCACTTGCTGTTCTTTTAGAGGACTAGAGTTCAAGTCCTAGTGTTCAAATCAGGTTGCTTAGAGCTGCCTGTAACTCCAGCTCCAGGGGATCTAATGTCCTGGTCTAGCCTCTACAGGCACTCATGAGCCTAGACCCAGCAGACAGGCACACAAATATATATATATATATCACTTAAAAGAACATAACCATGATTAATTTGACCTAAGTTCTTCTGTGACTGTTTATCTGCACTTATTAATTAACTTTGTCAATCCCTAGCTCTCAGTTACTACAGTATGGCAGAAGTTTCTTTCTTTCTTTCTTTCTTTCTTTCTTTCTTTCTTTCTTTCTTTCTTTCTTTCTTTTTAAAGATTTATTTATTTTATGTCTGTGAATACACTGTCACTCTCTTCAGACACACCAGAAGAGGGCATCAGATCCCATGTGGTTGCTGGGATTTGAACTCAGGACCTCCGGAAGAGCAGTAGGTGCTCTTAACCACTGAGCCATCTCTCCAGCCCCCATGGCAGAAGTTTCTTAAAACAGAAAAATGTTTCCCCCCACAAAAAAATCCAGAATATTTTCTCAAAAATTTAGAAAAATCTATAGTATAAAGGAATTGTGATGTTTTCCTTCTTTTTATTGTACGCACTTAAGTTGTTGTGATTGGTATGGATAAAGTGAATCAAAGACTGTCACTTTATCTCACCTGTCTGGTCTGTGAATTGCAGAGCCCATTGATTGTCTATGTGACTTCTGGAGAGCAGAGTTCAACTAAGGACGCTTCTAATGCACTGTTCTACCCCAGAGGAGAATATGTTCTCAAAGAAAAGTGATTTTTTTTTTCCAGGCTTACATACCAAGTCTGGGGAGAAGTTCAGATCCCAATTCACTCTTCTGGCTCTTTTTCCTGAAGTCAATTTTCTACTTTAGCATATCTAAGTCCCGGCACATACACTCCTCTGTCCTTCCCTCTTGTCATGGTTGGCTTTAGTTATCAACCTGACACATCTGGGAAGAGAGACACTCAACTGAAAGACTGCCTCCTTCAAATTGGCTTCTGGGCATGTCTAGAGGTATTTCTTATCCTCCTCCTCCCCCCCTCCCCCTCCCCCCCACACCAAAAAAAAAGTTTTGATGTTTACCTGAAATTTGTCTGTGCACCACATGCATGCAGTTCCCTAGAGATGAGAAGAGGGTGTCAGATCCACTGGAACTAGAACTAAAAATGGTCGAAAGTCCCATCCCCTATATGGGTGCTGGAATTCCAACCCAAGGGCCTCCAGCTGGCTCTTAACTGCTAAGTCATCTCTCCAGGCCCTGTGAGTCATTTTCTTAACTGCTGATTGTGAGCTGAGGAATCCGGCTCACTGTTGATGGTGCTGGGATGGTCCCCAGGGCTGTGGGCCTGGGCTGTATAACAGAGCTGGCTGATTGA
Organism: Apodemus sylvaticus; assembly: GCF_947179515.1. Taxonomy (NCBI): domain Eukaryota; kingdom Metazoa; phylum Chordata; class Mammalia; order Rodentia; family Muridae; genus Apodemus; species Apodemus sylvaticus. The sequence goes on along the minus strand of NC_067474.1, from coordinate 68,636,370 downwards.
GCAGGAGGAGACAGCATGTCTCCATTCAGTCCCCACCTCCGGGTTCCTGCTTTGTTTTATACCTGTAAGCCAAGAAACCCCTTCCTTAACCCCAGCTGCTTCAAACTGCAGTGGACGCTTCTCTTGTCATCTCGGTCTCCCTCCTTTCCTTCCTTTGTCCTGCACTTTCCCAGAGTAGAGATCTTATCTTCGGTGACCCACGGTAATTAACAACTTAGCTGAACCACAAACACATTTCACATTTTTTACTAAATTATTTTGATGATGAGTCAGGAGATGGTTCAGTGGGTGAAAGTATTTGCTGTATAAGCCTGATTACCAGACTTTGAAACCCAGAACCTACCACTAAGGAACAGAGTGCTGAAAACCGTCCCCTGGCCCCCACACATGCACCCCCCACACACACAATAATAATGATAAGTGTAAAATTAAATGCTTATTTTGATGATTTCCGGCTCATTTCCGGGTACTTTTCTAACCTGTAAGGGCCACTGAAAAAGCTAATTGTGTTCTTCATATGTCAACATCTTCTTTCTCTAGAGAAGCTTCACTTTTTTTTCTCATCATAATCTTCCATGAGATTTTTACAGACGGATGAGAGGGGGAAAGACAGAGGAGGCATTAGGCTTTCTGAGGGGAAAATGGTAATTCTGCTTTTATTTCATATAGAGATGTTAATGGAGAAAGAGAGCCTGTTCTGCATACCAAGGACAATATAAAAGAAAACTTGGTTCTCCTGGTTCTTCCATGTTTCCTCAGTGTCAGATACTCACAAAGGAATTACTTCTATTATTGAAAAAGGAGGTTGGTTGGCGATGTTCTCGGGTTTTTTTTTTTTTTTTTTTTTTTTTTTTGGCTTACTGTGGAGTACAGCATTTGAAATTAGAAATTAGTCAGGAATTTTTTTCATGTCATGAACATGAAATTATAGTATGAGCTTGGTAATTAAATTATGTCCATGGATACCAGAATTGAATGATAAAGCTTCTGGGGAGAGGCAAGTGATGGTGACAGTTATTATAGTGTCACTTGTCTATAGCCTGTGCCCCAGATCTGGTAAGTGATACTATCCCAGTCACAGACCAGATGACAAAATTCAAGACACATGCAGCCAATTGTCAGTGGAATGACCCTGGGACATGACCTCTCATCACACATAAGGACAAGGGGTTTGCAAAGGAGGTCACTGAATTGGTTCAGGAGCGTTGACTGCTCAGTTCCGTGCTCAAGACCACATGGTGGAGGGATAGAACGACTCCTCCAAGTGGTTCTCTGAGTTCTGTGTACAAGTTGCAGAATGCACATGCTCTCCCTACCACATGCACACAGACACCTGCAGGTGCATGTGCATCTATCCACACACACACACTTTCATGCACACAATAAATAAATAAATACTTTAATTCATAGAATCTGGCTGGAGGCTAAGAAAAGTTTTAATTCATCAATCAGGTCAGTAATAGGAACATGTGACATCTGTCAACCATCCTACAACTTCTGACATGGTATTTGTTGTGATCATAAAAAGAGAAAGAGACTTGAGAATATGGTATATTGTGGCAGTGTGTGGGACAGGGGTGTCCCAGCGGGCCCATGCCGAGGCATCCCTTCCCCCGGAGGGACCAGACACACACCCGCAGAGTATAGAATAGAGTTTATTCAGGCCATGGGATGGGATGGGAGTTAAGGGGTAGTAGAGGAGGGAGAGAAAGGCAGAGAGGGAGAGAGTAGAGAAGCAGAGGCCGGCCATGACCACGTGGAGAGAGGGGGAGGGGAGGAGAGCCCAAGAGGAGCAAGAGAGAAACTGAGGGTGAGAGAGGTGAGAGAGATAAGAGAGAGAGGAGTGAGAGAGAGGAGGGGCCGAGCATCCCTTTTATAGTAGGCCAGGCCTACCTGGCTGTTGCCAGGTAATTGTGGGGCGGAGCTTAGACAGAATCCTAACAGTTTTGATTCCTGTTTTATAATCTAATAGGCCCAAATGAAAGTAGCTCATTGTCTTGCTTAAATATGGTCATTCAAGTGGGATTTGATTTTGGTTCTTCTTTTCATTTTCTTGAGGTTTTGTTTTGTTTTGTTTTGTTTGTTTTTTTGGATTTGGTTTTTTCGAGACAGGGTTTCTCTGTGTATCCCAGGCTGTCCTGGAACTCACTCTGTAGACCAGGCTGGCTTCAAACTCAGAAATCCGCCTGTCTCTGCCTCCCAGAGTGCTGGGATTACAAGCGTGTGCCACTACCGGCCTGCTCTTGAGTTTTTGCGAGAGGATTTTTCTATGTAGCCCTGGCTGTCCCGGAACTCCTAATATAGACCAAGCTGGCCTTGACTTTGTAGCAATCTTCTTGTCTCTTTTTCCTTGCCCTTGGAACTGCAGGCCTGTGCCATCATGCCCATCTGAATTCACTACTTCCGACAGCAGAGAACGCTCCCTTTCCTCGTTGTTAGTATTAAACTGTGAACACGTTATGGTGTGTTATTAAGATGACATGGTTTGGGGCTGATGCATAGGTGCATGTGACGCTGTTGCTGCTGCTGCTAGTGGCTTTGTTTTTGAAGACAGGATCTCATTTTGTCTCCCAGGCTGGCCTCAAAGCCACTATGATAAACCTACTTCAAACCCCTGAATGCTGGGGTTGTAGGTGTGAGTCACCAGGCCTGCATAGTGGTGGCAAATAAAGTGTAATCTTTTTGTTTTGTTCAGTGTTGAGCACCAAACTGAGGCACTGGGCATGCTTGGCCACCAATGTACTCCTGAGCTACACTTAGTTATAGTTGTGTGTGTTTTTTTTGTGTTAAACTCATTAGCCATTTTCTTATGTTTTCTAGCATGGGTGTCATATTGGAGAAGTCTTTAAAAGCCCTGATAGAGGGGGCGGAGAGTGACCAGCAGTTAAGAACCCTTGTCATTCTTCCAGAGGACTCAGATTGGAATCCCAGCACCATGTCAGATGGCTCATGGCTGCCAGCAACTTCAGCTCTAGGAGCTCAAATGCCTTCTTCAGGTTTCCACGCACAGATAAAGAGAAAAGAGTTTGCCAGACATAGTAGCATATTCCTTTAAGCCCAACAGAAGGAACTCTGAGTTTCAGGCAGCTTGGTCTACAGAGTGAGTTCCAGAACAGCCAGGGAAGCATAGAAACGTGGTAGCATACTCCTAGCTTTTTTTTTTTTTTAAAGATTTATTTGTTTATTATATGTAAGAACACTGTAGCTGTCTTTAGACACACCAGAAGAGGGTGTCAGATCTCATTACAGATGGTTGTGAGCCACCATGTGGTTGCTGGGCTTTGAACTCAGGACCTCTGGAAGAGCAGTCAGTGCTCTTAACCGCCAAGACATCTCTCCAGCCCCCATACTCCTAGCTTTTAAGAGACAGAGGCAAATGGACCTCTGTGAGTTTAAGGCCAGTATGGTCTACATAGTGAGTCCAGGCCAGCCAAAGATACGTAGTGAGACCATGTCTCAGAAAACAAAATGAAACAAAGCAAAACAAGACCCTAATATAATTATTATTCATCAGTTTGATTTGGGGTTTCCTTCCTTCCTTCCTTCCTTCCTTCCTTCCTTCCTTCCTTCCTTCCTTCCTTCCTTCCTTCCTTCCTTCCTTTCCTTCTCTTTTTAAGATCATGTCTAATTCATTCTATAAGAGGCTGTCCTCAAACTTGTCAACTCTCTTATTTTGCCCCCTCAAACAGCAGTATTACAGATATGAGTCACCTCGCATGTACCTGTAAAGGACTTCTAGAAGCCAGGGCATGGTGGGTCATGCCTTTAATCCCAGCACTTGGGATGCAGAAACAGGAAGATGTCTGTGAGTCTACACAGTTCCAGGCCAGCTAGGACTATGTAGGGAGACCCTGTTAAAACAAAGGAAAATTGCTTCTAGACTATTTATTCATCCTTTGTCTACCTGAGAAAACTGGATATTGTCGGGGTTATTTTCTTATTTATGATCAGGTTCCTCTGTTTGAATGGAGGGACACAATGAGTATTTTCAGGCCCTATGAACTACTCTGTCACTGTTCCCTGGGTGTGAGTCCTGGCTGTTTTCATAAGCTTTGCTTTCCTCTTCCATTCAATGGTCCTTGGAACATCAGAGATTCAGACACACCAGTGGGTAACAGATCTAGTCAGAGCTCTGCGAAGCCTGCCCTTTCTCCCTTTCTCCTTTGCTTCCTTTTCCTCTTTGTTTTTTTCTTTTCTTTTCTTTTCTTTTCTTTTCTTTTCTTTTCTTTTCTTTTCTTTTCTTTTCTTTTCTTTTCTTTTCTTTTCTTTTCTTTTCTTTTCTTTTCTTTCTTTCTTTCTTTCTTTCTTTCTTTCTTTCTTTCTTTCTTTCTTTCTTTCTTTCTTTCTTTCTTTTTTGTTTTTCAAGACAAGGTTTCTCTGTGTAGTCCTGGCTATCCTGGAACTTACTCTGTAGACCAGGCTGGCCTCAAACTCAGAAATCCGCCTGCCTCTGCCTCCCAGAGTGCTGGTATTATAGGCATGTGCCACCACACTGGGCTTGTTTTCAAGACAGGGTTTCTCTGTGTAGCTCTGGCTATCCTGGAACTCACTCCCTAGACCAGGCTAGCCTCGCATTCACAGAGATCTGCCTGCCTCTGCCTCCTGAGTGCTGAGATTAATGTCAAGCGACGCCACCACCAGGCTTTTCTCCTTCCTCTTGTGTTTATAGCCCAGGTCCAGTGTATAATTTAACCCAGGCTCATATCAACCTCATAGGGACCCTTCTGCTTCAGCTTCCCAGGGCCAGGCTTACATCAGGTTCTTCTTTTTACTTTTAAATTTCTTTTATGTTTTTGGTTTTGTGAGACAGGGTTTCTCTGTGTAGCCCTGGCTGTCCTGGAACTCACTCTGAAGACCAGGCTGGCCTCAAACTCAAAAATCCACCTGCCTCTGCCTCCCAAGTGCTGGGATTAAAGGTGTGTGCCACCACTGCCCAGCTTCCTTAATTTTTGAAAACTCTTTACATTTATTTAGGCTTTGGGTTGGAGTGATGTACGGCACAGCACACGTGGGCAGGTTGGAAGACAGCTTGTAGTCCCTGGGACTGCTATGTCCTAGGAATCCAATTCAGGTCATCTGGCTGCATGCCATTTCAATGGTCTTGATAAATCTTTTTTTAAAAAACTAATTCTTTGCCAGGCGGTGGTGGCACACACCCGTAATCCTAGCACTCTAGGAGGCAGAGGCAGGCGGATTTTTGACTTTGAGGCCAGCCTGGTCTACAGAGTGAGTTCCAGGACAGCCAGGGCTATACAGAGAAACCCTGTCTCAAAAAAAAAAAAAAAAAACAAAAAAACAAAAAAACAAAAAAACAAAACAAAACAAAAAAACAAAAACAAAAAAACCCCAAAAAACCCAAACAAACAAAGAAACAAAAAACCAAAAACCCAAGGAGGGGGGGGAACCCAACAAAACAAAATAACAAAAAAAATCTTCAATTTCGTGACTTAGGTCAAAGGTTCAGTTAATTTTAATGCATTTAGAACTGTTCAGGCCTGATTTTACCTTTTCCTACTCCTTTTGTGATGCCCTGGTCCCTTTTTGTTTTTGGCTTTTTCCTTTTTATTCTTCTCATATTTTTGTTCCTTAGGTTTTGAATCATCCTCTACCATGGAACTCCAATAAAACGGTTTCTTGTTCTTCCTCCTCTTCTTCCTCCTCCTCCTCCTCTTCTTTCTCTTCCTCCTCCTCCACTTCCTCTTCCTCTTCGTTCTCCTCCTCCTTCTCTTTCTTCCTCTCCTGCTTATTTAGCTCTTTGTCACTTTCTCTGCTGGAGCTGTCAATATCTAAAATCACACCCCCTTTTGTTTTTCTCTTGCTAATTCCCTATGGAGAAATTTGTGGCATTAAAAAGGCCCATGACCAGAGGAGCAAGCTCTGTTTTGCAGCCTGCTCTGACTTTGTGTCACTGCAGCCCCGGAGTGAGACGGAGTGGGACATTCTGGAGCCCTTAGCTTTTGAAACTGTGTTTGATTTCTGTCAGCCCTAAAGATTACTTATCCAAGAGACCTCATCTACCTGTGCTTCTGTAATTTGGGCACAGCAGGGGAAAGGCCCCATGAGCATCTAGAGTACTTCCTTCATCATTAGTGTATCTTACCAGACAACTACAATAAAAGCCTTGTCCTGGGACTGTTAGAAGAATTTCCACTAAGGTCAGGAATTAGAGGGTGGGAACGCAGTTCAGTGTGAGATCATTTGTCAAGAATGACAGAATGACTGAGGCTTTTGGGAGTGGACACAATGATGCTCCCAGCAACATCAGGAATCTGTTAGCAAGACTCAGTACCACACACACACACACACACACACACACACACACACTAAACAAAGGGAAAATTTTTTGTTGCTATCTACTAATAAAAATAAACATTTCATTGTGTTTCTGGTCTTTGAGATAGTTCCCTCAATAATGAAATAAAGTGCTAGGAAGACAGAGATCAGTTTCATGGTGATGGCTTGAATGGGAAATGTCCCCCAATATAGGCTTGGATATTTGAGAACTTGCTTTCTAGTTGGCATTGTTTGGTGAGCTTTAGGGGTTTCAGAGGTTTAATCTTGCTGGAGGAAGTAGGTCACTGGGGGGATATAGCCTCATCCAACTTCCAGAGTTTGCAGTTGGAGATATGAGCTCCCAGATTTCTGTTCTTGCTATGCTGTTCCTTGCTGCTGGCTGCCATACCCCTGAACCTTACAGGACTCTCTCCTCCCTCTGGAAGGAAGCAGAGCCAGAACAAGCTCTTTCTTCCCTAAGTCACCTTTGATCCCTTTCTTTTATCAAAGCAACAGGAAAGCCACTCATGTACCCAGCATCATAATTTGCAAATGTAAAATAAAAATTCTTAAGTAGTCCTCTGACAAAAGTTAATAGAAATCATTGGAGTTCAAAGACATCAGTGTAAGGTAAGCATACAAAAATTAACACTGTTTACTTAAGGCCAAGAGGTCCAGACCCACACTCTCTCTTAGCAACTTTGGAGGCTAAGGAAGGAGGACAGGCCAGGGTGGGCAACTTCAGGAGACTCTCAAATAAATAAGTAAATAAATGAATGAATGAATAAACAAAATTTATAATGACTGAAAGGAAGGAAGGAAGGAAGGAAGGAAGGAAGGAAAGGCAGTGAACCTCTCGAAGCACTGAGGAAGTTAAGGTGCAAGAAACAATACTCACTTCTGTGTCACTGAAATTTTTTCTCCCCTTTGCTAGTTATATCTTCATAGTTTGGATGCATTCCACAACAGTTAGAAAAGTTGAGTGAACTGAAGTTTAACCTGCTTTTTCTCAAAGGGTATCTGAGGAGAGACAGTTCACTGAGGCCAGAGGCTCCCTCGTGTCTTAAAAATACCTCAGGGCTGTGTTTTCCTACCCTGCCGTATAACTCGACATTTTGTTTACTTCCAGACATTGCAGCTGCTCAAGCCCACTGAAAATGAAAAGAGAGAACAGAGCTAGTAGAAAAGGCTAGTCACTGTATCTAAAATTTATCAGAGTTTCTCTTATGCTTCCTAAAGCTAGGTGACTAGTGTGTCATGAGGAATTCATGTAGCGTAAAGGCCCGGACATTGGGATGGACAGAATGGCTTAGACCCTTGGGAATAGACACATCGATGCTCTCAGCAAAATCAGGATTCTGTTAGCAAGAGACGAGTATCAGAGGGCCACTTGGCAGATGACTCCAAGCATGTGGCTCTCTGCAAAGCAAGGTGCAGACACAACACATATAAAAATACAATGGAAATAAACAACCCAAACATCATGAGCCAATGGGGAAAACACATGATGTTTCTGAAAAGAAAAATGTGCAAGATATTATATTTAAGGACTTTACTGAGAGATTTTAATTTTATTTATTGATTATTGACTGATTTTGAGACAAGGTCTTAGTATGTAGCCCTTGGCTTGCCTGGAACTTATTATACTGACTAGGTTGCCCTCAAACTTATAAAGATCCACCTGCCTCTGCCTACAGAGTGCTGGGTGGAATTAAAGACTTGTGCCACCATGCATGGCCTTAAAGGTTTGAAAAGAAGTGTGCGCGCGCGCGCGCGCGCACACACACACACACACACACACACACACACATAGGAAACAGCACATTGGAACTTTACACAAAGAAAAATCACACACACACACACACACACACACACACACACACACACACACACACATTAAGGCAGGTCATTTTTCTTTGTGTAAAGTTCCAATGTGCTGTTTCTTATGTATTCATAACCTCAAAATCTGTAACAGTCCTATTCACATTGCCATTTTTCCCCTTGCCTTGAGATCTGGTCCTAGATTTTTATATATAGGAGGAGAGTTGTGGCTTAACTTCTGGTCTGAGATTCTAGCATTATAAAGAGATAGTGACAGATAATGTGTGGCAATCACAGGGCAATAGAATACCAGGTCAGAGAAGGGAACACAGCACAGAGCAGAAAACCCGGAAGTAGCCTTCAGCCTGTGAGGACTAGTGTATGACAGACAGTAGTACTTCAAGCCACTGAGAAACAATTGTAATTTTTTTTTCAGACAGGATCTCATGTGGCCCATCCTGTCCTGAAACTCATTAGGTAACAGAGGATGACCTTAAGCCTTTGAGATTCTCTACCTCCTGAGAGTTGAGATTGCAGCCTTTGCCCCATAGCTGGTTTAAGTGGTGAAGGAGATTAACAAAGGTCTCTGGCATGCTAGGCCAGCACTCAACCATATCTAGCTCTCTAGCTCCTTAGTTTTGGGGAAGGGCAGAGTTTCCCTCTGCCCAGAATGACCTAAAACAGAAATCTTCCTGCCTCAGGCTCCTGGGTGCTGCAATGACAGATCTGTGGTCTACAAAGTCCAACCTACAATTGACTATTTTATATTTAATTTTGGAAAACTGTCTTCCTTTGACGAGAAATGTTCTTATTCACACAAAGTTCAAAAATAAAGGTTACACAGGCTGACATTATAAACTAGCAAAATGTTAATAGGAGACTCTTTTTATAGGTGTGGATGTGAAAGGAGAGTGTACAAATGACATAACATCCCAAAGTTTGACCACTGAATGCGCGTAATAAGTTCAGCAGGGAAAGGAAGTTCAAAGACGACTGACAGATTTGGAAAACTACTTGTAATATATATAGCAAGAGATAAATATTACTTGTGAAGAATTCCAGTGCTTCAAGAGATAAAGGCAATCTGTATTGTTAAAACCAATATAAGTTGTCCTCGACAGCACACAAAATAAGGAAAATACACATATAAAAGAAATTGTGTCAATGGTGTTGGGCAGATGACTCCATGATTCACGACACTGTCTTCTCTTCTGGAGTACCCGAGTTCTCTTCCCAGCATTCCTGATAGGAGGTTCTCAATGATCTCTAACTCCTACTCCAGGGGATTGGATGCCCTCTTCTGGCCTTTCTGGAAACCAGCACATATGTATCACACATGCATACACACAGAGAAATAATGAATCCTTTAAAAAAAAACACCCCAAAACCAAAGCATTCATATTTTATAGTTTTAGAAAGACTGGAGCTGGCTGAATCTCCAACATAGTGGAGATGTACTAGAACATAGAGCCTACGGGCTTCCACTCATTCAAATTTCTGTGTTTTTGTTAATATTAACTCTTTTGCATTGATGGAAAAGATTTTAAGATATGTTTCCAAATTGGAAAAAACTCACATATCTTTTAAATATTACATTTTTATATTATTTAATTTTGCATTGATATTTTATGTTGATGATATTCATATTTTAATTTTTATGTCATTTGTATGTGCTAGAGTGTACATGGTATAGAGTACTTGTGGAAGTCACAGAACAACTTTTGGTTTTTTGTTTGTTTGTTTGTTTTTGTTTGTTTTTGGTTTTGTTTTTGTTTTTCTGAGACAGGGGTTCTCTGCATAGCTCTGGCTGTCCTGGAACTCACTCTGTAGACCAGGCTGGCCTCGAACTCAGAAATCTGCCTGCTTCTGCCTCCCAAGTGCTAGGATTAAAGGCGTGTACCACCACCACCCACAGAACAACTTTTAGGACTAGGTTGTCTCCTTCTACCATGTGGGTGGTGGGGATTGAACTCAGGTCATCAGGCTTGGCAGAACACACCTTTACCCACTGAACAATTGCGAAGACCTATATAGTTTGGGTATTTTAACCATATAATAATGAATAGAACAGTATCTAAAATAATCCTCTTATATGTAATTTCTGTTTCTCTCTCTGTCTCTGTCTCTCTGTCTCTATCTCTGTCTGTCTATCTGTCTTTGTCTCCCTCCCTCCTTCCTTCTTTCCTTCTCTTATTTTTTCTAAAAATACAGTATTATACTCTGTAGCCCAGGCTGGCTGAGAACTAATGTTGCTTAGGCTGGCCTCAACACATGGCAATCCTCACACTTGAATCTCCCAAGTGCTGGGATTATAGGCATATGCCACTATTCTTTTATACTTTATTTATTTTTTAAATATTATTTATTTATTATTATTTATACGAGTACACTGTAGCTCTCTTCAGACACACACCAGAAGAGGACATCAGATCCCATTTCAGATGGTTGTGACCCACCATATGGTTGCTGGGAATTGAACTCAAGACCTTTCAGAAGAGCAGTCAGTGCTCTTAACCGCTGAGCCATCTCTCCAGCTCCCTTATAATTTATTTTGAAGTGGAATCTCACCACACTGCCTAACCTGCTGTCTAGTTTTGTGCTCCTGTGATCCTGCCACTGCAGCCTTCTGTTTCAAGAACAGAGAGTATGATCGTGTACCACCGACTGTCTTATAGAGATGGCGTATGTTAATACAGGTGGCTCAGTTTCATGAAATCAAAGGATTTAAGTTTTTTGTCTACATATTTCTTGTGTATGTGTTCATGTGTATGTACACATGTGTTCACATGTGTGGAGACCAGAGGTCAATGCTGAGCATCCTTCTCAATTGCTCTCTGTCATATTTTTCACTAGGTATTTTCTCTATTTACATTTCAAATATTATCTTCTTTCCTTGTTTCCCCTCCGAAAACTCCCTATCCCATCCCCCCTCTCCCTGCTCTCTAACCCACCCACTCCCGCTTCCTTGACCTGCATTCACCTACCCTGGGGCAATCCCCCTCTGTAGTCACTGGTCCAAGGGCCTCTCCTCTCACTGATGTCTGACCAGTCTATCCTCTGCTACATATGTGGCTGGAGCCATGGGTCCCTCCATGTGTACTCTTTGGTTGGTGCTCTCCCTGGGAGCTCTGGGGGTACTGGTTGGTTCATATTGTTGTTCCTCTATGGGGCTGGAAACCCCTTCAGCTCCTTGAACCCTTTCTCTAGCTGCTCCATTGGAGACCCTCTGCTCAGTCCAGTGGTTGGCTGAGAGCATCCCCCTCTGTATTTGTCAGGCACTAGAACAAACTCTTCAAAGCTATCCTCACTTAATGAGAACTCTCCAGTTCAACTAGATTGCCTGGCCACCGAGCTCTGCCTCTCCACCTCTCCAGCATGCCTGAGTTTTTACATGGGCGTTGGAGATCTAAGTTCAGGTCCTCATGTTTGTCAGGTCATGTTAAAGACTTAGCCATCTCCCCATGTATATGTGTATGTATGTATGTATGTATGTATGTATGTATGTATGCATGCACTTGCCACAATGTATATGTAGAGGTGAAAGGACAAATTGGCTAAGTTAATTCTCTCCTTCTGCCTTTATGTGCGTTGGAAGTATCGAACTCGGGTCTCTAGGCTCATGCAGCAAGCCCTTTAACCTGCTTGGTCATCCTGCCTGCTCTGTCTACAAATTTCTAAGTGCACAAAATATTTCAAAGTAAGTACATATAGCATTGTTTTTGCAGTTGAAGCACTTTGTTTATTTGTTCCTTTATTTATTTTAGGGCTTTTGGATATGGAGTCCTGCTCTGCAGCCATGCTTTGCTGGAATTCCCAAGTACGGCGGCCCCTGTGTTTGGGTGAAAATGATTTCAAGGCACCGGGGTTAGTCAGACTGTGTTCTACTGCTGCATACGCTACACAGTAGCTGCATATTACTAAATTAAGTTTAAGTTTTAGTAACTGAGTTAAGTTTGTCTGTAGACAGAGTCTTATGGGGTCCAGCCTGGTCTCAAATTTGACCTGTAGATGATGCTGGCCTTGAACTACTGACCACTCTGCCTTCACCTCTCAAGTAGTGAAATTACAAGTCTAGACTGCCAAATCTAACTTTTCACATTTTTCTTTAACAATTAAATAGAATATCATTTCACAGATGTATTAAGTGAGGCTGTTGTTTGGGAAAGACACTTGGCTTCTCATAAGTACATGAGCGCATAATCACCCCAAGTCCTTGGAAGCAGTAACAAACTGCAGAACACCATCAGAAATTTTTTGGTGCATTCCCTGGCAAATGCAGCTCAACTATGCAGTGTAGCCCAGGTTGGCTTAAACTCTGTGTATACTAGCTGGCCTTGAATTTGAGGCCGTTTTTCACCTCTCTGCTTCACCTCTAGGCCTCCAAATTCTAGAATTATAAGTGTTAGACATGACCCCTGGCTTTTAATCTTTTATCTATTTCCAAATCATTGAAAGAAAAAAATGTTAGATTGATTATTTTGTTTTGTTTTGTTTTGTTTTGTTTGTTTGTTTGTTTGGTTGGTTGGTTTGGTTGGTTTGAGATTTTGAGACAGGGTTTCTCTGTGTAGCCTTGGTTGTCCTGAAACTCACTCTGTAGAACAGGCTGGCTGTGAACTCAGGGACCTACCTGCCGCTGCACTGTAGGCCAAGTAGTGTGCAAGGAACATGGAGGTAGAGAGTGAACAAAGGAGGGGTCTATTTACTGAGGATCTTGAGGTTGGTTTAATTTAATGTTTTTTGAGAAAAATGCAATTTCTGAACCATTTATAAAATTCTAAAGACATAGAAAAAATAATGGCGAAGAGAAAAATCAGAGAATTGGTTTAGATTTTTTGTTGTTGTTGTTTTTTTGTTTTTTGTATTTTGTTTTTGCTACAGAGCCTTAGCTGGCCTTGAACTTTTGGCCTTAGCCTTCCGAGTACTGGAAAGACAGGTGTACGGCCCATACCCAGTTCAGAGTAAGATTGTCTTTGGATTAGAATGAACTAAAATATTTTGCTCAACTTCCTACCTGGTGAAAAAACATTCTTCCACGATTCTAGGAAGACTCAGGTAGTTCCTGCTCTAGTAAAACCTGCCGTTTAGTACTGAAGGATATTGGAGGCATTAGGGTAAGAGTGTCAGGGGTTCAAGCAACAGTAGAAACTGGACATGACATCGTTTTTGGCATATTCTCTGGCATAACTTTAAGAACTTAGCTGTTGAAGACACATTTCTAAATGTAGTATTTACATCCTAGAGCACGTATGTCTCAGATGTAAAATTAATGTGGAATAGAAATTTGCTTAGTAAATGTTGAAAAAGAACCCTGCAATTTGCTGATGTTGATGACTATTCTAGAAACTGCACTAACAATAGTTTGATCAACTCAGGCGTAACACAAAGCTGAAAGCTGGTTGCCACCATACGGTTTTCAGACAGAAACGGAGATAGCATGTCTGATGTCACACAGCTACTTTGAAGGACTGTAATTTTAGCCTAGATCACCTTCATCCCAAGGTCCGCGTTCTCCGTCTGAGCCAATGTATGCTTTGTCTTCAATTCTGGAAGGCTTCCAGTGAAAGAAACTCAATACAGCAGAAGGCACCTGTTTGGCTTATAACATTCTCTCTTCCCTTCAGTGTTTGTGGTTTTGTTTATGCACAGATCAAGAGTGCATTTGATCTGTCTGTCCGTTTTCTTCATTGTGTGCTGCCTGGCCCTGAGGTTGGTGACTTCAGTGGCCAGGCTTTTAGTTCTTGGGGGAAAGCATGAATGACATCATTCCAGTAAGATTTACTGCCTGCCAGGAGCATTTCCAGCTCCTGGCCACTGTGCAGTAAAAGAACTTCCAGAAGCTACTTATAACATGTGCTTTGCTCTCTTGTAACCTCACAACCAACACTGAATCACTGGGAACTGGCCGCTGCCCCCAGCTCCTCTGGTTTTCATCCAGTTCTGTTTAATTTTGACATAGCCCTCTTATTAGGCTTCATTCACCGTCTTAGATCTGTTTCTAAACGTAACTCATTCAATAATTAATGTATTTATTTAATTTTATTTGGAGACAAGTCTTTCCTGTGCTGTCTCTATGAGTCTTGAACGATTATGTGCTAATCTTGAACTGCTGAGACCCTGAAGGCTCCTCTCACAAGCTGGGATTACAGGCATGCACCACCGTACCCAGTGAACTTTAAGGTATAAAATCTAATTAAAAACAAAAGAGAACAAAGCAAGATGGAGCTGCAGGGGATAAAGACAGTTCAGAGGCAGAATGCTTGCTCAATCTGAATAAGGCTCTGGATTAGATGTCCAGAACTGAAAACAACAACAACAACAACAAAAAAACCTAACAACCCACAAATCGAGATAGGGCCTCACTTTGGTGCTCAGGATGTTCTCAAAAGCCCGAGCTCAAATGATCCTTTGGCCTGAGAGTTTCCCAGCCTGGCTGTATGTAAATTTTAAAAATCAAGACTTTATCATTACTCTGTTAAACACAATTCAAAATTGTTTTTAGTTTATCACTTCAGACTGTCAAATCTTTTCAGTTTTGATATTCTTTTCCAATTTATTAGATAACTTTTCAAGTTTTATGAAAACCTCACTCCCCAGAGCCCGATGTTTCCACGCTTACTTTTGAGGAATGGGGAGAAAATGAGGGAGTTTTGAATTGTGTTACTAATGACCTCTTTCTAAGTTGGAAGGGGTTCATTAATTAATTCTCTTTCGTTATCACTGTTCGATCACCTCTGTTGTCATTGTTCAATAAGGGATGAGCTCACCAAGTAATCCAGCATCGCACCTATAGAAATAGAAACATCCCCTTTTGCTTTTAGAAAGACAACCCATTTTTATTACAAGTTTATTTGTATGTATACGTATGATCATACTCACACCATGGTGTGTGTGTGTGTTTGTGTTTCAGTGAACAACTTGCAGGAGTTCTTTCTTTCTTTCTTTTTTTCTTTCTTTTTTTCTTTCTCTGTCTCTCATTCCTTCCTTCCTTCCTTCCTTCCTTCCTTTCTTTTTTCTTTCTCTGTCTCTCTCCTTCCTTCCTTCCTTTCTTCTTCCTTCCTTCCTTCCTTCCTTCCTTCCTTCCTTCCTTCCTTCCTTCCTTCCTTCCTTCCTTCCTTCTTTCTTTCTTTCTTTCTTTCTTTCTTTCTTTCTTTCTTTCTCTCTCTCTCTCTCTCTCTCTCTCTTTCTTTCTTTCTTTCTTTCTTTCTTTCTTTCTTTCTTTCTTTCTTTCTTTCTTTCTTTCTTTCTTTCTTTCTCTCTCTCTCTCTCTCTCTTTCTTTCTTTCTTTCTTTCTTTCTTTCTTTCTTTCTTTCTTTCTTTCTTTCTTTCTTTCTTTCTTTCTTTCTTTCTTTCTTCTTCTCTGTCTCTCTCCTTCCTTCCCTCCCTCCTTTCTTTCTTTTTTCTTTCTCTGTCTCTCTCTCCTTCCTTCCCTCCCTCCTTCCTTCCTTCCTTCCTTCCTTCCTTCCTTCCTTCCTTCCTTCCTTCCTTCCTTCCTTCCTTCCTTCCTCTCCACTATATGTGTTGCAGGGATGAAACTCAGATCATCCAGTTTGGCAGCAATAACCTTTACCCATGGAGTCATCCTTTCAGCCTAAAAATCATGATCTTGAAGCTTGAGTACCTTTTTCTCTCCTTGTTAATTTGGCCTGGTTTATTCTTGGTGAGCCCACACTGGCTCTGAGAATTATTACATTCCCTTCTAAATGCTCACAGACTATCTTATATATTTTCTTGTCCCGCTACAAACCTGTTATCTTCCCTCTTAGTTACTGTCTAGGAACTTAGGTAAAATTATAAAAAGAAATTCAATTACAAAAGCAAAAATATTCAAATCTCTCTCTCTCTCTCTCTCTCTCTCTCACACACACACACACACACACACACACACACACACACACACACACACACAAATGAGTAGAAAAGATAGCATCAGCCTGCATAGAATTTTCATTTGGGAATGTATAACATGGATTTTACATGTGTATTTGGAGTGGACCAAACAGTTCAAACATATCATTAATAGCATAACACGGTTCTCAAGTCAACTAAAACAGACTTCAGTTAGTACTACTGGTTCTCTAGGTAGTTATGATTTTTGCATTTATCTATAAACATCCATTTTACTTTTGTTTTTGAGACAGGGTCTCACTGTGAAGCCTTGGGTGCCTGGAACTAGCTATGGAGGGCAGATTAGACTCAGACTCACAATAGAGATCGGCCTGACCTGCCTCTCTGGGGCTGGGGTTACAGGTATGCAGCACACCTGACTTATTTATTTACATTTTGAGACAGGATCCCATGTAGCCCAGGCTGACCTTAAACTAGCTGGATAGTACATGATGATCTTGAATTGTCGATCCTCCTCTCTCTACAGACCAAGTGCTCGGATTGTAGGCCTACATTACCTCAGCTAGATTTTTTTTTTTTTTTAAATCAGGGTCTCTTGCTGTCCTGCCTGGACAGGGTCTCTTGCTGTCCAACTGTATGTAGCTGTTTTAGTCAGAGTTCTCTAGAGTCACAGAACTTATGGGTAGTCTCTATATAGCAAGAGAATTTGTTGTTGATTTAACAGTCTGTAGTCCAACTCCCCAGCAATGGTCAGCAGCGGCTGTGGATGGAAGTCCAAGGATCTAGCAGTTGCTCAGTCCCACAAGGCAAGCAGGTGAAGAAGAGAGAGTCTTCCTTCTTCCAATGCCCTTATGTAGGTCTCCAGGAGAAGGTGTGGCCCAGATTAAAGGTGTGTGCCACCATGCCTGGATCTGGGTCTTGCTTTGTCCTAGGTGACCTTGAACTCAGAGATCTCCTTGCCTTAGTCCCCTGGGATTCATAGGTACTGTACCCTAAGATCTCCATGCCAAGATCCAGGTCAGAAACTTGTATTTCCCAGCCTCAAGATCAGGATCATAGGTAAGCCTTCCAATTTTGGATTGTAGTTCATTCTAGATATAGCCAAGTTGACAACCAGGAATAGACGTTACAGTTGCAAAGGTTGATCTTGGACCTCTGATCCTCCTGCCTCCACATTCCAAGTGTTGGATGATAGACATGTGCTTCCATGTCTTACTGACTTTGGCTTTTTAAAGGAGAAGGTGAGCAGATCTTGCTGCCCACATATGTGGATTTACTGCAACTCAATAGAATTTGGGATTATGTCAGATCCTAATTGACTCGAAGTAGGTCTACAAGAGCTAGACTACTGGATCTCTGTGGGTGTTCTTTTTCAATGATCCTAAGGATCTGGAAGAAAGGGGACATAATATTGTGTTTCCCACAATTCCCTGTGGATGCCACTGCCACAGTAGGAGTAGTCACAGGAGTCTGGACTAGCTGAGCTCTCCAGTGAGGACTTATACTTCAGATACTCGGTTTTGCATATAAAATGAAGATGAAATTATGGAATTTTATGGCAATGGATGGATCTGGAAGTTATTATGAGAGGTGACTCAGACTCAGAAAGACAAATATCACATTTTCTTTAACTTGTACACTATATATACATATGAGGGAGAGATGTTGAGGAAGGGAGAAGAGCCCAAAAGACATGTGCCATGAGAAAATGGAAAGGAGGTTATGGGATGGGTGGAGGATATAGTGAGGGGACAAGGACAGGGGAAAAGAAGGGAGAAGGAAAATCAATAACGACAAATTCTGTCTGAAAATCTCATAATGAAAGCTAACACTTATGTTAATTAAAACTTTAACATTAAAAATATATAAATGTAAAAGATTAAAGAAACTTACTACAACATATATTTATCATCTGACAATGAACTGTTGGTTATCAGACAGAGACCACAGCAGGATACCTGGGGTGGAAATACAGATAGTTTCATTCTAATGAGATAGAATGTTTGTTCTTAACATTTTGTTAGTTCTCTGAGCATTTCATACAATGTATTTTGAGCATATCATTCCTTCCCCAGTTCCTCCCAGATCCAACCCTCCTTTCTTACTCACCCAACGCTGAGTCTTCTGGGTTTTTTGTTTGTTTGTTTGTTTGTTTGTTTTTTTGAACTCATCTCATCGAGTTTGTGCTCCCTTGAGAGTGTGGCCATCCCTTGGAGCTTGGTTGACCTACCAGGGGTCACGGCCTTGAAGAAAACTCACTCTTCTTCTCCCAACAACCATCAATTGAAAAAAGGACCATGATGGAAGGGGGAGCTTTGAAGACAAAGTCTAAATGAAATGTTTGTACATGTTTGATAGGATACAGATATGTACCCTATCAAAATATATTTTTAAATGCCAACATTTTATTTAAACCAGATGAAAGACATTTTTTTCTAGATGGTTCTAAACAGTAAATTTTAGAATAAAAAGAAGGAAGGAATGGCATGCATATAATTTCCTTCTGTTTTTATTTTCTATACAGAAGACTTGAAGATTTTCCAGAAAGTTCTAGGTGTGCCTTTCATGCAAGATGTTGTGGTTTTAATATTTGCTCTATTTTGTTACACTAATAAATATTGTCTAGGAAAAATTATTATTGTAATGTATATTTTCTCCATTTTTTGAAAACTTTAAAAACATTACTTGATTAATTGCCCAAATCACCTATGAGTTTATAGCCTAGATAGCTTCCTACCAGTGGTAGAGAGCCAATACCACTAAAATTAGATTTACATTACACTTTGTAGCAGATACCCACACCACTGAGCCTATCTCTTTGTTCATATGGAGCTATGCTGTGCAACTCTTGGGCACGCAGTTACTTTCTCATCTCAAGTATCTGTGTCCTGGTTACTTTTTATTGTCAACTTACTACAACCTGAACTCAACCAGAAGAAGGAGTCTCAATTGAAGAATTGTCTTTATCAGTTGGTCAGTAGCTACATCTGTGAGGGTCTGTGTTCATTGATGATTGATGGCGAAAAGACTCAGCCCACTGTGGGTGGCATCATCCCTAGACAGGTATAAGAAGTCTAGCAAATCATGAGCTGGACAGTGAGTCAGAAAGGAGTTCCTCTATGGATCCCGCCTTGAGTCCCTTTCCTAATTTCCCTCAAGTGATGGAGTGGGAATTGTAAGCCAAATAAACTCTTTCCTCTCAAAGTTACTTTTGGTCATGGTCTTTATTACCACAATAGAAAGCAAACTAGGGTAATGTGAATGTCTGTTTTTCTACCTGGGGACTTGTATTGGTACCACAGAATATGCACAGGAAAGTGTATAAGTGTGAGGTAGTTAATATCCCTGGTACAGTACTGACAACCAAGGACCCCCCTTCCCATCTTATCTCTTTCTCCTTCCCTCCCGCCCTGGCTTGGAGCTCTCCATGTAAACTTGGCTCCATCTTCTCTCCCCAGCACTGAGATTATCAGCATGTTCTGTCATGCTCAGGTTTTCCTCAGATGGCTTCTAGAGATCAAACTTAAATGCTCTTATTTGGCAAACACTTTACAGACTGAGCTACCTCAGTAGACTCCCTTGACCCTTCTGACAACCATGAAGCATATTCTACATGATTTCTAAGAAGAACCTCCAGGAAACCTCAGCTGTTCCAGGACAGTAATATGCTCAGAAATATATAGTCTTTCTCACAGTCTTGTTTCAGAGTCCACTTTAGGACCCAGTTAGATATCCTTACACCAATCCTACTAACATTTCAGTGCCTCCCTTAGGAATTAGCAGCTTGCAGGATGTCATGTCTGAAGCCCAGACAAGGGGGTGGTGTACTAGAGGAAGGGTGCTGTTGTGGAAAAAGTGCGGGACTGAATCAAAGATCTCAAGCCAGAGCTGGGTCTCAATGGAGTGTCTCAACATGTCTGGAGGTTGACCTGAAAAGCTCGGCTCCTTCTAGTATCATATCTTGAGCTACATAGCCAAGGGACCTCCCTGGGACACTCAGCATTTTCCTATCTCTATTTGTTGGAGAAATCTAAGTTCATTCTTCAGACTCCTTCTCTTGGTACCAAATTAATTCCCTTCAGGATTTTATCTTGTCATGTGATTTAGTAATATGTATGAGCGTGCACATGCATGCGCGCGCACGTGTGTACACACACACACACACACAAACACACACACAGACACACAGGAGGAATTTCAAACCATGCACCTTCAGCACCTTCAGCACCTTTAATCTGACCTTCTCCTGTGCTCTGTAGCATCTCTACTTTTATGCCTAATAGGCATCAACTGACCATATTCACAACTGGATCCTTGATTACTTGCCTACCCAACCCCCTTACCACATCTCGGACAGTATGGAGCAGTTAAATTTTGTTTTCTGTTTCTCTTCTTTAAATTTTATTTTATGTGCATCGGTGTTTTGATTGCGCGCATGTTTGTGTGAGGGTATCAGATCCCCTGGAACTGGAGTTACTGATAGTTGTGAGCTGCCATGTGGATGCTGGGAATTGAACCCAGGTCCTATGGAAGAGCAGTCAGTGTTCTTAACCACTGAGCCATCTCTCCAGCCCCCCCCCGCCCCCGTTTTGTTTTCTTAACTCTCGGCCATGTTTAATTCCTCACTACTTCAATGTTCAATTGATCATTAACTCTTGCCCACCCTGACCCCCCACTTCATCCCACACTACACACATGTCAAAATATTCCTTTCAGGTGCAATATACTTTTTCTGTGGTTAATTTGGACCTGACGCCCATCATCTTTTAGTCTATTCTAATCACCTACTGATTAACCTATCTGTACTTCTACTCTTGACTCCTTACAATTCATTCTACATGACCTTTATAAGAGTATTCAGATTAAGTGGCTGATATGCTAGGACATCCCAACAGTAAAAATTCCACTGTACACTGAATGATCTTAGATTAGCATTTTTTCTACAGTTTTGTTACTACTTCTCTTCTGCTTATATATTCTCTGAACTCCATCTTTTTCAGATGGGTGTAGTCTCACTGTGCCTCTCTGTCTTATGGGATTCTTGTATTTGTTCTTCCTTTTTCTTTGAATTCTTCGCTGTCATACATCCTTAGGGATACTCTCCTCAGCAAGGTTTCAGCTCAGATATCACTACATTAAGATGCCTTCCTTTACCTCTATCATACTAACTTCCCACAAAATACATACCTCATATAAGCACACATGTACATGTGTGTCTCTGTTAGTGCTACCTTATATATAGTTTATTTTAGGCATCTTCCTCTCTCCCAACCAGAGCATGAGTTCTATGCAACCAGTTACTTTGATTTATTTCCTGTGTATGCCTGGCACTCTACCATATTTTCTGGTAAAATCCAACACCAAACAAATATACTATGAATGATATAATGAACTAATTATCAACCATGGGACATTGGCTTGAAAAATTTTTAGTCTGCCTTTCCCCTGAGAACATCTTAGTTGACTACAAAAGTATAAAAGATATTTTATAGTTTATTTCAGAAAAGGATTTTAACTTAAAATTGTATTTTAAATTGTGTGTATGCATCTGTGTATGGGTATGTGTGTGTAAGTGCAAGTACCCACAGAGGCCAGAAGAGGGTGCTGAATTACTTGAAGCTGGAGTTAAAGGTTCTGGGAGCTACCTGATGTCGGTGCTGGCAACCAGATTTTCTGAAAGAGCAGCTAGTGCCCTTAACCAGTGACCTGAGAGTTGAGAGATGGAGTAAGCCATCTTTCTTTCGAAGTTGCCTATCTACTCAGCTTTTGTTAGGGCATACTAACTGGAGCACTTATTTTTAGACTTCTTTCTTTTTTTTTAAAGTAAATTTAATAAAATATACATATTTGGGGAGCTGGAGAGATGACTCAATGGTTATGCACACTGACAGTTCTTCCAGAGGTCCTGAGTTCCATCCCCAGCAACTACGTGGTGGCTCACAACCATCCGTAATGGGATCTGATGCCCCCTTCTGGTCCATCTGAAGACAGTGACAGTGTAATCATATAAAATAAATAAATAAATAAATAAATAAATAAATAAATAAACCCACACATATTTGTTTAGACCAACTTTATATTTGCTTTCTATTTTTTATTCCAACCTCAATGACATTCTAGATGAGTATTCTACTTTGCTCCAGGTACATTGTATTCTAATAGGATTGAGATTTAGGAACAAAAAGACTCGTCAAAAACACCTTCCCACACATCCACTATAATATCAAGAGAAAAGGAAGGAACAGCTAGATACCAATTTTGTAGTTGCACAAATAGCCCGACATAATCCAATGCTCTCTTCTTCCCTGTCAATCAATCTGTGCTCCTTGCTGTATCTTTCCCCCACTTGTCTCCTTTAGCACTTGTTTTATTTCTCAGGTAAGACATAATTTAGCTAATTATAAAACATCTCTTTAAAGTTTACAGACACATGGATAGTCCCTTTTAATTCTTTCTTTGAAGCTGATATCAGGCCCCCCTCCTCTCCTCCTCTGTTTACCAAAGTAACAAGGCCTGACATTTCTTTGACATCTGTTGAGTGGAAGACTGATTTTAGCTTTTCAAACATCTCTCTTGAGGCTCAAGTACAATGCTGCAATTGGTGCTCGATTGCCCAACTGCACACCATGGTTGCAATCTTTTTCCTGCAGTGGTTTTGACCTAGTTATTGTATTTGTAAATCTTAAATTCACAAATGTCTCCTCTTCCCTCATTTGATGATGTTTGTTTATTTGGGTTATTCAGAAGTGTTTTATTGTTACTTCACCAACAGAAGTGCAATGATTCGTTCATTTATAAAATGCCTCATCATTAGAATAAAAACTTAGTGTACATTACACGCAAATTAACTCTGAACAATGATAACCTGAGTGCTTCTATCTGTGAAGATAGGGGTTGCTCTGTTTTTGGAGGGCTCTTCCCTCCATCTCCATCTTACTGTAAATAGCCACCAATAGAGCCTTCTGGAAGGTTTCTGCCATCTTTCAGCATATGGTTATCAACAATGTAGAAATGGAAGGGGAAGAGGAAGAAAGGGCAAAATAGTGATAAAAAGGAAGAGTAGATTCATTCATTGATTTACAAATGCTGTCCTATGCCAGGCAAGGTGCTACGGCATATATAGATTGAGGCAAGGTGCTACAGCATATATAGATTGAGGCAGGAGCTTCTGGGGGCCAGGGTGGGTACACTGGGGTAGACTGAAAAATGATAGGGAGTGGTAAGAGAAGCCAGTCCACTTAGAAACTTGTATTGCTGCCATGAGACATGCAAAGGAGGAAAGGGCTGCAGTGATTAAACACCAGCAAAGGCTATGCCTGGGTTCCTTAGGAGCATCTGGAAGAATGGTCTTTTAAAAAAAATGTAATTCCTATACAGGTAGGCTAGTAGTAGCCTGAAGGAAATGTCGTGATATGCTGGTTGGAGAGGTTAAGAAGTTGGAGCGGTTTCTTTAGGAAAGTGAGATCTGAAGGAGTAAAACCAAACAAACAGTAATACAAAACCATGGATGGAGAGGGCAGAATGGAAGTGGCAGTGGCAATGAACTCGACTCTGGAGTGCAGAAAGCACAGGAGCACGGTGCCTGGAGCAGCCAAGGACAGGGTGCTGGGCTGCAGGCCCAGAGGAAGAGGAAGCTGAGAGGCATTCAGAGCCCAGCCAGGCGCACTTCAACTTGTATACTCTGTTCATCATACTAAGTGAGGTAACCCAGACTCAAAAGGTGAATCATGGTATGCACTCACTAATAAGTGGATATTAACCTAGAAAACTGGAATACCCAAAACATAATCCACACATCAAATGAGGTACAAGAAGAAAGGAGGAGTGGCCCCTGGTTCTGAAAAGACTCAGTGAAGCAGTATTCGGCAAAACCAGACCGGGGAAGTGGGAAGGGGTGGGTGGGAGGACAGGGGAAGAGAAGGGGGCTTACGGGACTTTCGGGGAGTGGGGGGCTAGAAAAGGGGAAATCATTTGAAATGTAAATAAATTATATGGAATAAAAAAAATAAAAAAAAAAAGAATAGAAAGTATAGCTGCTGAGGGGGCTCACTGGGTAATGGTGTCTGCTGCCAAACCTGAAGTCTGGAGTTCAGTCTCCGGGACCTGCATGTCAGGGGGCGAGAAATGACTTTGAAAGTTCACTTCTGACCTCCACACACACACACACCATGGCAAACACATGTACACACACACACACACACACATACACACACACATACACACACACACATACACACACACACATACACACACACACACACACACACACACACACAGAGAGAGAGAGAGAGAGAGAGAGAGAGAGAGAGAGAGAGAGAGAGAGGAATGAATAAGTGTAAACAAATCTTTCTTTTTAAGGAGCAGAAAGTGCTGATGCTGTAATGTGGAGTGTCAAGGGCGGTATAGACAAGTAAGACGGCTCTGCGGCAGTGGGAAGGAGATGTTGAAGGCCGTTTCTGGGTATGGCAGTATCTATAGAAACATTTAATAAAAACATGTCCAATGAATGGCAAACACGTTGATGAAAAGCACTGTAGGAGAAAACATAAAGAATGGCGCTCAGAACCCATGGGACCCGAGGCATGGCTTTCTGACCTAAATGAAGAGAACAGTACAATCATAGCTCCTTCAGGTCTTGTTCAGGAAAACTTAAAGTTAAGATGAGTTATATTAATTTTTATGTGAATATCCCAGGGTAATGAAATGACTACTCTTGTCTAAGATGTGCTCTGAATTTAATCTCTTAAAATTGTTGATGCCAGGACTTATTCCTGTTCTTTACCTTGTTTGCACAAGTGTGCCCTAGCAGGAAAATTAATAATCTAATTTTTTAGCAAACTAACATTGCTTAACAGTTCATTTTTTTCTCAAACTCATATATCCTTCTTTCTTGGCTTCCTTATTTCCTCCTGGCCCCCTTTCTTTCTCTCTTGGACATATAGCCGAGGCTGGTCCTGAATACACATACCCACCCGCATGTCAACATGTTACTGCAGGGGCTGGAGAGATGGCTCAGCGGTTAAGAGCATTGACTGCTCTTCCAGAGGTCCTGAGTTCAATTCCCAGCAACCACATGGTGGCTCGCAACTATTTGAAATAGGATCTGATGCCCTCTTCTGGTGTGTCTGAAGACAGTGACAATGTACTCACATACATAAAATAAATAAATATTCAAACAAACAAATAAACAAAAACAGTTGTTTTAAAAAAACAAAACAAAAAACCAAAAAAACCAAGTGTCATTGCTGTTTTGCTGGGGATCAAACCCAAAACTTTAGTCATGTGAGGTAAGTACTGTATTGTTGAGTTACATCCTTGGCTTTCCTCACTTTTAAAAAAATCCCTGTCATTTATTCACTCACAAACACACCTCATACGCTCTATGAGTTTAACTCATTTTCAAAGATATTGCATTACCTAAAGTATTCTTCCTATGTATTGCAGAGCTGAATTAAAATTTCTCTTTTGTATTTGTTTTTTTTTTTTTTTTTTGGTTTTTTTTTTCTAGACAGGGTTTCTCTGTGTAGCCTTGGCTGTCCTGGACCTCACTCTGTAGACCAGACTGGCCCACATTCTCAGAGAACCATCTGCCTCTGCCTCTTGAGTACAGGGATTAAAGCTGTGGACCACCACCGCCCATCTAGCATCCTAAAATTTAAGCAGTTGGTGCCTGACAAGAGGGAAAGGTGCATCTTATGCAGATCCACAGTACAAGGTTTGGGGCTGGAGAGATGTCTCAGTGACTAAGAACTTTTGCTGTTCTTACCGAGAGCCCAAGTCATCTGGGTCATATAATCTGTAACTCTAATTTCAAGGAAACTGGCACCCTTTTCTGGCCACCAATGGCACCTGCACACACATGGCATACCCTCACACAGTATATCTATCTATCTATCTATCTATCTATCTATCTATCTATCTATCTATCTATCTATCTATAATTTTCTTATGACATATTATAGAAGTATGATTATATGTATTTATATATAATACAAATAAATGAGACCATATAAAACATAAATATACATATAATAAACATGTACATAGCAAACAAAATACATTAGAAAAACCAAAAAACCCCAGACATATACATAAATAAATAATGAAAATAAATCTTATAAAACAACAACAACAACAACAAACCCAAGAAAATTGCGAAGTTGTCATGACCAGTAGCTTCTCTATGTTTGCCTGTGAATGTGGCATCTATTCCTGGCCCACTCATTCATAGCTGTGATAGACCACAGATGTTTGGACTCCCCAGATGCTCTGAGCCAACATGGTGCTGCTGAACCCTCCAGGAGGGTCACAGATAGAATAAAAGAAATGACCACACCACAACCAAGTCTGAGTTGCTCACTTTTATCTATGGGAGAAAAAATATTTTTGCTGTTCTTTTAAAAAACAGTAGGGAATACTTTCCAAAGACAATTAAATTAAAGTTGAGCTGTAGTTTTGCAACTGTCAATGTGAGTGATGCACGGATAGTTTAGTGATTCCTTTATTCTCTGCTCCATATTTGAATTTGAGTTTTATAGTAATTGATCATTGGGTCTGGAATGATGACTTAGAAGCAGAGGTTTGCTTGATGAGTTGGTTGATTTTGGGATAGACTCTCAGATAGTCCGGCCTGGCCTTGAACTCTCTATGTTGCTAAGGTTGACCTTGAACTTCTAATCACCTTGGGATTACAATGTATACTTGGTTAGTGGGAGTTGAGTATGCCCTCCCATGTGCTAGGCAAACACTTTAGCTATTGAGCTACAGCTCCGCCCCTACTGATGCATGTTCAACAATCGATTCTCTTGGACCCGAGGACATTCTATGGCATAAAACTCTCATCACACCTGATTTCAAGCTACCACTGTGAAGTTTCATAATGGACTCTGGAAAAGTGGTCTTGCACCAATGCAGGATTCTAAAATATCACCTGAGTCATCATTCCGGTTAAGTTTGGTCATCCAAGTACTGCTACTAAATGTACCACAAAGGTTGCCAGTGTTGAATGAACAGAGAATGTTTGAATAATCAGGAAACTTCAATTACCAAGTGAGTCAACCAAATGAAACTCACATCATGTTTTTCCCCTACTTAAATTATCATGAGTACTCGTTGGATAAAAGAAATACTGCAGTAGTTTCACACACACCAAATAAAACCCACGTGAAGGGAAGAATCCTAAGAATTTGGATTGGTTCATCTAGTGACTTTCAGGGTTGGAGGCACAGCTCAGTGATACAACCCTCACCACACACAAGGCCCTGGGCTCTCCATTGCCCTCACCAGTTATCACCAAATGCCAAAGGAATAATGGTTAAACAAATCCAGTGCCTAGCTCATGCTCCATACTTCCTTATTTCCAGAGGATCATGAACAAAACAAACTACAATGAAAATGGAGGTTTTAGGTTGAACTGAGTAACAGACTATCTAGTTGCAAAGGTTATTAGGTTAACAGTATATGTTAGAATACTGTTCTTTCCCTAGATATCTGTTGAAATCACAGGCTTTTCTGTCTGAGATCATTTCAATGTGATTTTTATCATAGACCTAATAAACTTCACTCATGTGCGCACTGCTTTAGTTTGTCATGACACACGAAGCATGTCTGAAGTGAGGTGTCTTAGCTTATTGAGCAAAGTGCAGATCTTGGAATCCAAACAGTTACAGTGGCACTGAGCAGAGGAATGCCTACTTTAGGTAGGGAAAGTTGAGATCCAGGGAGGGAAGTCTCAAGTGGAGGGTAAGGGGACTGCAAATTTCATCTGCCTTCTTGAAAAAGATCAGCTTCAACTCTGGCCCAAGATTCTCATTTCTCACCATGTCCTGTCTTCAAAAATTAAACAAAGAAGAAACCCACAATGAGCACACATGTGGGTCATAAATCACCCTGACGATTGTTCGCAGCAGCCCCGAAGGGCCCTCCCCACATCTTTGCACTCACCTTGAGAAGAACCTCATGACGAAGGACACAAAAGCTATTCCTTCTTCTCTTCCTATCCCGGTGATCAGCAGTGTTCTCTTTGGACTCCTGGCATCTGGGCCCAGTTGCTGGGTTACAGGCAAATATAATCAAAACAAACACTAAAAGGTACTCTTTAGGCTCCTAACATGTTGGAAAGGTCTTCTGCCTCGCAGCTTCTATGCGACTAGTGACTTTCTCATTACTTGTCCTTTCCTTTCCTTCCTGCAGCACAATTCTTGATTAGGAACTCGTAATGAGACCATTAGACCTTCAGACCTCTGCTCCAACTTCCTGCAGGACAACAGAACATTTAACCTGTTCCTAGTGACACTCTTTTAACAGAATTTGCTACCCTAGCCCATCCTCTGGGAACTGGGGTGCTGTGGTGTGGCTCTTAACCTCTTGCTCCTCACTTCTTTCCACTCACCAAGGACAGATTGCCAAGGAAACAAATGGTATTTTCCATTC
The DNA here is from genome assembly GCF_947179515.1 of Apodemus sylvaticus. Classification (NCBI taxonomy): domain Eukaryota; kingdom Metazoa; phylum Chordata; class Mammalia; order Rodentia; family Muridae; genus Apodemus; species Apodemus sylvaticus. The sequence continues at coordinate 68,607,999 of NC_067474.1, read as the reverse complement.
AGGACTATGGTGCCAGGTTCCGAGATGGACTTCCTGCCTCTCGGCTCTTGTGATGTGTTATACTATATTTGAACTTGGACAGGAAAGCTACAGGCATGTTTAGAAGTTTGGGAAATAAGATCTATGGCAAAAGTCAATCTATTAACCAGTTTGTCCAGAGTATTTTATTAAGGTCCATGGGGTGCCAAGCACTTTAATAGAGTCAGAGCATTCCAGAGTGCTCTGCAGAAGTCAAAGGCACCAGGGTGATTTGTCTTGGAGAAGGGGGAGAGGAACTGTCATAAATCCTCCAACATTTAAAGAGGCGTTTTATTCAAATGGTAGGAAATGAGTGGATCCCAGCTTTGCAGATGAAGAAGCACGAAGAAATACACTTTGAAATATGGGTTTTCTGTTTATTTCCAACAGCATGAATGTCCAAATACTTTGATGCCTTGCCTAGAAAGATGGCCACATATCCTTTCTGGAAACCCACACCTAAACAGTGTGAACTGGTCCACTTCTGTATGGCCTTGTGAGTGTGCATGTGGTTATCTGAAGGCCGGAGAAGGCATGAATTTTGATGTAGGGAATGTCTAACCACGATTGAACTTTGAAAAGCAAACATTCACTGTGTTTCTAGAAAGGTCACCGGTAAGCATTTTTATTCCTGTGTTTTGTAAAATTTGAGCCAAAGATGACAGGGTATCTTTTCCAGGATCACCAAAAGTATGAGTGTCAGAACCAAGCACATATTTTTCAAGTGTATGTTGTATTTTATTAAAAGTTTGAAGGCTCCAGAATGAGTTTTCTCTATTAGCTCTTCCAGGCTCGCTTACGCTGGTTTTCCCTTTTTTCCTCTGTTCCTTTTTCATCTATCATTATAAATACTATTTATTGAATTCTTGCTGTGCCTAGCTTTGTGCTCTGAGTATTTGTATAAATTCATATTTTAAGCCTTCCATCAGGTACACATCCAGACAGAGACAAATTCTGTTAAAACTTGTCCAATCACAGTTAGCAAATTACCAGATAATAGAGCTAGACCCGAACTCCTGTCTCTGGATCCATAGTTCTTTCTCCACTATAGTGTTGCCCTGCCAAGGGGAAACTGACTCAATAATGCTAAAGGATTAAATTATGTTTAATTAAATATAATTCATATGCATTAGCCTTACATACATTGCTAAAATGATATGCATGATCGATGTCAACCAATACACTTGAGACTGGGGATATTGCTCAGCGGGTAAAGGGCTTGTCTTTCAAGCCCAAGGATCTGAGTTCATTTCCCCAGAGCGCATGTGAAAAAGCCATGGGAGGAGTTTGTAAATCCTAACACAGGAGAGGCAGCTGAGGCAGGTGAATCCCTAGGGTTGGTAGGGCAACTAGCTTAGCCTATTCTGTGAGGTCAAGATGGATGAGAGATCTTGCCTTAAAAACAAGGTGGATGGCAACTGATGAAGAGAGGCCATTGTCTGGCCTGTATATGCATTTATATGAGCATGTATGCCAAAACATTCACACACAATGGCTGAAAGCCTAAAAAATACCTAACAGTGTTTGCGATGGTTTGTATATGATTGGTCCAGAGAGTGGCACTATTAGAAGGTGTGGCCCTGTTGGAGTAGGTGTGTCACTGTGGGTGTGGGCTTTAAGACCCTCATCCTAGCTGCCTAGAAGCCAGTGTTCTGCTAGCAGCCTTCAGGTGAAGATGTAGAACTCTCAGCTCCTCCTGCACCATGCCTGCCTGGATGCTGCCATGCTCCCACCGTGATGATAATGGACTGAACCTCTGAAGCTGTAAGTCAGACCCAATGAAATGTTGTCCATATAAGAGTTGCCTTGGCCATGGTGTCTGTTCTCAGCAGTAAAACTCTAACTAAGGCAGTGTTCAAATTAGAGAACTGATTTTCTTATTCTCATCTTTGTTAAAATGCTTTTTCAGAGCGGCATTATAGATGTAATATGAGTTCATTCAGGTTGCATCTTAAAAATACTAGAGTAGCATCAAATTCTGGAAAACTTTTCACATGGTGTTGATATTTTGTCCAACAATTTAAAGCTATTTTATAATCTGACAAAGGCATGTCATTGACTTCATGCCTCTGGAATGCTCCAAACCTCTTTCAGAGATGCCTTTCCACTTGAATCCCCTTGAGATGGAGCCCCGCCCCTTTTTCCTTTCATGATTAGATTTACCAGGGCTACAGGTAGGATAGCAATTGATAGAAAGTGCTAGAATCTGGTTTGATTTTAGACAAGGCTTTTAAAAAGTTACTTTGAATGATATGTGTGTGTGGAGGGAGGGTTATGTGCACATGTGTGCATGTGCTCACAAAGACCGGAAGAGGTCAATGGATTCCCCTTGAGCTGAAGTTACATTCGGATGTGCTTGGCTCAACAGCAGCAAGTGCTCTTAACCACTGAGCCATTTCTTCAGCCCTAAGTCTTTTATACCCCAGTTGGGGCTTTTCATCTACAAAGTGATAATGAGGGCCCCCAGTTGTTGGGTTTCCTATGAAGAAGTAAATAAAAAAGTAAGAAGAAAAAGGTAGTGAAGTATGTAATTGGTGATGGTGTTTGTATTTCCATGTGGAAAGGATTACATTTTTGGTGGATGTTTTCCCCATCATTGGTCATGCTGGAAATCCAGTGTGTAGAAGGCAAGTGCTCTACTATTAAGCTACACTCAATCGTTATCATAGTTAAACCTAACTCTAAAAACTTCTAGCAGTAAATACAATGATCCGTTTGGGTCACCTGACTTTCTGATTCTGATTCTCTGTAAATGAGACTGTTTTGGGGTAATGTTTGCTCTTTGTTTTGAATTTTCTCTGAGTTGGACCACTATAAAAAAATCTCACCAATTTCTCTGTAAAATGTATTCCTCTTCCCATAATTCCTACCTGTATTGATGCTATGAGAAGTCACTATTGCAAACTCAGTCTCTCGTGTGAAACTCTTTTTGTCTCTCTTTCACTCCACCCCAGTTCATCTTGCTCCTCTCCACCTGGGCTCAAATTTAGCTGAATCTCTCACAGGTGTGTCTATTACTTCTGACTCCTCCTTGCTGTCACTCCAACTGCTGTTCTACGTAACGGCTGGATCATCTTTCGCCAGGGTTATTGAATTATTTTCTTCCAGGAAAAATGGCAATTTCTATGTCTAGCCAATGCCTGCTGATTTCCTTTGGAGGAAAGTCTACTACCAGACACAGTCTGCCTTTGTGCTGTATTGTCTTCTGGGTCAAGTTTTTGTTCTAAGCTCCTGTTTTAGGAGTTAGGTTGGATGACACACAGGTAGAAGAGCTGCTGGTGTGTGAACTGAGTTTCTCCTTGTAGGGTTGCCTTTAGTTTTCTTGTTGGCCTTCCTGCAGCATAGGGTAGGTTGGCAGAGGTGAAGGTCCGAAGTCTGTCTTGTCTCAATGACTGTGCAAACCAAGAAGTATTCCAAGCAGGAAAGGCATCAGGGTAGGTAACAGAGCCAGAAGGGCCCCTTCAGTGCTTCATCACATGAGCTTCTAAATGTTTCTACCTTTCTTCTATTCTAGGATACTCCAGCTCCTGGTACCATGGTCCAACTCTTAGTTCCTGGATTCATCTGTTACTACAGCTTGAGAACTCCAGGTGGAGGGTTGGGGTAAGGAGATAGAACTTCAGATAAAACAGACCTGGGCTGGTGTCCTGTTCTAAGTTGCATTATACATTAAAAGCTGGGGAAAAAATTAAAAGCAGAAAGAATAGGACATATAGAATAGAGAGCATTAACATAGATTTTGTAAGGTGAGGTGGGGCTCTATCAGGAAACCACTGCTTGAGTTATTGGTGGGAGAATGTGTGCATGTGTTGTGTGTGAGCATTCACAGCTGACGCATGCATTATAGATATTACTGAAGACACCACTAAGCCAGAGTATGTGAGCAATTTCTCCTAGTTTTCTCTTGCTAGCTAATCCTGTATCTCCCAGATTGTCACACAGACCATCTCCTTACAGGTCAGGGCAATCATAGAATTCCCTTCAAAAGTTGCTGCACTATTCCCAGGAATTATTCATGAGCACAGTCTTGAAGGTCACCAGTAATCCAACTCCAGATTCCTTCCGGTTTCATCGACTCTGGGCATTATGCTGTCCTCTGTGGCTTCCAAAGTGCCCTTTTCACTGTCTTTTCGCCTTTGTTCTTATTGTTCTTGGTGCTGAATGACCTCTTCAATTCTCTGTCTACATTCCAGTCATTTAAAAATTGTCGTAAAGCACTGGTTCCCAACCTTCTCAGTGCTGCTTAATGCAGTTCTTCCTGTTGTAGTGACCTCCAACCATAAAATCATTTTCCTTGCTATGTCACAACTCTAATTTTGCTACTAAGGGATTAAAATCATAAATATCGATATGCAGGACATCTGATATGTGACCCCTGAGAAACGGTCATTTGACACCAAGAGAGCCACCACCCACAGGTTGAGAACCAGTCTTCTAAAAAAGATTAATTTTTTTCTGATTAAAAATTTGGGATATTTCAAACATTAAGAAGAATTAGGTAGAATCATATAATCCCTTCACTCAGAAGCAGGATATCTTTAGATATCCTTTCTCTTCTTTGCTTCAGTGTTCATGTAGCTATTATATATAGACATGCATATATGTTCAGAACTCTTATTTCCTACTTAGTATGTTATAAAAAATTTGCAATTCCACTAAATATTTTTAAAAATATAAACACTGTATCTAGGTGTGTTGACTAACTAGGAGGTAGAACCAGGGGAACCAGGAATAAAAGACCATCCTTAGCTACCCAGTGAGTTCAAGGCCAGGTACGGCTAAACAAGATCTCAAAAGACCCCCAAATAAATAAATATGCATGTACTATAACATATTTCTTTATATATAGTTTCTGTATATTTTTCTCTGAAAAATCATTAAACATTTAATAATTCATAATATTTTATCTTTATAAATAATTTCTTCCTATATTGCTTTATATAGATCTGTGAGTTTTATTCCTCTTAGAATTAAATGTCAGATTTGGATTTCTTGGGTAAAATTATAGCAATACTTTTAAAGGACTCAATAAATATATATTGCTTGATTTCTCATAAAAACTTTACACAATTCTAATTTGTATCAACACTAGGTACTGTCTTAAAAATACCTGCAAATCTGACAGATAAGAAATAAATTTGTAGTTTACTATTTTAGGTTGAATTTTTGAATAGTAGCAATGTGAAAATCTATGTTTTGAGAAAATTGCTTGCCTCTAATCTTTTTTTTTTTTTTTAAATCAGGGAGGTTGATTCCCCTCCCTCCCATTTCTCTTTATTAGAAACCCTCCTTATTCTTAAAAGCTCAATTGTTTTTTTTCAAAGCTGAGCTTAAAGCACCCTCTCTATGGAACTTTCTTTTAGTCTTGGTTTTAACATTTCATTTTTGCCATCCTATAATTCTTTGTATTTCTGTTTACAGATCAACATACTCTGCCACATCGGATGTTATCTTACTTGATTAAAAGACATTTTCAAGTAGAAAGCTTTCTTTGTTTCCTCCTGAATCTCTCTCCAATAAAAGGCAGAAATCTGGGAATCAGCAAGTATTCTTGGTCTTTGCCAAGAGAGAAAAAGATTCTCGTTTTAAGGTGACATGTTCATTGTTATTTTTATCTATGTGCATGAGTTTGTGTGAGTGTATATGTTCATGTGTGCAGAGGCCTTGGAGGCCAGGAGGGGGCGCTGCATCTCCTGGAGATCCAACAGTCTGCTGTGAGCTTCCTGATCAGGGTGTTGGGAACGAAACTGGGGTCGTTGGCAAGACCTCTTACCTGCGAGCCAACTCTCTACTCCCTTCAACATGAAACGTGGTGTTTGTTTTCTTGGCTGCTTTCAGACTACTCCATCTGTGGGTGCACTCACATTTGCTTAGAAGGATTCCCTAAGCGCGGACCTATGTCTTCCTGGGGCACCAGGAAGTGGGGACAAGCATTGGCCTCTCTCAGATGTGCTACTGTGCTTCTAGCTCCATTTAAAATCATTTCATCAACGAGAAGCTGTGCACTGTTTCTTCTTTCTCCCCCTCTCAATACCCTAGAGCTCCACTTTAATAGATTCACAGGGCATTTGAGACAGCTTCAATTACTCTTGTAAATTGGTCAGAGGTTAGAATCATAAAACACAATTGCTAGACGGAACCTCAGAGATTAAGGAATCCCAATCCTTTGACCCTCTCTCAGTTTCTACTCTGGAGACTTCCCTCACGTGAGTTGAATTTGGCCTTCCAGGAAGAGTAAAACTCAAGATATAATTCTCCCTTTCACTTTCCATCTGAGAGGCCATTGGTCTGAGCACCTGTCGCGGTGGAGGCCTGGCTTTGACTTTGGGAAGCCTGGACCAGTAGCAGGTGTCTTCCTAGGGTTGCCGGAGTCATGCACACCCCTGCATCTCTCTTCAGTGCCCTTCTCCAGAGATGGCACACCCACTACACACCTTGTCAACTTGTACATGTTTCATTTTTTCCATATCCCTTTAAAATTTTTACTTTTAAGATTATAATATAATCACAGCATTTCCCTCTTCCGCTTCCCCCGTCTACACCCTCCTAGATACCCCTCCCCACTCTCCTTTGAAGAGATAGGATAATAGCCTCTTATTTCACTAATTGTTTTAACATGTTTTCTGAAGAAGTTGGAGACCAACTGAGCCTCTTGTCTGCAACACTGTGCTGAAATCTTTGCAGAATTAGAAAACTAATAATTATTTTTTTCCTCATTGTCTTAATTTTGCGTTTGAAGAATTGAGGCTCGCCACAGTTCAACTATCAGGGTCACAAGGAAGTTGAGCCCACATTTTTCCCACACCAGGTTTCAATGAAAAGAAGGCAATTTGAACTCCTCCCTCCGTAAAAGTGTCCGGAGCTTGCTTTCTCCTGCTAATGCAACCACCAACTCTTCCGGGGGTGGAAGAAGGAAGGTTTGTTTTTAAGATATTTTGATTTCAAAGGTTATTTCTGTGAGTTCAGAATGAACACTAAGTACATGCTTATAGGAATAGTATGAAAAAAAATACAAAGAGAGAAGGTCCTCAGATGAGGGGCATGGAGATGGCTTAGTCAGTGAACTTGAGGGCCTGAGCTTGGGTCCCAAGCACCCACGTACATATCCAGGAGCAAGGCCACATACCTTCAATCTCGGCATTGGGTATGCAGATGCAGGAGGTATCCTATAGCTTATCAGCTGGCTAGTCTGATCTAATCTGTAAGCTAGGGGTTCACTGAGAGAACATATCTCAGAAAACAACATTGGGGACCCTCCCCCCGACCATGCGTGTACATGTGCTTACACACACAAAACAAAAATAAAAGGAAATTAAAAGCTTTGTCAAACGAATGAGGGGATTACTTCAATCAGGAACATGTAGGTCAGTGAGGTAGTTAGTCCGCTGGTAAATACCACTTGCTGTCCTGGTGATGACCAGGGCTTGTGTGGTGACAGGAAAGAACTAACTCACAAAAGGGATTCATTTGCACTGCTTGCCCCTCAAAAAAAGTACAATAAAAACTTTCAAAAAGAGAATATGGACTTAGGCTTGGTGGTGCACACCTTTGATCCCAGCACTAAGGAGGCAGAGGCTGCTGGGTCTTCGTGAGTTCAAGAGCAACCTGGTCTACATAAGGGAGTTCTGGGCCAGCCAGAGCTACACAGTTAAGAAACAAGTTCCAAAGAAAAAGAAATGAGGAATACGTTTGATTCATTGAGAAAGTGAGATGTAGGACCCAAGATGCCAGGGGACTTTGCTTCAGTGTAATGTCATAACCACAGACCCAGGGGTCACTCACAACTAGCTGGATTTAAATCTTAATTTTGTGGCAAATTCTTCATTTCCAAATTCAGTTGTCTGCTAGGAGAAGTAACATTACCTAGGTCTTGGGTGACAAGCAACATCACATTCATTTATCCATCTCTTCATATTTTTGGCAGAGGCGTTTTTAATATTTACTATTTATGTGATCCTGAGCAGCAGCCTCGAAAGAGCCGTGCATCACCCCCCATCCCAGCGGTAAGAGACTGCATTGTCTCGCAGTTGAATCTAAAGTGTTTGTCCTGGTGTCAGGCACACTCCAAGCAATAAGTGGCAGATGTTGTTATTTTTACATTCTTATCATTATCCGTATGCTTTTCTACACCTGCTTGTGATTTTGACATATCTAATATTTGATAATAGGTGGGAGGCCTAGTTAACATTTTCCTGTATTGGCATTTCTAATTAAAGGATAATGTTGTAAGGTAACAAGCAATTACTGTTAACAAAGGAAGTACTGTATAATCAGAACCTTGTTTCAAAAATGGAGGGTTTCTTCTCCACTCCCTCCTTGACTGCTGTTCTGCCGTTCCCACATGAAGCACTTTGAACAGGGGCTGGCTCAGTGAATAACTATTAGCTGAAAAAAAGCCCGTGCGGGTGAATGAAGGTTGCATAGACTCCAAACACAGTATCTGGCTGGTCCCCACAAAGGAGGTGCTATGGCGCTAGATAGCATAATGCTGGTCTCCATGGAGCAAGAACTCGAATGCCCCTCTTAGAAATTCTAACGTCTTCACTTGGGGGACAATTGAAAGAGGCAGACTTTGTGCCACGAAGATCTTTTTAATGGCACTAGATAAAAAAGGGGAAAGAAAAAGTGCAAATGCTGTATATGCAATAATTATTTTCCAAATGTTCCTGATGGAAGAACATGCTGAAATAGATATGTTTCCTTGTGTACATTTCACAACGAGCCCCATTAGATGTAATGGTTGTTAGCGTTTGATAGTAATTTACTGCATTTGGAGATCGGTATGTTAGGATTTAATGCCCTCTTCAATGGAAATAACTTTTACGTGTACTTAGTGCATATCCTTGAAAGTGCTCGGTAATGGAAAGAGCATGTGGCGTGGAGCTCTGAAGGGTTTCTGCCATATCAGATTCACATTCGTAAAGATGAATTTGTTTATGTGGTTCAGGTTCCATTTCAACAACTATCAGTTTGCAAAAGATGAAAAAGTCCCAGGTAATAATGTATTCGTTTCAGATTATAAGGTCTACTCATTTATGATTATGTTCGTCTACTCAATTTTATTGAACTTGGGATTGTGGAATTTGACCCACAAATTATTTAACTCTGATGTAACTGATAGGTTTTCTAGGCCATCTGGAGGAATCATCTGCTCTTACCCACCTTTGCCAGAGCACTGACGGTTAGTAGTTTCTATGTCTTACATATAATTCAAACTCATCACCACCTTAGAAAATGGACATGATCAGTGTGAGGATACTTAACTTTCAAGATATACTCACTGTAACTTTAATATGCCAAATCCTGCTGATAACACTCAGAGGGATGTTAAACCTTTCTTTCTGTGTGCCTACCACCTCTTCCAATGCAGACATCATTTTAGATAAACATTGTAACTTACAAGTATAAGACTCATTTGCTGATATATTCCAGGAATTAAGATCTGACCCATAAATTCCAGTCTACAGCAGCCAACTGTTTTTTTTCCCTCTTCTAAAAGAAATGTGCTTTCATGTTCCATGTGTTGAATGTGAATCAGGGAACTGGTGCATCAGGAATGAACAATCCATCCATCCACAAACCGTCGTGTATCTCCAGCCGTAATTGTATGCATGTGTGCATGATGGTCATGCAGTGTGTAAAAATGCTGTTATGGTGAGTGAGCACTTGGGAAAACAGAAATCAGTCAGGATGAGTTTAAGCCAGACAGGGTGTGGGTAGGTAATAGAAAAGGGTATTTTTTTTTCTGTATACCTCCTAAGTTCTCTGCAGCATTCCAATTCCAAACTAAAACCTTCATTACTATTCCAGTCATAGAATTCAAAGATGGAAAACACCTATTAGGTTACTTAGCTTGTCCCCTGAGGGCCAGCATTGAAGATTACTTCCATAGCATATTTGATTTCCTCTTCTCTGTCTTCAGCGCTTGGTCCATCTTCATTTTAAAATCTCTGTGCTGACGAGGTTTTAGCTTTTTTTCCTGAGGTAAGTGTATTTACTTGGACTTCTTTGCATTTCTTCAATATTCAGATACATTTTGTAGTCTGCAGAAACTACTGTTTGCCTGTAATCAGGTCTATGCAGGTGACCTTTCCCTCTTTATAGCACTGATCATGTGGCTACGGATCACAGCATCCACACAACGTCGGGGTAATAATAGCAATAACTGCTGCATTATCTCGCTTTCATGCATATTTATGTATATGCATGTTCATCATTATCAACAATTTCTTTCTCAGATTGCTCATCAACAGAGGCTGGAGAAAAGATGAGCAGATCATTTGACTTATGTAAAACTCTGCATATGGAACTAGCCACAAACCAGCTTGCTCCAGATCTCATTATCAGAGCAGATAGTGTATGGTAAGGAGACCTTGAGTCAGCTCAACCCAAGACATCTGGAATTTAAGATCAGGAGTTTCAGTTGGGTCCAGCTCAGTGAAGGATGAGGGCTTTAGGTTGAGTCTGAAACTTTTCTAAGCGCTCACACATGTGAGTCCAATCTTTTGAACAGCTTTTCTCTGTGAGAGGGTGTGTGTTCTAAAAGACCTTTCAGTTCCTGAGAAAACTGAGCCACACAGATCCCTTGCTCCTTGCAGCAGGACTGGGGAGACTCGAGGAGGCTGGCCTCAGAGTCCGTCCGTGCTAGAGCGAGCCTCTGTGCTGCCTGGAGGAGTGAGGGGTGCTAACTGAAGGCAGGTTTTGAAGTCAAAGGGGCCTTGTGCGGAACATTGGTTGTGTAGCATGCATGAAGTCGGCTGTACCAGCTCCTTTGTCTGGTACTGGGACTAATAGTAGCTTTCTGTTAGATTTTATGAGGCGTAAGTAATTGTATGTCTAGTTGGTGGACAGTTTGTGGCAGATGGCGGCCAGCCACCAAAGGGTACATTAGTTTCCTCTTTCTCTTTTTCCCTTTTCCTTTCCCTCCCTCCCTCCATTTCTCCTTTCTCTCCTCTCATTCTTTTTCTTCCTAAGACATTGTCTCATGTCCCGTGGGGCCCAGGCTGGCCTCAAACTGCCTAAGCAGTAGAGGATGGCCTTGATTTCTAATCTTCCTGCTTCTCCCTCCTAAATCTTGGAATTAGAGGCATACGCCACCACGCCCAGTCAGGCTTCCTTTTAAACAGCTTCTTACTGTTTCGGAGGGCCACTCACCCCCTTATTTTCTTCTCGTCTGCCTTTTGAAAGTAAAATATTTTCCAAGTGTCTGGCTCGGATTCTCCACCTGAATACACACACACACACACACACACACACTTCAATATTTAGTAATACTCATCTCTTCTCACCTTTATGTTCACTATATTCCATTGGCTCTATGAAGACAACCCCCTAAACTAAGAAAAGACTTTTTTATTTTTTAAAATAAAAGTTTGCTGTTTTATAGAACTTGGAGTACTTTTTCTTCTTAATAGGATGCTACATAGACTAGTGAGATCACTATATTAGCTCATCAATCTTTTAAAACATGCCTATGTTTAAACTACTATACACTAATCATTTGTGCCAAGTAGTAAAGAAGACAGTCGGTTTGCTCACTATAGGTAAGCTTTTCTATTAATTGAGCCTAACTTGTTCAAGCTAGAATCAGGGCCTGAGAGAGGAGATACAATCAGCTACCATAGATTCTATAGCATCTAATAACTGGAGGAACTACAGAGGATTACAGCTTCATCTACCAACCTGTAGTTAATCAAATGATTTCCTTAGAACCAAGGGTCAGCACCATACCATGAAACACTGTACCTCAAGAATGGCTAGAGAGAGACTTTGTGCTATGGCCACATTGTACCAGAGCAAGCATGACAAAGATGGTAGGGTCAGAAGGGGACAGGAAACACTACGCCCAGACACCACAGGGCTCAGGGCCTCACATGAAGTGAGCCAGTGCTTGGAGTGTCAGATGAAGCCAATGGGCACTTCCATGTCACCTGAGGCCTTGGTATAGTTACACTTGGAATGTGTAAGGTCCTCCTGTTTCATTTCCATATGCTCTTTTTGTCTGAACTAGTTAATGTTCATAGGGTTGTTAAGGTCAACAAGCTGAATTTCGTAGAGAAGAACTCCACTTTTGGCTGTATCTGGTGACCTAGCTAGGTTAGGATTCCATAGGATGGCAGTAGGAGAGGGGGAGGGCTAAGGATTTTGAGTGAAAGGCAGTGGCCACGCTGGCCTGGATGGCAGTGGATTTTTTATAACTCTCAGTTCACAATGCATTACTGTCATCTGCATGTGTATTCCTTGCACACATCCACTTTCTTATCCTTCTCTCTCTCTCTCTCTCTCTCTCTCTCTCTCTCTCTCTCTGATTCACACTGTTCATATCTTGAATGGCCCTTTGTTCCTTTCTGCTCATATAAAGTCTACTTTGCCTTCATTGCATCTCAAGATGAGTCATGGAGAGTTATAGAATTTTATGACAGGAAGGGGACAAAGCCATCTAGTTCAAAGGCTCCCAGAGGTTGTCAAGGTCACTGTACTAGAAAGCAATGCTGCCTGGGCTTCAGCTTAGGTCTGACTTCAGTATGCCTTCCATAGCATAGCAGTGTTTTAGTTTCTCTTAGTATGGCGGGATGGCCACCTCACAATGCGATGTTTAATTCTGTGTTCTCCTGACTTATATACTTGGCACTTGTGTTTATCTATGACAGATTGCAAGCTTGTTGAAAACAGAAATGGTACTTTCTTTTATTTTGTTTCTCCTAGCGTGCCACATGATGCCTGGCTTTGCAGTGACCAAGAAGTTCTTCGTGTATTCATTTAATTTAAAATGTTATACTTTCTACAACTGACTATATACATTCACTGTAGTAATTTATGCCCAGAGAATTTGAACTGAACAATTTGTACAATGTGGAGTGGTATTTAGTGTGAGGAGGTGTATGAGTTGTCAACAGCAGGCCTGTAAGTAAAGGGCAAAATTTTTACAACAAGATTAAGTGCTTCACAGTTCTACCTCAACTACAACAGAGTGTTTTCTGCCTGGTGAAGGAAACATAAACTTTTTGAATGCATGCTTACATTTCTAGTATTTGCAAATAAAACCTGGTACAGCAGGGCATACCCCTAATCTTGTCACACAGATGGTAGAGTCAGGAAGATTATAAGTTTGAGGCTAGACTAGGCTATTTATAGAGACTGTATATCAAAAGAAAATGATAGAATATATGCATAAAAAGAATTGGGCACCACGATCTTCAGTGGTTAAATTCTCCAAGGATATATATATATATATATATATATATATACATATATATATATATATATATATATATATATTTGAATGAAAGTGGTATATAGAAATCAGTTAATAGACCTAAAGAGTGAATGCATGTATCTTGAGTCTGGCATTTTCCCAATGTAAAGATGTAAGGTAAAGAGTTTGTTTGTTTGTTTGTTTTACTACTGCCAGTAGCAAACTATGGAAATGTAACAAAATGAGCTCAGTTCATTATATGGCTAAGTATCTTGGACTTTGAAATCAAAGAGTTCTGTGCTCAGATCCTGATTACAGCCCTGGCTGTCCTGGAACTCACTCTGTAGACCAGGCTGGCCTCGAACTCACCTGCCTCTGCCTCCCAAGTGCTGGGATTAAAGGCGTGTGCTACCAATGCCCTGCAGTAATAGCCATTTTTGTTCTGGCAAGATTATTATTTGCCTAAGCAGGAAGTTCTTTAAACTTCTTGTGGTGTTTCACAGTAAACTCCAGGATTGTGAAAGGCTCAGTGGAAGTGTTCTTTTATCTGTCAGCATGACCATCAACAGGACTGATTATTGTTATTATTGTTATTGTTGTTGTTATTATTATTATTATTTTGAGGGACAATAGAGGCTACACACTCATACCTAATCAAGTGTCTCTTGCTCAGAGAGTAAAGGGAATTTAATCTGGAGGCCATTGGGTAGTATCTTCTTCTGCTAATAACAGAGATAGAATTATCCTGAGGACTACAGACCAGTCACCTCAACAAGAATATGTGTTGGGTAGTTATCCACAGCTTCTACAGAGTCTACTTTTTACATTTTTTTTTTTTTAGAATTTTATGCATGTTTACCATATTTATATCACTTCCACTATTCCATTTCCTCTCTTCTACTTCCTCTCAAATTCTCTTTAATTTTTATTGTTACATATATAAACGTATAATGCAAATGCATATATAGAAGCACACACATACTTAATCTATGAGTCTGTGCATGCACATGTGTATGCATGTGAGGCTTATTGCTTGAGATTATATAACTTGTTAGGAGTCTTGTCCCTGGAGAAGACCAATATTTCCTATCTTAGCAGCTATTGATTGCCTATAGCTCTTTATCTTAGGATGGGTGAACCTACTAACTGGTGGCACTATTTTTCAGGTCATGTTTAGGCAACCACATTGTCAAGATTTCATGGGCACAAGTTCCTTGTCATGCTTGTCTCTTAGCAGATATACTTGTTCTTTGGGTTTTAAAATTTTTCTGTTCCTCATCCTTATAGAGTCAACTCTTAATTAAAGTAAAAAATAACCTGTGGACTTTTTAGCTAAGTTTTACATGTGCTAAGCATAGGATAAGCTTGTTTTCTCAGCCAACCACTGGTTCATACTCAGTCTTTTACTATTTCTCTCTCTCTCTCTCTCTCTCTCTCTCTCTCTGCACATGTTTATTCACATGCACATGTGTGCAGATATATGTTGAGGAAGCTAGAGAACAGCCTCAGGTGTCATTCTGCAGGCAGTTTGGTTTTTTGAGACAAAATCTCTCAATGATTTGAAGCTTGACAAGCTCTCTGTCCCCCAGTCCTTCTCAGGTACTGTACGTGGGAACGGTTCAAGAAGCATGGATTTTGGTGTAAGCTTGGTCTTGTGTTAAGAATGAAGTAACTGTAAAGTTTGGTGCTTTTGTATGAGATGTGGATGAAGAAGTCCTGGCCTATGCTTGTCCATCCTACTTTGTAGTTGGGCCACCTTGTGTGGACCATCTGGTGTGGGTCTTAGTTGTCACTGCTACAGAGTAAAGATGATCTGGAGATCAAGGAGATCATCATCCTGGAAAACCTTCCTGTGTATGTTAGCCCTGTGATGATGCTAATTCTTTTTTTGTCATGGTTAGACTTCCTAGTGTAAAATATAAACATGATATTCAAGGGGAAGAATACTTAAGAGAGCAGTAGGAAAGTAAATAATGAAATTATTCCATCTAGGTGGAATCAGTTATGCTTAAAGAAAAAGAAAAAAAAGAAAGAAAAAAAAGAAAGAAAAGCATCCATTATAGATCCTTTTATGCTCTTGACATTGCCAGCCATTTCAATGGATTCTCTAGTGTGGAGAAAAGTATTCTACTGAAGAACTTGGGTCTTTCTTTCCTTCTTTCTTTCCTTCCTTCCTTCCTTCCTTCCTTCCTTCCTTCCTTCCTTCCTTCCTTCCTTCTTTCTTTCTTTCTTTCTTTCTTTCTTTCTTTCTTTCTTTCTTTCTTTCTTTCTTTCTTTCTTTCTTTCTTTCTTTCTTTCTTTCTTTCCCTTTCTTTTATGGGAAGAATTTCCTATCTCACCACTGTAAAGCAGTAGTATCATGTGGCTGGCTTTGGTGATGCACCCCTTTAATGTCAGTACTCAGAAGGCAGAAACAAGTGGATCTCTGAGAATTTGAGGCTAGCCTGATCTATAGAGTGATTTCCAGGTCAGCCATGCCTACATAGCCTTGGTTTTGGGCTCAAAACCAGGCAAAACCCAAACAAAAGCATGGCATCATTAGTTCTTCTATGTATTGACAAAACGCCAGGAAAGGCACTCCAGATTGAATGTAAACATTTTATTATTTATTTTTTGGAGTTAGGGTCTCATGCATTCCAGGCTGACTTTGAACTCACTACATTGTCAAGGCCTGTCTGAACTCTTGCCCCTCCTGCTTTTGTCTTCCTAATGCTGGGATTACAGGCATGGGCCATCATCCTTAGCTTAAATGCTAATTTCTGTAGGGTTCTTTTCTGTCATTTAAGACTGAACCAAAATCATCTTTCAAAGAATAAAACCTACCATTCCCTAGGAAGTATTGTCAAATAAAGTGTCTTGTAGACATATTCCCTGGTCTCAACCTAATGGAAACAAATACTAAAACAGCTCTAGGTGTAGCTTTCGAGTTGAATATGGAAAGCGCCATTAGCTCAACAGTCTTCAAGATGGTAGAAGCTATTCAGTGTGCCCTGGCAAAGGTCCCCAGCCAATCTAACTTCTCTTAGCTCAGGGAGTTAAACTCCGGTGCCAACACATCTCCTTCCAACATATCTTCTCTGCAACAGAATAGAGCTCCCCAGAGGTCTCGTCCACTCAATCCACTGACCAACTGGGTATGATTCCTCACTTTATCCAGCTAGTCCTGGGTTTGCCTTCCTTCTCTTACTGCATCCTTCTATTTTATTGGTTGTTTTCTTCATAGCTATAGGATGGTGATTAGGTCATGACTGTCTGATAGGGAAACCACTAATCATGTAGACTCATTTAATTTAAGTCAGTTTAGAGTTTGAAAAAAGGAGAACTCCACTTTGTCTTTTGTCCTTTCCCCCATTATTCAAGTACTACTTATCCATACTGGCTGAATGTCCATGATAGTGATCATACAGAAGATCATCCCAGGAAGTTTCTCTTAGGCTTTCCTAACCCCTTATTTTCAGGTTAGCCTTGCCTCCCACCTTAAAAAAAATTACATGTTATTTGTTATCTTGTGATTGTGGGGAACATTAATGTCACGGTGTGAGTAGGAAGATCATAGGACTACTTGTAGGGATAAGCTTTCTCATTCTACTTTGTGGGTCCTATAAATCAAACTCAGATATCCTAACTGCCTTGCTATCATTTGAGGAGCTTTACTGAGTTTATCAGCCTTTAAGATATAACAAAACAAGACATATTTATTTACTTACTTATTTTGTGTATATGCACATGCATCAGCACATATGTGGAGATAAGACTTCAACTTGTGGATGGACAGGCGCCCATGAAAGGCTCAAACTACACTCTTTCATTGATCTATGTTTTATGTCTGTTTAGTATGTTTGATTTATGTCAACTCCTTCTTCCACATGCTGACCCTTTTACTTTCTTTATTCCTTTCTTTACTTCTCTCAAAACAACTTCTGCTTGAGAAGTTTAAAAATGTCCACATTTCAACCGTTGGTCTCTGGGCATAGACTTTGTCATCAGAAGAGAGTCCCTCCTCAGAGAGCAGCGCACACAGCTTCTGATTGGGTTTTTCTCCCTTCTTGTTCTTCAGTTCTTATGGACACTGACTTACCCTTCCACCCCTTTGGGCCTGGCACCTTCTTCACAGGCTCAAACCCTGGTGTCAGAGCCTCATCTACTTTGTTTCTGTGCCGTGCCAATCTTCCTAATTTTGAGGAGTCAAGCGCACTGCTGCTGTTCTTTGATCCCCTTCCACCTACCATGTGCTATTTCTTTCCTAATCTAAGAGCACACTTACAACCTTCAGAGCCACTGCTCTGTTTGCACACGTGAGCTCTGACTTTCATTTGCCATGTCCTTGGCCTCTTCCTCTCTCTATGCCTTTTTTTTCTCTTTTCCCCTACCAGCAAAGCCTTAGCATGCTGACTGAGGATGCAGAGGCTCAACAGGAAATCACCCAAAAATTTACAAGGCTTTTTTTGTTTTTTTTTAAGATTTATTTATTTATTATATGTAAGTACACTGTAACTGTCTTCAGGCACACCAGAAGAGGGCGTCCAATCTCATTATGGATGGTTGTGAGCTAGCATATGGTTGCTAGGATTTGAACTCAGGACCTTTGAAAGAGCAGTCAGTGCTCTTAACTGCTGAGCCATGCCTCCAGCCTTTGCAAGGAGTTTAATAAGTGGGGTCAGTACAAGAATGAGTAGAGTCAAGATAAGAGTTTGGAAGAACTTTGGGCAAGTTTTGGAGCAGGTAGGGGAGGGCTTCTCAAGAGGACACAGTGCAGGGGTGAGAATCACCAAGAACTTGTCTTCCCTTCTCAGTATCTGCTTTCCGCTGAACATCTTGCCCATTTCTGGAACCAGGTGTCCCCAGCTTTCACTCTGATGCTCCACATTCACTCATTTCTATTGTCAGCCACAGATTAAGAAGCTAGCAATCTACAGACTCAACACAGTTCCCATCAAAATCCCAACTCAGTTCTTTATAGAGTTAGAAAGAGCAATTCTCAAATTCATCTGGAATAACAAAAGACCCAGGATAGCTAAAACTATTCTCAACAATAAAAGAACTTCTGGCTGAATCACCATCCCTGACATCAAGCTATACTACAGAGCAATCGTGATAAAAACTGCATGGTATTGGCATAGTGACAGGCAGGGAGATCAATGGAATAGAATTGAACACCCAGAAATGAACCCACATACTTATGGTCACCTGATCTTTGACAAAGGAGCTAAAACCATCCAGTGGAAAAAAGACAGCATTTTAAACAAATGGTGATGGTTCAACTGGAAGCCAATATGTAGAAGAATGTAAATAGATTCATTCTCATCTCCTTGTACTAAGCTCAAGTCCAAGTGGATCAAGGACCTCCACATAAAAACAGATACACTGAAACTAATAGAAAAGAAAGTGGGGAAGAGCCTTGAGCACATCACAGGGGAAAGTTTCCTGAACAGAACACCAATAGCTTATGCTCTAAGATCAAGAATTGACAAATGGAATCACATAAAATTGCAAAACTTCTGTAAGACAAAGGATACTGTCAATAGGACAAAACAGCATCCCACAGATTGGGAAACGATCTTTACCAATCCTACATCTGACAGAGGGCTAATGTCCAATGTATACAAAGAACTCAAGAAGTTAGACTCCAGAGAACCCAATAATCCTATTAAAAGTGGGGTACAGAGTTAAACAAAGAATTCTCAACTGAGGAATACTGAATGGCTGAGAAGCACCTAAAGAAATGTTCAACATCTTTAGTCATCAGGGAAATGCAAATCAAAACCACCCTGAGACTTTACCTCATACCAGTCAGAATGGCTAAGATCAAAAACTCAAGTGACAACAGATGCTGTTGAGGATGTGGAGAAAGAGGAACTCTCCTCCATTTCTGGTGAGATTGCCAGCTGGAACAGCCACTCTGGAAAGCAGTCTGGCGGTTCCTCAGAAAACTGGACATATCACTACCTGAGTGCTAAACTATACCACTCCTGGGTATATACCCAGAAGATGCTCTAACATGTAATAGGAACACATGCTCCACTATGTTCATAGTAGCCTTATTTATAATATCCAAAAGCTGGAAAGAACCCAGATGTCCTTCAACAGAGAAATGGATACAGAAAATGTGGTACATTTACACATCTATTAAACTAGATGAATACATGAAATTCTTAGGCAAATGGATGGACCTAAAAAATATCATCCTGAGTGAGGTAACCCAATCACAAAAGAACACACATGGTATGCACTCACTGTTAAGTGGATATTAGCCCAGAAGCTTCAAATACCCAAGATACAATTCAAAGACCACATGAAACTCAAGAAGAAGGCAGACCAAAGTGTGGATACTTTGGTCCTTCTTAGACGAGGGATCAAAATTCTCAATGGGAGGAAATACAGAGACAAAGTGTGGAGCAGAAACTGAAGGAAAGGCCATCCAGAGACTGCCCCACTTGGAGATCCAACCCATATACAGTTACCAAACCCAGACACTATTGTGGATGCCAACAAATTCTTCTGACAAGAGCCTGATTTAACTGTCTCCTGAGATGCTCTGCCAGTGCCTGACAAATACAGAAGTGGATGCTCACAGCTATCTATTGGACTAAACACAAGGTCCCTAATGGAAGAGCTAGAGAAAGAACCCATAGGAGGAACAGCAATGAGTTACCCAGTACCCTCAGAGGTACCAGGGACTAAATCACCAACCAAAGAGTACATGTGGAGGGACCCACAACTCCAGCTGCATGTATAGCAGAGGATGGTCTTGTTGAACATCAATGAGAAGAGAGGCCTTTAGTCCTGTGAAGACTTGATGCCTCAGTGTAGGGAAATGCCAGGACAGAAAAGTGGGAGTAGATGTGTTGGTGAGCAGGGGGAGAGGGAAATGTATAGGGGGTTTTCGGAGGGGAAACCAGTGACAGGTTATAAAATCAACTCAAGCAAATCAGTAGCCTTCCTATACTCAAAGGAAAAGCAGGCTGAGAAAGAAATTAGGAAAATGACACCCTTCACAATAGCCACAAACAGTATAAAGTACCTTGGGATGACTCTTACCAAACATGTGAAAGATCTGTATGACAAGAACTTCAAGAAGGAAATGGAAGAAGACCTCAAAAAATGGAAAAACCTCCCATGCTTATGGATCAGTAGGATTAATATAGTTAAAATGGCCATTTTGCCAAAAGCAATATACAGATTCAACGCAATACCCATCAAAAATCCCAACTTTATTCTTCGTAGAGTTAGAAAGAGCAATTCTCAAATTCATCTGGAATAACAAAAAATCCAGGATAGCTAAAACTATTCTCAACAACAAAAGAAATTCTGGGGGAATCAGTATCCCTGACCTCAAGCAATACTACAGAGCAATAGTGTTAAAAATTGCATGGTATTGGTACAGTGACAGGCAGGCAGATCAATGGAACAGGATTGAAGATCCAGAAATGAACCCACACACCTATGGCCACTTGATCTTTGACGAAGGAGCTGAAAACATCCAGTGAAAAAAGATAGCCTTTTCAACAAATGGTGCTGGTTCAACTGGAGGTCAGTATGCAGAAGAATGCAAATTGATTCATCCTTGTCTCCTTGTACTAAGCTCAACTCCAAATGGATCAAGGACCTCCACATAAAGCCAGACACTCTGAAGCTAATAGAAAAGAAACTGGGGAAGACCCTTGAGGACATCGGTACAGGGGAGAAAGTTTCTGAACAGATCACCAATAACGTATGCTCTAAGATCAAGAATTGACAAATGGGACCTCATAAAATTACAAAGTTTCTGTAAGGCAAAGGACACCATCAAAAGGACAAATCGGCAACCAACAAATTGGGAAAAGATCTTCACCAACCCTACATCAGATAGAGGGCTAATATCCAATCTATACAAAGAACTCAAGAAGTTAGACCCCAGAAAACCAAATAACCCTATTAAAAATGGGGTACAAAGTTAAACAAAGGATTTTCACCTGAAGAACTTTGGATGGTGGAGAAGCATCTTAAAAAATGCTCAACTTCATTAGTCATTAGGGAAATGCAAATCAAAACATTTGAAATGTAAATAAAGAAACTATTTAAAAAATATCAAAAAAAAAGAAAGAAAGAAAGAAAAAGAGAGAAAGAAAGAAAGAAAGAAAGAAAGAGAGAAAAAAAGAGAGAAAAAAAGAGAGAAAGAAAGAAACTAGCTTTCCTGTCTGGAGGCTGTAACCATTAATTCTGAGAGTTCAGTGCAAGTGAACGGCTGGCAGGGAACATGGCTTGCTAGGTTCCGGAGTCACTAATTGTTTGAAGCTCTTCCTTGGAGCTCACTTACCTTTTTACCTTACTCTCCAGAGACAGAAGAAGCCCCATCTTTCTCCTAGTCAGCATGCTCTTCCCTGCGAAGGACATTCATTCATTCCTTCATTCACTCATTCACTCATTCACTTATTCACTCACCCACTCACTCACTCACTCACTCACTCACTCACTCACTCACTCACAAAAAACTCTGGAACTCCTTATATCTCCAAGGTTGACCTTCAATTTCTAATTCCCTTGCTTCTATCCCCTACGATTTTAAATATATACCACCAGGTTCATTTATTTTTTTCTTTTACCCCTACTTCTTGGGTAGTGGACAGGAGTCAAGGCTCTGCAAGCCTTACTTCTTAGGCAGAGAAGCTGTATTATGAGACCGAGGGCTCAGGATGTGTGCTCCTGTAGGACTTAATGTCTTGTGTGTCTGTTGCTCGTGGCTGCTCTCAGTAACTGTTTTCTGGGTGAATGTTTAATGACTGTTTCAGAAGAAAACAGCATGTAATGCAGAGCAGGGGCAACGCTCAGCTCTGCTGACTGTGCGGGCTGGCTGGCAGGTAGGAGCAGGTCAACCATGCTGACTGTGCAGAGCGTTATCTATGCACAGTGATCTCAGGTTCTTCTACTTGTTCAAAAGCATCTAATGCAGGCTGGGGGAGATGGCTCAGCAGTTCAGAGCACTTGTTTTTGCAGGGGAAGTGGGTTTGCTTCTCAGCACCCATAGGACAACTCACAACTGTGGGTAACTACAGTTCTAGGAGATCTAGTGCCCTCTTTTGACCTCTGAAGGCACTTGGGCATTACATCCATGCAAACAAACCACTCATACACATGAGATAAAATAAACAGATACGATTTTTTAGGGGTGTTTTCCAGACAGGGTTTCTCTGTGTAGCCCTGGCTGTCCTGGAACTCACTCTGTACACCAGGCTGTCCTTGAACTCAGAAATCCACCTGCCTCTGCCTCCCAAGTGCTGGGATCAAAGGCATGCGCCACTACCACCTGGCCAGATACAATTTTTAAAAAGAAAAAATATGTGTAGTGTTTAAGATTGTGTTCTCTCTGCAGTTGTGCACTAAATCCCCTCTTGGCTACTATATGCCTCATTGTATATAGTTTCATGATACCTTTGTTCATGAGAGTATGAAACAAAAATGATCTTTCAGTGATATGCGTCTATCCCTTCTTTAATGTGTTGACATTTTTGTTTCTTTCTCTACCTCACTAAAAGCTCTGCTTGTAACGTTTTAATCTTTCATTAAATTAAAAAAAATCTGCTGGGTATGGTGGCATACACCTTTGGTCCCAGTGTTTAGAAGGCAGAAGCAGGCAGATCTCTGTGAATTCGAGACCAGCCTGTTCTACATTGTGAGTTCTAGAACAGCCAGGACTCTGTAGAGAAATCTTGTCTCAAAGAACAAAAACAAAACAACAGTAACAAAATTGGTATTGAACTTTAAAAAAAAATAGTGTCATATACCCCAGGTTGGACTTGAACTTACAGTATAATGGAGAGCGACCTTGAATGTCCAATCATCCGGCCTATACCTCTCAATGCTGAGATTACATTTAGGAAATCATGAGGAAAAAAGGGAAGAAGCCAGGTATGGTACAAGATCAGGTTTGAGACCTCAGCCTGGTCTATGTGGTGCCAGGGATCAAACTCAGAGACTCACACGTGCAGGTGAATGCTCTTCTAACAGATCTGCACACTGATCTGCACCACCAGACGGTCACGTGGAGCCTCTTCAGAACTGATCTCTCATTTGTTCTTGTACGTTCAGCTCATAGCCTGCTATCTGGCACATGGCAGGCATTACATGATGAGTGACAACTTGAGGACCATAATGTCCTAGTGGAAGCTGCCTAGACACACAGGTGCCCTTGGAGCTGCTCCCACAGGTCATGAATATTTTATTCCTCAGTATCATGTCCCTTAACCTTTGGAAAGGCTTCTCTCTGAGTGCTCAGACAGCCTTTCCTCAGAGTGCCCATGAGCTGTAGTGGCTTACATCCTTTGGGAATGCCCTGGAGCCAGTGGTTTACCATATAGGCTCACAAATGGAGGGACGATGACTCAGCTCTTTACTCCATAGTTTATGAACACCAATGTTTCTATGAGGTGAAGTTCCTTTCTTTACTTTGTAATCATCACCGTGGTTTTCTGTCCTCAAGTGCAGCAATAGGAAACTCCAGCTCATTTGCCCCAAAGAAGACTGAATGACAGCAATCTTCATCCTCCATAGATGCAGCCTCAGGCTGAATGCAACCCAATCTTTCACCATACTCGGATTCTTTCTATTTTCCTAACCTGATTTCCTAACTCTCCCATTTTCTCCAGAGAACCCTTCTCATTTGTGGAAGAATCCTTTTTGCAGGTCCTGCTTCTGGAGAACCCAAAGTTAAAACCCTGTGCTGGTTCTGAGGGCTCAAAGTGTATTGCAAGGTATTACTTTTCCTGGTGTTTATATTAAAATAATGAAAATGTTCTAAAAGTGCAGGTAATATCAGAAAGTGTTCAAGACAGGGCCTTTGTAATGATTCTCTGGTTTCATTTTTTACGATGTAAAAAAATACATCTCTTTTAGGAAACTGTATGCACTCAGTATAAATATCGGTAGGAATTTTTGAACATTACTATATTAATGGTCATTTTTTAACAACAGAAAATATCTATCTCTTTCTGTGGTGTGTGTGTGTGTGTGTGTGTGTGTAGTGTCAGACTCAAGATTTCTACCCCTGGGCTGTATTTCTTCAAGTCTAGAAGCTCATGTTTAGAAGAAGAAGAAGAAGAAGAAGAAGAAGAAGAAGAAGAAGAAGAAGAAGAAGAAGAGGAGGAGGAGGAGGAGGAGGAGGAGGAGGAGGAGGAGGAGGAGGAGGAAGCAATTAAGTGTAAAACAATAAACAGAGCACTCCCTCTCCAAAAAAACAAAC
Source organism: Apodemus sylvaticus (assembly GCF_947179515.1). Taxonomy (NCBI): domain Eukaryota; kingdom Metazoa; phylum Chordata; class Mammalia; order Rodentia; family Muridae; genus Apodemus; species Apodemus sylvaticus. The sequence goes on along the minus strand of NC_067474.1, from coordinate 68,583,571 downwards.
AAACAAACAAACAAAAAACAAAAAACAAACAAAACCCACAAACCTTAGGAAGTTGGCATTGATGGTAACTGAGACTACCCATGAACTGGAGCTGAAGGGACCCTAAAGCATGGGTGAGAGAAAACAGTGGTATGAGCAGGGCATTCCAGCCCACTCAGGAATGTCACTGATCCATTCTGCATACTTGGGGAGATATAGTCAACTGTGTCACAAGTACCTCTCTACATGCTCTTTCCCATTGCACCTCACACTGTCTCCATCTTTCACCTCCCAAGATCTGTTTCTCCCACTGTCCCAACACAGCTAGTCAAGTTTCCTTCCCCCTCCTGATGACTGTAGCCACAGCAGGACCTGGTGTGGCAATGGAAGGCGTGACCTGCTGAAACGCATGGCTTTCATAAGGTTTATGTATATTTTCCAAGGAGAGGAGATCCCTGGTGTTTGAAAGGAATCATAAATTTTTAGTACCATTAATGAAACCGGAAACCATCATTTCAGCAGCCAACCTAGTGTCAGGAGTTGACACCATTCTGAGAGGAGAGAAGAACAACAAAATAAAATCATCTGAGTCCGGAGAGCTCCACTCTGCATAGGCATTGGGTGAATGACACTTGGGGAAACACACATCAATATCCTTCAAGTGAAAACTCTCCCTTAAACCCTCGGGCTTTTGACAACTTGACACATGGAACACAAAACCCTGCTATTTAACCTAAGATAGATGATTGTCAATTCCCCCCCTCCCCCCTCCCCCGGTTTATTTTATTTCCTTTTTTTGTTCCTGTTAATAGTCCATAAACACAGATGTCCTTATTAGGTGAAGCTCTTTTTCTTTATTTGAAATCACCACTAAATTGCCCTCTAAAAACATTGTAGAGTGACCGCAGACCTCTCTGTACACTAACTTTATAATCTTGTCCTCTCTCCCTTGGGCTTGCATGCTTAGCTGCTGGTCCTGTAGCTCCGAGTGTGTAATCAGGGCTGGTCTCCTGCTGAGCACCATCAGGAAAATGGCAGCTCTTGCTGGGAGACAGCAGAGCCCTTCCCAGTCATGGAGATGAGGAAACATGACAGATATGACAGACATTTCCAAATCTGTGTGAAGCATTAATCTTAATGTATGCTGTGTGTCCCTACTTAGTAAATATTTATTTGACTGTGAAAGATAGGAGCGGTAATCACTGCTCTCCTTCGGATAGAGTTCCTGGGGTGAGCCCCAACGCCCTTACCTTGAGGGAGGCTCAAGACTCCATGCAGGCATTTTAATATGAAACATGAGAAAAGAAGAGCGGAAAGAGGCAAGATTTCCATTCTTGAGTCAACTGGAGCATTTTTCTATCCGGTGTCTGAAGTATTTCCTTTGTCAAATGGGCATAACATACTCACACTAGCTCAGCAGCTAACAAGAATCTTGTTTAGCTAGAAATAATTTCTAAGCTATCCAGCTTGCCAATGAGATCCTATCTAAAGACCTGTCAACTTAGCCGACATAATCTGTTCCAGCTTCCTTGCCTGAATTTTCTATTGTGGTCTTCTGAGATATTTCTGTCCCATCTTCTCAGAGCATCTGTCTGGGGCCACCATCATGTACAGAAATCTATTTTGCTCATTAAATTAAATGTATGGAGAGATTGGAAGGCAGGAGACTGGGTTAAAACAACAATGCTATCGGCATAGCTCTTTCTGCATGTACTATCTCAGTGAATCTAAATACTTCTCTCTGATGCGGGCGCCATTGTCTCTGTGTCACTAGAGAAAGAAGAGAAAACTGAGATGCTTGGAGGGGGATTCTCTCCCCAGTATCACAGAGTTGGAAGAGCAATCTGAAATCTTTAAGTCTGGTCTGGTCTTCTGACTGCAATCCACTAACTGAGCATTGCATACATAAAGGCACTTGGTAAATCTTAAAATCTTTTTTTTTTTTAATGTTACTTAACTGCTACTGTGAATGGTGAAAAATGTGCTTGTTAGTTTTGTCTGGGTGGTCAGCCATCCAGGGCATTTCTAATGAGGCAATGAACCCAACCAGGGTGAGGGGATGAGCTGCCAAGCTTCTCATATCAACTTTGTGTGCACTAATTAAACATCATGCCTGGATAAACGGCCCAGTGTGGCAAAGTCCACAGCTTCTCACAGATGGTTCCAGGAAGTCGCATGGTTGGCTTGAGAGAGTTTGGTCATGAGGAAGACACAATCCCGAATCTCCTCTTTCAGCTCTATGTGACTGGGCACATTAATATTTCTTTGTATAAGTAACAAGTGGTAATGCGAATGTCAGGTGATTCCAGACATCAGTTTTCTCTTGATGTGTACATGCTAATAGTGTGCTTATTTTATTATATAACAATATTATATATCAGAATCATTAGTACATATTTATTATAGCACACAAGGAAAGTAACATAATACTGAACCATCAGACCGAGCTCTAAAATATTAATCCATTATTATTACCCTTTCAATTTATGCTGTTTATCTTGGCTATATCTCTTAAAAATCCTTTGACCTTTTGCAAATTTCTCCGCTTATCCAGTTTGCTTTCTTCAATCCCTTGTAGTAAGTGGACTTTCCTTGGAATGTTCCCTTGATAAAAACTTAATATTAAGTTTCATTTGGAGTAGATATGTTTGAAAAATTTGCAAGCTATTGCTCACCCTGTATTTCTAACCACCTGGGCAGGGATGTATTTGCTGATGGTTAATGAGAAAATGGGTCACAGAAGGTCTAAGGTAATATGACTCAGGATCTATGACCTCAATGGTAGTCTCCTACAATGTAACCAGAGAAAAGGTCGAACCCTTGGCACAAACAGACCCATAATCTTAGATCCCAAACTCAGTGTCAGATCTAGTACTGATTTTAGAGCAAAGGTTTTACTTGGCACCGTACTGAATATTTTCACATATGTTATCCCATTAATGCTTAAGCAAGCCTGTGAGGGAATACCATGCTTAGTGTCTCTAAACACAGATAAAGAACTTGTGGGAAAGTTGATTATTTGTTCAAGTTCTGAACTGGGGTGTGAGCTAGAGTTGATTTTTTACTTGTTCTCTTGGATGCTTTCTCTCTTCATTTCAGGTAGTTTCTCAACTCTGTAGCTGATGCAACTCTTCAGATTTATGGCAATGCTCCTGCCTCAGCCTCCCAGGTGTTGGCATTGTAGTCATGAGCCACCACAACCAGAATCCAATGTTCAATTCTATGTCAAATGCCAATTCTGTGATCAAGTGGTAATTTGGTATAACCAGTTCTGATTGTTAATCAGATACAGAAAATTGGACCATGGAGAAAGCATCAAGCTATTCTTGTTTAACTTGTCTACCAGTCATCTCTCTCTTTTTTTTTTTAACAGTTCCATGTGAGGTTTATTGAGAGGGGAAAGGGCAAAGGGCAAAGATGATGATAGAAAGAGAAGAGAAGGGGGGGGTGCTTCTTTTATATATACATGGATGGTGACATGGTAGCAGGTAAAGGTGAGCAAAATGGATTCTGGGAATATGGTGGCTGTTGCCTATGTGAAGTCACAGGTTTCAGAGGTCCTGGTACCAACATTCCTTCCTTCTTATTATAAAGAAAAGGAAAAAGAGGAGGGGGAAGCCTTTGGTGAAAGAGAATGAGGGCACCGTGTCTCTTAAACTGCTTCCTGCTGTCTAGGGGCATCATCCATTTTGGGTTGCAGCTGACTTTCGCCATCGGGATCTACTTGGTAAATGTTCGCACCAGGTACCTCTGTGGACAACAGCTCTTCTGTGGGTAGTGGCTGGTAATCCTGTAACAGGAACTGATTAATAGTTTGGTTAGAAATTGTTTGTATTTGGTATTGGAGGAATGTAGAAACAAGATTAATGAGGCAGGGAGCAAAAAACACAGGAAGATGACTAGAAAAGGCAGGCGTTACAAAAGGGAGTGTCCACTTCCATATAGGGTTTTTGAAAATCCCAGAACTGGAGGTCTCACGATCCCTGAAATTCTTTATGTCTGACTAGCTCCTGGATTTTATTTCTTACTATCCTGGATTGGTTGATGTAGAAACAGCATTCCTCTTGAAGGAACCGGCAAAGATCACCTTCTTTAGCTGTCAGGACATCTAGGCCCCGTCAGCCAAGAATCAATCTGTTTCTGGATAGTAAGCACAGTTTGAGTCATTCCTTGAAGATCGCTTTTAAACTGGGAAGTGAATGTATCATATTGAGTCACAGAAGTTGTTATCCCTGCAATTCCAGTACCAACACCTATGGCTATTCCCGTAGTGACCAAGAGTGGCATGACCTGAACTGCCCTCTTATGTCGGGCAGCTATCATATCTACAACTGGGATTGGCAGGGGCTCATTTCCCTGAATTACTCCCAGTTCAGAGAAAAGGAGTACCAACGTGCAAACTCCTGACCAGCTGGCAGGTAGGCGATGATATACCTGGGTGCTACAAAGAACTGATGTGTTCTAGATTGTCAGGGCATTGTGGCAGAGATGGTATATCAAGGAATATGATTCTATTGCAGTCTAAGGAGCTTAGTATTCCTACAGAACGTGTCCCAGAGGTCTTAAAACAGTTTGCCATGCCGAAGAGAGGACAGAGGTAAGGTGCGGAGTCATGGTGACATTGGAGTCAGGACAGCTGACAAAAGGTGAGGTAAGGTTACTTGGCAGTATCACTGGAGAGTCTGTAAGTGACAATTTTGAGTAGATTCTAGAGGGTACGCATAACCAGCAATCTTTAAAGCAAACAGGTCTGGTGACATTAAGGAGTGGTACACCGAGGTCAAGGTGTGAAGTAAAAAGCAACCTGATGTGAAACAAAACAGAATAAAATAAACAGCAACAACAACAAAACCCCCTGCAGTGTTTGATCATTCTTTTGTGTCAAATAATCTGCTGGGAGATGATGTTTGAGGTGGTAGTAGGCTCATCACCAACCCTTTAGAGATATGTTTTTGTAATCTGGATTCCTTTCTCTAGAAAGGTCACACAAATCATTACAGACTTAGCATATAGTAAGTGGCTCAGGCTTACTTGGGGAGAGTGCTCTTTGACTTTTTGATTTGTAAGGAAAACAGATTGGGTAAGGTAACATAGATGTGTGAACGTTGACTTCTTTTTTCAAAATACATTTTTTGAAACTTTTATTAATTTATTGAGCTTTGATTTCTGCAATGAAAGAATGAGTTTTCTTGGACAGTTTGTACACAGCTGCCTTCTGAAGATGCACTTCTTTCTTTGCTACAAAAAGTGGGTGGTTTATACCTCCAACATTTGGGGCTAAGTCAGGCAGAGGCAAAGTTTTCCTAAGAGAGCATGATTTCTGTTAGGAGGTATCAAATCCCTCCAAATCTAAGGAAGGTTTTTCTCTTCATGAATTCAATGCTAAATGACAACAGTGTATCTACATTAGGCAACCAAGTGGCTTGGCCTTGGTTACATTTTGTATAATCAAACCATTGTGGAAGTCCAATAGTTCTAGAAGGGTTTGAAAACATTGTTTTTAAAGATGATGGGACATAGATTATGTCTCACTTAATCTCTTAAGAGTGAAGCAGGGAAGTAGTGTAGCCTACCAAGAAAACAGCAGCCCCAGCTCTTTCCTGGAATATCCCTGGAGCTTTCCCAACACTCCTCAGTGTGTATCTGTAGCTGAGAGCTTGCAATGTGTACGGGACTGGTTTCCAACCACAGTGATCAACAGTCTCACTAGACTACCTTGCCCACAAATGTTGATCAAATCAATGTTCTTGTCTTTTCTAATTCCAGCAAGGGTTGTTGCTGACTGTTCCTGCCTTTCATCTTCCAATTTGGCCCATCATCTTGCTTGAGCCTCAACACAGCAGAATCCTCCAACTGTGCTTCTTCCTCTGTATTTCTCTTTCATTACCACTGCCTTGAACTTGTCTTGCTAAGATTACTGGAGACATTTCCTGCAAATCCCTCCTTCTGGATTTGCCCCGCTTGAACTCTGCACTCTGTAGCTAGGATTTTTATCCTACTAGAATTCCATCATGTTGCTTCTCTGTTTAAAGACCACTGTCTCTCCTTGTCTGAAGATAGGGTTCAGACTTGTTCATAAGGTTTGTACAACTTTTTGAAATCTGAGCCCCATTTTCACTTTCAGTCTCAGTACTTGCTCCTCCCTGCAACTACACACTCTGTGGAAGCAGCACCGACCTGAACTCTCTTGTTCCCTTAATGGACAATGTGCTTTCTTAATTATGTTCACTCCTATAAGCTTTTCTGTCTGCCTCGAATCCCATACTCGACTCTCTCCCACCTCGTGTTTCTGGTCATCATTAAACACTTGGCTCTGTGACTGATAACTCACGTATTCATCTCATTTCAGGTACATATATCATCTCAGTTAGTGAAAAACATTCCCAGATAAGAGTGCTTTCCATATTTTGAGGAAACTGTAATTAATATTCAGAGGGCTTGGGTGGGAACTGGAAAGATAGCTCAATGGTTAAGAGCATGTACTGCTCTTGAGATGATTCCTATACAGTTCTTAGCATCCAAGTTAGGTGGCTCATAGCACCCGAAAATTCCAGTTCCAGGAGGTCAATACTTTCTTCTGATTTTGAAGGATATCTGTACTTAGATGCACATGCCAACACCCGGACATACACAGAACTAAAGAAGTAATGATAAAAAATAAGTCTTTAGAGTGCTGGATAATTCTCAAGTTTACAGGATTTTAAGATAAGGAGTTCTAGAGCCATACTCTGATTTCTACAGCCATAGTGCTTAAAATTTTCAAGTGAAAAAATTAATGCAAGCTCTGGTTTGGGGGACAATCATAATATGGCTTTGTTCTTTACCTTCTGGGTGTTGTGTTCTGTAGCTGCCTGCAGCTACTATGAACTGGGTTGCTGGAACAGAAGCTGAGGGATAGATGGGGAAGGGGTAAAAAGAAACAAGGCCAGGACGATTGTTTACTGATCGAGGCCCCAGCTTTAATCGAGGTCAGACCTTTTAACTGTTTGGGCAAGCCCCTCCCCCCAGACTCTGGGCTGGGTTCAGGGTAAGTCTTCTGGCCGTCCTTGGCTCTACTGCTCAGGCAGCTGGGTGGGTCACCTGCTTAATTCAGGATTTTGAAGACCTGGAGGAACAATGAACTTCACCTTCACTCTGAGCCCTCCACCCTAGGTGGGGAAGGATCCTGACTAGCACAGGAATCCATGCTCAAAGCAGGCTGGGAGAAGTTCACCTTGACCAATGTTAAGTACACTCTTTGCACTCCACCCTAGGATAAAAATTCCTGCTGTAACCTACTTCCCTATTATGCCCTAAAGTCAGATTCCTGCCTAGGAATCGTCTTTGGCCAATGTCAAGTTCCTACCATGTAGCTTGACACCCTAATATGGCTCCGTACAGCTGGGTAGTAGTTACCAGCATCCTCCACTTAGAACTATCTAATAATTTGTAGAGAAGGCAATTAAGATTAATAAGACTTGGGTTGTAGAAAGTGGTGAAGAACATGTAATGCTCTTGGGAGGATTCCTATAGAGATCTTAGTATCCATGTCAGGTGACTTACAAAACTATTAAATTTATCTTGAAGGAACCTCTTCTTAAGGACTCCTGTGACTGTCACCATAACCTATCCAGGCAAGATTGATGTAACTTCCCACTGTGTTCTCATAGAGTCATGTCTATGTCTCTACTGGCATGCCTATAATGTTGGTAGGTTGACTAATATTGGCTTGAATGTCTGTCTTTCCATCATTCAACAAGGAATGCCTAGATAATCACGAATAGTCTTGTTTCTCTGTGTAATTGCTCTGGTACCCAACATGAGGTTTGGCACAGAGTAGGACTATAGTTCACATTTCTAAAGTAAATGAGTGAATAGCTCTAAAATGGTGTAAAACCTATGTTTTTGTGGAGGACTAGCTATCTCAGAGTTACAATTATGTGTAAGTGTTTCTCTCACATCGTCACAGTAAAACTCCAGAGTGATTGTGAAAGGAAAGCTATGATGCTTGATTGCTATGTCTGGACATAATCATGTAACTCTTCCAGTGAGAACATCTTGCTATCTGATTCTGTCTAGAGGTCAAGACAGTCTCTATATTTTTATGCAACATAGCCACTAAACACATGTTAATAATTTTCTCTAGTGCATCCCTGAAGCATCTGTGTTCTGTTCTAGTACCAGAGAAACAATTGTTCTTGTTGACTTTCTAGCATTGCTGAAAAATTATATTAGATAAAACTTTAGAAGTGAATTAAGAGATTTTTGATAGTATTTTTTGCCATGTATAACTTTTTACCCCAAGCAAGCAAACAAACAAACTAACTAATAAACAAAAAACCCACTGAAATTAAATTTCACTTTGTTTTCTTTCTTTCTTTCTTTCTTTCTTTCTTTCTTTCTTTCTTTCTTTCTTTCTTTCTTTCTTTCTTTCTTTCTTTCTTTCTTTTGTTCTTTCTTTCTTTCATTCTTTCTTCTTTTTTATTTTTGAGACAAGATTTCTCTGTGTATCCTTGACTATCCTGAAACTCACTCCTTAGTCCAGGCTGACTGTGAACTCACAGAGATCCACCTGCCTTTGGCTCTGAAAATTTAGGTTTAAGATTTGACTCTAATATTAAATGGTGGAGGTGGCTAAAATAGGGTTGTTTTATAATAGAAATTTGACTTCCAAATTTTACCTCTGATTTATAATTTCTGAGAATTATGTCAGACAGCAGAATGCTTTTAGTGTCCTTCTCTTGGTTGCATGGCTCATAGACTGATAGTCATTGATAGACTGGCACAAACTACCTAGGCCAAGATATCTACTGAGTCAATATTGCAGCCAGGCAGGGTTGTCAAGGCTATGGGAGTGTATATAGAATGTACACTAGGATTTAGACTTGAAATGTCCTCCTAAGTTTCATATGTTAAAGGTATTGTCTGTAATGAGATGATGTTGAGGCATAAGATTTGGAGAATCAGTTAGATCATAAAGACACTAACTTCCTCATTGACAGACTCATAATTAGGAGGTGTTATCAAGAGGTCAAGGACATTGTAGTAGCTGGATCCAGCTGTAGGAAGGAAGGGACTACCTTTATTCTTTGTATGCCTTTTTTTTGCTTGATGTAATCTTTGATATCTATCTATCTATCTATCTATCTATCTATCTATCTATCTATCTATCTATTTACAATCACCAGTCTATTATCTGTCTATTTTGTGTATGTATGTGTATGCCATGGTACATACATGGAGGTCAAAGAACAGCTTACATGAGTTAGGTCTTTATTTCCATCATAGGTGTTCTTTCAATCTTAAGATTGAAATCAGCTCATCAGACTTGGTGGTAAGTGCCTTTGCCCACTGAGTCTGTCTTATCTCATTCTCTGCTTCCTGGGTATGATGAGGTTAGCAACACTGATCTGTAATGTGCTCCTTGCCACAGTGTTCTGTTTCATTGTGGGACCTTAGTGATGGAGCCTATTAATCTTTGATGGAAACCATGAGCCCATTTAATACCTTTCCCTTTTAAGTAGTTTACCTCCAATATTTTCTACAGAGATAGAAAACTGTCTGATACACTAAAAGGAAGAGGAAAATGATAATGGTGATTAGGACAGTGGTCAGGGTAGCAGAAGAGGGATTGTAGATGATTCAAGTGAAGTTTAGAATCTAAGTTTGGATAAGGGATAGGAGAGATCAACATTGGCAGAACAAAGTCAACATACAAAGTATATGGAGCTTGGTGAAGACCTATCCGTTTTTTAAGGAGATAACAGCCAAATAGTTACATACTATAGAGGTGAGTGACCTTGAGATCTGTCCTTTCCAGGTCACACAACCTAGTAAAACCAACTTTTTCGATCACTCATCTCTCTAACATCCTAAGAACTCTGCTTTCTATTTAATCTCTGAATCTCTGTCTCTAACCTCTTCCTACTCTAGCATCCCCCCCTGCAGTCTAGACAATGCTCCTATTTTTCTATTCTGGGAACCTTCCTCCTACGCTTTAACCCAGGCAAGGATTCTAGTGAGTATTTTGTCTCTCTGAGGCTGTGTGTGCATTAGTGAAGAACCTACTCCTTTGCGGAGTCTTAACTTCATCTTTTTAAGATTTACTTTTATTTATTACTTTATGTGTATAAGTATTTTGACTGCATGTATATCTGTGCACCCACTGTGTTTCTGGTACTTATTGAAACCAGAAGATGGCATTATATTCTGTAGGGTTGGAGTTATAGATGACTATAAGCCACCATGTAGGTGCTGAGAATCAAACCCGGATCCTCTGCAAGAGCAGCCAATACTCTTAACCACTTAGTGTGAGCTCTCCAGCCCCACCTTCTTCTCCTTTAAGATTTATTTTTCTGACACTGAGTATTTTATTAGGAAGAACTTTCAAACAGAAGGCGTGTATCCTCAAATGACTTTTCACAAGTGATGGTTGCTTCATCAAAGATAGTCTGTTGAGCAACTTGGAAGGGCTAATCTTTTCAAAGTCTTCAGCTCCAAGGAGGACATCTAGAGCCAAATGCTCTAAGTATACTGTACATGGATGCTGCTTTGAGTTGTAGTTATAGAAACATTCTTTTTTTTTTTTTTTTTTTATTATTCGATATAATTTATTTACATTTCAAATGATTTCCCCTTTTCTAGCCCCCCCACTCCCCGAAAGTCCCGCAAGCCCCCTTCTCTTCCCCTGTCCTCCCACCCACCCCTTCCCACTTCCCCGTTCTGGTTTTGCTGAATACTGTTTCACTGAGTCTTTCCAGAACCAGGGGCCACTCCTCCTTTCTTCTTGTACCTCATTTGATGTGTGGATTATGTTTTGGGTATTCCAGTTTTCTAGGTTAATATCCACTTATTAGTGAGTGCATACCATGATTCACCTTTTGAGTCTGGGTTACCTCACTTAGTATGATATTCTCTAGCTCCATCCATTTGCCTAAGAATTTCATGAATTCATTGTTTCTAATGGCTGAATAGTACTCCATTGTGTAGATATACCACATTTTTTGCATCCACTCTTCTGTTGAGGGATACCTGGGTTCTTTCCAGCATCTGGCAATTACAAATAGGGCTGCTATGAACATAGTAGAACATGTATCCTTATTACATGGTGGGGAGTCTTCTGGGTATATGCCCAGGAGTGGTATAGCAGGATCTTCTGGAAGTAAGGTGCCCAGTTTTTGGAGGAACCGCCAGACTGATTTCCAGAGTGGTTGTACCAATTTGCAACCCCACCAGCAGTGGAGGAGTGTTCCTCTTTCTCCACACCCTCTCCAACACCTGCTGTCTCCTGAATTTTTAATCTTAGCCATTCTGACTGGTGTAAGATGAAATCTTAGGGTTGTTTTGATTTGCATTTCCCTAATGACTAATGAAGTTGAGCATTTTTTAAGATGCTTCTCCGCCATCCGAAGTTCTTCAGGTGAGAATTCTTTGTTTAACTCTGTACCCCATTTTTTAATAGGGTTGTTTGGTTTTCTGGAGTCTAACTTCTTGAGTTCTTTATATATATTGGATATTAGCCCTCTATCTGATGTAGGATTGGTGAAGATCTTTTCCCAATTTGTTGGTTGCCGATTTGTCCTCTTGATGGTGTCCTTTGCCTTACAGAAACTTTGTAATTTTATGAGGTCCCATTTGTCAATTCTTGCTCTTAGAGCATACGCTATTGGTGTTCTGTTCAGAAACTTTCTCCCTGTACCGATGTCCTCAAGGGTCTTCCCCAGTTTTTTTTTCTATTAGCTTCAGAGTGTCTGGCTTTATGTGGAGGTCCTTGATCCATTTGGATTTGAGCTTAGTACAAGGAGACAAGGATGGATCAATTCGCATTCTTCTGCATGCTGACCTCCAGTTGAACCAGCACCATTTGTTGAAAAGGCTATCTTTTTTCCATTGGATGTTTTCAGCCTCTTTGTCGAGGATCAAGTGGCCATAGGTGTGTGGGTTCATTTCTGGATCTTCAATCCTGTTCCATTGATCCTCCTGTCTGTCACTGTACCAATACCATGCAGTTTTTAACACTATTGCTCTGTAGTATTGCTTGAGGTCAGGGATACTGATTCCCCCAGATTTCCTTTTGTTGCTGAGAATAGTTTTAGCTATCCTGGGTTTTTTGTTGTTCCAGATGAATTTGATAATTGCTCTTTCTAGCTCTGTGAAGAATTGAGTTGGGATTTTGATGGGTATTGCATTGAACCTGTATAGTGCTTTAGGCAAAATGGCCATTTTAACTATATTGATTCTGCCGATCCATGAGCATGGGAGGTTTTCCCATTTTTTGAGGTCTTCTTCCATTTCCTTCTTCAGAGTCTTGAAGTTCTTGTCATACAGATCTTTCACATGTTTGGTAAGAGTCACCCCAAGATACTTTATACTGTTTGTGGCTATTGTGAAGGGGGTCATTTCCCTAATTTCTTTCTCAGCCTGCTTATCCTTTGAGTATAGGAAGGCCACTGATTTGCTTGAGTTGACTTTATAACCTGCCACTTTGCTGAAGTTGTTTATCAGCTGTAGGAGCTCTCTAGTGGAGTTCTTTGGGTCACTTAGGTAGACGATCATGTCGTCTGCAAATAATGATAGTTTGACTTCTTCCTTTCCAATTTGTATCCCTTTGACCTCCTTATGTTGTCGAATTGCCCGAGCTAGTACCTCAAGTACAATATTGAAAAGATAAGGAGAAAGGGGGCAGCCTTGTCTGGTCCCTGATTTCAGTGGGATTGCTTCAAGTTTCTCTCCATTTAGTTTGATGCTGGCTACCGGTTTGCTGTATATTGCTTTTACTATGTTTAGGTATGGGCCTTGAATTCCTGTTCTCTCCAAGACTTTAAGCATGAAGGGATGCTGAATTTTGTCAAATGCTTTTTCAGCATCCAATGAAATGACCATGTGGTTTTGTTCTTTGAGTTTGTTTATGTAGTGGATTGTATTGATGGATTTCCATATATTGAACCAACCCTGCATTCCTGGGATAAAGCCTACTTGATCATGGTGGATGATCGTTTTGATGTGTTCTTGGATTCGGTTGGCAAGAATTTTATTGAGTATTTTTGCATCGATGTTCATAAGGGAAATTGGTCTGAAGTTCTCTTTCTTTGTTGGATCTTTGTGTGGCTTTGGTATCAGCGTAATTGTGGCTTCGTAGAAGGAATTGGGTAGTGTTCCTTCTGTTTCTATTTTGTGGAATAGTTTGAAGAGTATTGGTGTTAACTCTTCTTTGAAGGTCTGGTAGAATTCTGCACTGAAGCCATCTGGTCCTGTGCTTTTTTTGGTTGGAAGACTTTCTATGACTCCTTCTATTTCTTTAGGCATTATGGGACTGTTTAGATGGTCTAGTTGGTCCTGATTTAATTTTGGTATTTGGTATCTGTCAAGGAAATTGTCCATTTCCTCCAGATTCTCCAGTTGTGTTGAGTATAGGCTCTTGTAGTAGGATCTGATGATTTTTTGGATTTCCTCAGTTTCCGTTGTTATATCTCCCTTTTCATTTCTAAGTTTGTTAATTTGGATACTTTCTCTGTGCCCTTTGGTCATTCTGGCTAAGGGTTTATCTATCTTGTTGATTTTCTCAAAGAACCAGCTCCTGGTATTGTTGATTTTTTGTATGGTTCTCTTTGTTTCTACTTGATTGATTTCGGCCCTGAGTTTGATGATTTCCTGCCTTCTACTCCTCCTGGGCGAAATAGCTTCTTTTTGTTCCAGGGCTTTCAGGTGTGTCATTAAGCTGGTAATGTATGCTCTCTCCATTTTCTTTTTGGAGGCACTCAGGGCTATGAGTTTTCCTCTTAGCACTGCTTTCATTGTGTCCCATAGATTTGGGTATGTTGTGTTTTCATTTTCATTGTGTTCTAAAAAGTCTTTAATTTCTTTCTTTATTTCTTCCTTGACCAAGGTATCATTGAGTAGAGTATTGTTCAGTTTCCACGTGTATGTGGGCTTTCTGTTGTTTCTGTTGCTATTGAAGACCACTTTTACTCCATAGTGATCAGATAGGAGGCATGGGATTAGTTCGATCTTCTTATATTTGTTGAGGTCTGTCTTGTGACCAATTATATGGTCGATTTTGGAGAAGGTACCATGAGGTGCTGAGAAAAAGGTATATTCTTTTGTTTTAGGATAGAATGTTCTATATATATCTGTTAAATCTAATTGGTCCAAAGCTTCAATTAGTTTCATTGTGTCCCTGTTTAGTTTCTGTTTTCCTGATCGGTCCATTGAGGAAAGTGCAGTGTTGAAGTCACCCACAATTATTGTGTTAGGTGCAATGTGTGCTTTTAGTTTTAATAAAGTTTCTTTTACAAAAGAGGGTGCCCTTACATTTGGGGCATAGATGTTCAGGATTGTCAGTTCTTCTTTTTGTATTTTTCCTTTGACCAGCAAGAAGTGTCCCTCAGGGTCTCTTTTGATGACTTTGGGTTGAAAGTCAATTTTATCTGATATTAAAATGGCTACTCCAGCTTGTTTCCTGAGACCATTTGCTTGTAAAATTGTCTTCCAGCCTTTTACTCTAAGGTAGTGTTTGTCTTTGACCCTGAGGTGTGTTTCCTGTAAGCAGCAAAATGTAGGGTCCTGTTTACGTATCCATTCAGTTAGTCTGTGTCTTTTTATTGGGGCATTAAGTCCATTGATGTTAAGAGATATTAAGGAATAGTGATTGATACTTCCTATCATTTTTGACGTTATTTTTTAAATTTGAATGCTTAACTTCTTTTGGGTTTGATGAAAGGTTACTATCTTGCTTTTTCCATGGTGAAGTTTCCCTCCTTGTATTGGTGTTGTCCTCCTATTATCCTTTTTAGGGCCGGGTTTGTGGATAGATATTGGGTAAACTTGGTTTTGTCATGAAATATCTTAGTTTCTCCATCTATGGTGATTGAGAGTTTTGCTGGATATAGTAGTTTTGGTTGGCATTTGTGTTCTCTTAGAGTCTGCATGAGATCTGCCCAGGACCTTCTAGCCTTCATAGTCTCAGGTGAAAAGTCTGCTGTGATTCTGATAGGTCTTCCTTTATATGTTACTTGGCCTTTTTCTCTTACTGCCTTTAGTATTCTTTCTTTGTTTAGAACATTTGGTGTTTTGATTATTATGTGACGGGAAGTATTTCTGTTCTGGTCCAGTCTGTTTGGAGTTCTGTAGGCTTCTTGTATATTCATGGGCATCTCTCTCTTTAGGTTAGGGAAGTTTTCTTCCATAATTTTATTGAAGATATTTGCTGGCCCTTTAAGTTGTAAATCTTCACTCTCCTCTATGCCTATAATCCTTAGGTTTGGTCTTCTCATTGTGTCCTGGATTTCCTGGATATTTTGGGTTACAAGCTTTTTGCATTTTGCATTTTCTTTAACTGTTGAGTCCATGGTTTCTATGGAATCTTCAGCATCTGAGATTCTTTCTTCTATCTCTTGTATTCTGTTGTTGATATTTGTATCTCTGTCCCCTGATTTCTTCCCAAGGCTTTCTATCTCCAAAGTTGTCTCCCTTTGAGTTTTCTTAGTTGTTTCTACTTCTGATTTTAGATCCTGGATGGTTTTGCTTAGCTCCTTCACTTGCATGTTTGTGTTTTCCTGTAATTCTTTAAGAGATTTTTGTGTTTTCTCTTTCATGAGCTCAGCCTGTTGACCAAAGTTCTCCTGTATTTCTTTAAGAGATTTTTGTGTTTCGTCTTTCATGACCTCAGCCTGTTGAGCAAAGTTCTCCTGTATTTCTTTAAGTGTTTTTTGCATTTCCTCCTTGTTGGCTTTTGTATTCTCCTGGATTTCTTTCAATGATTTTTGTGTTTCCCTTGCAAGGGCTTCTACCTTTTGATCCATTGTCTCCTGAATTTCTTTATGTATGACCTTCATGTGTTCCTGTACCAGCATCATGATCAGTGATTTTAAATCCAAATCTTGTTTTACTGGTGTGATGGGGTATCCAGGACATGTTGGTAGAGGAGAATTGGGTTCAGATGTTGCCATATTGCCTTGATTTCTGTTAGTGACGTTCCTGCGTTTGCCTTTTGCCATCTAGATCTCACTGGTGTTAGTTTATCTTGTCAGTGCTGGACTCACCAGTGCAAGCTGCCCCTTCCCAGTTGGCCTCTGGTGCACAGCTTACCTCCTGCACTGCTTGTAGACAGTGTGCTGCTGCCCAGGCTGTTCAGATCCCAAAGCAGGCACCTGAAGGCTCCCGCTGGGGCCCGCTGGATTCACTGGAGCACACTGACTTCTCCCAGCTGGCCGCCCGGAAGCCCAGCTAGCCACTTGCAGGACTTGGAGTTGTAATGCTGCCGCCCAGACTGATCTGGATCCGGAAGCGGAGAGAGTAGAGCTAAGGGCTTCTGCCTGAGGCCTTGCCCCAGATTGTGTCTGTGGAGCAGATGGAGCCCGTGTGCACTCCCAGGGAGTGCCGACGGTGTATGCTACTGTGACCTCCCCTGAGTTCCGCTCACTCCGCTGGGCAGCCGATCTGCCAACCGGGCTATCGCACACAAGGTTAGCCTGGCCGCCCAGTCCCTGAGTCCAGGCAAAAGCCTGGGAGGCCAAGGTCCGAGCAAAGTTCCCCTACGGCTTTGACTGTTAATTGGGTTTGCCAGGTGACTAGGATGGCGGGCGTGTGCGCCCGCGCTCCCTGAAAGCGCCGGGAGAGTCTGCTTTGCTAACAATCACCTGGGCGGGTTGACTCACAGATGGCCCACCAAGCCGCCCAGTTCTTGGGGTCAGTCCTGTGCCTTTTGGGGCCTGGACCCCCGCTTTGTTAGCCTTAGGCTATGCCTGTTACAGGTCTGCCCGCCTGAGCTCTCTGTCGTCCTGCAGGCAAAATGGCGGCGGCGCGCTCGCAGGCCTCAGTCTGTCCGATTCCTGGAGTACGGAACCAAGATGGATCCTCCTCTCCTGACTGGTGGGAGGCCGAGTTCTGAAGTGGCCTCCGTGCAGGAAAGGCGCCGCACAACTGCAGCTGCTTGCTGTCCGGCTGGTCAGCGAAGGTCAGTGGTCGTGGGCGCAGGGCCTAACTGGTCCCTGTGACGCCTTGGTTCCACTGCTGATGGCCCTTCAGCTGGAGCAGCCACTGCTGCCGCTGCTGCTGCCGCCGCCGCCGCCCCACATTTTTTTTTTTTTTTTTTTTTTTTATAGAAACATTCTTGACAGAGCTCAGTTGAAGAGAAGGGATTGTCATGGCTAAAAGGGCCATGGTGGTTTCAAGACTTTACAGTTATCTTCATAAAAGTGTTCACCTTTCTTGAGACAGTCTCATGTAGCCCAGCATGACTTTGAACTCACTATGTATCCTAACAGGACCTGAATTTCGGATCTTCTTATTTATACTTTCTGAGTTCTAGGATTTGGTGGCGGGTATTGAATAAGCTTCTTACATGCTCGGTAAGTACTCTTTCACTGGAGTTATATCCCTAGTCCTTCTTTTACTTATTATTATTCGTGTGTGTGTGTGTGTGTGTATGAGAATGCATACACATGTTTAAGTGCCTGCAGGAAACAGAAGAAGGCATCAGGTCCCCTGGACTTACGTGTGGTCATGAGCTTCCTGACATGGTGCTGGGAACCAAACTTGGCTTTGAAAGAGTGGAAAGCATCCCCAGCAGCACAGCCATCTCTCCCCCCAAGCTTGCTTGCTTGCTTGCAAGGGTGTCTTGTATGTAGCTTAGACGGGCCTCAAGCTCTTGATTCTGTTGCTGCAGTCTCCCTAGCCTGGGATTATGGGGGCGTGCTACCACTTCTAGCTAGTTTTATCCAGTGAATTCAAAGATTGCTTATACCATGAGCATGAATTGCTTATACCATGAGCATGAATCTTTAATATGGTTACCTTCAGAATACCTTACACAGGCTCAGGCAGCTTTTAGTGGTTTCTGTCAGCATGCTAACGGAGAGAGAGTCAAACATTATCAGTTATATCACAAGTGTGACATACATATATTCTGAAAAATAATTTACTAATGTCAAGGGTCTGAAAATAATTATTAGTTCAGTTTCTGAGTCCTATCAGCGTCTGTCCAAAGAAATCAACTAATTGAAAGAATGTTTATGTGTAAAGACCCATTATACTAATGTCCTTTTGGTAAACACCAATTGAGCAAGGTGAAAGAATAATTATCCTAAAAAATTTAAGAATTATAATAGTGTCTCATAGATT
Source organism: Apodemus sylvaticus (assembly GCF_947179515.1). Taxonomy (NCBI): domain Eukaryota; kingdom Metazoa; phylum Chordata; class Mammalia; order Rodentia; family Muridae; genus Apodemus; species Apodemus sylvaticus. The sequence continues at coordinate 68,565,493 of NC_067474.1, read as the reverse complement.
ATTAGCCACAAGTGATACAGTGTTAATTATGGCATACTTTAATGTGCAAGACAAAATGAGATCCAGAAAAATATATACATATATAATGTACATAGTCTTATGACAACTTTGTAAAAATATATAAAACATGTAAAACTATGCATTATTAAGATTTTATTTTTAAAATTGTGTGTGTGTGTGTGTGTGTGTGTGTATGCAGACATGTGTCTGCAAAGGCCTTAAGGGGGCACTGGATCCCATGGAGGTGAAGTTATAGGTATCTGTGAGCTGTTCCATGTGAGTTCTAAAGACCAAACTGGAGTCCTTATGTAAGAGCAGTCCATGCTCTTAACTTCTGGGCCATCTCTCTGGTCCCTTGTTTATTTTTTGAAACAGTATTTTGCTGTGCAATCCTAAAAAAGGAAAATATACATCAAAGTATTATAGTTGACTTGGAATAGGGAAGTTACACATTCTCCTTCCCCGCTTCTTCCTAGTATTTGACAACTGTCTATGGAGAGCAGGCAAATTCTTTTTTTGTAATCATGGCAGTCAAGATCAGCAAAAATATTTAAATACAACCCCAAGTAGAAAGGTTGCCCCGAGGACCAAAGCCTATTGTGGTTTAAGACCCTCCTCCAACATGCAGGTTTGGTTTTACTTTTCCTGCAATGACACCTCAGAGCAACAATCTCTAGCATCATCAGCTGTGAGATGGTTGTGATCTCAAGGAATGCAGGCTGGTCTTAACAACCATGGCAACAGACTTCAAAAACCGTCAAATGGAATGCATCTGATTAAGGATCTGTGGCAACTCCATTCTATTTGAGTCTCCTTCTCCCTCTGCAGATAGAGCTCCGTTGCTGAGTCTTGGGGAACTGCTATTGGGAGAACCCTAGCATTTCCTGTATAACCTTTGTTGTCACTTGTTTTCTTGACCCCCCCTTCCGCTCCCCAGTTCTCTTTTCTTTCAGACAGTAATAGAAATAACTACACTGGGGGAGGCTGACTGGAGCAAAGGAGGCAATTAATACACAAAAATACCACACAAACAGCAGCGAAGCTCTTCAGTGCTCAGGGAAAAGCATGGGGGAAAGCCATGCTGGGCAGATATGCTTTGGTTCCTGCCTCAGTCAGTTAAGCTTTCAGAGGATGGCCCAATACTTCTGATTCTTAGTTGTGCCATTTATAAATTGGTGATTATAAAATGGTGAATGCAAAGTTATTATGGGGGTCAAAAGTAATATCTGTTTAAAACCCTCTATAAACGCATTTACAATTGTCACCTTTATTATTCATTGAAAACTGTTTTACCCCATGTTCTCTGGGTATGTTCCTAGCTTTGACAAAATATTTGAACAATCAAGAACACTTCACGACATGTGGTGCACACTAGTAGGCATCCTCTGGCTTCCAGTCTAGTGGATTTAGATGAGTCTGCCCTCCTAGTATTATCCCATGATCCTTCCTGTTGAGGAACTTGCACTGTAAATCAGCGAGTCTCTGCAGCACAGTGGGGTTTGGCATCCCTGCAGTTAATTATAGAGATTCTAGAATTGGTGCTTTGCTTGATCTGATAGCCAGTTTGAAAACACTATAGAAACTTCTTCTCATGGAAGATATGTCCAGTCCCCTCCCCATTTAAAAATTAATTCTTTGAGAATTTTGTATGACAAACTCCTCTCCTCCAACTTCTAATTCTTCTCAAATTCACACCCCCTATTTCCAACCCACTCAACTTTGACACCCCTCCCCCCACTTATTGAACGCATCAGGAGCAATTTGTTCTTCCCATATACTCTTGGATGTGTGGCCTTCCACTAAAGCAGTGGTTTTCAATCTTCCTAACATTGCAACCCTTTAATACAGTTTCTTATGTTATGGTGACCCCAAACCATAACATTATTTTATTGCTACGTCACAACTGTAATTTTGCTATTATTATGAATTATAATGTAACTATATGATATACAGAGTATTTGATATTTGATACTGACCTTTGGGAGTCGTGACCCTCAGGTTGAGAACCACTGCACTCAACCATTGTGAACCTACCAAAGGTCACATACTTAAGAAAATCGACTTTCCCCTTCTCAGTAGCTATAAACTGCCAAACCCAATAGCTCCTTAGTTAGGGTTGAGACCTAGAACACACCTGTCTTTTCCAGGCTGCGATTTGTCTGTCTTAAGCTTGTACAAGCCTTATACATGTTATCACAGCTACTGTGATTTCCTATGGGCAGCTGTCTTGGTATGTCCAGAAAATTCTGTTTCCTTGTAATCATCCATCACTTGTGGACCTTACGTCCTTTTCACTGCCTCATCAAGGTGATTGACTCTGACTTTTGGGAGCAAAGGGTTTACTATAAATGGCTCATTGGGAGCTGAACACTCATCTCTCTTTGACTGGAGAAAGGCTCTGACATAGGGCCATGCTCTGTCCTTGTGACTATCTCCTTGATTCTGAAGTTATTTGTACACACCATCATACTGGGCTATATCTTTGACTTCTGAGATACTTAATCACGTGACCTTCTTGACAACGTTAATATTTTTCTATGTTCATTGCAAACAACCACATTATTTCAATTAGATAGACCCTTACAGGAGTTGGCTTATGGTGATCTTTTCAAATGATAATCTTTAGATATGTACATTAATAAACCCACGAATTTGCAGTCTTAAAGCAGAAGGGATGTGTCTGTGATACAAATAGCTCTGCAGTCACCTGGAGATGTTAATTTTATTTGTAAAATGTCAAGCTCTCAATAATGACTAATGGTTCAAAGAGACATTCTGCTTTAGTGAGTTGTTCATTTAATTTTATACTTGCAATTGGAGTAAGACAGAATCTTTGAGAATTCTTAGCACAGGATGAGGTCATCACAGCCTTCCTGGAAGTTCTCTATGTGGTCAAGGGGAATTGAAGGAAGACATCCCAGAACATGAGTTTCTGTGAAGGATGCCTGATAAGAGCCCTTCAGGAGAACCCAGAGCAGCCATTTGGACAGAGTAAGCACTTGGCTTCAGGGTGATGGCATCATTAAGCTTATGAAGAGAAGAGAGCAAAGACCTGGCTATACATTTTAGGTTTTTTTCTTCTAATTTTAATAGGAGGACCTTTTTCTCCTTTAGAAGTGGAGGATTTAGGGACTGGAGAGTTGGCTCAGCAGTTGAGAAATCTTGCTGCCATAAGGACTAGGCTTCAGACCCCAGAACTTACATAACATGCAGTCTATAGTTTCATATACATCAGTAACCTCAGCATTGAGTGGTAGCCAGTGGAGATTGTAGGATTTCTGGGACTTACTGCTTGCCAATCTAGTAAAAAACCACAAGCTCTTGGTTTATAGAGAAGAAGCAAGGCAGGGAGCAACAGACAGTGTATTGTTGGGCTCTGCATTTGTCCTCAGGTGCACACACCATAAACATATTAACATATACTTTACAAACACACACACACACAAACACACACACACACACACAGGGGGGGGAGACAGAAAGAGAGAGGTAGAGACAGAAAAATAGAGAGCAGATAGATAGATAGATAGAGAGAGAGAGAGAGAGAGAGAGAAGAAGAAGAAGCTATGCTAAGAATCTCATCTCTGATTATGATTCCAACACAGAGATGTGCTATGTTCTAGCATTGTATAACCATTTCTTTTGCACCCATCTTTAACATACACAACAGATAGTCACCCATATTTTCCCTAGAGCATCTCCTCCCTGTCTCACATACACCAGAATGGGCAGTGATAGATTCCTAATAAGGGTTCTCATACAACTGAAAATAAATGGTCCATTTTGAAGCTTTGATGGGAAGTTGGCTATCGGTATAAAATGTAAATGAGAGACAAATGACATCAGCATTCTTGATGAGCAAGCAGGACTTCTCCAGTGGTAGAGGGCATCACAACCATGGCCCTCATTCAGAGCCCTGTTAAATCATAGCTCATGTGTTTCGTCATATTCAGTAGGAGAAACTCTACCATTCAACCCATTCGCAGCAAAACGATAGTAGCAACAACTGATATTTTGGTAAATACATTAGTGCTTGATGCATACTGACTTCTCAGCAAATACCGTTATTGTTATTACCATGCTGTCACTTTTCCTGATGGTAGTGTTATTCCTACATCTTATTGTATACATGTATATCACCTCGAGGTATGCTACTCCACTGATTCCTACATGAAAAGGGGATACTATAGAGGTTAGTGGGAAAATGAGATATGAACAAGGCCTGAACAGTGTTGGCTAGGAGATCCAGACAGGTTCAAGTATAGGGTAGTACACTTAAGAGGTGTAGTTATGATCTGACAGCACTGGGAAATCCTACCACAATATTAATGATGATGGTAGCACTGCTGCTGATGTTTCATAACTGCTTTAATACTTATATCTTAAGTCCCTAGCATATTCCAGAAACTGCCTTGAGTGCTGGAGACACAGCAGTAAGAAAGAAATGAGCAAATTCTTCCTCTCAGACTCAGTAAGGGCATACGTGTCTGTGTGCCATGGTACACAATCGTTGGAGTTTCAGGGTTGTAATTTTATATATGATGGCCCAGATAGGGCTCCAAGATGTTTTAACACAGACCTGAAGAAGAATGTTCCTTGGGAAATGAGTATAAGCATGCTATGTGGTCAAGAAGGATCAGCTGAAGCTACGGAAGCCAGGGAGGAGGGAAGAGAGCCATCGGGAGGACAGCAGGTGGGTGCATCAGGTAACCTTTTCACTGTAAAGCATCCAATTGCCTAGTCTTAAAATGACAAAGGATGATTCAGCATACTTGTGTGTGTTTGTTTAACCTGTGGATAGAGTCTTACAGAGAGGTGCGAGTCAGACCAAGTATTGATACATAAAGAAGGAACACGGGGCTGGACATGGTTGGTTGGTAGAGTGCTTTTCTCTCAATGAATGAGGCCCTAGGTTTGATCCCCTGCACTGTACTAAATGGGTCACAGCGGTATACTCCTCTAATCTCAGAATGTAGGAGGTAAAGACAGGAGGAATGGAAGTTTAAAGGTACTCTCTGCTGGATACTAAAGACCAGACTGGGCTACATGAGGCCCTGTCTCAAAATATTATATTAAAGAAAATGAGAAATTTGATGATACCAATTAAAATTATGCTACTATATTCTCCCAGCATTTATGTAGATGCTGGGCCTCTGAACTCCTATCTGCACACTTACATTCTTATACATGCACACTTTGTCCACTGAGCCACCTCTGCAGCTCCAGCTAAGGTAGTTTAAAGTGATGTTGATATTGATAACCACTAACCTTGGTACCAAGAATAAGCAATGGATGACTGAAAAGAAAAAAAAGGGGCAGGGGGGAATAAAGAAAACTCCCATTGTACTACAAAACTGAGAAACGACAACACTGTGATAACAAAAGTTTCTAGCACAATGGAGATCTTTAGAAATCTTCTCTACTAAGCCCTAGACACAGTTTAGTTTTGACTCCTGGTAGTAAATATACTTCTATGTATGCCTCCCTCTTGCAAGCAAGATGTCATGTTTTACTGTTTAGTCCATTTAAAGTGACATGAAACTTTACAACTGGGGTCTGTGCTTTGTTGGCTGACATGGTATTATGCCAGGCCTTTGACTTTGTGGTTGTTAATTTATGTCCACAGTAACCCTATTAGAGAGGCATTATCACTCCCATTGTATAGATCATATGACCTAGATAATTTCCCCCCTACATCATAGAAATCTCTGTGCTGTCCTTTCCCAAGCTCTTCTTTCAAAGCAAGAAAGGACAAGTAGTTAAAATGTGACAAGCCACCCCATAGACTCATGTATTTGAATGCTTGGTCTCCAACTGGAGGTATTGTTTGGAACATAGTGAAATCTTTAGGAGGAAGAGCTGTGCTGGGGAATGTGGGTCACTGGGGCAGGCCTTGAGGTCATACAACTTGGCCCTACTTCCTGTTAGCTCTCTCCGTCTTGACTACAGATGCAGTGTGACCATATATACCTTAGGCTCTTGCAGCCTTGCCATGCCTGCTGTAACAGACTGCACCCTTCAACTGTGAGCCAATAACTCAAACAACTAAATTCCAACACTTTTCTTTCTTAAACTGTTTCTTGTCAAATGTTTGGTCACAGCAATGAGGGAACTACCTAGGACACAGTTGGTGCTCTGGATAAATGCTAGATGCTTAAGTATAAGACCTGGACCTGAGACTCAGAGATTATGAACAGTTCCAGGATGCATTGAGTTCTCAAGTGAGTAGCTTCCCAGTTCCTAGGGGTTATATAAGGTAATTTTACATTACCTTGAAGTAACTAAAGTGTAGGGATTTGTTATGGCTGTTTAACCTTTGACACATTATTACTGGGCATGGTAGCACACAACATCACAGTATGTAGGTGGTGAAGGTAGGGGAGTCAGGAGAATAAGGAGGTCACTTGAATTAAAAGGCACCAGAGATACCCAAGAGCTTGTCTAAAACAAAAAGCAAAAAGGCCCCAACTAGTTAAAACAATAACATAAAGTAGCATAACTTATACTCAGGGGTTGGGATGTCTCTGGATTCTCTTAGTAGCGTTCACCCAGCTGGTAACAGAACACATATGTTCAGAAGGACCAAACATACAGAGTCCCAGAAATGAGTTGCAAATACTTATTTTCATGCCAAGCCTAACAACATACATATGAGCCCAGGGTAGAGCTCAAGTCCAAGCTCTCAAAAACTCAGAAGCCTTGCCTTTTCAGTCTCTTGTATTTTGCATGTACCTCCTTCATTCATTGGTTTGTTGCTGAGGCCGTAGCTCAGTGGTTAGAGTGATGATCTAGCAAACCAGAGGCCTGGCTTTGATCCCTAAATGGCATCACCTAAAATGAGGTCATGAAGTGCCTTGATTTCTTCATAGAGGTAAGACCAGATGTCAAAGACATCTGGGAGAGAGCTCTTTGAGAACCGTTCTGTATCCATGTTAGAAATTGGCTGATGCTAGGTCAGCCTGAAAATATACTCAGTGTTTTGAAAGTGTTCTTCTGGTATCTCTGTGTTCTGCCTATCTCCTCCACCTTTCTCATATAGCCCAGGGCTTGATCTGGATGAGAATTCCTTTGGGGGAGTATCTGGATTCTTGATCTCTGTTGAGAGAGCAGCCGAGAGAGGAGCACACGATGTTCTGAGCTGCTTATGTTACCATGTTGATCTGCAGGCTTACACATAGTGATACTGCAGTTCTCATGGACTCAGGCCAGTTCAATGTAGATCTACAAGCTTCCAGGTTCAGTACCAGACACTTACAGAACCAGTCTTGAATAGGACTGACCCCTTTGTCAAGGATTCCACCATGCCAGGAGGTGAGCATGTGATATATTGCTGTCATTGTTATTGTATTCACGGGCCCCATGGGGGCCTGTCTTGGTTTCCTGACCATATTTTTCTTCTAACTTATGTGGTCATATCCTGGTCTTTGTGTTTCTACAACAAAATACCCAAGACTGGGTAGCATCCTAAAGGCAGGAATTTACTTCTCCTGGGTCTGGGAGTTAGAAACCCAAGGTCAAGGTGCCAGCAGAGTTAGTGTTTAATGAGGTTTACTCTCTGCCATATTCTGTCATCCTCAAAGGAACCAGGGCTTCCATGGGTCTCTGGTCCAGCTGGAAATGACCAAAGTGTTACATCTCTCAGAAGGGAAACCTGAGCAGGGCTGGGAGCTGGGGCCCAGGTCTTGCCTGCTGCTGTGCCAGTGCTAATACCAGTGGCAGGGGCGGTGGCAGCGGTGGGTGGCAGGGACAACAGTTGGCAGCTGTGATGGGCAACAGGTAGGTGATGGCTGTGTTGGCAGCTGCAGGGATGGCAGGGGCATGAGCCTGGACTACCAGGCAGGTCTAAGGTCCAGCTTTGGGAGAGAATACTCTTTCCCAAAGTCTTATGGTTCAGTGAAACAGTCACTCTCAGACTCCTTTTGGTAAAATAACCTGTGCACCCTATTTCATGTAGCTATGGACTTTATAAACATTGAGGAGTGCTGTGAGATGCAGGGGTAGATGTTTCCCATTGGCTCAGTTAGGGATGCTAGTGATGCTCTATTAGCATGGGGAAGGACTTCAACTCTTTTCACTATGTGACTGATTGTCATGGTCCTCTCAGTGGGATATCATGGTTTCTTGTTCCAGAGCAGGTAGAGTTTGGCAGTGAGCTGGGCCCATTCCTACCACCCCCAATTCTGAGTTTCACGGGGTTTGAGCTTGCTCAGCCTTACCAGTTCTTCTGTACAGTGGCATGGTCCATTTGTCCCACACCTCCTCCTTTTTGTTTTATAAAGGAGAGGTGTCATTGGAGTAAATGTCTCCTATGTTGGGAATAGTTTGGTATCTAACCAAACCTGATTGGTTGTGATCTTTGCAATGCTACTCATCTGCTATTTTAGAAATTGAATAAGGCAGGGTGCCAGGAGAAGCCAGGGTCCAATGACTAGTATGGGGCCAAGGAGGGAAAGAGCCCAAGCTATCAAGGCCTTCTGTCTTCCATCCCTCTGTACTCTCGGCACTGTGTTCTGCCCCTGTCCCCAGCACTGCCTTTCCCTTCCTGCCTGGCATATGGATGCTCTGAAGGGAAGTGTGGAACTGGGACCCCTTCTGTCCTACTTCCCAACTCCCACCGGTATACCAGCTGTGCCTGGGTACACAAGAGACTGGAAACACAGCAGTCATCCTGGACTCCACTGTTTTCCATTAAGGGAAAAACATGGACTGGAGGAACCCCATTATGGACTGTGTTTTGCTTTCCCTGAGTGGTGCCCCAGGTACCCCAGCAGTGAGGCAGACATGTAGCCCAACAAGGTGGAATTTTGAATACTGGAAAGAACAAAAGCTATGGCTTCATAGATTAGAAGGAGGAAGAGATAAATAACTCAAAGATATGTGAAGTCTATGCAGTTGGTAAGAAGTGATTGTGCTAGAAAGGACCCTTTTATGGTTAGTGGACTCCATAGATGAAGAACACATGAACACGAAGAACCAACTATATTATCATTTTAACAGGTAATTAATATAAAAGAGGCAATTTGCTCACTTTTTTTTGTATTAACTCTTAAAACCTAAAGTGGCTTTTGCATCTATATCTTGGTGTGAACCAGTTTGATAGCAACATGTAGCTAGCAGCTACCTACTGGATGTTGAAGGCGCTGACCTAACGCTAGTCGGAATGGACATGATTCCAACTGGAAGAACCCAGAGCTTGAGAGGTGAGGGTTCTCTGTGGATGAGGACACCCTTGATCAGGAGAGCACTGTCTGCCAGCCCAGCCTCTGTCCTTGCTTGGGGACAGAAATCAACCCACATTAGTTATAGTTTACCTTGAGCCAGGCCCTGTGCTGAGAGCTTCACCGACATGATGCATTCTGTCCTTAGGTAGTTTGCAGGTTCTTTTATAACCTCTTAGGAGTAAGAACTTCTGAAAGTTGTCCTAGGACAGGTATTGACTAAGTGGTAATTGCAGAATTCAGAACATGTACTTTCTTGCCCCAATTCTTACCAACTGCCGGGGCTTCTTTCTCTGACCCCTTGGACACAGGGACTTGGACGCCTGCCCTCTCCCTTCTCAACTCCTTTCTTGTAGCCATAACTGCTCCTGTTTACTCAGCCTTCCTGGGGGACTCAGCTATCAAGCTAGGTCTCCCTGACTATGGAGGGAACAGGGAAGGCAGATTTAAGGGAAGTGCTTTCCTTTTCTCTTTCTAAAAGCCAGTGCTCCAAGACTCTGGCAGACTGGTAGCTAATGAACACTGGACTATGGGACTAGAAAGCACACCCGCAACTGCCTGCTTGGCTAACGGGGACATATTACACATCCCAGGAGCTTGTCCCAGGTCTCTGGGGACAGAAAGCCTCTCTTGTTAAACAGCTGGTTTAGCACATTGCCTGCCCTGTGAGGGGTACAGTGAAAAGCCCTTATGAGGAATCCTCAGGGACTGAAAGGATACTGGTGATGGGATGGATTTTGATTGGTGCAAACACTCCCAGCTGGTCTGATTGTCTCCTGGGATGGAAGAAAGGTTGGAGGAAGGTACATTGAAGATGTTGAGTTATGAGCGAGCACAAGAACCTTCGGAAGCCCTGTGGGCATTCATTGTGACAGAACATTCTTCCCTGCTCTAGCAGCATTTATGCCGCAGTAGTAAATACAATCCCCATCTTCATTTGCCTCCCTAGAGATGGCAGGAGGCAGAAGTGTAGGACACCCAAGAGGAAGTTTATGCCCTGTACTGTGATGGGAACAGAGTGAGTAGGTTCTGTATCTTTTGAGTTGAGTCACTTCATTCTGAGTTGTAGTTTTTCTACTTCTGGATCCCACTTTACAGAATTTAATGGGTGTGGTAAGAGTTAGGGTCAATGAAGGAGTAAATTGGGCAGAAACAGTAAAGAGGAAGCAGTAACTCATCTGGACTGAGATTTTGAGAAAAGCTTTATAGAGAGGTAGTCTAAGGACATGACCAACAAATGAGGAACTGAATTCTAAGGAGCTTATGAGTTACTGATGCGTGCCTCTGGGAGACAAGGTGAAGCTGTTTCTCTTCCAAGTGACTTCGCTTCAGTACTCACCATGTTGTCATCTTCCTGGATTCTGAACTTGACTCTCTAGACACTCATTTACGTTAGGTCTCAATTTATGTGCTTGTATAACCCCCATTATGTCTCCATATGGTGTTTCTTGCATTTAGATAATATGTCTGTATTGACTTGAACTGTATACAGACCCCACCCCCACAATTCATGCCCATCAGGGAACTCTGAATGTGATGTTTGAATATAGGTCCCTGCTAATATAATTAGTGAAGACAGAATCATTTTGGATCGGGGTAGACTCCATCCAATGACTGGGGTTTTTATAAGAAAGGATAAGATGTAGACACACAGGGAAAAAAAAAGTCATATGGATAGGAAGGCAGAGGTTGCAGGGATATGACTGTAAGGAACACCAGAGACTGTAGGTAACCAACATAAGCTAGGGTATGTGTGTGTGTGTGTGTGTGTGTGTGTGTGTGTGTGTGTGTGTGTGAGAGAGAGAGAGAGAGAGAGAGAGAGAGAGAGAGAGAGAGAGAGAGAGAGAGAAAGAAAGGGCACGAACACCTTTATTTTGGACTTCTGGTGTTTATTGTTTTTAGCCATCTACCTTGTAGTAATTTGTTATCATAGCCTGAGCACATAAATACTGTGAGTATCCTTGCTTCCTTTTGAGACTCTGACTTTCTTTGTCCTTTTGTGACCTGGTCTTTTTTCTTTTTTCTTTTTTTCACCAGTAGAGTTTTGAATCCAGAAGAGATACTCAACTTCCACTGTGAAATAGGCGAATGAAGGTCATTTGGCCATTAAGACACAACCACCAAGGCCGTTCACCACAGCCACTATGTAAATGAATGTCTAAGTCCTTGTCACCATAGCTTCAGTGATATGTTTGCTTTGTATAGCGTTCTACCTTTGATTCATATTTGTTTGTTTCTTTCTTTCTTTTGGTGTGCAGATGGTTGATTGAAGCCAGGGCCTGCTGGATGGTAGGCACATATTCTACCCCAGCCTTAGCCTTTTGACTCTGTGTCATTTTCTGTAGCCCAGGATTTACCTTATGTTCCTCCTGCTGTGGCCTCCCCTGAGTGATGGCGATGCAGATGTGCATCAGCACACCTAGCTGTGATTTCTCTTAGGGCTCCTTGAGGCTGCATTTGAGCTCTGCCCTATGACTAATGCAGTGTATCACCTCCGGTCATGGTTCATCTTGTATTTCCCATAATTCCAAGGTTTCAGAGTGTGCTCTGGAAAAGACTGTGAGTTGATGAGCTCCAGCATGGAAAGATATGGCTTCCTACCCAGAATTCTCCTGAGCATTATATAAGGAAATGAGCATGAGGGCTTGTAAGTGTTTGCTAATCAGAAGATAAGGTCATGACAGTGTGAGTCAAATCTACGCTCTCTATAAGATCACAAAATGGCTGGGTTTACTTGAAAGCCCAAGGGAAAACGCTCACCAGTCCTCTTTTTTGCATGGAGAGGAGCTTTTAGATGAGAACTCATTCTAAACCTCAACCACAGCTACCTTGATTCAAGGTATCTGCTGTTCAGAATGCTCTCCTACACTAGCAGCCATTTTGAGAAGATTCACATTGTAATGCTGGAGACAAATATAGCCATAAACTATCATAAACACAACCTCACAGATGTTGTAACAATACTTCCAATTATAGTGACCGGGCTTGCTTCCACTTCTGCCTAGGGATGGGGGTAACTTTAGCTCATGACCACTGTGGAAACCAGATGCCACTTTGGTGACTCCAGGGCTCTAATGTGCTAGCAGCATCAGTGGAAGGTATGGGAGGCATTTCATCATGGTTCCAGCCACAGCACAGGGGAATGCTACAGAGTTTTGAAAATGGCAGGCATTATAAGGGCATTCTTTTAGGTTAGTACAGAAAGACCAAGGTGAATGGTGGAAAAGGACCCCAGGAGGAAGTCAAATACATGTGCAGAACACTCTCTGGGGCAACCCTCCTACTTTACCCAAATAAAGAGGTGTGCTGATAGAAGGTCTCACCTCCAGAGATACAATTTTGTGAGGAGCTATTTGTATTCTGAAGATTCTAAAGCCCAGGCTGCTCACAGGGAACCAGGCAACTGCATTCAGCCTGAGATTTTATTTTTGTTTTTTTGTTTTTGTTTTGTTTTGTTTTTAGTGAGAGTAGTTTCAGAGCAAAAGGGAACCTATAGAGAAAAAAATTTGAGCACATGGTTTGAAATAAGACGGTACAGCACTTTGTCCGGCAGTCAACAGGTTTATGTTGGCCAGACCTAGACTACTTAAGAAAAAACAATTTTCTCACTTGTGGCAGAACTTGGACAGGTTTTCTCCCCTTCCTAAATTAGGAGAGTAATATCCTGTGAAAGTGTCAGTGTGACTGGCTTTAGAATCGCCATGGAAGCACATCTCTGGGTGTGTCAACAAAGGTGTTTCTGAAAAGATTTCACTGAGTAGAGAAGACGCTTGGTATCATGGCTTAGGAACCCACCTAGGTCACAGGTGACACCATTCCATGGGCCAGACCCGTGCGTTGATAAAGAGGAGCTGAGCATTAGCATTCATTGTCTCTGCTTTCTGACTGCAGATGCAATGTGAGCACTGGCTCCCACCCCTGCTGCCATGCCCTATCTGCTGTGATGGACTGCATCATCAAATCCTGAGTCAAAATACGTCCAAACCTTAAGTTATTTGTCTGGCATTTTGTCACAGCAATGTGAAAATCAACTGAAACAAAAGCACACTTTGATCAGTTTGTCGATAACAATGACTTGTGTAGACAAGAAGCCGAAGCTGTGCTTCAGGGCTCGTCCATGGTAGAAATCTGGACACCAGTTCCCAGCTAGACTTGTCAGCTCCTGAATGTACTTAAGGCACCTTATGCTCTGCTTAAGATCTGTTTATTTATTTTAATGGATACAATTTAGTTGTTCATATTTCTGGCATATAGTGTGGTAGATAATTCAGTATATATGTGCATATAATGATCAGGTTAATTAGCATTTCAATTTTAAAACATGATTGTATGTGAGTTGTAAACTTTCTCTTTTCTATTTCCTTATAGAATATATAATAAGTAATTATGTATTCTTATCATAATACAAAGAATAGTGAAACTGTTTTTTCCTATGTAACTGTATGCAATGTCCCTGTATCCTCCTTCTTCCTTGTTCCTCTTAGCATCTAGTGAGCGTTGCTATAATTTTCAATTATAGGAAATCAATTTCATAAACTTCTATATATGAATGAGTACATGATTTTTTCTGTTCTTTGCTTATTCCACTAAATACAGTGTTCCATCCAGATGACAGGGTTTCATTCTTTTATAGTGCTGAATAATATTTCATTGCATATGTATACCAGCTTTTCTTTATCCATTAATACACTTATAGACTCTTTTCAATTTATTGTTTTCAATTTATTAATCTTCTCTCTCACATATTACACAGTGACTGCAGTTTCTACTGTCTCCCTCCATCCCTTACCTCCTTCATCACCCCTCCACCTTCTCTGTTCCCATCCACTTAGATTCTATGTTAGCCATGGCTGATAGTGTTACAGAAACATGGGAACACAGATATCTTTTTAATACATAGATTTAATTTCTTTTCAACATATGCTCAGTATTGAATCATATGGGAGTTCTTTCTTCCCTCTTCATATTTTAGTTAGCATAATGGATATTTTATACATACCCATCACTGCACTCTTTTGGTATAATGGTAGTACTTTTTTGAGAAAACATATTGTTCTTCAGCATGGGTGTGCTGGTTTACATTTCACAGGTGTCAAGACTCTAAACAGTAGAGGGGATCTTTAGGAGGCCCAAAGGATGGCGACTTTAGACTCTTCCTTTAGTTTTCAGTGTCTCAGGATGTCTATTATTCACCCAGAGGGCAGAAAAGTCCTAGGGAGACTATGAGGATGCCCAGTAAATGCAGTGGGCCACCAGCTCCAGCAGAGCACACCATTCATGCACCCTTCAGCAAGACTCCCTGGTGCTGAGGACAAGTAAAATGTCATTAGCATCATCAGTACAATTGATATCAGTACCCTTGACTTCAGTAACCTTGACATCAGTCCCCACGACTTGTACCCTTGGCATCAGTACCCCTGACTTCAGTACCCTTGATATCAATACCCTTTACATCAGTACCATTGTCATCAGTACCCTTGACATCATCTGTACCCTTGACATCAGTCCCCATGACTTGTACCCTTGACATCAGTACCCTTGACATCAGTATCCTTGATATCAGTACCCATGACTTTAGTACCCTTGACATCAGTACCCTTGACATCAGTATCCTTGACATCAGTACCCATGACTTCAGTACCCTTGACATCATCTGTACCCTTGACATCAGTATCCTTGACATCAGTACCCATGACTTCAGTACCCTTTACATCAGTACCATTGTCATCAGTACCCTTGACATCATCTGTACCCTTGACATCACTCCCCATGACTTGTACCCTTGACATAAGTACCCTTGACATCAGTATCCTTGACATCAGTACCCATAACTTCAGTACCCTTGACATCAGTACCCTTGACATCAGTACCCTTGACATCAGTACCCATGACTTCAGTACCCTTGACATCAGTGCCCTTGACTTCAGTACCCTTGACATCAGTACCCTTGACATCAGTACCCATGACTTCAGTACTCTTGACATCAGTACCCATGACTTCAGTACCCTTGACATCAGTATCCTTGACATCAGTACCCATGACTTCAGTACCCTTGACATCAGTACCCTTGACATCAGTATCCTTGACATCACTACCCATAACTTCAGTACCCTTGACATCAGTACCCTTGACATCAGTACTCTTGACTTCATTACCCTTGACATCATCTGTACCCTTGACTTCAGTACCCTTGACATCAGTGCCCTTGACTTCAGTACCCTTGATATCAGTATCCTTGACATCAGTACCCTTCTTCCTTGAGAAGAACCAAGGTAGATAAAACTGGGGAGAAGTTAACTTCCTGCATTCCAATGCTCTTTTGCTACTGGGAAGAAAGACTCATGTCATAATTGTCTCTGACAGAAGCAATCCTCCCAAACCAGTTGGGTGATGGCTCAGATGGTAAAGATACTTGCCACTAAGCCTGATGATTTGCATTTATCCTTAGGATCCACAGGATTGAAGGAGAGAATGAACACCTACAAGTTGTCCTCTGATCTCCACATATGGGACACGTACCCCTCTTCCACAAACAAAAATGTAACTTAAGAAATCAATCAATCAATCAAACCAGTGCTAACCATTTTTGATAGAGCAATCAGTTTTTAAGTTTTTTTAATTGTAAATAATCCTATGAAACAAATGATATAAATCTGTTGAGATGTTGCTGGTTCCTCTTGGCAAGTGCACTTGAAAGTCGTTTCAAACTGATGATAGTTGACATGCCTCTCTGTGCACATGTGCTCCTGTGTGTATATGAAAACATATTAATAGGAACATTACTATTGCTTTAAATGCTTTGCTTATGTCCATGTTATGTAACTGTGATGCCTCTTTTTCACCACATTAATTTTAATCAAATTGCTGGTGGTGGCATGAACTTGCTCTACATTGAAGAGTCCACTTACCATTGACATGTTTTGAGACTACTGTTGAGAATATTATCACTGACATATTTTCTTTTTCTTTCCCTTCCTCCCTATCCTTCCCTCCATCTCTCCCTTACTTCTTCCCCTTCTCTCTTCTTTTTGAGACAGGATCTAATTATGAACTGGAACTTACTAGACCAGGCTAGTCTTGAACTCACAGAGATCTACCTGCCTCTGCCTCCTCAGTGCTGGGGTTGAAGGTGCGAGCTACCTTGCCTGGCTCAATATGACTCTTTTTAAAGAAAAGAGTGATTTAGTTTTATTTTGTGGCCATAGGAAAGCTTTCAACAGTAATTCTCATTTTCTTTTTAACACTGACTGTGAGGACATGCAGAGTGGACTGTGGACTTACTCAGGTGCCTTCCAGAGGATTGGTCTCTCAATTTGCTAATTGAGCTTTCCCCTTGAATCAACTGTAGTTTCTCTGTCTTTTCTTTCCTGTGCACCACCATATGTCTGGGTCCTGTGAAGAAGAAAGAAGGTGTTTGGTTCCTTAGAGCTAGAACTACAGGTGAGTGTGAGCTGCCGTGTGTGTGGGGAATTGAACTCAGGTCCCCTGGAAGAGCAGCAAGTGCTCTTAAGTTCTTAGCCACAACCTTGCCCTCTGCTTCTCTCTTTAAGAAAAAAAGCTGTGTGTGAGTATGTGCAAGTGTGTGTGTGTGTGTGTGTGTGTGTGTCTGTGTTATACATACATGTGTATTTGCAGGTACCCACAGAAGCCAGGTATTGGCTTCTCTGGAGCTGAAATGGATCCATCTGGGTGCTGGAACTGAACTCTAGTCCTCTAGAGTAGCAGCAAGGACTCTCACCTTCATAGCTCCAACTCTATTCTTTTCCTGTGTGTTTCGCACACACTCTTTATTCAATTTATCATGCAGTGATATAGTATTCATCTTTGTATGTCCGCTTCTGTTCAGGCAGAGTTGTGAATAGAGAACTATTGTAATACTTTCCTTTAAGCTTTGGATGGAGAAAACGGCAGTATTTAGAACCTGTGGACGGGGACTGGAGTCATGGCTCTTTGGCTAAGATTTAGTACGTGATGCTCTTGAGAGCACACATGTGGTGCAGCTCCCACCTCCATGTAACTCCAGCTCTAGGAGATCCAATACCTCCTTACGACCTCCAAAGACACCCTCATACATATGTGTGCCTGAAGACACACACACATACTCTCTCTCTCTCTCTCTCTCTCTCTCTCTCTCTCTCTCTCTCTCTCAACATAAAATAGTCTACAAGCTTGTGTTAAATATATAGTTTATATAGTTCTTTATCCTAACTCTCCCTACATTGCTCCACTTTATAAAGGAATCTGCTGTGGAATCTTAGCTGTTTTCTGTAATGTTTCTATGATGTCTACACAAAATATATGTAATGTTATTTTTTGGTGTTACATAATCAACTATCATGTTTTCTCCTTTCAATCTTCCTGGCTCCTGATCGGATTATATAGCAATCTGGTGACAAGTCCAAAGGCAGAGAGACACTGTTACAAGTCTGTAGATAGCTCACAGCCCAGTCAGGTAGTATAGTTTTTTTTTTTTTTTTTTTTTTTTTGTTTTTCCACATGAGTTTTGTTTTGCTTGTGGTTTATCATTTCCTCAGGTTTTTCATTAATTTCCTATTCGCTTATTACAAGAAAAACATTCTAAACACAATAGCAGATATATCAAATAGTAGTAGTACATATTATAAGTGCTTAAGTAGATTAGATAAAATCGGTGCCTATTCTATCTATCTATCTATCTATCTATCTATCTATCTATCTATCTATCTATCTATCTATTTATTTTTCCGGAGAATTCTTTTTTAGAGTGTGATAGTCCGAGTTTGGCTCCAGTTGGCTCTCCAGGCTGAGTACACATGAAAAATTTTCTCTGCCACTTCCCGGTGTTTGTGTTTTTATTCCTAAAAACATTTTCCCCAATCACAGTCTTTTTCTTGCTAAGGCACTTCCTTTAGTAGCTCCCAGGGGAAGGAGTCTGAGAGGTAAGCATGTTTTGGGGCTTTGCATGGACATAAATCTGTCTACTTTCCCTCTGATCTGAGTGATAATTTAGAGTTCTTTGTGTGTGTGTGTGTGTGTGTGTGTGTGTGTGTGTGTGTGTGTGTGATATTTCCTGATATGTTCCCATGTAGCCCAAGCTGGTGAGTTTGCCTCAAAGAAGATGGCCTTGAACTCCTGATCTTTCAGTTTTTACTTCCAAACTTCCGGGATTACAAGTGTGTGGCATACTTGACTTGCTATAAAATTCTTTCATTATGAATTTTCTCACAAATGTCCCGACTGTGCTCCACTGACTGCACAATCAGTGTTGATGCTGAGAGGTCTGATCCTTTCTCTGCGCCTCCCTGCTCCGTGGCCTGTAATCTGGTTCTAGAGGTTTTTATACTTTGTTTGCCTCCAGGGTCTTGAAATTTCAGGATAATCAGTTCTATGGGAGCCCCTCCTGTCCCATTTGCACATGGGTTCTCTCCATCCCTAGGGTCCTTTCCTTCCTCCCATTTCTCTTTGGCTTTAGTTGTCTTTGTTAGGACAGTCTTCTTGCTTGATCATCATTTCAATTTTGTGTTTTTCTTTCTTTATGTGAAGATTTTACTCTCGTCTGTTGTGTCCGGCCCTGCCTTGTCTTCTCCTCTCCTCCCCTCCCCTTTCCTCCCCTCTCCTCTCCTCTCCTTTCCTTTCTCTTCTTTAAATAGTGTCTTGCTATATAGCTGTACCTGGCCTGGGAGTTGCTCCATAGATCAGATTGGCTTTGAACTCATGGACTTGTAGCTGTCTCTAGAGTGCACCACCATGCTTGCTATGAAATTTTTCTATTTGAACAGTCCTGGTTTTCTTTACTCTGATACTTAAACTACTATTAACATATTTTAAAGACAGAAAGGCCTTATTTAACATATTTTAGCTACAGAAAAATCTCTCCTCTACTTCCTTTCTATAGCCTTCTTTCTCATTTTATGGGTGCAATGTTTTACCCCTTTTCAGTAACTAATCAGGGTTCACACTTTCTTGCTTGTATGTATGTGTGTATATATATATATATATATATATATATATATATATATATATATATATATATATATATATATTTGTGACAAGTTCTCTCTATGTAGTGCTGGCTGTTCTGGAACTTACTCTATTGACTATGGTGGCCTCAAACTCACTGAGATTCACCTGCCTCTATCTCTTCAGTGCTGGCGTTAATGATGTGGGCCATCACATTCAGCATCAAGGTCATTTTAAAACTCAGCCCTTTGGGCAAGCAAGATGGCACATTGTGCAAAGGTGTTGTGGTGGCTTGAATAGCAATGGCCCCAAAGACTTATGTTTTGAATGCTTGGCACATACATAGTGGCACTATTAGGAGATTTGACCTTGTTGGAGAAAGTATGTCACTGTGGGGGTAGGCTTTGAGATCTCCTGTCCCCAAGCTATGCCTGGTGTGGCAAACAGGCTTTTTCTGCTGAAAACTCTCAGCTCCTTCTCCAGCACCATGTCTGCCTGCATGCCGCCATGCTTTAGCTGTGATGATAATGGACTAAACCTCTGAAACTGTAAGTAGTCCCAATAAAATGATTTCCTTTTTAAGAGTTGTCATGGTCATGGTGTTTCTTCACAACTATAAAACTCAAGACAGGCATTTTCCACCAAGCCTGTTGGCCTGAGTTTGATTCCCAATACCCATGTGATAGAAGAAGAGGACCAGCTCCTCCCTCAAGTTGTCTGTCTTCTAGTCTCTAGATGCTGCAGAATGCATCTTCTCACACATCGTCTGATACAATAAATTAATGTGAAAAAGTTAAAGTCACTTTTTGTTACATTTTCCATAGCCTTATCTCAGTTTTCTGAAATTTAAAAACATGTTTGTTTCAGTTCTTTTTGAAAGACCTGAAGACTTGAAGAACTATTTCAGACTTTTTGAAAAAGTCATGATGACGATTTTTCTTGACTACTCAATGATCTTCTTCTTCTTCTTTTTAAAAAAAGATTTATATATTTATTATATGTAAGTACACTGTAGCTGTCTTCAGTCACCCCAGAAGAGGGCATCAGATCTCATTATGGATGGTTGTGAGCCACCATGTTGTTGCTGGGAATTGAACTCAGGACCTTCAGAAGAGCAGACAGTACTCTTAACCACCAAGCCATCAATCTGTTCCCCCCTCCCCAATGATCTTCTACCATCCATGTTCAAATGGTGCCACATTTGGAAGCTGCCTCACCCTACCCAAGTGTGTATGCATGTGTGTGTGTGTGTGTGTGTGTGTGTGTGTGTGCATGTATAAATTGCTTACCAACCAATGGGGATCATTCCAGGGACTCAGCCTGATCTCTGGAAGATGTAGAGTTTGTGTGCATTTTTTTTCTAGAATGCTGTGGTATGAAGTGGTCTGAAGGTGACAGCTCAGTTCGATATCTGCACTGGCTCTCCACTGTGTTTCTGAGGCTGGGATGCCTCTGAAAGGGCTTGTTGCATCAGACAGAGGATGGAGAGGGAATGACTACCTGGCTGCCCCCGTGAAGGAGGACCTTTCATTCATTTCTGTACTTCATCCTGCATTCAAGTGCTAAGTGTCTCTCCCCTACTCAAGGGCTCTGTGAGGGAAGCTCTGCTAACCTCTTGTGATTTTCCTTCTCCTGTCTGCTGGCACCAGGCTTGGGGTGTCTGCTCTGCTCAGTTCTAAAATCGGTAAAATCCTCTTTTTAAAAAAAATTAATAGATATATTCTTTATTTACATTTCAAATGTTATCCCCTTTCCTGGTTCCCCCCACAAATCCCCTAACCCATCTCCCCTTCTACCCTTCTCTTGTTCACCAATCAACTCACTCCCGATTCTCTGTCCTGGTATTCCCCTACACTGTAGCATCGAGCCTTCAAAATCCTCTTCTGAAATCTTCTCTGTCCTCCTTGTCTTTGTCCTTGTTTTCCTCATGCTTCCCTCGTTTTAGGGATGTCATGAGAAGGACAAAGGTAAAATAAATCAAGCACATTTACCTGGGAATCTGCTTCAAAGTTCCCAGTGATGATATCACCATTTAGATTTTTAAATAAAAAATTTCTGAAGTATAATATTACTATAATGATCCATTGAGGCATAGTCTATACATATGTACATATAGAAAGTTCTGTGTGCATTTTAGATGTATGTAGAAATACATACAGCCTCATAGCCACCAGTATTAGTATATACAGTATTTTTATTGCTTTTTAAGTTCTTTACTGCCCCAAAGATTCAACCTCCTAATTCTTGGTTCACCATACCTCTGATATATATCCTGTAACCATAGATCATAAATGTATTATTTTTGCTTAAACACTGTTAAGAGAACTTATCTAAGTTATGAAAATATAAAAGATTCAAAAGCCCCTTTTTCTTGTTTTGAAAAAACTAACAGGATTTAGAAGAAATATGCAGAATGCTGCTTTTTTTCTATAAACCAAAATATGCTTGCCAATATTAATAATTTTTAAACCAACTCATATATTATTAGAAGTTGAGTAGGGGACAGATATTTTTCTAGGAGTGGAAAGATGAAAGGTAGTTCATGGAGCAGGGTGTGGGTGTGACAACAGAACATACTGGAGGTGCCCACTGTATACCCTTCCCTTTGTAGAGGTTGGCACCTACAGAGCAATAATTGCGTACCTTTGAGGCACGCTACTGGTTTCATGTCCAAGAACCCTTTCCTACTCAAGGATCGAAGGACTGTGCTCTACAGGAACACACGGAGGACAGATCGGTGGCTCATTCAGATGCTCTTTCTCTAACACGTCAACGATACCAATCCAAGACCAGCTAGTAGCTCAGTAGCAGTAGACACAGCAGTTGCAGAGAGATCTAAATCTACAATTCCTTTTGAGTGTTCCCCATTTCTTCCACATACAAACAAATCCAGGGCCTGAACTGTCCCTAGAGTCAAAGCTTTAGAATTTAAAAATATAGAACCTTATTTGTTTACCTTTATATTTATTTTAGATTGTGTGCACAGTGGAAGAAGATCAGGAGTATATAGCTGCTATAATGAGCTTGTGGAGGACAGGGGACCTGGAACTGAACTCAGGTTGTCAGGTTTGGCAGCAGGCATCCTTACTGATTGAGCCATCTTGCTGCCCCCACCCCACTTTAAAGCTGGACTTTTGATAACATAAATGCCCTTTAGAGTTAGTATGCATTCTTAATGGATATGAAGCATGAAGGCACTAAGTGGAAAGCAGAGAGGAGAAACCATTTCCACCATCCCAAACACTTAAACCTGGTTGAAGAAAGACCAATAACCACACCCAGGTTGTCTTGGAAAAAAAATGGAGCAATTAAAATCCACTTTATACATGAACCTACATCCCGATTTTTTTCCCCGTAGCTCTAAAAAAGAAACATAGTTGGAAATTTAATATTTTAATTGATTCCTAAGATTTCTGATAACTTTGAACAGCAATAAAGAAACCAGCTAGGTTGCTACTGATGCAATATTGTAGAGCACAGGGCAGAATAACATATTCTGAGAATGAAGAGTCGGTAACACCGATTTGGCTGTAGTTGAGTTGCAAGATCACTGGGTCCTAGAACTTTTACTTAGTTTCGTAAAAAATATCTAAGTCTATTTGGTGAGTTGTGGGGTTTGAGGCATTCCTATAGTTAAGAGTAGAGACTTTGGTACCCCTAGGAAAATGTACTCTTGCCCAGGTTTTAGAGCCTGGGGGGTGGTGATCACTATTGCCAAAATGGCCCCTAACAATTATGTGTTTTAAGGGTGAATTTCTGCTTTCATGGGAGGGGGCAATGACAAGTGATGAGTTTGATTCATCTTGTTCAAGCTACGTGGTACTCTGTACACTATTAGTTCACAGCAAGCATGGGATTAACACTAGAGTATTAATTAATTAAACTGCAGGAACCTGGTAATTCTAGTGCAGTTTGGACAAGGAACATTCCCCTGTTATCCTAGGTAGAAGTAGCATTTGTTTAGGTTTTTTTTTTTTTTTGGAAGGGGTATAGGGGGGAGGATATATAACATGAAACCATTCCAGGCTTTTTAGTGTGTATCATTCATTCTTGGGGCTAGTGAGATGGCTCAGTGGGCAAAGGCACTTGCCACTAAGCCTGAATCAGTTCCTCAGAATCCGCATGATAGAAGCAGAGAACTGACTCCTGTGAGTTGCCCTCTAAATTCCATATGAACTGGTGTGTTTATATCCACACATATACATGCACAGAAAGACAAATAAAGGTAAAAAGGTATTTAAACAGCAAGTGACTCATTTTAAATTCACAGCTTTTGAATTCCTTCACATTATCACATAGCTATATACCCAAATATTTCATCGTCTTGAACTAGAACTCTGTGTCTTAGTGTTCTATTGCTGTGAAGAGACACCATGACCACAGCAACTCCTATGAAAGAGCCATTCAGTTGAGGGTGGCTTCTAGTTCACAGATTTAGTTCTAACCATCAGAGCAGAAAGCATGGTGGCTCACAGGAAGACGTGATAGTCAGAGAGGTAGCTAGCTGAGAGTTCTACATCCGTATCAGTGAGCAACAGAAGAGAGAGCCACTGGGCTTGCATGGAGCACCTTGGAACCTCGAAGCCCAGTACCCGTGACACACTTTCTCCAACAAGGCCACGCTTACTCTAACAAGGCCACAGGTCCTAATCTTTTCCAATAGTTCCACTCCCTGTGAACCTACAGGGCCCATTCTGCCCGCCCCTCCTGCCAGCTCCCAGCTCTCAACATCTTTCCTCTCTCTAGGTGTCCGGCTCCTCTAGATCTTTCACACAGGTGAAACTCATACAGTGTTTGTCCCAGCATCCTCTCACTTTTCCTCAGCCTCGTGTCTTCAGAAGTCACCCACACGGCAGAAGTTGTAGACTCTCGTGCTGTCTTAAGGATGAGTGGTGATCTCTTTGGATGTATGCACCACTCTTGTAATTCAGTCATCGTTCATGAGCATTTGGGTTGATCCCATACTTTACACTTTGAGCAATATGTAAAAGCCAGTCTGACACCTCACTTCTTTTTTTTTTTTAATTTATTGATATATTTATTTACATTTCAAATGATTTCCCCTTTTCTGGACCCCCACTCCCCAAAAGTCCCATCAGTCCCCTTTCCTCCCCCTGTTTTCCCATCCAACCCTTCCCACTTCCCTGTTCTGGTTTTGCACTATACTGCTTCACTGAGTCTTTCCAGAACAATGGGCCACTCTTCCGCTCTTCTTGTACTCATTTGATGTGTGGATTATGTTTTGGGTATTCCAGTTTTCTAGGTTAATATCCACTTATTAGTGAGTGCATACCATGATTCACCTTTTGAGTCTGGGTTACCTCACTTAGTATGATGTTCTCCAGCTCCATCCATTTGCCTAAGAATTTCATGAATTTTGTTTCTAATGGCTGAATAGTACTCCATTTTGTAGATATACCACATTTTTTGCATCCATTCTTCTGTTGAGGGATACCTGGGTTTTTTCTAGCATCTGGCAATTATAAATAGGGCTGCTATGAACATAGTAGAGCATGTATCCTTATTACATGGTGGGGAATCCTCTGGGTATATGCCCAGGAGTGGTATAGCAGGATCTTCTGGAAGTGAGGTGCCCAGTTTTCGGAGGAACCGCCAGACTGATTTCCAGAGTGGTTGTACCAATTTGCAACCCCACCAGCAGTGGAGGAGTGTTCTTCTTTCTCCACACCCTCTCCAACACCTGCTGTCTCCTGAATTTTTAATCTTAGCCATTCTGACTGGTGTAAGGTGAACTCTCAGGGTTGTTTTGATTTGCATTTCCCTAATGACTAATGAAGTTGAGCATTTTTAAAGATGTTTCTGACACCTCACTTCTTTTTGGGTATATCCAAAGGGAAGCCAGTAGATCCTATAGCAAATCTATATTTAGAGCCAGTGCTAAGCCACACTGCTTGGTAGAGTAGTGATGCCATTCACATTTTCAGTGCCAGAGCAGTGGTTCTGATTTCTCAGTATTTTTCACCAATACTCCTTCTTCTTGTCATTGCTCTGATATAATGGGCACACAGTGATGTCTTGCTCTCATGTTTATTTGTATTTTGTAAGTGATTTCTGGCATTAGGCATTGGTTATGTAATTATTATAAATCTGCATGTGTCATTTAGAAAAAAAGGTAACTCAAATCTGTTTGAGTTGGCTTTTGCTGTTGTTTAGTTATAGCAGCTCTTTATATGTTCTGAACCACAATCCCTGGCTACCTGCAAATGTTTTCTTCTATTCTGTGACTTCTTCTACTCCTTTAATGCTGTCCTTTGATGAACAGAGTTATTTTATTTTTTTAAACAGTTTCTGGTTGTTGTCTGCACTTTCAGCAACAGCTCATTCCTAACCACTATTTTCTTAATTTTCTCTCTAGTTTGCTCATGGTTATTGAGCAGACATGGAACTGAGTTTCATGTTTCCCTTTTTGCTGTATGGGGGTAATAAATCTTGTAGGGATTTGTGAAGATTAAAATTCATGCTTAGGAGATGCCTTTACAAGACACAGATGCTCAATAAATGGTAACTATTACTATTATTATTATTAATACTAATTGACTTTCTATTAGCATTCTGTGTTAGATAACCATTTAACAAAAACCTAGGCCAAACTTTAAGCTCAGGGAATGGGAGCCCAAAAGCTTGACTCAGAGTTAAACTAGGCTGTGATATTTTTCTTGTGACTGTGAACAAATCTTCCTAACTATAGCCTGCTTTTTGCCCATTTGAAAATTGGGCACCTTAAGGTCTGACCCTGGCCATCTCTGCACAGACAGAAGCATAGGGGGTGGTCCCTATTCCCACAACTAGGGATTAAAGTTAGGAGCACTAAAGGCAGATGGCTGGACTCAAGTGTGGTGACCGCAGTTACCAGCTGTACAAGCTGCTTCTCCTGTGTGCCTAAGCATCTTCACTTACAAAAAGTGATTATAGTGCTACCTTACAGGAGTGCCATTGGAGGGTGAAGTGAATTAAGACGTGTATGTAAAGCATTCAAGTCCCCCACCCTGTAGCTTGAGAAGTCAATCCTTACTGTCATGATCATTCTAGCTCCCATACTTATGCTGCTGCTTTGCAGTGGGAAGTCTACAGACCGCCTTAGAAAATCATTTATAATTCCTCTCATATCAAGTGAATGGAGTCTTTGAAAGCAAAAAGAAGTCTCCATCTACAGTCTCCAAACCCCGCCTTGGGAGTGCTTCCTCTGTCTCCTGCCTGCAGTGACACCACCTGGAGGGGAGCCCCCTCCCCAGCTCCAGCAACAGGCCTGCTGGAGAGCCAAGCAGATGTTTCTGCTCTGCAGACCCAGGCGTTTCCTCTCCTCAAGCAGCACATGCCTGTGCAGTCAATATCTGGGAACCTGCTGCTTCACAGTAGGGCTGAGGACTAAACTGGTACTTTACTACAAAATCGTAATAAAGCAATTTGAATTGCTTTTCATCCTCTCTGCTCTTAACGGCTTTTAGGTTCATATGAGACCAATCAATTAATCCTGCTTCGGAGTTACAGGAATGGGGTGTTTTCCAGCTCCTCACTAGGAGATGGGCCTGTAAGAGAGATTTTCCAGCCTCTTCCCTGGAGATCTCTCAGTTTGGCATCTGGGGCATTGATGTCTGAGGTGTCCACACGACTGGTTCCATCTTCTCAGAGTCTGGCAAGCTCCCCAGGAGCTAACAAATGGCCTCTTAGCCCAAAGACAAAGCTTGATTGTGATTCTGCTTGGAGAGAGCCAGTCTCCTGCCTGTGCACTTACTTCCTTCAATCTCAGGTTTCTGTCTGGGAGAGTTAATCAGGTAGAAATGACGACTCATTCGGATGGAAACTGAGAGGTAAATCTTGAAAAGGAGACACTTCATTTCTTCCTAACCTAGTTCGAGGGAGTTCCCTGGAAGCTTTCTCCCTCCCCTTAAGGAAGTTCTCTTGAACTCCAGCATCTCTAGGACAGTGATGGACACATGTAGTAGACAGGTCTCAGAGCTTAACGGTTGATGGGAATGCAGACAGAGATGGACTAGCACTTGGAAAGGGCGCAGGCTCCGAGAGCATGGCTTGTTTCTTTTCTTCTCATTGACCACTTTCATTTTAGGAATTCATTGCTTAATTAACAACAAATGCAGTGTCTTAAGACCAAAGGACAAATGACTAATTGGTAACTAGAACAGACTGAAAGTGGTTAGACGAGGGTCCTGATAGAGAATCTACCCAGACAAATTGGTGCTGGCACACATGAATGTGCCCCTTTGACCGCCCCCCCCCCCAGCCATGGATTCAGCATAGGGCATGTCTCCATCTCACTAGATTTCCCCTAGTTGCCTCAAGATCTCAAGCACAACCTGTTTAGACATTTTCCATTTGTAGAAAAAATTTTTTTCTAGGCTGTTAAAAATATTGACTTTGACAGCTTTAAAATGATGGCCTCAAAAATTGGAATAATTTTCCTTCTGGAATTAAGATAATGCAGGCATTTCTGCTGGCAATGACAAGGACAGAGAGGGTTATATAAATCCCAGATTTGAGGGAGCAGGAGCATTAGCATAGACTGGTCTGCTGAAGATATCCAGAGTGGTCGGTCACCTTCTCCTGTAAATGAATCTTTATGTCTCTCCCAGGCAGGCCCAGTGTCTGAGCTATTTTGGGAACTCCTCTTGGATCCAATGATTTGGTGAAGGCCTTAGATTCTGGCTACACTTGTGCAAGAGACATGAGGAGCCCAAGGAAAAATCAGCCACTGTCTGGCTGTTGTGTATTTACCCGAGAGTTCTCTCTTCAAGCTCCCTCCTGGGTCTCGGTCCCAGCTAGTCAACACAGAAGGCATTCAGGTCTGCTCAGTGCTCCTGGCCCAGGCCGAGCATGCTCTGCCAGATTCCAAACACACCTGCTAAAGCAATTCCTTTCTTCTGGCTCTCTGCTCACATTTACAGCTAGAACTAAAGTCACAATTCTGGTTCATAGCATTTCTCTGCCGCCTAACTAGAGCATCTGTCCACTCCATTCCTCAGTAGCTCTGAGCAAGATACTGCCTCAAAAGAACTGAATCAAAAGAGAGCTTAGCCTAAGCCCCGAGGTGTTGGTGATGGCTGAGAAATGACTGAGTGACGCTCCCAAGCCACAGGGACAAATACAAGTAATGGCTTCCCATTTGGGGTCTCCTTCCTCTTTGGTACCAGGTACATGTACACTTATAAAAATTAATCATCCCTAACTGATTTTTGAAGTATCACCATGTTTCATAGAAGAAACAGAAGCAAAGTTAGAAAAACTGACCAATTTTCTCTAGACTGCTGACCATTGACTGATCAGATGATCCTAAGTCTGTGGTTTATCACCTCCATATGATAGATGATACCTTAGTATAGGGGTAAGGGACAGAGCCAGTCTTCTCAGTGGATTTAAGAAGGTGGAAGACACTGGAAATGACCAAGGACTCTCAAGTAGGTAGCTTGAGATGGTCATAAATTCATGCCAGCCTCAGTACTGGGGATGCTTGGAATTTTGAGATTGAAAGGCATATGAAAAGGTATTTAGTATTTTTTTTAATAAACACGGAATGATTGCAAGCTTTAAGGACATAGCAACATGCGCAGGGTATTATCAACTTGACAAAACCCTGGAGTCACTTGGGAAGAGGGAACCTCAACTGAAGAATTGCCTAGTTTAGATTGGCCTGTAGGTACACCTATGGAGTAATGTCTTGATTGATGATTCATGTGGGATGGCCCAGCCCACTGTGGTGTTGGCGTCCTGGGCTGTACAAGAAAGTTAGCTGGCATGAGAAAGGCAGGGAGCAGGCCAGAAATCTGGCCCTCAAATAGTATCCTTCTATGCTTCTTGCCTCCATATTTTTGCCTTGAGTTCCTACTCTGACTTTCCCCAAGGATGAACTATGACCTGGTAGGATAAGTCAGATAAACTCATTATTTCTCAAGTTTCCTTTGACTGATGTTCTGTCACAGCCACAGAATGAAACTGGGACAGAGGGGACTCTCAGCCAGGGAGAACTGCGACTGTAGGACTTCTTGGCATTGTGTTCATAATTTTTTCACATGTCACAATTGCAGTAGTGTATCAGTGTACAGCAGAGGCCAGGAAAGCCACTGACTATCCTAGGATGTTCTGGACAGTGTACCTCTCTCCATGTCAGCACAAAAGAACTATCTAGTTTGGTATTAGCAGGAGTGTGAGGTTGAGGAATGACTGCTCACTCTGTTTTCACAGCTGTAACCAACACACCCAAGGTAACACTGGAGAGCAATACTTGGGCTCACAGTTTCAGAGGGTTTAGCTCATGTTTGTTTGACTCCATGTTCTTAGGCAGAACATCATAGCAGTAGGAGTGAATGGTAGATAAGTTTCTTCAACTCATCCAGTTAGGAAGCAGAGATCAAGGAAGGGCCAGGGGACCAGCTATGGCTTTAAAAAGCATGTTCCCAATGATCTCTCTTTCTCCAGTTATACCCCATCTCTCAACTTTCCAATACCTCCTCAAATAACACCAAGATTTGGAGACCAAGTCTTCAGCACACAAACCTTTGTGAGACATTTCATATTCACACCATACAAAGAACTTTGATGTAGGGGAAGGTATGATGACAGAAACACTGATACTGGGGGTATTCTTCACCAGGTTCTTCACTATTCCAGTCAAGAAAAAGAGGTGCAGAGTGGCAAGCCACTAGCCTCTGGTTACACAGAAAGATTATGGTAGAGCTAGATCTATATTCCACTGTACACAAATATATAACATGTATAATATCAAATGTTAATCCTAATGCAATAAGGATCACGACTGTAATATAGACATAGAACTGTGTGACGAGAAAAAATGTCCATAGGTGTTATCATCAGGAATGGTCACATTGCTTTTCACATGTAGTTACAAGAGATCGGAAGGGGAGACACTGTTTGCATGTAATCCCCATGTAAAACAACTGTGATGAAGAAGAGAATAAATTAGGTACAGAGAGAATAAGCTAGCTCAAAACCTTGCCAGAAAAAATGGTAGAGCATCTCCTCAGAGCCTGCTCCTTCTCCCTTTTTAAATCAAGGCCTTTGGAATGATCAGTCAGGAATCTGGTTCTTTCTGGGAGGAATGAAAGACTGTTAATGAAATTGTGATACAGCACACATGGTAGGAGGTGCTTGTCTAACACATAGGAAGTCCTGGGTTTGAACCCAGAGTAGCATAAACTGAGCATGGTGGTGCATGCCTGAAATACTAGAATGTGGGAGGAAGTGGAGGCAGGAGGATCAGGCATTCAAGGTTATCATTGGCTATATAATGATTCCCAGGCCAGTCAGAGCTACTGAAGACTGTCTCATGATAAAAAATGGGTGAAGAAAAGTACTGGTGTTATAGCACCTAAAGGAGTAAAGAGCTCATGTCCAGGCACGGTGGAAGAAGAGACCCAACTGCTACAAATTGTCTACACACACACACACACACACACACACACTCACCAAATCAATAATAGTAACATTAACATTTCTGCCATTACTTGTGAGCTGCTCGTGCTGGCCGTGGGGACACTTTCATTACGTCACCTGCTGCTGCACTGGCCTCGTATCTCAAGTCCATTGCCATGAAGAATCTGCTCCTGCGGATTCTGGGTTGGATGTATAAACTGCTTGACAATTTCTGGGGGATAATTAAGCATTATGTATGATGAGCCACCCTTTGATAGAGCGATTTTACCCGTTGGCATCTGTCCTAAGAAAACAATCAGAGTTGCAGATAGATTTATGCACAGCGATATTACGGTAATAATAATGGCTGGGATTTATCAAGCTCCTGCCATATGCCAGACTCCATGTTAAGTGCGTTTGACATGCAGCGTCTTATTTAACCCTCATAACAACAGGACGAGGTATGTATGACTCTCATCTCCATGTAGATACAGGGAGGCTGAGGCTTAATCTTAGTGGCTTATCTCGGGCCACCTGGATTTGTGATACTAGGGATATAAAGGTAGGCAGACTGATTTCCAGAGTTTCTTCAATGTAAATCCCATAAGTTATAACTTTATTGGGGGAAACTCAGGAGGAACCTAGAGGTCCAATTTTAATGTGCTTCAGTTGGTGAACTGTGTCCCACTTATTTTATTTATTTATTTATTTATTTATTTATTTATTTATTTATTTATTTATTTATTTATTGCTTTTTAGGACTGAAGTTAAACCAGACTATGCTTTTCTTAGGTGAAAGAAGACGCTGAATTTGCTTAGTGTCTGTCCAGATGGTTCACACTCAAGCAGAATATTATTTAGAGCTTAGCTATGGTCATTGAAGGAAAACACAGTGGACGGGAAACCACAGACCCTCAGTTTGAGGCCTGGCTGGGCTACATCCTAGTCCAGCCTTGGATGAACCACCAAACCTCATTCTCTGCATCATTAAAGTAGAGAAGTGATGTTTAGTTTGTGGTGTTGCTGTGGGGAGTCTGGGAGTCTCTGATGTACACAGTAAGCTTTGGCAGCACACAGTAGGCTTCACTAAGTTACAGGCAGGTGAATAGACTGAGGTGGAGGCCTTTATAAGCTCAGACCCTGAAGGGGACATCTTGCTGCTGTCTGTGGATTGAGGGTCTTACCACACTCAGGACAGTGGGCAGTAAGGAAACCTTGGGCATCTTATAGGATAGTATCAGTAGGCACATTAGTCATGGGAACTGATATAAACAGAAAAAACCCATAAAGTTATTTCAGAGACATATATGCTCAGGCTTGGGGAGAGGGGTTTTCCTCTGAAGAAGAGGGTGAAGTCTAGGGACCCTTGCCTTGAGGAAGTTGGGGCAACTCTTCTGTACCATCCAAGTGAAACACTGGAGGGGAGTTGCCTCCGGTAACTGTCCCAACTTCAGACATGATCTACTTATCCTTGCCTCCTGAGAATGGAACTTAGGGGGTGACGTCAGTGATTCTGTGTTTCCTGCTCCACACCAAAGAACGCCTGCCTCAGAGGTGACTCAGCCGGAGGGAAGGGCATGGTGACCACCAATCCCAAGTGTTTGACTCACAGAATGTAAGGACTGGAGGAGCCATGGCAACAATCACCCTAGTCAGCATGCTGCTTGGGAGACAGAGAAAGGAGCAAAGGTTTGTGCAAGGTCCATCCTGCCGCAGAAGCAGCACGCCATCACAGGCAAACACCAAGCCAGTGCCCAGAGAATGGCTTCTGTCCATCACCTCAGTGCTGCCCTTTAGAAATCAGTGATAATAAGTTCATTTAGTTGTGTGTCATTTTACTCACATATTGTGGGTCTTATTGATCATATATGAGACCAAAAAATGTATGGTGAACGCAAAGTGTTATATACCCAGTCTGTTAATGAATGCTGTCAATTATCCTGAACACCTTTTGAATCTATGTTCACCTGTGGAGTTCTGCTCTGCCTCTTTGGACATGTCTAACTGGTTGTCCCATCTTTAACAATGGCTGCTCTTCTCAGATCTTTTCATCCCTGCCACTGAGTTATTTTGCAATGAAATCTTTCCATATTTGTGTTACTTACTGGGCAAAAATATTCTTTCTAGAAGGATGCTCAAAACATTTTCTGATCTGAGCACAGCTTCCCTCATGAGTGATAGACTCTTAGCACAGTCGAAGGTATAGTCAGAAGTGTTGCCATGTTTCTAGACTTTTCCACAGGGTTCCTTCTGCCTAGCACTGACTGCAATACTTCAGCCAGAGACTTTGCTCATTCTTTCAGAAGAGCTGAAATATGACCTTCTCTCTGAAGCTGGCCATCACACCCCTCCAGGAAACATGCTTCGCTTACCCTCTCTGTCTCTGTGTCTTGCACAGTTACAGTTCTTATATGGAACTGAGCCGAGTTATGTATTTGCCTGTCTCCTCAAGGAAGTTGAATGTGGACATTTCACAGCAGGGACTCTGTCTCATCCACTCTCAAGTTCTAACATATAGCCTGACATACAAGAGGTGTTCAGAAATGCTTTATGAATCAATGAATGCATAAATGTTTGAATTAGCATGCATATTTATTGCTTATGGTTTGCTCCATCAAGAAAATGGTTAGATAGATGTTCCCTGAGCCTGCAGGGTATATTTGGGAAAGTCTGAATTGGACTGCAGCCTATGAGGGACAGGGAAATGAGTGTGAAGAGAGAAAACACCTGTGGTTTTTAAATACAGCCCCAAATAAAAACTGTAAGGAGTGGAGATGTAGACCCATTGTGGTTCATCTCTTAAGTTGGCACTGTATTTATAGTGAGAATGAGTTGACTTCTAAATGCTACCAGGGAAGCCATCTAGAAGATGATGTTTGAGTAGGTCTGCTGAGTGCTGAGGGTTGCTGGGATATCGTGTGCTCTAGCCAGTCGGGGTGAGGAGGCTGCTATATTATCAAGATTTTTTTTTTAAACAAAAGAATGTTTTGGGCCTTGAGAGAGGCCTCAGTGGGTGAAAGCACTGTAACTCTTGTGGAAGACCACGGTTCAGTCCCAGCACCAACATGGTAGCTTGAAGCAGCCTGTAACTCCAGTTCCATGGGATCCCACGACTTCCTCTGACCTCTGAGGACAACTGAACAGTGGAAGAGGAAGTGGACCATAGCATGGCCCTCTCCAACTTCCCCACCACAAAGCAGCTTTAATTTGCATTTCTCTGATGTTGAACATGTAAAGGAAATTTTTATTAGACATTTGTACTTCTTTTCTTGTTCATTGTAAATCTTTTTATTTTATTTTATTTTCTATATTCTTTGTTTACATTCCAAATGCTTTCCTCTTTCTTAGTACCCCCTCCCCATAAGTCCCATAAGCCCTCTTCCCTCTGCCCATTCCCCAATCACCCCCTCCCACTGAGAAATCTGTTCAATCCATGATTTATCTATATCTCTATGTATCTATGTTTCTATGTTTCTATGTATCTATGTATCTATGTATCTATGTATCTATCATCTATCTATCTATCATCTATCTATATATCATCTATCTATATATCATCTATCTATATATCATCTATATATGTATCTATTTATGTATCTATCATCTATCTATCTATCTATCTATCTATCTATCTATCTATCTATCTATCATCTATGTCTCTTTGTCTCTATGTCTCTATGTATCTATAATCTATCATCTATCTATCATCTATCTATCTATCTATCATCTATCTATCTATCATCTATGTATCTATTATCTGTCTATCATCTATGTATCTATCTATCATCTATCATCTATGTATCTATGTATCTATCTGTCTATCTATGTATCTATCATCTGTATATTTATGTATCTATGTATCTATCTATCATCTATCTATGTATCTATCCATGAATCTATGTATCTATCATCTATCTATATCTATGTATCTATGTATCTATCATCTGTCTATCTATGTATCTATGTATCTATCTATCATCTGTCTATCTATCTATCTATCTATCTATCTATCTATCTATCTATCTATCTGTCTGTCTGTCTGTCTATTTTAGGTACAAACTCTTTGTCCAATATACAGAGAGCAAAGATCTGCTCCCTTTTTATGGCTGCTTCTTCCCTTGACCATTTCTTTTCAGTGTAGAACTTTTGATTTTTTCCTTTTTTATTGTTTATTTTGTTTATTTATTTTTCAATGTTTCCCCCCTTCTGGGTTTCCTCTCCAAAACCCCCATCCCATTCCCCATTCCCCTGCTTCCATGAGGGTGCTCCCCCATTCCATTTTTTTATTAGATATATTCTTTATTTACATTTCAAATGATTTTTTTCTTTCCTTGATACCCCCTCCCTGCAAATCCCATAAGCCCTCTTCCCTTCCCCTGTTCCCCCATCCACCCCTTCCCACTTCCCTATTCTGGTATTCCCCTACATTGCTGCACTGAGCCTTTGCAGAACCTGGGGCCACTTCTTCCTTCTTCTTGGATATCATTTGATATGCCCCCACCCATTCCTGTCCCACTCCTCTATACTTGGGGCATCAAGCCTTCATAGGACCAAGAGCCTCACTCCCCTTCCATGCCAGACAAGGCCATCCTCTGCTACACATGCAGCTGGAGCCATGGGACCCTCCATGTGTATTCTTTGGTTGGTGGTTAGTCCTTGGAAGCTCTGGGTCAGTGGGTGGTATCTGGTTGGTTGATACTGTTCTTCCTATGGGGTTGCAAAACCCTTCAACTCTTTCGGTCCTTCTCCTAACTCCTTCATTGTGGTCCCCCTGCTCAGTCTGATGGTTATGTGCAAGCATCTGCATCTTTATTAAGGCTTTGTTGGAGTCTTTCAGGAGACATCCAGATCAGACTCCTGGCAGCAAGCACTTCTTGGCATCAGCTCTAGCGTCTGGATTTGGTGAGTGCAGAACTTTTTCATTTCACTTAGTTAATTTCATTTTACATCAAACTTAGTCATTTGGTCACATCAGCCTTATTTCATACGTGATATAGTCTCATGCAGAAATTCCCTTCCTGTCTTTGAAATGAGTGCTTCAATGTTTCTTTTAGGACTTTCAGAGTTTCTGAGTCAAGTCCTTCATCCCTTTGAGGCTGACTTTTATGGAGGGTGAGAGTTCAGCATCTGCTTTCAGTGTTCTACATGTAGATATCCAGTTTTTCCAGCACCATTGGTGGAATATGCTGTCTTCCCACCAAGGGATGGTGGTGTAGCCTTCTATCTGGGTCCTTCATTCTGTTTCCAAGATCTATGTGTCTGCTTTTGTGTCAGTATGATGAGGCTTTTATTACTATGCTTTTGTAGTATAACTTAAAATCTGACTATGAAGATATTTCTAAAGGTTTTCTTTTGCTGGTAGGGATTGCTTTGGCTGTCTGGGATCTTTTGTGCTTCAGTGTGGATTTTAAGTTTGTTTCTTCCATTTATGTGAAGAATGTCTCTGGGCTTTTGACTAGTTTGCACCAAATCTGTAAATTGTCTTTGATCAGTTAGACATTCTCGCTGTGTTGGTTCTTCCAATCCATGAACATGGGAAGCATTTTCGCCTGTGTCTGTTTCCCTTTTCAGTGTTTTAAAGCTTTTCATGCTCCTGAGTAAGATCATTCTCATCTTTTTTTTTTTTTTTTTGATTTGTTTTGTTTGCTATTGTGAATGGAGTTTCCCTGATTTCTTCTTCAGTAAGAGTCATTGGCATATGGGAAGATTACTGATTTTTTGTATATTTATTTTTTCTACTGACACTTTGCTGAACGTGCTTATTAGTTTGAAGGGTATTCTCGTGGAGCCTATAGCTTATAGAACCATGTCATCTGCTTATGGGGATACTTTGGCTTCTTTCTTTTCTATATTCTTTTGCTTGCTTCTTTTGTCCCATTGCATCTGCTAAGATGTTTCAAAACACACTGAGCGAGCAGAGAAAGCAGACAGCATTATCTTAGTCCCAATTTTAGTGGAAATGCCTGATGTTCTTTCTCATTTAATACAACATTGGATAGATGTCATATATAGCTTTTACTATGTTGAGGTATATTCCTTCTATTTTGAATTTCTTAAGGATTTTTTTTTTGAGCCAGAGTTTATTTATGTAGCCTTGGCTATCCTGGAACTTGCTCTGTAAATGTATAGATTAGGGTGGCCTTGCACTCAGAGATCCTTAGATATCTACCAGCCTAGGCCTCTAAGTTCTGGGATTAAAGGCTTCTACTACCACTGCCTATCTTCCTTTAGGACTTTTAACATGCAAAAATGTTGGATTTGTCCAAGCCTTTTCTGTATCTACTGGAATGAACATGTGATTTGTGTCCTTGAGTCCAAGAAATTTGAAACATTATTGATTTATCTATGTTGACTCATTCCTGCATTTCTAGAACAAGCTCAGCTTCATGGTGAATTATCAGCATTGTGGTAAATGATCTTTTTGTTGTATTCTTAAGTTTGCTTTGTGGGATTTTTTTTGAGAATTTTTGTGTCCATGTTCATCACAAAAATTAACTTGTAAGTTTCATTTTGTGATAGAATTTTTTGTTTTTAAATATGAAAATAACAATGCTACATATGATTTTTGGTAATGTTCCTTTCTTTTCTATTTTATAGAATAATTCAGGAAACATTGATCTTAGTGCTTTGAAATTCTGGTAAAATCCAGTAATGAATCCATGTAGGCCGGACACTTTTAGGAAGTAGATTTTTTAGTTACTACTTTAATATCACTGAGTATTATAGGTATCTTTAAATTTCTTATCTAATCTTGACTTGATTTCAGTAATTCATATGCATTATCTTTACAAGAATCAACTCTTTATTGCCTTGCTCCTTTGTGTTTTTTACTTTATTAATTTCTATGTTGATTTTAATAAAATTTCATCTACTGATTATTTATTTATTTATAAGCATGGGTGTGGATGTGGGTACAAGTACCATGGGGTTGAAGGACAACTTGAAGAAGTCAGTTCTTTCCTTTGCTATGATTTCCAGGGATTACGCTCAGACTTGGTAGTTAGCATCCTTACACACAGAAGCATGTTACCACTTCCCTATCTACTAATCTAGGTTTTGTCTTATTTTTATTGTTCCAAGTCACTAGTGAGTATTTATTTGAGGACCCTTCCTTCCTTCCTTTCTTCCTTCCTTCCTTCCTTCCTTCCTTCCTTCCTTCCTTCCTTCCTTCCTTCTTTCCTTCCTTTTTCCTTCCTCCCTCCCTCCCTCCTTCCTTCCTTCCTTGCTTTCTATTTTTGAGAATTGGTTTCTCTGTTTAGTCCTGGCTGTCCTGGGATTCAGAGATTTGCCTGAGTGCTGTAATTAAAGATGTGTATTACCACCTCTTGGCTCACTCGAATTTATTAATGTGTGCACTTAGAGTTATAATCTTTCCTTAGATATATAAATATTTCCTTTACATTTATGGAAACACCATGTTCCATAAATTTCAGTATGTTATGATGTCATTTTCATTTTATTCTAGGAAATCAAAAAACTTCATTCTTGATTTCTTCAAGGACTATTTATTCAGTAGTGTGTCATTTAATGTCCATGTATTTAGTGAATGTTCCAGGGTTTTGCTGATTGATCTGTAGTCTTATTACATTTTAATCAGATAAAATACAAGGAATCATATCAATTTCCTATATTTGTTGTGATTTGCTTTGTTTTCTAATATTTAATGTATTTTAAAGAAAATTCTATGGGATGTTGAGAAAAATGTTCAGTGTTTGGATAGAATGTTCTGTAAATGTCGTTTAAGTCTATCTGAGCTGGGCAGTGATGGCGCATGCCTTTAATCCCAGCACATGGGAGGCAGAGGCAGGTGGATTTCTGAGTTCAAGGCCAGTCTGGTCTATAGAGTGAGTGTCAGGACAGGCAGGGCTATACAGAGAAACACTGTCTCAAAAAAAAAGTCTATCTGATCTGTAGTGTTATTTAATTCATATAGTTCTGTTTATTTTGGGGGGAAGACCTATTTTGGTGGGCTAATCTGTGACTGTACACATGATAGTATTTGTTTTACGGAAGTAGGTACATGTGTGTTTGGGGCCTATATGTGTAGAATCATGTACATATGTATACATGTATGTGTAGATGGGTTGCTCCTTAATCAATATGAAATGATTTTTTTCTTTTCTCATTAATGTTGGTTTGAAATCCATTTTGTCAAATATTATAACAGTAACAACTTGTTTCCTAGGCCAATTTTTGTAAAATACTTTCCCCATATTTTTATCCTACAGTAGTATCTGTCTTTTGTGGTGAAATATATAATTAGAATCAACGGCTCCTGATTTTTTTTTATACCAACCCAATCACCCTGTGTGTTTTGATTAGGAAATAGAAACTATTAATAAATATTCAGTTATTATTCAAAAATATTAATTTCTCTCACTTTTGATTTTATATATTTTGAATTTTTCCTCCTCCTTATCTTCCTCGTCTTCTGTTTAATGATTAATATGGCATGATTTTCTATGACTTCGTAGATAGATTCATTGTTGCTTCTTTTCAGTCTGAAGAGTTCCAAGTATCTTCTGTAGAGCTGTTTAATAGTGATAAATTCCATTAGTCTTTGGGTATATTAATCTGGGTTGCCAATTATTATCTTTTAGAACTTGAAATACATCAACCCAAACCTTTCTGGCTTTTTTTTTTTTAATTTTTGGAGACAGGGTTTCTCTGTATATTCCTGGCTGTCCTGGAACTCACTATGTAGACCAGGCTGGCCTCAGACTCAGAAATCCTCCTACCTCTGCCCCCCAAGTGCTGGCATTAAAGGTGTGTGCCACCACTGCCTGGCTGGCTTTTAAATTTTTAGTTGAAAATTTAAACAAAAACAAGAACAACAATAATAACAAAAAACCAAACCAAACCAAACCAACCAACCAACCAACTATCCAACCAGTCAACCAACCAACTAACCAATCAACCACCCAGAACAAGCATATTATTAGAATATTTAATTGCTACTGTTACTCTTTTATGTCTGCTTGGTGTTTCTTGCTTGTTACTTTGAATCTTTTCTTTATTCAATAATTTAATTATAAAAATTATGAAGGAAGTTTCTTTTCTGGTTTTGTTTGTTTCCTGTTCTAAATTCTTGTTGTACTTAGATTGGCATCTTTTGTCTCAAACTACACTTTTGGGAGGAACAAGAGTCATTTGAAAATGTTTTCTGTGCAGTTAGAATAATGTTTTTTATTTTTTGTGTCTATGAATTATAAATTTTGTATTTACAGAATGTTATGTATGGTTTAGAATTTCCACTGTTAACTTTTGTTTCATCTTAACTTCATTTGGTACCTCCAGTTTCTCCATCTTTTCTACAAGCTCATTTTTTTTTTACCCTGATCCATTCTATTGGTGATAGATCCATAGAACTTTTTTTGATTTATTTTGTTGTTTATTCTCAGCATTACAGATCAGCATTTCTTCATAATTTCTATTTTTTGGTCCCCTTTTATGTCTTGTTTGGTTTCTTTCCCCACCTTCTTCTTTGAGTATTCTTTTGAGTTCTTTTTTTTTTTTTCCTATAGAACTCATTTTAATGATAAACTTCAGTGAAGGCTGGTAATATTATGTCAAAGAATAATTCCATTAAAGTAATTCTGCCAAAACACATAGATCTGAATGGTCAGTTTTCTTGTATTTTAGACTAATTATTAAGCTACAAATCTGGAAGATTAAATAAAACAAATGCCATTTGCCTTGTTATATATTCTTGCTATCACAATGCAGTTTTATAAAAGATATTATGAGCAAAAAAATAAAACCATAATTTCATATGTAAAACTCTTGTAAAGATTTTCCAAGTTTATAGCTAAACTTGGATAAGATAAAATAAATAAAAATAACGTATAAAGATAAAATTATAAAATTTTGATGGTTGCCTAAGTCCATTGGAGATGCTGTATTACTCACTGTACTTCCCTAAACATTTTGAATAGATAACCACAACTTGTGAATTTTCCAGAATGTAAAAGAATCCTAAAATTCTCTTCCATGGCCCAGTATATTTGTATTTTTGAAGTATTTGCATCAACATAATTTGTAGAGAATTTCATTTGTCCAATGTCCATCTTAGGCACACTAACAGTCACTCTTCGCCCCTCCCCCCAATAGCTAGTAATCAACAGTTCATACAGAATCATAGAGTATGTGGACAATTATGTGCATCTTTTCACACTGTGTTTTTTTTATTCGATATATTTTTTTATTTACATTTCAAATGATTTCCCCTTTTCTGGCCCCCCACTCCCCGAAAGTCCCATAAGCCCTCTTCCCTCCCCCTGTTCTCCCATCCATCTCTTCCCACTTCCCTGTTCTGGTTTTGCCCTATACTGCTACACTGAGTCTTTCCAGAACCAGGCCACTGGTCCTCCATTCTTGTACATCATTTGATGTGTGGATTATGTTTTGGGTATTCCAATTTTGATGCTGAAAAAGCATTTGATAAAATTCAGCATCCTTTCATGCTTAATGTCTTGGAAAGAACTGGAATTCAAGGCACATATCTAAACATAGTAAAAGCATTATACAGCAAACCAGTAGCCAACATCAAACTAAATGGAGAGAAACTTGAAGAAATCCCACTAAAATTAGGGACTAGACAAGGCTGCACCCACTTTCCTTATCTTTTCAATATTGTACTTGAGGTACTAGCTCGGGCAATTAGACAACGTAAGGAGGTCGAAGGGATACAAATTGGAAAGGAAGAAGTCAAACTATCACTATGTGCAGATGATATGATAGTCTACCTAAGTGACCCAAAAAACTCCATCAGAGAACTCCTACAGCTGATAAACAACTTCAGCAAAGTGGCAGGTTATAAAATCAACTCAAGAAAATCAGTAGCCTTCCTATAATCAAAGGATAAGCAGGCTAAGAAAGAAATTAGGGAAATGACACCCTTCACAATAGCCACAAACAGTATAAAGTACCTTGGTGTGACTCTGACCAAACAAGTGAAAGATTTGTATGACAAGAACTTCAAGCTCTGAAGAAGGAAATGGAAGAAGACCTCAGAAAATGGAAAAATCTCCCATGCTCATGGATTGGCAGGATTAATATAGTTAAAATGGCCATTTTGCCAAAAGCAATATACAGATTCAACTCAATACCTATCAAAATCCCAACTCAGTTCTTCATAGAGTTAGAAAGAGCAATTCTCAAATTCATCTAGAATAACAACAACAACAACAAAAAAAAAAAAACCAGGATAGCTAAAACTATTCTCAACAACAAAAGAAATTCTGGGGGAGTCAGTATCCCTGACCTCAAGCAATACTACAGAGCAATAGTGTTAAAAACTGCATGATATTGGTACAGTGACAGTCAGGCAGATCAATGGAACAGGATTGAAGATCCAGAAATGAACCCACACACCTATGGCCACTTGATCCTCGACAGAGGAGTTACAATCATCCAGTGGAAAAAAGATAGCCTTTTCAACAAATGGTGCTGGTTCAACTGGAGGTCAGCATGCAGAAGAATGTGAATTGATCCATTCCTGTCTCCTTGTACTAAGCTCAACTCCAAATGGATCAAGGACCTCCACATAAATCCAGACACTCTGAAGCTAATAGAAAAGAAACTGGGGAAGATCCTTGAGGACATCAGTACAGGGGGAAAGTTCCTGAACAGAACACCAATAGCGTATGCTCTAAGATCAAGAATAGACAAATGGGACCTCAAAATATTACAAAGTTTCTGTAACGCAAAGAACACCACCAAAAGGACAAATTGGCAACCAACAAATTGGGAAAGATCTTCACCAACCCTGCATCAGATAGAGGGCTAATATCCAATCTATACAAAGAACTCAAGAAGTTAGACCCCAGAAAGCCAAATAATCCTATTAAAAATGGGGTACAGAGCTAAACAAAGAATTTTCACCTGAAGAACTTTGGATGGTGGAGAAGCATCTTAAAAAATGCTCAACTTCATTAGTCATTAGGGAAATGCAAATCAAAACAACCCTGAGATTTTACCTTACACCAGTCAGAATGGCTAAGATTAAAAATTCAGGAGACAGCAGGAGTTGGCAAGGATGTGGAGAAAGAGGAACATTCCTCCACTGCTGGTGGGGTTGCAAATTGGTACAACCACTCTGGAAATCCGTCTGGCGGTTCCTCAGAAAACTGGGCATGCCACTTCCAAAGGATCCTGCTATACCATTCCTGGGCATATACCCAGAGGATTCCCCAGCAGGTAATAAGGATACGTGCTTCACTATGTTCATAGCAGCCCTATTTATAATAGCCAGAAGCTGGAAAGAACCCAGGCATCCCTCAACAGAAGAATGGATGCAAAAAATGTTGTATATATATACAATGGAGTACTATTCAGCCATTAGAAACAATGAATTCATGAAATTCTTAGACAAATGGAAGTAGCTGGAGAACATCATACTAAGTGAGGCAACCCAGTCTCAAAAGATCAATCATGGTATGCACTCACTAATAAGTGGATAATAGTCTTTTGAGTTCTTTATCTGGGATTTCATATAATTCACTCTTGCTTGATGCCATTATTGTCAGATTTGTGGTGTTTGAAGGAGTTGTGTGTATCACCTTGGGTTTTGTGTTTCTTATGTTACTTTGCTCTATGTTTAGAGATTTACATACCTGGGGTTATTTCATTGCTTGGCAATTTTTCTATCAGCATATTCTTTCAGTTGAAGTACTTGTAATGTTCAAGTGGGACTTGGATGTGGCTAAGTTGAGGTGAGTAGTTCAGAAAATAGTTCCTTAGTCTAGAGGCTCCAAATGCCTGGTGTGGAATTTATCTCACTCCCTGTGTAGAATGTCACTTTCCAGAATAACTTTTACTGTGAGAACATTAACACTTTTAAAACTGTTGGAGGACAGAAAACAAAACAACAAAAAACCAAACCAAACCAACCAACCAAGCAACCAAGCAACCAAACAAACAAGCAAATAAACAAAACAAGCATAGTATGGAGTAGACTAGCATGGTAATTGTTAAAATTAAAATGAGTTAATTACTAAAATTAGAATTGAGAGGGAAGTTAGATGGGCGAATATAGAGATTAGTATTAGATTGTTTTTTTTTTTAAATAATTGAGATGCATAAAGTAACTGAAAGGAGAAGGTCGGTGTGCTGGGAGGCTACATAAATTTTAGAGAATATTAAAGCTATGCAAGAATATAATTAAGACATAAAAAGAGGATGAGGTAAGGATAAGAAAAAGCAGAAATGCCATAGGAGTGAGTAGTGAAATAGGTGAGCTATGAATAAAAGGTTTAGTAAAGAATGCCTTGTAGTAGACCCAGTGAAGAAACATACAGAGCATAAGCTATTAGTGTTCTGTTCAGGAAAATTTCCCCTGTATTCATGTGCTCAAGCAGTGTGTCTGTTTTTATGTGGAGGTCCTTGATCCGCTTGGACTTGAGCTTAGTACAAGGAGATAAGAAAGGATCAATTTGCATTCTTCTGCATGCTGACCTCCAGTTGAACTAGCACCATTTGTTGAAAAGGCTATTTTTTTTCCACTGGATGATTGTAGCTCCTTTGTCAAAGATCAAGTGACCATAGGTGTGTGGGTTCATTTCTGGGTCTTCAGTTCTATTCCATTGATCTACCTGTCTGTCACTGTACCAAATACCATGCAGTTTTTAACACTATTGCTCTGTAGTACTGCTTGAGGTCAGGGATACTGATTTCCCCAGAAGTTCTTTTACTGTTGAGAATAGTTTTAGCTATCCTGGGTTTTTTGGTATTACAGATGAATTTGAGAATTGTTCTTTCTAACTCTATGAAGAATGGGGATTGCATTGAATCTGTTTATTGCTTTTGGCAAGATGGCCATTTTTACTATATTAATCCTGCCAATCCATGAGCATGGAAGATTTTTCCATCTTCTGAGGTCTCAAGAATTGACAAATGGGACCTCATAAAATTACAAAGTTTCTGTAAGGCAAAGGACACTATCAATAGGACAAAAGGGCAACCAACAAGTTGGGAAAAGATCTTTACCAACCCTATACCCAACAGGAGGGCTAATATCCAATATGTACAAAGAACTCAAGAAGTTAGACTCCAGAGAGCCAAGTAACCCTATTAAAAATGGGGTACAGAGCTAAACAAGGAATTTTTACCTGAGGAATATCAAATGACTGAGAAGCACCTAACGAAATGTTCAACATCCTTAGTCATCAGGGAAATGCAAATCAAACCTACCCTAAGATTCACCTTACACCAGTCAGAATGGCTAAGACCAAAAACTCAGGAGACA
Source organism: Apodemus sylvaticus (assembly GCF_947179515.1). Taxonomy (NCBI): domain Eukaryota; kingdom Metazoa; phylum Chordata; class Mammalia; order Rodentia; family Muridae; genus Apodemus; species Apodemus sylvaticus. The sequence goes on along the minus strand of NC_067474.1, from coordinate 68,520,688 downwards.
GCAGGTGCTGGTGAGCATGTGGACAAAGAGGAACACCCCTCCACTGCTGGTGGGATTACAAGCTAGTATAACCACTCTGGAAATAAGTCTGGCTGTTCCTCAGAAAACTGGGCATGATACTACCAGAGGACCCCATTATACCACTCCTGGGCATATACCCAGAGGATTCTCTAGCATGTAATAAGAACACATCCTCCACTATGTTCATAGCAGCCTTATTTATAATAGCCAGATACTGGAAAGAACCCAGATGTCCCTCAACGGAGGAATGGATACAGAAAATGTGGTCTATTTACACTATGGAATATGACTCAGCTATTAAAAACAATGAATTCATGAAATTCTTTGGCAAGTGAGTGGAACTGGAGAATATCATCCTAAGTGAGGTAACCCGATCACAAAAGAACACACATGGTATGCACTCACTGATAAGTGGATATTCGCCCAGAAGCTCGGAATGCCAAGACACAATTCACATATCAAATGATGTCCAAGAAGAAGGAAGGAGTGGCCCCTAGTTCTGGAAAGGCTCCATGTAGCAGTGTAGGGGAATATCAGGACAAGGAAGCGGGAGGGAGTTGATTGGGGAACAGGGGGACAGAAGAGGGCTTATGGGACTTTCGGGAAAGGGGGAACCATTTGAAATGTAAATAAAGAATATATCTAATAATAATAAAAAAGAAGCATACAGAGCAAACTTAAAACTTAACAGAACAGCTGGGTAGTGGTGGCGCATGCCTGTAATCCCAGCACTCTGGGAGGTAGAGGCAGGTGGATTTCTGAGTTTGAGGCCGGCCTGATCTACAGAGTGAGTTCCAGGACAGCCAGGGCTATACAGAGAAACCCTGTCTCCAAAAGACCAAAACCAAAAACCAAACCAACCCCCCCCCCAAAAAAACACCTTAACAGAACAACTTACTGAAAAAAAAAAACAAAATCATCATAGACATATACACAACCATTAAATGGAACAATTAAATGACCATTAAATAGAAAAATTAAAATTAAATGAATACTTATATAATAAGCTACTGATCTTTGCTGCACAACTACATTATGCCATGAGTGCCTTTTTTGAGGAAGCTTGGAGCTGGATTTTTACTGTCACATCTCCTACCTGCCTTCCTGCAGAGATCTCTCCTCAAGGATGGTTTTTGAAGGCAATGTCTTGAAATAAACTCCCCTTGAATATTACCCAAATATTTAGGATTAATTTCTGGCTTTAGGGACAATTTTTTGACTTAATGTGCTCTGAAGATTAACAGGAATATGGACAATTTACCAGTGACTACACAACTGAGGAAAATAACTCTCCTTTTCATTACAATCATTAATGACCTATAGATCCTCAAAGAGATATGGGGCTCCCTAAACCCTTTCCAATTCCTTGTTGATAGGCCCAGTCTTGTAAAGGTTTTACATGGGTGATCACAGACAATGGGAATTCCAGAGTGCAGCATCCATGTTCTTCAAGAAAACAGTTTCCACGATGCTTGAACCCTTCCTCTGGCTGCTGCATATGGTCTGCTCCTTCTTCTGTGTTGTTATCTGAGCCTTGGGGTGTTATATAGATATCCTATTTAAAGTTGAACATTAAACTGTCACCTGGCTCCACTGGTAATGATAATTGCTTTTGTTACTATAGCTTTCATCAGAACTAATATGCAGGCCCAAACATAAATATTTCAAAGGGAATTTGGCAGGACTGTGGTGTTCATTTAGCAGCAGCAACAGTAGTAGTTTTCAACTGTGGCCTGTGACATCAGAGGCAGGAACTGCTGACTAGATTTACAGAACTAGATGTGAATTCCCTCTGTGGAACTGGCCTCAAATCCAAGTGACTGTTTTCTCCTGTAACCATCATGCCACTATTGCAGCAATTGTCACATCTTGCCTGGTGTGACATGTTTGTTTTTTTGAACTTTTATCTAAGACAACAACTTTGGGGGCAATGTGAAGTTCTTGAGTCAGAGAAAAGTCAAAACATTTGAACAGGTATTTTCATAGAGCTTACTGTGACTCTCAGTTGATTTGATAATGACATCTTTGAAATATCTGTACTATCCTATTTAGTATTTTGTATTTGCCAAGAAGAAGTATAGAAATGGATTTGGAAGGCACAGGTTATATGTTATCTTATTGAATTAAAATTACTATATTGCTTTTTTTTTGATGCAAAAAGCAAGAGGATTTTTATTTAATCTAGCATGCTGGGGTTGCCCTGCACATGGAGAGAGAATGATCACATGCAGTGGGCTGCATGGGCATTTATACAGTCTTCAGGACAGCCACCATTAGGCACATGTGATTGGCAGAACAGTGTTACCTTTAAACTAATTGGTTGTTAGGGAATGAAGTAGGTGGCCAAGGGACCCTGGGCCTTCCCTAGCTGCAGGGACCTCCCTGTGTTCTGAGGAATGTAATTTAGTCTTTCCCTTCTAGGAGGAGCAAGTGTTTCATGACCTTTCCAGAGTTCCCAAGTTAACCCTTTCATTCCCCCCTTTTCTTTGTGCATACTTCGATCCTGAAGCAATTGCTGGTATTCTGATAGCTCATACTTCTGGTCTTCTGTATCTAGTTCTTTGAATCTCTGCTTTAAGATCATTAGTTGTATTGTTCCTATGTGTTTCTTAACAATAGTGACAAGTGGTTCAAAATGTAGGGGCCAAAGGTCAACCATAGCAGGAAAACAATTAAGGGTCCTAACAGAGTGGATATGCAGGTGCTTATAGATAAGGGGAGGAGTTAAGGGGAGGAGACTGGAACCAGCCCTGACTCTGTTCTCTCACTTTTCCCCTTGGTTAACCCTTTCCTCATCTTAGCCATTGATTCTTTAACAACCCTGGAAAGGTCTATATAAAAGCATCACTCAGTTAAGGCAGCTCATAGCCCTCCAATTCTGCTGTACTACTGATAATGAAGTTAGTGACTGATGGAAGTTTCTATTTTCTCTATATCTAAATCAATGGCTACCCTCAGACTATCATAATCTTTCCCTTCTAAGACCAGAGTAGAATTCTTGGTGGCTTCCCTGGCCATCTCCAACCCCAATAGAAGGGAGACAGTGAGTGCTGTAAAAATTACTATATTCTTGTGTTGATGATGGTTGGATATTTGAGCTGGAAAGATTTGGATTAGTCCTTATTTTCATCTGCACCTCTAAGGCTGTTTTTCCATTTTCACATATGTGCACAGCAGTATGAGTTGAGCTGCATTTCCTTACGTTAATGAACTGGCACTTTTACATTTTCCATCCTATCACATCTTTTTAAAAGATGCGCTGAGAGCTATAGCATTCAATGCTCCTCAAACAGGTGAGGAGTTTGAGGTAGCACAGAGAAAGGCCAAGCCATTTGTGAAAGGAAAATGCCTCTGATGGAGACTGAGAACAGATTTCCTGACTCTCATTGCAATGTTGCCATGTGGGTCATAGCTTCTGGATGTCTGTCTTATCTTTGTTACCTGTACTAAAGATTCAGGGTAAGTTGTATTCTACTTTTGTCAGAATGTTCTGAACTCGGTTCTGGAAAATACACAAAGTGGGAAAAAAATAAGTCCAGGAAACCGAATGAATGTAATTTATTCCCTTTGAGTGGCTGGAATGTATGATAGAAGCCAGGAGCAATGAGATTGAGGACCTTAATGTAGACATTAGTGAGATCACTAAAGATTTCAAGGTGGTATTTTTAACCCCAGGAAAGAATCATTGAAGGTTTAAAGGTTATGTAAAAAAGTGGGAAAGGAGATGATATAATTGCTCAGTTGGGAAAGTACTCAGCACCCAAACATGAAGATCTAAGTTTTATTCCCCAGAACTAACACTGAAATAAAAATCGGGGTATGTTAATGTCTCGCCATGCTGATAGAAAGAGGTAGACACATCCTAGGTGCTTCCTGTCCGACTACCCTAGATTGTTTAGTAGGGTCCAGGACATTTCAATGAACAAGGTGGATGGTGTCCAAGGAATGATACCTAAGATCATCCTTAGGTATCATTCCTTGGATATGATACACTTCTCCACACTAACAGACAGAGAAGTAGGGAGATTTGCAGGTTTTCATGGAATCTTGCTGACAGTAGGTCAATGTCCATATTGGCCACCCATTTTACATTTTTACCCCCCTCCCCAAATGCAGCCTCTCCAAAGCCATCTTTTTTTTTCTCCAGTATATTCTGCCTTCTCAACCTCTTGTTTTCAAATCTGTGGTCTTTCTGAATTTTTTTTGTAGTAGTTTGGACTTGCAGTCAGCCTCAAAATCTCTGATCCAAATAAGCCCCTTCCTTCCTTTCTCCCTCCCTCCCTCCCTCCCTTCCTTCCTTCCTTTTTTCTTCCTTCCTTCCTTCCTTCCTTCCATTCTTTCTTTCTCAAGGTTAGCTTCTCTCAGGTATTTGTTATAGTTTCATAAGCTAGATCAAAACTCTGTTGAGGGATGAAAGTACAAACTAGCATTCTAGACTTTTCTTTCAATTACCATGACTAATTCTTCAGCTCCTTTTCGATGGCTCATGCTGATAAAAATCTCATGGTCATCACAGCTGCTTCTTGCTTTTGTAAATACTGCATTAGTATCCTGCAGGATATACAATCCCAGTAATCAAGATGCAGAGAAGCCAGCACTATTCGATCTTACTGTAATTATGTGTCTATCTCCTGCATCGATTATAAACTCCTTAGGAATAATGGCATGGCTGAAAATGTAGTTCAGGTTAGTAGAATATTTGTCTAGTTCTGGCTTTGATCCTTACTTATTATTGCATAAACTGAGTATGGTGGTCAATGCCTGTAATCCTAGCACTCAGGAGTTAGAAGCAGGACCATTAGAAGTTTAAAGTCATTGTCAGCTATATAGTGAGTTTGTTGGCCAGCCAGGGATTCATGAAGCCCTGTATCCGATAAAATAAAACAGCAACAAATAGATAATATTCTATTCATTGTGCATCTTAACATGTAGCATAGCACTCAGTTGAGCGTGGACACAGCACACGCTATATGACACTGGGGCTCTAGACTGATAATTTCTAACCCTAGTTCTGCCTCCCACTAGCAGCAGAGGTGCCTTGAGTGTTCTTCATTTATATAGAGAGGTGGCTCAGTGGGGAAGAGTGCTTGTTTTAAGCATGAAGACCTAATTTTGAATCCTCAGTACCCACATAAAAAACCAGGAATGGCTGTGTACTTATAACCCTAGAACTGAGGATGGGGTGTTGGAGTTGGGTGGAACCTGAAAGCTTGCTGACCAGCCAACCTAGGAGAAAGCAGTAAACTTCTGGTTCATTGAGAGACTTGGTGTCCAGATAACAATGTGGAACATAGGAGAAGATATGTAACATCCTACTCTGGCTTATGCATATGTGTGTTACACAATTGCACATTTGTATATGTCTCACACACACACACACACACACACAGAGAGAGAGAGAGGGAAAGAGAGAGAGAGAGAGATAGAGATAGAGAGAGAGAGAGAGAGAGAGAGAGCAAAGGTTCTTGTTCTTCTTTTTCAATGTGTAAGGATCCAGATAGAAGTTGCCGTCTTTGCAGCAGAGAGGAAGCCCTCAGCAGACATTAATTCTGGTGGCATCTTCATCTTGAACCTCACATCCTTCAGAACTAACTGTAAGTGATAGATTCATGTCATTTATAAATTACTTATTCTAAGAAATTTTGTCTGGGCAGTGGTGGCACACACCTTTAATCCTAGTATTTGGGAGGTAGAGGCAGGTGGATTTCTGAGTTCAAGGCCAGCCTGGTCTATAGAGTGAGTTCCAGTAGAGCCAGAGCTCCACAGAGAAACCCTGTCTTGAAAAAAACAAAAAAAGAAAGAAAGAATTTTTTCCCTAACAACCTGAATGCTCTAAGACAGAATGAGTGAGTTTCGTGTTAACATAATGAAATTTCTGAAGCAAGCTAACTTTATAAAGAAAAGTGGTTAATCTAGCTTGTAGTTTTGTAGGTTGAAAGTCTCAGAAGCTGGCAACAGCTCTGGACCTGTGCTTTGGCTGCATGATCTCAATGCACATAGATTCTGCCACGTGGGCACAAATGAAGGGGGGGTGGGGTTGTGCCATGCTCAGGCTCTCATAGCAACCCTGTGTGAGTACTAAAGGTCGGTAAAAACAACTACCTTAATTTATTTCAGAATAGCATGCACCAAGAGTTGACTTACGGTTCCTTAAAAGTCTCCACCTATGAAGGATTCCACCAATTCCCAATACCATGACTCTGAGACCAAGTTTGCAGCAAACTTTAGAAGACACACTGAAAGCAAATTCAGAGTCTGGCAACATCCAGGCAGGGCAGACACACTGGGACCATGAGGCATAGATGCCTAAGCCTCTCAGAGGCAAGCCATTACTGGTACCTTAGTAACAGGCTCTCTTTTGACATTTCTGGTGACCGAAAGCTTATACATCAATGTCTTCCCCTCTCCCCCCCACCCAAATGGCTGTCACTTTACACTATATGAGAGGATGTTCCTGTCTCTAGGTCCACATTCATTCTACCTCTTTGGAGGCCTATACAGAGTATTAATATCATGTGGATTAGTTCAAAGATGCCTGGGAAAAGCTCATTAATGGTGGTGGTGGAGATTGGAGCAGTGGAGAAAAAGGAAAAGTCCAGAGAGAAGGAAAACTAATACAAGTCTCAAGGAAGATTCTTCTTGCTCCATTTGGCCAATTTCCATCTCAGAAAGAGCTCTGCCTGGCAAATAAAAGGAGAGAATGTACTGTATTATGAACTTAATGGCCTGATCTTTAATATATTGAATGATTATCTCATAAATAATATATAACTTGTAAAGCCAAAAATGTTTGTTCTGTAGAGCTGTTTATTCAGATACTAAGATATATATCTGAGTCTACATTCTATTTTTCCCATTAAAAAACCATTTCATTGAAAAAACATCCTTTTAACATAGATTATGATGTAAGTTTTCAGAAATGTGAAATGTGATAAAATATGGAGTCTCCTGCATGGTGCTTGCATCTGTGTGTCTGGTTACTGTTTATCTTAAAGACCTGGGCATATACCCAGAGGATTCCCCAGCATGTAATAAGGATACATGCTCGACTATGTTCATAGCAGTCCTATTTATAATAGCCAGAAGCTGGAAAGAACCCAGATGTCCCTCAACGGAGGAAATGGATACAAAAAATGTGGTATATATACACAATGGAGTACTATTAAGCCATTAGAAACAATGAATTCTTGAAATTCTTAGACAAATGTATGGAGCTGGAGAACATCATCTTAAGTGAGGTAACCCAGTCTCAAAAGAATACTCATGGTATGCACTCACTGATAAGCGGATATTAGCCTAGAAGCTTGGAATACCCAAGACACAGTCCACATACCAAATGATGTCCAAGAAAAAGGAAGGAGTGGCCCCTGGTTCTGAAAAGGCTCAGTGCAACAGTGTAGGGCAATATCGGAACAAGGAAGTGGGAAGGGGTGGATGGGGGAACAGTGGGAGGGAAGAGGGCTTATGGGACTTGCGGGGAGGGGGGGGATCAAGGAAAAGGGAAATCAGTTGAAATGTAAATAAAGAATACATATATTTTTAATTTTATAAATAAAAAAAGAAAAAAAAAGACTTGAAGAATAAAACCTACTAGTAAATGTATAAATGTTAGTGGTGATGTGTCTAATGTATCCTACAATCAAATAGAGAACATTAAGTAATTTTTTTTTTAAAAAAAAGAACAATAGCCAAAAACCAAGCATAGAACTGTTTGTCTGGGCCTGAGGACTCTCACGTCCTGCCTCACACTAGCTGGCATGCTATCCAGGGCAAGTTGCTATTCAATCACAGAGACCCAGACTGACCTCCTAAGGAGAGGTGCTATTTTAAGTGGAGGACCACTCTATTCTTTTCTTGATGCTGGGGAAAGTGCAGAGTTGCCAGCGAGAACTGCAGGGATCTTTGTAACATACCTTCCTACTCCTCATGTGAAAATGAACCACAAACTCCGACATACACTGTGCTTCTCAGAGCTTTCCCTGGTGATTTTTGTTTTGTTTGTTTTGGTTTGTTTTTTTTTTTTTTGGTTTGGTTTTGTTTTTGTTTTTGTTTTTTTTTTCCTGAAAAGATCTTCACTTGCTCCTATAGTTCAGTCCTCTATTTTACAATCTCTACTCTCATTCTGGAGATATTTCTTTTGCAATGAAAATGCACACACACACACACACACACACACACACACACACACCCTGACACGAGAACCCATTCAGAAGCAACAGGTGCAATGAGTTATAGGTCTTACAAAGAGCACAAAGAAGCACCCAGTCAGCAGAAATGGTGCTTGCCAAGATTTTAATTCATCAGTACAAATCCAAATTTACAAAGAACTAATCCCACATAATGTATAAAGGGGGGAGGACTAATGGGGAGGAGGGAGTTTCTGAATATGTGTATCTCAGGTCCACTAAATTCCTCACTGAGACTGCTTCACTTTCTTCCTGTTTCCCATAGATATTAATTTGTTTTTCTTTAGAAAAAATGACGGTGATGAATAGTTGTGACCTAAGAACATGCGTGTGTGCTCAGCTGATGGGAGGCTTTGGGGAGGGGTGGAATATGTTAGTGACTGGAACGTGGGAAGATGGTGGTTGAGAATAACGAATCCTTTCTCCATGGCTTGCTTTGCCCTTGCAGAGTCAAGGCAAAACTCTGTTTTTTCTTAAATATCTCTCTCAGGCATGGAAAGAATATTCTTCTGGTGACACCTCAAATGAATGACTCAGTTCACTACCCATCAACAATGTCTTCAAGGGCTGGAGATGTGACTCTGTGATTAAGAGCACTTGATGCACTTGTTGGGGACCTGAATTTGGTTTCCCAGACCCATGTCAGGCAGCTCAAAACTGCCTGCAACTCCAGCTCTAGGGGGATCTGACTTTCTCTCCTAGGCTCCATGGGCACACACACACACACACACACACACACACACACACACACACACACACACTATAAAATAAAAAAAAACAATGTTAGCTCTAACTGGGTAGCAGTGCTTCTCCAGATGCTGTACCTTGAGAGTGAGCCAGATCTAGAGTAATGGAGGGAGACTAACTTCTCAGTAAACACCTTGGCCTTCGGGGCTGTGTGTGTTCCAATATACTCTTCGTTCATTTTCCTAAGCTTTCTTTCCCTCAATTTGTTCCAAAATCGTCTGTGTCCTTGGACCTACGTGCAGTTCTTTGCTGTTCTCACCGAGCACTCTTGCATTGCTGACCTTATTCTGCAACTTTAAAGAGTGCAGTCCTGCAGACAGTCCCCAGATTCTCATCTCAGTCTCGGATCCTCCTCTCTTAGTCTCGGTTCCTGCCACTTTCTGAGTCCATGGTGCAGTTGGTCATTGTTGATTCTTTGCTTCTAGGATGTTTTATAACCTAGCCACCTTGACTGTGACCTGGTCCAAATGGAACGAGTCTTATTTCTTCTCAAAGAAAGCTTTATCTAGTTGTCTTTAGGAGGGGACTCAGCCTGGGTTCACTTTCGTTAGAATGCCACTAAGTTCCTCTTCCGTTCCTATCAATTTCTGTTTGGCTTCTTACCTGTTTTATTTTCTTACCGTCCAGAAGTGGGTTCTCTAGCGCTTCCTTTGTACTCTAGTATATGTTAAGATTACATTTTAATCTTAACTTGACCTGTCTTGTTGTCACCAACTCCTTCTATTTACTGTTAAAACAACAACAACAACAACAGTAGCAACATCACAATAGAATAGTGTAACTCATCTCCCTAAAAAGAATTCAGAGACCATTGTAGAAGACAAGGCTGAAAGAATATAAGAACTGGATGCTGGGGAGAAGCATTGTGAAATAATTGTCTTCTGAACATGGTAAGGCATCTGCCTCCATGGACTCCCAGCAGCCATGGCTGTCTACTAAGACCTGCGTGAAACTGAGCCAGTCAGCATCCCAGCACAGGTGAGTCAGAGGCTCATTAGCTGACTCCTAACTGAGAGGCTATTGCCCATTGATGACTGCTGAGCACCTTGGGGGTGCATCTCATTTCCAGGGATGCAGCCACTGTAAGATGTCCAGGCTCCAGTGCATGATTTCAAACCCATGCACATACGGGTAGCAGTTGCTGGACTCAGCGGTTTGTTAAAAAAAAAAAAAGGAGATGTGAAGGTGGGAGAAAAATTCATTGGAAGTTGGAGGGGATGGTCTGGATTGAGTGTGGGGTGGATATAATCAAGATACATTGCTTACATGTATGAAATTGTCAAAAATAGTGGAGCATGTATCCTTATTACATGCTGGGGAATCCTCTGGATATATGCCCAGGAGTGGTATAGTGGGGCTCTCCGGTAGTATTATGCCCAGTTTTCAGAGGAACTTCCAGACTGATTTCCAGAGTGCTTGTACCAGCTTGCAATCCCACCAGCAGTGGAGGAGTGTTCCTCTTTCTCCACATCCTCACCAGCACCTGTTTTCTCCTGAGTTTTTGATCTTAGCCATTCTGACTGGTGTGAGGTGAAATCTCAGGGTTGTTTTGATTTGCATTTCCCTGATGACTAAGGATGTCGAACATTTCTTTAGGCGTTCTCAGCCGTTCAATATTCCTCAGGTGAAATTCTCTGTTTAGCTCTGTACCCCATTTTGTAATAGGGTTATTTGGCTCTCTGGTGTCTATCTTCTTGGGTTCTTTGTATAACTTGGATATTAGCTCTCTGTTGGTTGTAGGGTTGGTAAAGATCTTTTCCCAATTTGTTGGTTGCCGTTTTGCTCTATTGACAGTGTCCTTTGCCTTACAGAAACTTTGATTTTATGAAGTCCCATTTGTCAATTCTTGTTCTTAGAGCATAAGCTATTGGTGTTCTGTTCAGGAATTTTTCCCCTGTGCCCATGTGCTCAAGGGTCTTCCCCAGTTTCTTTTCTATTAGTTTCAGTGTGTCTGGTTTTATGTGGAGGTCCTTGATCTACTTGGACTTGAGCTTAGTATAAGGAGATAAGAATGGATCAATTTGCATTCTTCTGCATGCTGACCTCCAGTTGAACCAGCACCATTTGTTGAAAAGGCTATCTTTTTTCCCACTGGATGATTGTACCTCCTTTGTCAAAGATCAAGTGACCATAGGTATGTGGGTTCATTTCTGGGTCTTCAGTTCTATTCCATTGATCTACCTGTCTGTCACTGTACCAATACCATGCAGTTTTTAACACTATTGTTCTGTAGTACTGCTTGAGGTCAGGGATACTGATTCCCCCAGAAGTTCTATGTTCATAGCAGCCCTATTTATAATAGCCAGAAGCTGGAAAGAACCTAGATGCCCCTCAATGGAGCAATGGATACAGAAAATGTGGTATATTTACACAATGGAATACTACTCAGCTATTAAAAACAATGAATTCATGAAATTCTTAGGCAAGTGGGTGGAATTGGAGAATGTCACCCTGAGTGAGGTGACCCCATCACAAAAGAATACACATGGTATGCACTCACTGATAAGCAGATATTAGCCCAGAAGCTTGGAATACCCAGGAACAATTCACATATCAAATGATGCCCAAGAAAAAGGAAGGAGAGGCTCCTGGTCCTAGAAAGGCTCAGTGCAACAGTACAGGGGAATACCAGGACAGGGAAGCAGGAAGGGGTTGATTGGGGAGCAGGTGGAGGGAAGAGGGCTTATGGGACTTTTGGGGAGGGGGGATCCAGAAAAGGGGAAATCATTTGAAATGTAAATAAAGAATATATCGAATAAAAAAAAAGATGTGCACCACCACACCCTTCAATGCAAATATTTTTGACTGTGATAAAATTCACAGAGCAAAATTCACCCTAGCTGATCAAAAGCAAGCACTTGTTAGCATTTAGTAAAAAAAAAAAAAAAAGAAATTGTGGAAAATAAGTAAACAATATTAAAACAAATTAAACAATATTAAAGCAAAAACAAATCAGAAAAATGCTAAATGTACATTCTAGTGAAATTATGTAAAAATACCAGTTTCTTTTCATATCTCCATAAAAATGTGGGATTTAAAAAATACATTCTTGCCAGGCGGTGGTGGCGCACGCCTGTAATCCCAGCACTCTGGGAGGCAGAGGCAGGCGGATTTCTGAGTTCGAGGCCAGCCTGGTCTACAAAGTAAGTTCCAGGACATCCAGGGCTATACAGAGAAACCCTGTCTCAAAAAAAAAAAAAATACATTCTTTCGGGACTGGAGAGCTGGCTCAGTGGTTAACAGCACTGGCTGTTCTTCCCGAGGACCCGGGTTCAACGCCTAGCACATGAATGGAGCTCAGAACTGTAATTCCAGTCCCAGTGGATCTGACACACACACAGACAAGCATGCAGGCAAACATTGATACACACGAAGTTAAAAACAATTCTTTCACAATCTTTATTCTCTCTCTCTCTCTCTCTCTCTCTCTCTCTCTCTCTCTCTCTCACACACACACACACACACACACACACTATTCTTTCCTGCTTTCATGTCTATCTCTCCCTTTCCCCCCTCTCGGTGTGTGTGTTTTCAATGCATTCCTTTTGATTCTTGTATGACGGTAAGTGAAGGAGCAGGTATTTACTTGAGCAAGGGCAACATAACAGCAACTATACCACTGAGGAATAGCACCCCCCAGCACCCACTAACTGCACAGAGCTTGTCAGGGAGGGTGGGACCTTCTGACTCCTTCTCCCTCTGTGAAGAAATATTTATGGGCCCAGTCTTCTACAGGTGGTCACTGCGGTTGTGAATTCATGAGTACAATGGCGGTCATGTCAGGAAGATGGGGTTTCATGCCACACCATGCCCATCCCCTGGTCCATATATTCTTTTTGGCCCTTCTTCCTTGATCTTCCTGGAGGATGGGAAGAGATGATAGAGATAGCTGCTTTAGGGCTGAGAGACGGTGTGGGATTTCTGCAGCTCAGGGTTATATTTATTATCCTGAAGCAACTACAATGGTATTTAGCACTGAGGCAGAAGGTGATGCCCAAGGGCAGGCTTTAACTCGTGGATACATTTAATTAGGTCTGCCTAGCATCTTCTTATTCTGCTGAAACAATTATTTTAAAATGTAAAGGACCAATACATTTTATATCAAGTCCACTTTTTTTCCCCTGTGGTCCTTGCATATTCTGCATGGCTTAGGATACTGGGCCTCATTCCTCCTCAGCAGGCAGAGATGGGAGTGGAGGAGTGAGAGTAGTCACTGTAGAGAGAGAATGCGTCTGCTCCAGTGTGCTACTGTCCCCAGCGCTTTCCAGGGATCCTCAATTCAGCCTATTTTCGTATGTCATTTGTCTACCTCACATGTGACCTGAAGATATCTGAATTTCTGTTTCCAGGTGGTATGCAGAGTGGGGTTCAGATGTTTATTACATGAGTTCTACATTGCTGCGTTTAATCCAGACTGAGTAATACAAGATCTCAAACATTTTCCCTCTATGTATTCCCATTAGGGGTTGAAGTCTTTACAGCAGGTTTGGGGATTCATTTCAATCTCCTAATAATTACTGCGATTGCATGCAAAAGTCTGTGAATACCTACTCCCTGCCAGCTCAGGCAGCTCATACATAGGCAGGGAGAGAGCTCTAATGGTTGGAAGGACATCTTCACACGGAAGGACATCTTCACACTGAGTTGAAATCGATTAGAGATGGCTATGAGAACACTGGGGCTGAGTGCTAGAGTGGAGGTCTTTAAGTGCTGGGAGACTATAGGTGCTTGATGTCACAGTCATTATCAGCTTGGGAAGGGTCTAAGGGGTCACAGGTGGTTCCTTAAAAGAGTAGCATTTAATATGGACACTGGAGGAAGATGAGGATTTTACCAAGAGTGAACATAGTGGAGGTGATTCCCATGGAAGACAGTAGAAAGAACAGAGGCATGGGGGATGCTGCCGATGGTTCTGCTGGTCCAGGTAGCCTGGGATACAGATATGCTGGGAAGAGAGGATGCAAGTGCCTTTTAAGGCAAAATGTTAGGAAACTGAAAGCTCACAGGCCCCTTTTCCTCATGGCTTCTGACTGCTCATTTTGACTTCTAGCCTCTCTGTAAGCTTCAACTTTCAGTCTTCTCACATCCAATGCTCTGGTGCTCCCCTGGTCAACCCTCTCTAAGCACCGTGCTCTGTATAATGCATCTCACATACCAGGGCCAGTGTAATCCTCTGAAAATTGCTTCTTGATTAGGTAGTAGATCATCCTACCAAAGGACCCTGCTTTTTGTCTTGTTTTGTTTTATTAAATTTAAACCTCATTCTCCATGCTCAGTGATATAAGCCTGGGCTATGTGCATAGTTTGTATTTTACTGGTTTCCCCATCTTAGCTCCTCTCTGTGGCTAAACTAAGTCTCCTTCTCGTGTAAATCTATATGCATACAGGGAAGCACAGGTATTTCTACCAGAAGAGCTTGGTGTAAGATTTACCTCCATCTCTTACCAGCTGAGTGGCCTTTAGTAAGACCTTTTATTGAGTCTGAATTTTCAATCTCTCTCTGTCTCCCTCCATCCATCCACCCACCCATCCTCCCACACATCCACCCAGTCTCCCATCCATCCATCCATCCATCCATCCGTCCGTCCGTCCGTCCATCCATCCATCCAGCCAGCCATCCATCCAGCCATCCAGCCATTCATCCATCCATCCATCCATCCATCCATCCATCCATCCATCCATCTATCCATCCATCCATCCATCCAGCCAGCCACCTATCCACCCATCATTTGGTTCACCCAGCTTCCCACTCACTATCTATCTATCTATCTATCTATCTATCTATCTATCTATCTTCCTATTTGAGATGGGCTCTCATGGAGTCCAGGCTAGCCTTGAATTTGTTATCTATGTGAGGGTGATCTTGGACTTTATTCTTCCTCTGGAGTTCTGGAAGGTGTGCCACCATGCTCAGTTTATGGGGCTAAAACCAAGGGCTTCATTTATGCTGAGAAGACATTCTATCAACGGAGCTATCTTTCCAGCCCCATTTCTTAAAATGATGAATTAAATTTGATAACATTTAAAAAGAAAAACTGGGTCAAATGTTTCTATTTTTTGAAGTCTTTTTTAATATTCTAAACAACTGAGAATTCTTCTCTTAACTTGCACTCCCAGAATTTTAGTGCACCTCTTCACAGACTATATTCTAATTATTAGGCAATGATGATTAATTAGATTTCACTTGTCAGGCACTGTGATATACAGGAAACTGGACAGTTCTTTACCTGTATTTCCTGTGTATAGTCCTGGCCCAATGTGTTGGTTAGTTTTGACAGTCAACTCAATTAGCATCATCTGGGAAGGCAAGTCTACAAAAGAGATCATATTGGCCTGTGAGCATGTCTGTGGGGGATCATCTTTATTAACTGAGTCGGGAAGACCCACCTTAAAAGCAGCAGCCTGAGTGCCTGCCTTGACCTCTCTTCAGTGATAGACTGAAACTGGGAAGTGAAAGCTAAACTTTTTTTGCTCTAATATATTTTGCCAGGGTATTTGTTATAGCAACAGAAATAAATCTAGAACACCTTGTAGGATAGGTGATGCACTTGTTATTGAATTTATAAGTAATGCTTCTCTCTCTCTCTCTCTCTCTCTCTCTCTCTCTCTCTCTCTCTCACACAAACCATTTCTGCCAAGTTCTTGCTTAGAAGATGATAGTTGACTGTGGGAAAAAGACATCTAAGAATATCCCCATAAATTCTCTGTACCCCATTGTACGTACCATATGGTGGAGCCATGTGGTAAGCCTTGAGGGTGGCCCCTAAGTGTTCAGAGTGGTCCTTAGCTAATGACCAACAAGAAGAGAAGAACCCATATAATTGGTGCTAATGAATTATACCCCAAACCTGAATGAGCTTAGAATTAGATTTTCCCAGTCAAGCTTCAGGTTAGGACAGCATCTCATTCATTTTTTTATTACTGTGCTAAGACACCATGACCAAGGTCATGTACAAAAGGAAGTTTATTTGAGGATTACAGTTTCAGAGGTGTAGCATGGCAACAGGCAAGCAGGCATGGCACTGGAGCAGAGCTAAGAGCTTATATCTTGATACACCAAGACAAGGCAATGAGAGCTAACGAGGAACATCACAGGCTTTTGAAACCTTCAAGCCTGTTCCCAGTGGTACATATCCTCAACAAGGCTATACTTCCTATTCCTTCCAAAACAATTCCATCAACAGGGGGCCAAATATTCAAATATATAATCCTTTGGGGGCCATTCCTATTTAAACCACCATAAAGCTAACACCTTTATGACATCTCAAGACAAGAACCCAGATAAACTATAACCGAGCTCCTGATTTATAGAAACTATGAGATAATAAATGTGTCATGTGACAAATTAGTATGTCATCACAGAAAATGACAACAGTGCTTGTTACCTGTTGGCTAAATGCATGACTGAACCAAAATCCTCTGGTACAGGCTCTATATGCTACTGTTGTGTGTTCTTAGATGGTTTATCCATTTCCCTCCTCATTTACCCATTCAAGCACTGCCCATTCTTTTTTATGTGTAAATACTATTTAAAAGTAGACACGCAAAATGAAGAAGTAGTGGACAATGATGGTATATATTGGTTTGTGTACCAGGCATTGTGCAGCATGGTTTACAGTTGAAAACTTTTGCTTTCAGTTTTATCTCTATTTTATAAATGAGAAGATTAAACCTCAGGAGGGGTTAGTTGTACAGTAGAGAACTATGCAATCTCAGGGTTATAACTACTGACACAACCACTGAAATACACAGCTTCTGAGGTATAGTGATCACGGAGCTGTGTGAACATGAGGTTGCATAATAAGGGATGTTTATGAGCATCCAGCACTCAGACTGTAGATCTAAATGACTGCACAACTGACCTATGAGTCATATAACCATTAAACTTGCTCTGTGACCCCTGAGATGGATGCCAAGGTCCTGCTCCACACAGGTGGTTCTTCTTATAAACATTTCTACCTATTTCATTTGGTATCTTATCATTGCTGTTATTGTTAAAACAAGTAACAGTATGTAAAAAATAGCTAGAACTTCGAAAACTATGTCATGTTGAGTCTGACATGACATCTTGTCTCAGGACATGGTTGTGATTATTTGACCTATTCAGTCTATCACACAGTTTGCAGAACACATGCTAGATGCTAGGTTAAGTACCTGATTCCAGGATACACAGAGAAAAAGACAAATGTTAAGTCATTGGACATGAGTGAGAGTAACAGGTTGGCAGCTGTTCTCATCACTATACAGTCCATTTGAGCTTACTTTACAAATGTTAATAATGGCAGTATGGTCACACCTGCTGCTCATTTCATGAATGGCATTTGAAGCATCCTGTTAGCTGGACCTGGAGAATGCAAAATAATAACAAAGCTGTGTTCTGGAGCGGCAATCTTTTCTATGACTTAGAAGATCTCCATTACATATTCCCTGTTTGTACATATAAGGCTTCAAAATTGGAGTTACAAATGAACTCAAAGACAATACAATAGTGACAGTTGATGGCTGCTTGGAGGAGGACTCATCAGTTACCTTTAAGGATGTGTCCCCTGGTCAGTAGATCAGGTGCTGGAGGATGGTGACTACGTCAGCCAGTATATGGGCAGCATAAATTTGACTTGGTGGATTGAAAGCAAAAAGAAGATATGAAGTCAGGAGGGGATTCAGAGGTGGAGCTTGGAAGAGGTCAGGGTGGGAGCGAGTAGTGAATATGGTCAAAGAAAAATTCATGAATGCATGGAAGTCTGAAAGAACTAATTCAGCTATTATTTTAGAAGAAACTACAACTTTGGTGAAGAATATTGGGGAGTTTGGGAATGAAGGGACTTCAGAATGAATGTGGGTGTTAAGATCAGGAGCAACTGACTATATCTATGCTTAGTACCTCGCACCATGAAAATGCTGAGTGGTCGGGGTGGAGGTTGAAAGGTAAGGGATTCAGAGTCTCTTTGCAGAGGCACTTGGGAGCTTGCAAGAAGGGCAGGTACAATGCAGGAAATACATTTAGTGGGACCTTTGCCTTTGTTTCTCTTGTCCCATCTATTTCTTCCTAATTGTTCTGAGTATTTGGCTCAAGAAAAGTAAATGGTTCTATTTCCCTAAACACATGCATTTCCCATAAGCTCTCTAGTCATGGTCTTGGAATGAAATCTCAGAACTGAATTTCTAAAGGATCAGTTGGAAACTGATGCTTGATGTAGGAAAGAAAAGCTTTTACTCAATTATCTACAACAACAGGGGAAACACTGAGAATTCCTGAGACAGTAAATGGATTTTTCTTTGCATGAATGTTCTCCGTTTTCAAGTTTAGTGTGAAAGACCCTTATTATGAAATCGTCCTTCTAGCACCACATCTTGTGTCTCAAAGAATGAAAAAAATGAATGTTTCTATTTGTTTTTTCTTAGGGGCAATAGCATCACCATTGTAGATTGTTTAGACTTGAACACCTGATACCTATTAAGATTTCATTTCGTGTGATTAGATGAATGGTGTTTGGTGATGTGGTCTTAGATGTTGCTATGGTTTGAATGTGAGATCTCCTCCATAGGTTCATGTATGATCTGGTCTACAGTTGGTAGTGTTAGTGAGAGGTAATTTGATCACAGAGCTAATGTCAGTCACCA
Organism: Apodemus sylvaticus; assembly: GCF_947179515.1. NCBI lineage: Eukaryota > Metazoa > Chordata > Mammalia > Rodentia > Muridae > Apodemus > Apodemus sylvaticus. The sequence goes on along the minus strand of NC_067474.1, from coordinate 68,502,113 downwards.
ATGAATTAATCAATTGGTGAGTTTGCAGCTGAAAGGGTATTAGAAGGCAGAGCCTGGGTAGCAGATGTAGGTTACTGATAGATAGATCTTGCCCTCAGACACTCTTCTCTGTTAACTTCCTGGTGGCATGAGGTAAGTAGTTGTCTCTTCTCTAATCATGACAATATTCTTTGTTGCCGCAGGCCTGGGACACTGGAGCTAGTCAACCTTAGACTGAAACCTTGGAAACTGAGATGTAAGAGACCTTTTTGCTAATTAAGGTTATCTGGCTCAGGTGTTTTGTCACAATAGAAAACTGGTTTGTGGAGATGTAGTGGATATTTCTAGTTATGATTTTTTTCCTTTCTAGGAAAACAGCTTTATTGCTAGAAGCCGCTGATATCAACACGTGGGAAACTGAGGCAAGACAGCCACAAGTTTGAGGCTAGCTTGGGTTGCAGAATCAGAAGTCGTCTCTGAAATATCACATGCATAATTGAAACATAATTGAAATATAGTAAATTCAGTTGGACTAAAGGTCCAATTCAAAAGTTGTAAGTACATATAGAGAGTTGTACAGCCGTGATATAATCTACATTTAAGACCTTTCCATAGTTTCAAGCACCCCCACATTCATCAACAATCGTTCCTCATCCTCTCAACTCCACCAGAATCTGACAAGCATTAGATTATATTCTGGGGGTATTTGCCTTGTAACCCTAGTGGCTTGATTTTGATCCATAGCACCCATGAAAGATAAAAAGAGAGAACTAAGCTTGGCGGTGGTGGTGCACGCCTGCAATCCCAGCACTCTGGGAGGCAGAGGCAGGTGGATTTCTGAGTTCGAGGCCAGCCTGGTCTACAGAGTGAGTTCCAGGACAGCCAGGGCTATACAGAGAAACCCTGTCTCAAAAAAAACCAAATCCAAAAAAAGCAAACAAACAACCCCCCCCCAAAACAGAGACAGAGAGAGAGAGAGAGAGAGAGAGAGAGAGAACTGGCTCTACAAAATTTTCCTCTGACCTACACACATGTGCTGTGATACACAGCTATCCCACTTTAATGATACGTTAAAAAGTACATTCTGTCCATTTAGTTTGATGCTAAACTTGAAGCAATCCCACTAAAATCAGGGACTAGACAGGGCTGCCCCCTTTCTCCTTATCTTTTCAATATTGTACTTGAGGTACTAGCTCGGGCAATTCAACAACATAAGGAGGTCAAAGGGATACAAATTGGAAAGGAAGAAGTCAAACTATCATTATTTGCAGATGACATGATAGTCTACCTAAGTGACCCAAAAAACTCCACTAGAGAACTCCTACAGCTGATAAACAACTTCAGCAAAGTGGCAGGTTATAAAATCAACTCAAGCAAATCAGTGGCCTTCCTATACTCAAAGGATAAGCAGGCTGAGAAAGAAATTGGGGAAATGACCCCCTTCACAATAGCCACAAACAGTATAAAGTATCTTGGGGTGACTCTTACCAAACATGTGAAAGATCTATATGACAAGAACTTCAAGACTCTGAAGAAGGAAATGGAAGAAGACCTCAAAAAATGGGAAAGCCTCCCATGCTCATGGATCGGTAGAATCAATATAGTTAAAATGGCCATTTTGCCAAAAGCAATATACAGATTCAATGCAATACCCATCAAAATCCCAACTCAATTCTTCACAGAGTTAGAAAGAGCAATAATCAAATTCATCTGGAATAACAAAAAACCCAGGATAGCTAAAACTATTCTCAGCAACAAAAGAAAGTCTGGGGGAATCAGTATCCCTGACCTCAAGCAATACTACAGAGCAATAGTGTTAAAAACTGCATGGTATTGGTACAGTGACAGGCAGGAGGATCAATGGAACAGGATTGAAGATCCAGAAATGAACCCACACACCTATGGCCACTTGATCCTCGACAAAGAGGCTGAAAACATCCAATGGAAAAAAGATAGCCTTTTCAACAAATGGTGCTGATTCAACTGGAGGTCAGCATGCAGAAGAATGCAAATTGATCCATCCTTGTCTCCTTGTACTAAGATCAAATCCAAATGGATCAAGGACCTCCACATAAAGCCAGACACTCTGAAGCTAATAGAAAAGAAACTGGGGGAGACCCCTGAGGACATCGGTACAGGGAGAAAGTTTCTGAACAGAATACCAATAGCATATGCTCTAAGAGCAAGAATTGACAAATGGGACTTCATAAAATTACAAAGTTCTGTAAGGCAAAGAACACCATCAAGAGGACAAATCGGCAACCAACAAATTGGGAAAAGATCTTCACCAATCCTACATCAGATAGAGGCCTAATATCCAATATATATAAAGAACTCAAGAAGTTAGACTCCAGAAAACCAAATAACCCTATTAAAAAATCAGGTACAGAGTTAAACAAAGAATTCTCACCTGAAGAACCTCAGATGGCGGAGAAGCATCTTAAAAAATGCTCAACTTCATTAATCATTAGGGAAATGCAAATCAAAACAACCCTGAGATTTCACCTTACACCAGTCAGAATGGCTAAGATTAAAAATTCCGGAGATAGCAGGTGTTGGAGAGGGTGTGGAGAAAGAGGAACACTCCTCCACTGCTGGTGGGGTTGCAAATTGGTACAACCACTCTGGAAATCAGTCTGGCGGTTCCTCCGAAAACTGGGCACCTCACTTCCAGAAGATCCTGCTATACCACTCCTGGGCATATACCCAGAGGATTCCCCACCATGTAATAAGGATGCATGCTCTACTATGTTCATAGCAGCCCCATTTATAATTGCCAGATGCTGGAAAGAACCCAGGTATCCCTCAACAGAAGAGTGGATGCAAAAAATGTGGTATATCTACACAATGGAGTAATATTCAGCCATTAGAAACAATGAATTCATGAAATTCTTAGGCAAATGGATGGAGCTAGAGAACATCATACTAAGTGAGGTAACCCAGACTCAAAAGGTGAATCATGGTATGCACTCACTAATAAGTGGATATTAACCTAGAAAACTGGAATACCCAAAACATAATCCACACATCAAATGAGGTACAAGAAGAAAGGAGGAGTGGCCCCTTGTTCTGGAAAGACTCAGTGAAGCAGTATTCGGCAAAACCGGAACGGGGAAGTGGGAAGGGGTGGGTGGGAGGACAGGGGAAGAGAAGGGGGCTTATGGGACTTTTGGGGAGTGGGGGGCTAGAAAAGGGGAAATCATTTGAAATGTAAATAAAAAATATATCGAATAAAAAAAAAGATTAACAATTCAGGAGACAGCAGATGTTGGCTAGGATGTGGAGAAAGAGGAACACTCCTCCACTGCTGGTGGTGTTGCAAATTGGTGCAACCACTCTGGAAATCAGTCTGGTGGTTCCAAAAAAAAAAATTTACATTCTGCTTCTATTTGGTTTTAGTATCAAGGAAAGCTGCAGTCATACATTTGTCTTAGGATATAATCTCTAGTCCACATAAGTGGTCTTTGTAACTCTTTTTCTCTTTACTCTTTACTATTGCTAAATAATTGCATGGGTAGATTTAGTTTATTTATTCACTGTGTTTGCTTTTCTCCCTGTGAGACAGCATGCTACTTTTTGGACTAGGCTGGCCTTGGCCTCCTAACCTTCTTGCCTCTTGTGTGCTGGAGTTACCAGTGTGTGGCAACACACACATCCTATCTACCTGTTGGCTTTTATTTTTCCTGAAACTTCTGCCTCTGCTAATAACATCTTGGCTCTGCTATGTCCTTTGATCTTGTAACATACTTGCTTTTCCTTTTATTTTTTCTGACTATTCTACATTAACTTTTGAGCAGATTTTGGTTTCCTAACTACATTTAACTGTTGATGCTCCTCAGGTGAGGTTGCAGAATCAACAATAAAGACCCCATGCCTGGACTTTTTTTGGATGTCTACCTAGCACACTCTCCTAACACATTTGTTGAAGAGCTATTGTGAGCGAGGTAGGGCTGTCTTGGCAAGTGATTCTCATAACCTTCAACTCTTCTCTAATGACTCATTGTTCAGGACAATCTTCTATTCTTGCCTCAGAGCTTCCAAACAAAAGATTCCTTAGCAGAAATTCCAGAAAGGTATGTAGGTTATGATGTTGCTTTGAGGTATGGGAGGATTTATTTGATTGATAGAAAAATGTAAGAGGGGGAAAAACCTAATCAATTGTGTCATTGTATCCTTTCAAAGGCAATGAATGCAAATATATCTTGTTTCATAATATTTATCCAAGGCACTACTTCCCTGCCTAGATTTTTGTTGGTGATGTTGTGCTTCTCTGTAATGTATGTATATGTTTATGTAGGTATAAGCATGTGTGCACTTGGGTATATGTGCACATGTGTCATATGTTGAGGCCAGAGATTAATATCATGTGTCTTCCTCAATGCCTTTCCACTTATATTTTGAGACAAGGTCTCCCATGGAAACCAAAGCACAATTTGGCTAGTAAGACTGACCAGTGAGCTCCAGGGTTCTGCCGTTCTCCACCTACCCCGAGCTGGGATTCAGTCTTACATTGCTGGGCCTGGGCTTTCATCCCTGGACTTGCTGAGGATCTGACCCCAGATCCTTTTGCTTGTGTGACAAGCACAGGCCTCTCTCCTCATGACCTCCCTTTACTTTTGAATTCATACTCTTAGAGATGCTTGAGAATTAATGTGCTTTCCACAATAAGAGGATATAGAAATAGGGGAAATGTTTGCAATTTTAAACAATTTCTGTTACCATTAGAATTGTGTATGTGCAGGCCCAGCTGTAATGGGTGTGAAATATGATTCTGACTCTTTATATTGCTCTTGAATCTAGATGCTACACTAAGAAAGAAGGAAGGTAAAATATTGTGCAGTGATTTCTATTCTTAATGATGCTTGAATGCTGTGTATGAAATTAAGGGTTCATTTCTGAATTGGAGCACTGCTCAAGCAATCTTGTTGGTATCTCCTATTCCTCCTGCTTCCATTTTCCATTTTTGTTCTGCCACAAAAAAGCACCAATATATAAGCATCCTGGTGGTAACCACATGATTAGTGATTTCATTGAAGTGAGGACAAGAACAACTTCCTGGAATACATTCATAAATATTTTTGAAATTTTAATATCTTAATTTGTTTGCCTTGAGCTTGGGTCTCACTATGTAGACTGGCATGACTTAGAGCTCACTTTGTAGACCAGGCTGACTTTGAACTTACAAAGATCTGGTCGCCTCTGCCTTCCTAGTACAGAGATTAAGGACATGCACGACTCTGCCTCACTTAAACATATTAAAAAAAAATACCTCGTTTGAACATTGTCATCAAGAGAACATATAGACATTCAAAAGCAATCATTTAACTCAGTATTTTATTAATTTCTCCCCAAATTTAAGTCATAAAAATGCATCATACATTTAATAGGATTATATTATGATTATGATATGATTATAATTATGAAAGCTATATTTTCAGTGCAGGCTGATTTTCTTGCTCAGAATCCTGTTGTGCTAGTCTGATGTCTCTTCCAAATAACCCAACTGTGTGCAAGCTCACTTCAGATGGTGCTCTTGGTTTAAGTAGAGACACTCATTAAGCACCTCTGCCTGGGTTCCTCTTGTGTTTCTTCCTGTCAATTCTCATGTCTTCAAATCCTACCCCCATGCTGTGAAATCCTCATTCATTCCCCCAGTTCAATTTTTCTTCTCATATATCACATTTGTATATACTCAGCTCTCACTTGCAGATGATGTACAATGTCCCTAAGAAAGTATGCCTCGTTTCATTCTTTCTGAGACTGGCATCACCATGGAACCTGGGATACATCTCCTTTCTTTCCTTCTTCCCCACTTTCTGAGAGATGCTTGATATCAAGACTGTCTTTCCAGGTCTTCTTGTGTGCCACTGTGCTGTAGTTATTTTTGCTGGAAGTGTTCTCTCTTGTCTGAATCCTCTCTTTTATTTAGTATTTGTGTGAATATATTGTAAATGTCCATATCTATCCAGTGGGTTCCTTCTCTATGATTGTACCCATGGACAGGCTCCAAGTATTATTCTATCACAACTTAATTCTTGGTGGTTTGTCTGGTATAAAGCGTGTTGAATGAATAAAAATTCATTCATTTTTGTACCCTGAATCCTTAGCACGGTGCATGCACAGATTAACTGCTTTGTAAGTGCTGAATAAGTTCAATAAACAAGTTGATAGATTCTATAGCAATAAAAGAGAATTATTTGAAGGATGGATGGCTCTTCAGGGCTTGAAGGCCACTTAGAGGTCATTTGCAATTCCAGTTCACTTCATCTCCCTTTCATTCACTGGGAGCCTAACCAAGTGCTGGCAGTAAGTAGGAACATGATAAATGGAAGGTAATGATCTAGAGAACATCACATGGTTTTGATTTGTCTGTATAGTGTCTAAATCCACTTTCCTGTCTGGTATTGGGATTATCAATTGAGTGTTTGTAAGTCTAAAGAAGGAGAGAAGGGGGTAGCGTATGATTTAGGCATGGAATTAAGGGTATAAATAGAATCACTATTTTAGTAAACCTAACCACTAAATTAGTGAGCCACTCAGTTGAAGATAAAGACCAGTGACACTGTGCACAGCAAGGTATAGGGCCAGCAATATAAGAGAGAGCCAGAAACCTGTTTGTTATGATTTGTCATACGTGAGAGTTATGCTTAAAAAATATCTTTAGAAAGTCTCAACAAATTAAACCCAAACTGATAAGTTATTTCTCTATTGGTGAAATGAGACAATTCAAGCCAGATTATCTATATCTATATCTATATCTATATCTATATCTATATCTATATCTATATCTATATCTATATCTATATCTATATCTATCTATCTATCTATCTATCTATCTATCTATCTATCTATCTATCTATGCAGGTTTATTGCCACAAGGAAGGATAATGAGGGGAGGGGAAAGAGAAAGATTAAAAGAGCATGCAGAAAGAGAGGGAGAGAAGGAGAGAGAGGAGAGGAAAGACCCAAATGTCTGGATTATATAGGGAAGGGCCTCTGGGGGAAGGGCTGCCCAGACCCTGGGCTAGAAATTTGAGGGTTGGGGGCAGGGTATGGCAGGAAAGGACTTAAGGATGCTGGGAGAACCTGGAGGCCAGGGTCTGCTTTGGTATATAAAACATGCACCCCAGTCATTTGTCCCAGGGTCTGAAGCCAAACTCAAACATATAAATGTTTTGGCCTCAAATATCAGAAGAGAACTAGTTTAAGCAGCTTAAAAGTCTTACTCCATGTTAGAAGCAATCCAGAGGGCAGAGGCTTCATGATCCGTGATCCCGCAGCCTGACCCGATGGCAGAGTTCTGAACTTGGAGTCGCATGCTAGGCTGCCAACTGAGCGCCACATCCTCAGCTTTCCCTAGGTGACAAAATGGTCACACTGTGGATAACACAGCAAGCCATGACCAAGTCTGGAAGAAGGAGGGTACCAGTGTATCTCCTCCCCTCCCCCACCTCTTTCCTTCCCTTTGCAAATGGACCTGTCCCACCATCTTCTGGCAAATCGTCTTTCAAATCTTACCGGCTTGATTTATGCCCACATACCCTCGGAACCAATCTTTGTCAAAGAGAATGGGTTCTTCACTCACCCTGGGGCTAGAGCTGGGGACGTGCCCAGTCCTCTGATAGATCAGCTTCCTCCAGGATGCTGCTACCATGAGCTTCTGCCTCACAAGTCCTGCCGAAGAAAATACTTTCTCTTTTGCCCAAGTCTCCATTCTACAGGAGAAGGATTGGATTTCAAAAGAATTAATAAATTTTAGTGTGAAGATATCTTTTATGCCAAGGACGTTCCCATCGTGGGCCCATTTCTGTGTGTTGGGGATAGGTTATGGTGCCTTGGGAGCAGTCCGGGCCTCCTGGAGATTGACTGTGGAGCCTATGAGAGTGATTGTCTGTCATCACTGTATTTTCCCTCCACCTTGACAAAGAGCAGCCTAGGCAGGGTTTGCCAAGCCCATCAGTGTATTCCAGCTTCTAGGCCACCAGTATTTGTGGTTATGTGGCCCTGGAGTCACATTTCCTGTCACCATTAACTGAAGGAGCCGCCTGAGCCCAGTATAATAGAATATTCTAATAGAGAATGAAAGGTCTTGCATCCTTGCAGGTCACAGAAGAAGGACCTACACTCAGCCTATTATCTTTTGCCTCAGAGTGTTATTTCCTTAGACAAAGCTCCAGGCTCCAAGCTTGGCGCTGTATCCACAGGGAAAGAAACGGGCTCAACCAGTTTTTTTCCAATGCGTTATTTCCCCTTTGCTGTCTTTGAACTTTCAAAACATTGTTAGACTTCCATGCAGATAAATTTTTATCAAAAGGGGATATCAGTTTTGTTGTTTATTATATATTTACTTTAATTCTCTATCTATCTATGTACACATACATAGAGACAGACCAACACACAGACTCACAGACACTTTTTTTTTTGAGTTCGTGTCTCCAGTATCCCATACAGTTTGGTCTCAGAGTCAATGCATACCTGAGGAAGTCCTTGAGCTTCTGATTGTTTTGTCTCTACCTCATCAGAGTTGAGATTACAGTGCCCACCTCCCCACCTGGTATTACAAGGCTAGGGATTGAGGTCAGGGCTTTGTGCTTGCTAGGCAAGCACTGCCAACTGAGCTACGGCCTCCGTCCCAAACATGCTTTTTGAATAAGGCACAAATCTGTATACTTCACATGGTATGATGTAGCAAATTATATGCAGCATTTTGGAGGGTCTCTTCTGGCTAAGAACTTAGATAAGTTTGAGGATAAATGAGAGATTTCCCTGTTTTCAAGGTAGCTATGAACTTGGTGAGAGGAAAAAATATTTACAAGGAAGGAGCTAACCCATTGATGTCCATTGTGGTATGACACTAATGGTGGTTGCTATTGTGTCATAAAGATAACACAGTGACAGAACATAACCAATAATAGAAAGAAAGGGAGGGAAGCCATTGCCCACTGTGACCGTCAGGTGAATGCTAAAAGACACCTTAGAGATTGACAGGTGATCTTGAGTCCCACTTTTCAAAAGTCACAATAAGATTCCCATGTCCTAAGCTATAAGATGAGACCGGAGCTCAGCAATAGAAGAGAATATCACTGGGTGCCTCAAGGGTGAGAACACTTTTGTTCTGGCTCTGCTATTGTATGGGGTCATTTTTGGGTCAGAGTCAGTTTTGGCACAGACCATTCCATTCCAAGGATTTGTGGAAATGTGCTGGAATGAGCCAAACTTTACGAAATCCTTACCCCATGTACCCCCACTACACACTTTATGGTCTAGCTAGGAAGTGCCTTTTGTTGGTTGGCTGTGGTGATTTGTATAAAATGGCCTCCATAGGTCCATAGGTAGTAGTACCATTAGGAGGCGTGGCTTTGTTGAAGTAGGCGTGGTCTTGCCGGAAGAAGTGTATCAGTTCACTTCCTGTTACTGTTCATCCAGAAGTAGAACTCTCAGCTCTTCCTCCCACACCATGTCTGTCTGTGCGCTGCGTGCTTCCTGCCATTGATAATGGACTAAACCTCTGAAACTCTAAGCCAGACCCAATTATCCCACCCCTCACGGGCGGGCGAGCTGTCCCTGCTCCTCTCCAGCTACTGCAGGGCTCTCCTCAGTTGATGGACCCCTGGGGGGGAGGGAGGCCACTAGGAATCTGACCATGCTCCAGTGCCTATAAGGACAACACAAAATGGAGGGGTGTATTACAGGGGGAAAGTGCATAGGCAGGGGAAGGCTGTGAGGCCAGGCGAATCACAGCAGTGCATGATGTGAGTCCCCAGTCATTAATGAAAAAACAATTAAAACTAAAATAAAAGAAAGTTGGAGGCAGGGTGTGGGAGGATAGGTGGGTGGGGGTTTCGGGGAGGGCGGAAACTGGGAAGGGGTATAACCTTTGAAATGTAAATGAAGAATAAATTCAATTTAAAAAAAGTTTTTCTTTTTGAGACTTTCTGTGGTGACAGTTTCTTCACAGCAATAGCAACCCTAACTAAGATGTCGGGTTAAATCCTGAGTTCTCACTGGAAAATGCTAAAAAGCCCGGGATGCTGAAATGATCAGACATGGAGAACTCAGTCAGGGAGCAGAGGGGGAAAGGGGGGAGGGGGAGGGGAGAGGGGGAAGAACCCGAGTATGGACTGGAGGGTTATCTGGGGGCAAGAGCTTAGGTAGGGAGGAGAGAGAATCTGTCATAGCAGACACAGGTATGAGCATGTGAGAGAAGGGAATGGAAGAGGACAGGTTTTGGAAGCATGGCTGTCTCTTACGGTTTCTTTTTCATGTTTTTAGGAAAGGTTTACATTCACAAGTAATCCTCTATCCCTGCAGGCCCTCTATCCTTCCAGATACTTTATCCTTCCAGACACCCTATCCTTACAGACCCTTTTCCCTACATGCTCTAGAGGGTCAGACTTATCCAGCTATAGGTAGAAACTGCTTGAAAAACATAATGACTGCTATAAGCAGACTTATGGACTGTTTAGTTGAGTTCATTCACCAAATAGTACAGCATGACAACTGTTCACATTGCTCTTATACAGTTTTAGACATTATAAGTAATTCGGAAATTACTTACAGTATATAGAAGATATTTACTGTAACACTGCTTATAGTAGCCAGGATATAGTATCAACTTGCTATTCCATCAATAAGTGCATGGATAAATCTCTCTCTCTCTCTCTCTCTCTCTCTCTCTCTCTCTCTCTCTCTCTCTCTCTCTGCCACACACACACACACACACACACACACACACACACACACACACACACAAGCACAAGGAGAAACAATACATACTGCATACATACAATATGTACAATGGAATACTATGTGGCCATTAAAAGGATGAAATCTTATAATTTCCAACAATTTGAATGAACATGGATGAAATGATCTAGCTGTGGAGAAAGAAATATCACATGATCTCACTGATCTGAGAAATCTAGAAAACATTTTTAAGAAAAGATTTCATAGAAGTAGGGAGTAAAATAATGGTCACTAGATGACAGTAGGGTGAGGGACTGGAGGGCTGGAGGGCTGGAGGGATGGAGAGAGTTAGTTGGCAGGTACAACATCACAATTATCCTGGAAAAATAATAATAATTTCTGGTGTTCCTCTGCACATTAGAGTGACTATAGTTAATTATATAATTTTGCAAATTAACTAGAGAGAGGATTTGGAATATTTTTATGTCAAAGAAGTGATAAACATTTGAGGGAATGGGTAGATTTAAAACTATTTTTTTTTAATCTTTGTTTAACATGAGGACAATCTTGGATGGTGGGTCCTCACCTTCTACCTCATTTGAGACAGGATCTTTTGTTCAAAATATGTATGGCAGGCTAGCTGCCCAGTGAGCTTCAGGAGATTTTTCTCTTTCTGCCTTCAAACTCACTATAGAAGCACAGGGATTACAGGCGCTCTCTACCGTGCCTGGCTTTATGTGAGTTCTGGGATCTGAAATCAGATCCTTAAGCTTACACTGCACTCAGGTGGTCTACTGAGCCATCTGCCCAGCCCCAAATCTGATCTGATAATTACACATTTTGTGCATGTATGAAAACATCACATTGTACCCCATACATACAATAGACTAGTATGTTATGTGATAATTAACAATACAGAACATTTGAAAGGGTATATAGAGATCATATGCTAAAATTATATAATACTTTATACGGAGCTTGAAATCCGGGTTGGGTGGTGGTGGGGTGGATTCTCAATGTCTCTTTGGTCGTAGGAGAGAGCTGTATTTGATCTGAGCAGATGCTTTTTGGATATGATGTTGAATGCAGATGGTGGAATCTAGCCCCTGGGCTTCAGGCCACCTGGCCAAGCTGAGGCCCCAAGGTGGACAACGCGGGTGATGAGGAGCAGTTCGCCACCTCAAGTGACTGAAAGCAGACCTGCTGGAAGAATGTATTGGCCTGCTTGCTCTCGGCTTGAGTTCTTGGCCTCCTGAAGTTCGTGAATGAGTGCTTCCTGTGACTATTAACTGTCAACTTGACAGTGTTCAGAATCACTGAAGAGACCAGCTTCTCAGCATGTCTTCGAGGGATCATTCTTCATTAGCTTCATTGATGCTGGAAAACTCGCCTGAAATGTGGGCAGCACATTCCCTGGGCTGGTTCTTGGACTGCTTCCAAAGGACCAAGGCAACTGAGGAGCAGCATCCGTAATTCTCTGCTTCCCGAGTGTGGGTGCACTGTGACCAGCTGCCTCAGCCTCCTGCTGTCAGAGAGTCCCTGCCGTGCTGTCCCTGCCGTGATAGACTGTACACTCAAACCATGGGATCAAATAAATGCTTCTTTCCCAAAATGGTTTTTGTTATGTATTTGTCTTAGTCAGGGTTTCTATTCCTGCACAAACATTATGACCAAGAAACAAGCTGGGGAGGAAAGGTTTATTGAGCTTACACTTCCACGTTGCTGTTCATCACTAAAGGAAGTCAGGACTGGAACTCAAGCAAGTCAGGAAGCAGGAGCTGATGCAGAGGCCATGGAGGGATGTTTCTTACTGGCTTGCTTCCCCTGGCTTGCTCAGCCTGCTCTCTTATAGAACCCAAGAACACCAGCCCAGGGATGGCACCACCCACAAGGGGCCCTTCCCACTTGATCACTTATTGAGAAAATGCTCCACGCTGGACCTCCTGGAGGCACTTCCTCAACTGAAGCTCCTTTCTCTGTGATAACTCCAGCCTGTGTCAAGTTGACACACAAAACCAGCCAGTACAGTATTCTACCACGGCAACCAGAAAGTGACTACTGAGAATACAGAGAGGTACTGGAGATATGATAATGATGGCGATACCAAAATCATTGGGGGAAAAGGATGGTTAGATAGAAAAAAATCAAAAATCATTTCCAAGCAGTTTTTCACAGAACTGATTTGTTTATGTGCATCAACCCAGGATTTCAGCCAGACTCAGCCATAAGCGGAACTCTAGGATGACAGTATGTCTGCCAGCCTCATTAGTATTTCTGACTTTTACTATTTAGGAGTGATGGAGGACTTACAGAGAGCTCAGGGAGGACCTGGGGTACAGTGCAATAGAACAAGTTTGTATTGAGCCCTCACCAGGTGGCTGGCACAAGAGCCTTGAGCACAGGGCTTACCGTATAATTAGAGTTACCAGATCAACACACATCCCCCTGCCCCCCAAGACAGAGGGCTGGAACTTAATGAGAGGCAGATGTCAACGGGGAGCAGATGTTTGCAGCTCCTCAGTTATATCAAATTAATCATCTCCTGACTTCAAGGTGCTTCTTGGATCCAGGGCACTTGCCTGTAATAAATTGCTCCTGGGACGGATTTTTGAAGTGAGAATGTAGATGCCTCTGTCTCATATGCGCTGCAGCAGCTGTCCTCAGAAGCAGAGTGAATTTAGACGGAAGTGAGAAGACCAAGCTCTTGGGCTGCCTTCTGAAAGAACCAGAGGGTTGACTTCTCATTATAGAACTAACTGCTGCCACTCTTCTGGAAACCAGTGCTCCTGTCCACTGTCTCATGTATTTAACAAGTAAGCTCGGCAGGCACCACAGACAGGAGCTGAGACAGTGAGTGGGAGCATAGAGAGGCTGACCTCACAGCCAGTGTAACACAGGCTGAGGAGCTCTTTTTTGTAATTAGAAAGCCTAAGAATGTGTGTGTGTGTGTGTGTGTGTACACATGTGAATCTCACAAGGCCCTACTCCTAGAATAAGAGCTACAGTCAATTAATGGTTGCTGAGAGGGAGAACCAGTCTTCTTTAGGGATGAGCTCACTGATACATATATTCATATGTATATATAACTTATTAGGCTGTATATACATATGTACATGTATGTATATATGCATATATATCCTATTAGGTTATATATTTATTTGCATATATATATGTAACAATAATAATTAAAGAAGAAGAAATTGTGAATTTGAGGAGAGAAGACCTAAGGGTGGGAAAATGAAGGCTGTGGGGTGGAAATGATGGAATACAGTATTCACGCATTAAATCTTCAAAAATAAAATAAAAAAAATACCAAAATTTTGGAACACAAAATATGTTCAAGAGATTTTTTTAAATTTTGGAATATTTGCATATATTTAATGAGATATCTTGCTGGTAGAACCCAAGTTTAAATAAGAAGTTTAATCTTGTGGCTGAGGGTATAGCTCAGTTGGTGGACTGATGGCCAATGAAGCTTGGAACCTTGCTTTTGTCCCCAGCATGGCATAACCAGTTGAGGTTTATGCCATGAAATAACTTTGAAATAGCTTGGGAGGTGAAGGCAACAGAGAATCAAGATTCCAGGTCATTGATTAGAGTTTTATTGCTGTGGCGAGACATCATGACCATGGCAGCTCTAATAAAGGAAAACATCTAATTGGGACTTGCTTACAGTTCAGAGGTTCAGTCCATTGTCATCATGGCAGGAGACATGGAGGCATCCAGTCAGGCCTGGTGCTGGAGAAGGAGCTGAGAGTTCTACATCTTGATCCAAAGGCAGCAGGAAAGAGACTGAACCATACTAGGTTGCACACTTCCCTTTACACACTTTCTTGTTACACATTTCCTCTAACAAGGCCACACCTACTCCAATAAGTTACACACTTCCTAGTTTCATACTTCTAACAAGACCATGTCTACTCCAATGGTCACATCTCCTAATAGTGCTACTTTGTATGGGCCAAGCATTCATATACTGAGTCTATGAGAACCATTCCTATTTAAACCACCATGGTCATCCTCAACTACATTTTGAGTTTGGAGACAGTCCTCGCCATGACACAGAGACTCTGCCTCAAGAACTCATTTATTTGGTTTACACCTTACACACAAAGCTTAAAGGCAACTGCATAAAACATCCTTTAATAATTTTGTATGTGAAACAGATTTCCTGATGTGAAATTTTCCACTTGTGACATCATGTGAGCATTTTGGATTTTATTCTGATTTGCAGTAAATACTGATTTGTGTGTGTCTGAAACTACAAATGTGGTATTACAAAAGATATGAAAGGGACCTGTGGTTCTGGAATAAAGTTGGGGCAGTGTTTACGGATGAGAAATAGATCTTTTCTGAGAAAGAGGCAATCATAGAGTTACCTTTTCCTTTTTGTCTTCTTCTCTTTCTCCCTTCCCTCTGATCTTTCCTTCACTTCCTCAGAATCTAATCCCTTCCTGCCCTTCCTTCCTTCTTCCTTCCTTCCTTCTTTCCTTCCTTCCTTCCTTCCTTCCTTCCTTCCTTCCTTCCTTCCTTCCTTCCTTCCTTCTTCTCTTTCTTTCTTTCTTTCTTTCTTTCTTTCTTTCTTTCTTTCTTTCTTTCTTTCTTTCTTTCTTTCTTTCTTTCTTTCTTTCTTTCTTTCTTTCTTTCTTTCTCTCTCTCTCTTTCTTTCTTTCTCTCTTTCTGTCTTTCTCTCTTTCTGTCTTTCTCTCTCTCCTCCTCCTCAGTTTGTTTCCATTCTTCTCGCTATGCTCTTTCCTCTTTGTATTTTCTTTTACCCTTTCTTATGTGGTTGTTGAAAGCTTGTTAGTCTTGAGGGAGGGCGTATATCTAGTGCCTACATAGACTTATAGGAGACAGATTGTTCAAAGAGGCCAGATCAGTTGTGCAATGGACTTAAACAAATGGTTCTGGTACAGTGAGGGACAGATGTCTGTGGGTGTCTCCTGAGGATTGCTGGACTTTGGCTTTGGTGTTGCGTAAAGATAACTGTCAGAAAAGAACACATTTTTTTTTGTTTTCATTTTTTGCTTTTAATTATCGACTTGTTTGATGTCTTAGACAATAGCTGAGAGAGGAGAGGAGAGTGAGGGTCTCATAGGCAGAGGAAAGTCTCTTCCTTAAAGTATAAAAAAAAGTAGAAAAGACGTGGCTGGAAGGTCCAGAAGACGCTGTGGAAGCCCGGCTAGTAGAAGCCAGTCAAGCACTGTGGAGCGTGTCATTCTGTGGCATGAGGAACCACCAAGGGAACACGATCCAGTTTTGTGAGTAGTAGTGTCCCACCTGTTCTCAGCAAAAAGGTAATGATGCAACCTCAGGTATGTCTTTTCTCAGTTATTTCCAGATGTGTGGTTCCAGGGAAGTGTGTAGCAACGGCTTCT
The DNA here is from genome assembly GCF_947179515.1 of Apodemus sylvaticus. Lineage (NCBI taxonomy): Eukaryota > Metazoa > Chordata > Mammalia > Rodentia > Muridae > Apodemus > Apodemus sylvaticus. Next base: position 68,486,070 of record NC_067474.1, on the reverse strand, counting down.
GTCATCTCAGAGACTGGACTCGAAAGGAGTCAAGTTACATGGCTTTGACAGTGTTGTCAAGGTCTCTTCTTCCTCACTAAGCTCTCTATCTAGAAGCCTTTGTGTAGAAATGAATGCATACCATAGAAACATCTTAACTGCTGGGGCTTTTATATTATCATCTCTATAATGATCATAAAAAGTAATGCTTTTTATTTTGTTTGTTTTTCTGAAGGGAAAAAGACTTTTCTGTAAGGGTATAAAAATAAAAGCTTATCAAGGATAAATGGTTGAAAAAAATTACTATTTAAAGCAAGACTCCCTCCTTCCTTCCTTCTTCCTTTCTTCCCTCCCTCCCTTTCTTCCCTCCCGCCCTTCCTTCCTCCCTCATTACTTCCTTCCTCCCTCATTACTTCCTTCCTTCTTTCCTCCTTCCCTCCCTCTTTCCCTCTTTCCCTCCCTCCTTCCCTCCCTCCTTCCTTTCCTTCCTTCCTTTCTATATGTAGCACCAACTGGTCTTAAACTCACGATGGTTTTCTTGCTTCAACTTCCTTAGAACAGAGATTGGAGGCATGAGCTGCCATGCCTGCTTTGTGGCAGGATTTTTTTTTCTATTTGTAGTTCATTTGACCAAATAGTTTTTGTTTTGTTTTGTTTTAAGGGTCTATCTTACACTATAGCATTCTCAATAGCTTCCCGTGTGTCCCTCCATCAGAAGCCAGTAGAAAAAAAAAAAAAAACTGTCTCTAGACTTTGCCAAACAGAGGTAAAATCACCCTCTGTTGAGAACCACTATTCTGTTAGGGGTAAAGAGACATAAAGAATTACAGATGAGGTTCAGGCAAGATGTGCTTAGCAACTCAGCAAAATCACTGTTTAGTATCACCCCTTCCCCAGAGTGAGTGAGTGAGTGTGTGTGTGTGAGTGTGTGTGTGTGAGTGAGTGTGTATGTGTGTGTGTGTGTGTGTGTGTGTGTGTGTGTGTGTGTGTGTGATTGGTGGTATGTGCTGGCATTTGGTAACTGAATCCCAGTATCCCAGTGTAGCTTCCAGAAGAATCACTTCCCCACACTCCCAGCCCCCTGCTAATTATGAGACTGCCCCTTCCTTTCTTTCATCTCCAAATGCCTCTAATGTGTGATCGTGGCACAGATCCGACTTTTTTTTCCAATTACACGATCAGATGGACCTTTTTCAATTTGGCTTTCAGAGCCGGTTGCTCCTCTGAGACAGCTTTGCTAAAAGCATTTAATGATCCTTGAGGTAGCCAAGCCTTGGAGGTGCACATCTGAGGCACTGGGAGGGATGGGGGAGCTGTCTGGGGCTCTGTCCACCTTCCAGGGGCTGCTCAGAGCTTCTATTCTTCTCTTCAGAGTGCATCCTGCCGACTTGATTTAGCTTTGTATTTCACAGGAGACCAGCTGCTGGGATTTCAGATGATCCTGGGAGTGTGTGAGTGGCTTCTCAACACTTAGGTCTCTTGTGTTAAAGACCAGATGCCCAGGAGTCTCCTTCAGGAAGATGGCTTGACTTTAAGCCCCCTGAGAACAAGGATTATCTTCTAGTTCTCTTTGATTTCTCTGTGCCCCATCTTCTCTGATATTTTAAGGGTGCTGAGAACCCCCTTGCTGGAAGTCTTCCAGAACATACGGAGCTTTGGCCTTGCCACATGTGGTAGCAATGCGGGTGTCGTCACCGAGAGCCTACATTATGGCTGTGAATCCATATGTTACCTAGTACCTTCAGCTGGAAGAATGTGTGTTATTTTTAGCAGTGTCTTGCCACCCCTCCCCAACACAGTTCTTTAACAAGGTCTTGTCATTATCAGTTATTTAATATTTCTAGAATTAGAAACTGTTTTACTGGCAGCTCCAGCTTGAAGCTGGGCTCTCTGAGCCTCCTCACACTGGAGCTATTGATAGACACAAGCAAGGACTTGTTCTATTCTTTCTCTGCTCATGGGCTCAACGTCTAACCAGCTTCAACAATCTGCTGTCTTTTGGTTGGAATTTCATTTGTTTATCAGAGTTCCCAGACCTCCTTTAAGCTGGGAGGATGGGAGTTAGCTGGCCGATTGAACCCATGTTTGGTACTTAGTGGTTTTGCATCCAATAGGTTCAAAACAGTTCTCTGAACTGTCAGGTGTAAACAGGGGTGCATGATGGTCTCTTCCAAAGACAACCTCCCTGATCTTACCTGGTAAGCCAACAGTGGGTTCTGGGCATGCGCAAGTGTGTGTGTGTGTGTGTGTGTGTGTGTGTGTGTGTGTGTGTGTGTGTGAAGAAAAAGATAGCAAGGGATGCTGTTCAGGATGGCTTCTCAAATGCACTTCTGTCACCTGAGAACTCCCAACTGCCACACTAGGAATAGGAATGGAGAGCGAATTCTATGCTTTGTAGCTATGTCCTCACTATGTTCACAGACCATGTGAGCAGGACAGAGTAGGGGACAATTCTGGTGTGCATGGGAGCCTCTCTGAAAGGTGTTCTCTTTGAACACCTTTGACTACTGCACATCATCTCTGCCCTGTGGGAGTACTCCAATTTACAGAGGAGAAAACTGAGGCACTGAGAGTGACTTGTCTAAGATTACTTTTATGGTAATGACAGAGCTAGGTCTGAACCCAAAACTCTTCATCTCAATCTGAGTGATTTTCCTAAGTTCCTACCTGTGCTCAGCCAAAGGGATCCTCCCTGTGACACCTGAGTGTCCTGGCAGTGTTGTTGGTTCCAGTGACATGTCTGTAGACAACATCTGCCCTTTCTTTACTTCCTTCCTTCCACAGTTCTCCTGGTAGCAGGACTGTTCCGTAGGCATGTTGGAAGTAGGTCCCTGCATACCTTCAAGGACAGGCTGGGTACAAGCATCAGAGTTTCTTGATCAGCCAGTTTCCATGTCTCATGGTGGGCCACTGTTTTTAAATATCTTCACGGGGCTTGCTGTCTATAAGTCAGCATCTTGAGAGTGTAATTAATAGGGGAATCTGTGGGATATAAATTCCCCTTTTCTAAAGAACCCAATTAAGAGGGCCATCATATGAACACAACTCAAAAATGAGGGGACACCTTTGTAGATGGCAATACACTTCTGGGTGTTTTAGGTCTGCTTCTGTTTCTGTCCGCCTCATGGACTGGCCTGTAAGTGGGTGGGTTATTTGGAGTATTTGAGAGATAGATGAAAACTTACATTCCATGCATGTACCAATTGGTACAGGTGACCCTTGATGAGGAGGTGAAGCAGTGAGGGAAAATAAAAGTTCCAGGGAACCCAAACTCAGATCTGAATTGGAGTTCTAGCCTGGCTTCATAGGAGCTGTTCAAACATTTCAATTTCAAACACTAACTTTCTCTGGGCCTCTGTTTCCACTTGTGTAAAGGAAAATAACATCAACAGAGAATTCAGGTGTTGGAGAGTGTGGCAGACTATGTCTGTAGAAATGCTCTGACCATCCTAGCTTGGGATAAAAACATGAGTATATGAGCAGTTACTAGTGAACTTATTTGGGTTGAGAGTGTGGAATGAATGGGCAGCTTTTTCATTATGATGTTCATGATAATAAGTTTCACTAATTTGAGGAGGCTCCAAATATCGCTAAACAAGCTTCCCATCAAAGCCGAAGGAAAACCCTCCTCAGATGTCATGAGAAGGCCAAGGAAAGTATGGATTCCATCTGTCTTAGGGTTCCATTTCTGTAAAGAGACACCATGACCGTGGCAACTCTCATAAAGGAAACTATTTAATTAGGGCTGGTTTAAAGTTTCAGAGATTTAGTCCATTATCGTCATGGCTGGAAGCATGGCAGTATCCAGGCAGACATGGTGCTGGAGAAGGAGCAATGCATCTTGATTCTTAGGCAGCAGCAGGAGGCCATGTGCCACACTGGACATAGCTTGATCTTAGGAGACCTCAAAGCCGCCTCCACAGTGTCGTACTTCCTCCAACAAGGCCACACCTGCTAATAGTGCCACCCCCTATGGCCCAATCATTCAAACACATTCCTCTTCAAACCACAGCAGCAGTCGTTTTCTAGGATCTTTGGGGTTATTCTGGAACTACTCCTGGGCAACAGCCTGTGAGAGCAGAGTGTGTTCATCCTCTCCTGTTTGCTTTGATCTGAGAAGACAGGAGAACTGTATTCATGGGGACCAAACAAAAAATGTGTGTTTGAGTTGCAGTTTGCTTATGTATGCGTTTTTTTTATTCCACCAACTCCAAATATCAAAGTGAGTGCAGATGCCAGCCCCCAGGATCATGTTTTCCAAAGAAAGCCAGTCAGAAAGATGAGGAGGGCTAGTCCTTGCTGTTCCTGGGTTTTCTCCCTTACTTTATACGTGATTTTTGAAGCAGAATCTTTCACTGGGTTTTTCCTAACATTCTTGTTTTACAGATGTATGCACTAAGAACTCTGCTTCAAAGATGGTCATTGGGGCAAACTAGGTAGGTCATGTAGCGGAGCTGCAGTGTGACTCTTTAGTACCCTGGGTATGTGTGTGGAGGATCGAGGACGCTGCCAGATGTTTGCCTGTAATACCTTACATCTTGCTTTTTTGAGATAGGATCTTTCACAGAAGCTGCAGGCCATTGTTTAGGCAAGATGAACTGGCCAGGGAGCCCATGGCTCTGCCTGCCCAGCACTAGATTGCAGGTGTGTCCCACTATATCACACCAGCTTTTTACATGGGGGTTCAGGATCTGAACGCAGGTCCCCATGCTGCCTGCCCCATCTTTTATCTTTTATCACCATCTTCCCAGTCTCGGGGCTTGCTTTTTTTTTTTTTTTTTAAATAAAATTATCCTCCTATTTCTACTCTTCAGGATATTGAGTATTGCAAAAGTATAAATAAATGTATATTCAAGCTCCAAGTCCTCTCCTTGCTATTAAAAAAAGCTAATATTTAATTTCCCCTCACCCAAACTTTTCTACCAAAACTTTGCCTTTGTCACTATTTCAGTAATTTGTACCTCTACTCTGCTCCGCCTGATCAAACTAACCTGGATAATTCGAGAGCTATTAAGGGAACACACCATTTCCTTGGGGAGCCACTTATCCCCATCATTGATGATAATAGAAAGTCCCTTCCTGGTCCTGATGCTAATGGCTTCTCATTGCAGACTGGGTGCATTTTCTCCAATGGTTGGTTATTCACAAGCTGTCACGTGTAGCCTTGTAGCTGCCTAGCTGCTCTAGGCTTCCTGGACTCCTTTTGTGGCTTGCTTTTATGACAGCCAGCAATGTGGATAAGGTACTAGAAGTGAACAGGTAGGTGCTGGGTAATCATCTTCACTGGTGCTTAGACAAGGAAGACATGAAGCATGTGTGTACTTCTTCCTTGTTCAGAATTAAGACTGGGTTTATAAAGAAGCTGTAGAAAGTGGATCTGGCTTTCATTAATTCAGGTTTCAAGTCAAAGCTTGAAAATAGAGATCACTCCTGGGTCGGTAGAGGAATTTTTTCAAGCTCCTTGAATGTTTAGAAGTGAACTTGTTATCCTTCACATACTCGCTGTCCCTTAGTAGACTCTACATTGTTTCTGCCATTTTGGCTTAAAATTTTTAGAATCTCTTACAAATTATATATTTTTTCATTTCACACATGCAGTGCCTCATTTGTTCACACCAGGTATGTTAGTTATTAATTTTATTGCTTTTCAGTATCCATCCAAGGAGGTGAGACTGTGATTTCCATGGACACACTCATGAGAGAGAGAGAGAGAGAGAGAGAGAGAGAGAGAGAGAGACTACCCTGTCTCTGGTAACCACTGGCCAGGCTCTCTTTGCTCTCCTCAGTTCATTGTTTTTCCTTGAGCTTAGTCTTCAGAAAGCTACGTTTGTTCTTGTCATTTTCTACTCAGAATCACTATGGACTTCTAGTTTCTAGTACATAAAGTTGAGACTTGCTGTTGTGAGATTTAAAGCCATTCATAACTTGGCTCAGCCTACTTACTCTTCCCCAAAACCTTTCTGCTCTTCTTCCTCGCCACCCAACCACAATGATTCAATCATTCCCTAAAACAGCTTTGTATGTCCTTACATGCATAGTCTAAAATGATTCTTTGATAATTCCATATGTGTGTGTGTGCATGTGTGTAATCTATTTAGTAATTTTTGTCTCCATTATCCCTCTTATCCTTTTCCCACTGAACCCTTTCCTTCTTTCTGTCAAGTCCCTCCATATTTTCTGCATTTTCTCCACGTTTGCTTTTCTGTCCTCTTAAGATTCTGTTCCCTTACATCCTAATATGTACCTTTAAATGCTGCCATCTTAATAAACCATTTTAATAATCAATATAAAATGATAGATTTTAGGCATATACATAGTTTTTATATTTCCTATTTAGACAATTAGATTTTAAAAGATAAAGTTATGCCACATCTTTACAATTTCTATTACACATCAGCCTTGCAAATAATATATACTTCAGAAGGAGTGTATAAATAGGGATAAACCAGCATATTGTTTAAACATCTCAGTTACATCATATTCTGGAATTCTAACTGGTGTTTTCAGAGCATAATGCAATTGAGAATTCTAAAACTTTTTTTTTTTTTTTTTTTGCCTTGCCAAGGCTCTACCCTAATTCTGTTGCTTCATCTTCTGGTTGTCAAGCCCACAGACCTCTACTCTTTCATGGTCTCATAATGTATTTTGTAGTTTAAAAAAATAGCCAAGGCTGATAGCATTTAAATATATATAGCAATGAAATTCTTAATCCTGTACTCTGCCAAACTGTCTCCACTGTTCAACACAGCATATAAATAAAGACAACTCTGTTGAAATCAGGGTGAAACCACGTGATGGGCCACTGCAGCCAAAGCCTTTATTGGATCAGAGCAACAGGCTCTTAGAAACCTTGTTGTTAGAGACGTTTTCCAAGAGACATTCTTATATTTTAGACACTGACCTCCTCATTTTTAGAAGGAGTATGCTCTCATGTTTATGTTTCGATGGTTGCTAGCACATGCATTACATACATGTATTAGATGTGAAATAGTATTTGTATTTGTGGGTTGGTTTTACCCCAAAGTTCCAAGATCTTTAGAGGCAGAAAGAAAAAGGAAGTCTCTTTTCAGTTTAAAAGAAACATTCAAGGAAAACAGCTCAGAGGTTTGGTTTGGACCAACCCCAGCAGTTAAGATGTCCAGCTGAGGCACTTGCATTAGCAAATCTGAGTTGGATCAACCAAGGACTGGAATTGCTATGATATTTCCAGTCTTCCTTATTCCATTCAGGCCAGAGTAGTGTGCCATAGAACATTAGAACATGCCTAAAAGACCATTCAAGAAAAATGAAAGAGAACAAAGGAAAACCGGTTTGGTTCTTTTACCTAGTACATAAGCTACCGTTGTTTTGCTGCCTCCCAACTTGTGATTGCATCTTCCTACTGCTGATAGTTGGTTGGGCTTTGACACACAAACATTATGAAATAATCATGGATAACTTTACAGTAGATTCACAGATCCAGAGAATTTGAGAGGTGATGAGAACCTTGGGGACCTTCTGTTCAAAGTATCTATTTATGTAAATGATAAAAACTGAGTCTCAGAGAGAAGAAATGTTTTGCCAAGGATACAGGGAATAGAGCAGGGATTCATTCCTGAGACTTGGCATTTAGTCAATATGGCCATACTGAATCATCACCCTGTCGGTCCTCCTGTAATGCATCTAGATGGATCAGATGGGCTGAGATTAGATTGCAGCTGAATTTGTTGTAATTCTCATTTTTTATTTGAACTGACTTGGCTTTTGCCAACTCATTTGTAAAGGCATAGAAGAGGAGATGGATTTCTAAATATGGAAACCATGCACAGGGGGCAGTGGGGCAGACACTAGAGTTCACTAGCTATTGGCTGGGAGTGGGAGGTATTGAGTTTCCTGATTCAGGGTCTGGTGGTAAGGGTGTGTGGGGGGGTGGGGTCATGGTGGGTGGTGGTGGTGGTGGTAAGCTTTGCCTTCCTAGTAGAAGGTAAAATCTTTGAGGAAAACAGTCAAGCTTTGTCTTCCCAGTAGACGGTTAAAATCTTTGAGTAAAACAGTCAAGGCAACCAGAATCTAACTTAAAGGAGCACACAATCTCAGCTGGAAAATAAACTAGGTGATAAAAGAAGTGGGCCAGGATGCCAAGAATCTTTAACCAATCAAGGGGAAGGAATACAGGGGATGTATTAGGATCAGTAAAGCAAGAAGAGAATTGCAAGCAAGAACTCTAGCCAAAGGACACCAAAGAGAAAATTGCATTTGAGTCACAGCACATTCTGAAGTTTCTTCTTGCACTGTATTTCTGGTTTGTAACAGTTTCAGAAACCTCTTGATGGAAGAAATTTTGTATTTGCAAAACCTCAATTTTTTTTTTTATGAAAATATTTTATTTTATTTTTTTTTCAGTTATATTCTTTTTTTTTATTCGATATAATTTATTTACATTTCAAATGATTTCCCCTTTTCTAGCCCCCCCACTCCCCAAAAGTCCCGCAAGCCCCATTCTCTTCCCCTGTCCTCCCACCCACCCCTTCCCACTTCCCCGTTCTGGTTTTGCTGAATAATGTTTCACTGAGTCTTTCCAGAACCAGGAAAACCTCAATTTTTAATTTATTGCTTTAGTCTCTTTTTGAAATCCTACCATCTGGATAAATCCAATTTATACTCAGGAATGTTAGTGAGGGGTAAGTTTATCATGGATTGCAGAATAGGAAGACCCACCTTAAAAGAGTCTACAGACTAGTGCTTTGTATTCTACCTCAAAGGAAAACTCCCAAGCTATGGACTTTGCAAAGAAGGACATCAAGATTACTTAGAACTGTCCTCTGTAGATGGGTGAGTGAGGCAGATTTACTAAATGAGAGCATTTTTCACTTCAATGGGGGACTGGTAGAAAACGTATAGGAAATTGAGTTAACAGCTATGTATCAAATTTGAAACGATCAGAAAATCAACTTTCCCAGACCCATGGAGCAGAACTACTCCTCATCTAAGAATCAGCATCCTAAATATACTGTCTGGTTTTATTCTAGAAGGAGAAATAATAGTTAATCCACTTTTGATTTTATTTGGAAGCATGCATATTTATTTATTTTTTAAAAAAGGTAGATTTATTTCCTGGTGGCTTGAACGTTTGTCGCTGGGCCAAGATCTCAAGATCATTAAACAGATGGATTATAAATCTTGGGAGCCATGATGAATCCACAGAGCAAGCTGATCACGCTAGATTAACTTCTGTTCAACAAGGCTGATAGACTGGTCAGTAAGGGAAATGCCACAGTCTGTGAGTTCCATTCTTTTTTAATGTATCCAAAGAGGCTGTGTGAAGATGAAAGAGTCTTGCAGGAAGGACTGGCAAGATTTAATTCTAGAGCTCTGCAGGCTGTGGAGACAGCACTTACTGATGATACTGTTAAATAGACAATAGCTAATGAATAGCCATACTTAGAGAGAATGGATTAATGGCTGGGTGGAACCAAGCTTTGCCAATGACGCTCTTCATGGTGGTTTAGTATTTTGTATTAGAAAACATATTAGAACAAGGCTGTGCATGGCAATTTGGGAGGGTTGCTTAATAATAGAGCTAGGGGAATCAGTATCTGAGATCTCTCAAATCTGAGACAATCAGGACACTTTGAAAGAAATAGAACAGGGAAATACTTAAAGTGCATGCAAATGAAAAAATGAGAAGTAGAGGATTTCCATGGTGGAAGGTGGGCTAGTGCAAAGCAGCTCCTATTAATTCATAGGTAAGGGGACTGGGCCATGGGTGCACAGATGACTGATTAAACACCAGTTTATCTGTCTTGCGTTGTTTTGTTTTTCCTGTCTGCTAGATGGCCTTTGAGATGAGAGGCTATTCTGCATTCACACCTAGACTCATATACATTTACACTGATGGTTTCTCTAGTATTCTGATTCAGATTTACATCAATGATTCTCGATCCAGGACTTCAGACTAAGAGTATATCTATGCCTTTGGCTTTTGGAGTCTAATTCCAGCCTCCTGTACTCATGTCAACCCATTCTGTCAGCCAGTGTATGTCATTGTCTCTACATTCACACATTCACATGTACAGGCACACACACAAAGACATGCACAGATGCACATACCACTCATTGCTGTTTCTTTTTGCAGAACGCTGAAAAAAATACATTTCCATTTGCTTCCAAAATAGGAAGAAATAGGGGGAGTCAAGGGGATTTGCTAAAGTTGGTATAAGTCATAAGAGTACCAAAATATTAAGAGTAATCTTGCATCCCAAACAAACAATACACTTTGGTTTGTTAGGAAGTGGTCCCAAGAGACTAATTGATTGAAGGGTTCACTTCTAGCTGGTGGCACTATTAATCAAAAAATCAGGATCATGTGTCCATTAACTCACTGATCAATTCATAGCTGAATGGAATTTTAGTAGATGAGTTCCTCTTAGAGGAAGTAGGTCCTAGGAAGATGTCTTTGAAGGATGTGTCTCACCTCTGGACTTCCCTCCCTCCCTCCATATCTGTCTTCTGTCTACCTTGTTATGACTGTCTTTTTTTCTGCCATATGTTTCCCACTCTGATGCTCTGCCTCACCGCAGGCCCAGCACTGCAGCCAACAGATGTGGACTAAAACAAGGGAGCAAGATAAACCATTTCTCTTGTTAGCTTTCCTCAGGTGTTTTGTCACAGGGATGGAAAGCTGATCACCACTGTGATATCTTAAGAATTATGTTCATCTGGCCCCAAGTGGCATGGCCACTTTGGGGAATCGCAGCAGGAGGCAAAAAGGATCGAGGAGAAGAAAGCACCATGAAGGAAGACGTGTTGAAATCAGTGTAATGAAAAATGATCCAAAGAGCCCTGGGGAGGTAGTTCAGTCAAGACAGAGCTTACCCTGGCATTAAGGCATGTGGACCTGGATTCAGTCCTCAGGACCCAAAGGACTGCTGTGACAGTGCTGTCTTCTATCCAGGTGATGATAAGGGGTGGGCTGACTGGCCAGTCACAAGTCATCTTAGTCCATTGGTGACTTCTAAGCCTATCTTAGGAAAGAAGGAAGGAAGGAAGGAAGGAAGGAAGGAAGGAAGGAAGGAAGGAAGGAAGAAAGAAAGAAAGAAAGAAAGAAAGAAAGAAAGAAAGAAAGAAAGAAAGAAAGAAAGAGAAAGACAGAGACAGTCAGAGTCAGAGACAGAACAAGAAACAGAGAAGGAAGGAAAGAGATGAAGAAGGAAACAAAGGAAAGAAAGAACAGTGTGTGATGAATGATACTTGAAGAAGTTGTCCTCTGATTTCCACATGCACATGTATCCACACACAGGAATGATATACATATATACATCCCCAGAGAAAAATTAATCAAAAGATCTGAGAATGCAGCACTGGGAGAGGTTGTAGGAAGAAACAGAGCAGGTGTCTTTAAGTGCTGAAGCTGTGGTCTGGAAGGGCAGAGAGACTTCCTTCATCCAAGTCCACATAGCAGTGACTCAGTGCTTGTGGAGAGGCATTTAGCTAACGTAAGCTCTACCTTCAGCTAGAATGGGCAGAGGCTGGCCTGTAAGTTTTCTTCCCTGAGTCCATATGGTTTGAAGTTTTTCTAGGTAAGAACCAATTTAACATCAGTTAAAGTAGCAGTGTTTTTTTATTTTTTTATTTATTTATTTTTTTTTTTTTAGTCAGTGAGATTGCTTTGTGTGGGGGACAGTATTATTCTTAGATAGCATGGCCTGAAGGATTCCTTACTCTATTTAATAAAAGACACTCTCCAGAGATGTGTTCACAGGCAAATGCTTAGCTTAGTTCTTGTTTTAAGGAGATAGCCCAGGAACCTTTCTACGCTGATCATTTTTAGTTACATTAGCCTCTTTTAGCTATTTTAGTTTAAATATGTTATCTTTTTTGAAGTAGTGGAATGCATTAAAACTATAATGGACATTTTCATTCACTCATTAAACAAATGTTTTCTTAATAAGACAAATTTAATTGCTGTTCTGAACCAGTAAATACTATGTACTAAGGAAATAACCTCTTATTAAACGTAATTTACCATTTGGTATTGGATAACCAATTGGTGTGTTCTTCCCTGGGGAAGATTGTATCTCTCACTCTCTGCATTTCCTTGTGTACCTGTAGTTCCTTGTGTACTCCTCCTTCCCCCACCCCTATCCATGTTATCACGGCTATTGTTGTCCTTGGTCAGCTCCTGTCTAGGCAGTCATGTTGGTGAGACTTTATGGATGTAGCTTCTGACGTTCCTATGAGACACAATCTCATAGAAAACTCTCGATTCTTTTGCCTCTTAAACTCTTTCTGCCTTCTCTTCGTCAATGATCCCTGAAAGCATACAGGCAAGCAACATAGCAGAATGAACAAGTTATATTTAGAAATACATACACAATACACACACATACCTACATTCGTGCATGCATGTATCACATACTTGTATATATATATACCAATGAAAAAAGAAGTCACATATATGAAAAAGATCAAGGAAGGATATATGGGATGGTTTGGAGGGAGAAAATGGAAGGATGAAGTGATGTGATTACAATAATATCTCAATAAGCCAGGCATGGTGGTGCACACCTTTAATCCCAGCACTTAGGAGGCAGAGGAAAGTAAATCTCTGCGTTCCAGTCAGCCTCATCTACATCGCTAGTTCCAGGACAACTAAGGCTATGTAGAAAGATCCTGCTTTAAAAAACAAAACAAGACAAAAATTAAAGTAAATAATTAAAAATGTAACTTAGTTGAAAGCATTAGGTGTCTGTGGTTTTATGTCTGAATACATTCCCTTTATTTTTTTCTCCTTCCTTCCTTCCTTCCTTCCTTCCTTCCTTCCTTCCTTCCTTCCTTCCTTCCTTCCTTCCTTCCTTCCTTCATCTCTTGTGTATGGCTCTATGTTTTGGGCGGGATGTATATTCATATAAGTACACGTGTGTGCAGAGGCAGAGTCCAGTCTTGAGTGTTACTCCTCATGAGCCATCCACCTTATCTTAGGAGAGAGAAGAGTCCCTCATGGGCCTGGAACTCAATACGGTAGCTAGGCCGAGACCTCCAGGATCTGCTTGCTTCCATTTACAAGCACATGTTACCATTCCAGGCTTGATGTATTTTTTAGTATTGGGTTTTTCTACTTTACATAATTTCTCCTTTTCCTTATTCCTATACTCCTCACCTCTGTGCTCTTCCAAATCCACAGCTACTTTTCCTCTACTTGTTGTTGTCATTGTTATTGTGTGTGTACATGTGTGTGTGCTCCTAAACACATAAATACAGTCTCTCGGTCTATTTATTTTACTCGTATGTGTGTTTTCAGGGCTGACCATTTAGGATTAGACAACTGATTGATGTGTCCTTCTCTGAGGATGACTATTCCTCTCGTTCCCAGCATTCCTTAGAGTGTCGTTCAGGTGTGAAGATTCCCTGAGTTTCCCCTTCCCACGTTGGCACATCTATTGATGTCATCTTTATTCAAGTTCAGACAGCCATGTTGGTGAGACTTTGTGGTCGCAGCTTCGGACATGTCTAAGAGACACCAACTCACAGTATATTCCCTGCTGCTCGGGCTCTTATGACCTTTCCATCCCCTCTTTCACAATGAGCCAAGAGCCCAAGGCACAGGAGTGTTTTGTAGTTGTTTCCTTTGGGACCAGGCTCCACAGCTTTGCATTTTGATGAGCTGTGGTTTTCTGTAGTAGTCTCATCTGTTGTAAAGAGAAGTTTCTTTGATGAAAGGAGAAAGCTTATCTATGGCTATAAGAGCAAATATTTAGAGTGTAGTTTTGGCTTATACTGGTTTATTAAGGTTTATTCCTAGCTATTTTAAGCATAGGTTCTAGGGTACACATTCAGGTCCTCTTGCCTGGGATGGATTGTATTATAGCCTCAACTCTTCAATTCTGTCATTTTTATGGATTAACTTCACCTGTCTTCATAGTAACTATATGAAAGGGTTGCAGTTTTTATTCCGATTTTAAGACTTTTAATTTACTTTTTAAGTGTGTGTGTGTGTGTATGTATGTTTGGTTTGTGTGTATGTATGTGGTATATGTGTTTGGTTTGTGTGTGGTGTGTTTGTGCATATGTGTGCATGTACACACACAGAGTCTAGAAGAAGGCATTGGTTTTTCTAGAGCTGGAGTTACAAGAGATTGTGAACAGCTCCATGTAGGTGCTTGGAACTAGACTTGAGTCCTCTACAAGAGTAGCACATGCTTTTAACTGCAGAACCATGTCTCTGGCCCTCTTTATTCCCATTTTAGGTGGGGAAAGCTAAGGCACAGAGAAGATGTCTCGCAGTTTGTCCTGAGGCACTAATAAGCAAAGTCTAAGATTCTGGCTCTAGAGTCAGAAGTCTCCTTGTTAACATTAACACTATTGAACAACTTGCAGATTTGACAGCATTCTGGTTAAAGGTGGAAGTAAACCCCGGGGATTTCTGCACATGGCCCTGTGAATCATATTTTAGGGTAGCCTCATAAAAAGCATCTACCATAGGGACTGGAGTGGTGGCTTGCTTACTGATTAAGAGCACTTGTAGTTCTTGCACAATTCCTAGCATCCATATTGAACAGCTCATAACTTCCTGTAACTTCAGTTGCAGAGTGTCTGATGTCTTCTTTTGACCAAATGGCACGCGTGCGTGCGCGCGCGCGCATACACACACAGACTCAGACACACACACACACATGCACACGCACACGCGCGCACACACACACACACACACACACACATATGCTCATAATAAATCTTTAAACCCTCCCTTTCCCTCCTCACACACCCATACACTTATTCTGGGCTATGTGAGACAAATGACTTCACTCTCTTCAATTCACACTTTCATGGAGACAGGCAAGCAGGTTGGGCATCCTCATGATCTACTAATTAGATGTTGTTTCATCCTAAGTCATCCCGAAAGGATATTGCTTGTGCAGCTTGAAACACGAGCTTTTCATTACTTTGATTCTGGTATTGTCACAGAATAAAACTGAGCTGACAGGCATCTATGCTGTGAGATTTGACTTCAAAGACTCTCCAGTTCAGAGGCCAGTTTTGTTTCTTACAAGCAAGTGAATTGGGGCAAATGACTGTCCTGTTGGTTGCTCCCTCTTTCTGGGTGGAGATTCCTGATACATCCTTTGAAGAGTGTTGACGAAGATTGAGAGAGTCCTTAGTGGGCTAGAGATGGAGCTTACTGATGCAATATTTGCCTATCATGAATAAGGCTCTTGGTTCAATCCCAGTACCACAGACAGACAGACAGACAGACACACACACACACACACACACACATACACACACACACACCGATATTATTTATTTTCTATAAATATCTGGCATGCAATAGTCTGGAAGTATGACTTTTCTCACTTGAAAATACCATGTGTGTGTGTTTGTTTTTTTTTTTTTTTGATGCAGCTAGTTGGAGATACATTTTATTATTTTTGTGATTTGTTTCTGCTCAAAGATAAGAATCACACTGATTATAATTCCCAGATAGTTCTTGAGGGTTATGTAGGCTCCTTGTGCCTTCAGTGGGTTGCTGCATTCCACTGCAGTGTGTAACTCGGCATTGCTCATATTGTGCAAAGACATCCATTATATCTTGAATCCCCCCTTTATTGGTATTAATGCTGGCTCATGTTTTAGCTATGGATACTATGCAAACTGCATTTTTCATGGGGTGCCTATTAATTTTACACACCGAGCATCTATTATGTTCTTGCTTCAGAGAAATGAGACAGGGCTTATCATCTAGGCAGAAAACTCTGGATCCCAACAGAAATATGGAGAATAAAAAGGGCATGGCAGCCTTTGATTTAACCTCACATACATGCGCTGAAGACAAGGCTCAAAGAAAGGAATGGTTTTTTCTACAATTGTTCACTTCTTCAGACCAAGATATTGTACTTTCTCCTCTGGGATGCTTGGGCTTATGACTAATTATTTCCATATCTCAACCTTTTCAAATAAAATATCTTGATTAGATATCCTGATGATCTTTCCCTTTAGAGAAATATATATTCATATTCTTTTTTGTTGTTGTTGTTGTTTTTGTTTTTTTCGAGACAGGGTTTCTCTGTATAGCCCTGGCTGTCCTGGAACTCACTCTGTAGACCAGGCTGGCCTTGAACTCAGAAATCTGCCTGCCTCTGCCTCCCAGAGTGCTGGGATTACAGGTGTGTGCCACCACCTCCCGGCTATATTCATATTCTTAAAGTCATACAAGATACTGGGAAATAGAAAGAAATCAAAGGGGAAAAGTAAAAATGATTTGCAGTCTACTAGGTCATTGTAAATATATACACTTACAAAAGCTATAGATGCATATATGTATAAATAATTTTTTGGAGGTAGGAGCTCACTATGCAGCTTTGGCTGTCCCAGAAGTCCTTGTGTAGAACAGACCTTCAGAGTGCTGGGACTAAGTTGTGTACTGCCATATTTGGCTACACACACACACACACACACACACACACACACACACGCACACACGCACACACACACACATATGCTGAAATACCGTCCAACCTGCCAGTTAGTATTAATATTAGCATATACATAAACGATGGGCACCAAACCAAGGTCCTAGTGCATGCTGGGCAACTGTCCTCCTACTGAGCTGCATCCTTACTCCATTAACATTTCAGGAAAACACTGCCCTGGAATTTTCCCCTATGTTCCTAGGTATGGTACATAACAAAGAAATATTGCAGATACAGTTCACATGCATACATTTCGTTCATAGTAGAGGAATGTTACAGATATAGTTTGTATGCTGCTTTAAGAGATGCTTGAATGATGTGTTCGGAATATTTCCCCGTGGTAGAAGAGGAGAACAGATTCACACAGCCACTTTGGGAAGAATATGATGGTAGTTGTGAACACATTGCCTATAAGGCCATTCTGTCCTGGAGGAAATATGATATTTATTTAGGGAAAACCTGGCATTAGAATGTTTGGGGCAGCTCCATTCACACTGCCTGGCTTGGCATCTTGATTTTGTCATTTCTTAACTGCCTGACCTTGAGTAATTTAGTTCTCTGTACCTTAGTTTTCTTATTTATAACACAGTAGCAATGATATCCCACTTCCAGAGTTATGGTGAGTTAAGAGGATTAGTATATGGGAAATTCTTTGAAGGGGATCTAGAATAAGCCAATACTTGTTAATACTGGCTGTTATTAATATTCATGCAGTCACAGCAGTTATTTTCTTTATAGAAAGTTTCTCTAATATAAAATAGCCCTACTTTTCAATGGGTTCTTGTCATGAGGTATCAATGAGTTTGGCTTGGGATCCCAGAGGAGATATTATTTATCTCTTGAAATTCATTCCAAGTGCTTGCTCTGATGTCTGATACATCATGGGTATTTATCGAGTGTTTAATGAATAAACATTTGGATCAATAGTTGATAGAAGATGGAGAAAGATCTGTGGCTGCTAGTAATAAAAATAAATCCCTCATGATTGTGAAAGGTTATTGATTTGAAACCAGATGTGTGTGTGCCTGAGTACCTATATGCCTGTATGTTTGTAAATGTGTGTATGTCTCCGTATGCACATGTGCATGCATGTGTATGTGTTAGGTTGAAACCACAAGGCTGTCAGATTTTGACATGGGCTCTGCCACTTAGTGCTACCTCTAGCAAATTAGTCACTGAACCTCTGTGGTGTGCAGTACTCCCCGTCATAGGGCAGGTTTGATAGTTCTCTCTCTTGGAGCGCTAAGAAAACCAAGTCTACATTGTATGGAATGCTTTCTGTTGCATGGTAACCAGGCTTCTTATAGCCTAGCTTATCCTTGTCAGAGAGAATCCTGAGATCTATTTTCTGAAAGCTGATGAACATGAGGCTCTCAGTGGTGAAGTACAACACAGCTCAGAGAATCTTCTGATCTAGGACAGTTACTGAATGATCACCTGGAAAGACAGTTTTTACATATAGACTTAACAGGTGGTTCATCTTTGTTTTCTGTCAGCTTGATCCAAGGAGCTTGAAAAGCTGCCTGGGATCCTCTGTATAAATTCTTTCTTTCACAAAAAAACCTTTATATTTTGCTATTAATTCCTTAATTAAATCAAAAAGGTTACCTCTAGTTAGCCTAGAACAGCAGTTGTTAACTTATGGGTCATAACCCCTTTGAGGGGGAGATGCTCAATGACCCTTTCACAGGGGTCTCATATCAGACATCCCGCATATCAGATATTTACATTACAATTTGTTGCAGTAGCAAAATTACAGTTATGAAGTAGCAACAAAATAGTTTTATGACTGGGGATCAGCATCACATGAGGAACTGTATTAAAGGGTCTCAGCATTAGGAAGGTTGAGAGCCACCGGCTTAGAACAAGCCATGACATCACACTGGGACTTTGCTAAGAGACACAGGTGGACATCTGCCTTTGAACTAAGAAGCAAAGGCAGCAGTTTATTGCAAATATCTGGAACAAGATTGTTCCTTGAGATGTACCAGTGAGGAGTGTGTGGGTTCTGGGAAAGCATCTCAGAGGCACCAGTTTTTGCATTTGTAAGTACACATTGTATCTCAGGCACTGTGCCAGTTGCTGAAGGCGGTGCCAGTGAGGAACAGAATGCAGATGGAGACTGCCTTAAAGAAGCTGCTTCTAAGTGGGCAGACAGAGGTGGCTTCTTTGCCTATAGTTTTATGAAAATATGTATGTTTATAGTAGATATGCATGAACACTGTCTAGGGAAATCAACTTTGCAAGCAACCAATTCGTTAGTGGCACCAGAAAGTGGGAGTGACTTCAATGGTTGCTGAAAGGTCATTTCTCAACTTTATTAGAGAAATAAGAGGGATTGATATTCCTGGATGAGAAGAGAGCACTGGCCAGAGTACAGGGAAGGGCACAACTGCTCCAGGGAGAGATCTTAGAAGCTTGGTGAGACAGGAGCAAAGACTTGGGCTGATGACTTTCTAGAACATTCTACAATGGTGACTTTAAAGTGACATAAATAGCAAAGACCTTTTTACTCTAAGAGCTGCAAAGCTTGGGGTGAGTTACTTGAGTTCTAACTTTCCTCCTCCTCCTACATCAGAATCTTGCTCCCAGAGAGAACACAGTGGGTGACTGTCTTTTGGCTTGAATGTTTTTCCCCATGTCTTCTGTGTGCATACAAAACATATATGAATATATACTATACAAATCCATGCAGTTATACAAATGAATTATGCATCAGTGTTAATTCTGGGCAACTTCATTTACCATATAGAATTGTATTTTAGACATCATTCCATATATTTTGGTTGTATTTTAAATAGCTGCAGAGTATTCTATTATAAAGGTAGTCAGACCATTATTGGATTAAGATCATGATTAAGGCCCTTTCAACTTATTATATTGGGGATTTTTTTATTGATTTCATTCTTTCAAGAAAAGATAGTAAGGATAATGTTCAATGCTGTCTAAAATGCACATCTTGAATTAAAAATTCTCCTTAAGGCCAGAGGACAACATGCCATCTTCCCAGGGGTTTGCAAATATTATCTCATCTTATGTTATTCGGTTTGGCCTAAGATCTCTGAGAGCCCTTCAGTCACTGCTGGGCCTGTGGCAGATGAGGTGACATTTTGGAGTACATCTTGAAGCATAAACTGGTTTTTCAAAAAAGAAACCATTGCTCTTTCCTGAGAATGTTATTGGCCTGGATTCAACTGCAATGCTGGTCATTTTCTCATTCCAACCAGAATCAACAAACCCTTAAGAATACCCACAATGTACTCAATAGCAAACAGCAAGGGGAACATGACTCTGGCCTTTGATTAAGTTCCAATGTGGACCAAGAAGTAAGACTCATAAAGATGTTAGGTCTATGAAGCAGTGTGTAAATGTTGTTGAGTTTTTCTCTACACAGAGTACTCTGGGGACTCTGTGGAAAAGACTGAGGCAAGCTTGGATAATCAGTGAGGTCTTGAAGTATGAGTGAGCTATGGAGTGAACCTTAGAGAAAGAAATGAATGCCAAACCACAGGGTACCGAAGAAGGACTTTCTAGTCACTGCCCATGCCGAGACATACCAAGCAGTTGATGGGTCCACACACTCTTCAGTTGTTGACTAAATAACAGGCAATAACAGGCAAGAGCTACATTTTCTGTCTGTGTTCTCAGACACCAAAGCATCCTGCTTTCCTCTTTGTTCATGAGTCACAGTTTCCTCCTAACAAATAAAGAAAATAATGATTGCTTACTGTCATGGAAATATGTCTCCAGGCTTCTGTATTGTTGACATTTCTGCTTCACACTCTTAATTTCATTCATGTCTTCATTCTTATTTGTGGGATGCCTGGAGAGCTCTGATTCACAGCTGCTTCCCAAAACAAGCATACCTAAGTCCTTGACCAGCAGATGTTCAGGAGATAGCCTGTAAGTTCATTAAAGGAGCACTGCCCACACAAGACACAATGCCCAGGTGAACTCTGGGCAATTGAAGGCCCTGGTGACCTGGACTCTCTCTTGGCCTAACTCTAATTCAATGCTTCCCCATTTCCATGCTCCCAGGAGAACCTGATCCCTCCAAGATGAATGGAAGACTGGGGAAGGTTTTACAATATAAGTGAACAAAAACCTTAAGAGAAATAAGGCTGTCCTGGGAGATATCAGATCTGATTTCTATCCCAGAGCTGCATTTTAATTTGTCTGATATTCTTGGATGAATCATTTCACTTGCAAAGGGACATATTTTGCAAAAGTAAGACATACTGTTCAAAACAGTAGAATGACAACCCTACTCTTAACTGCTTTCAGGAAAACCTGGTTCAGGTGTTCTTGTGATGAACTCACAAGACATATGTGAAGGCAGCCTTGAGTGTCTTCAATCTTACACAAAGTTTGACTTGTGTGTATGATTCTGGGGAGAGGTCCTCTAGGCCAGTGAGCTCCAGTTAACAGAAAGCCCAAGCCCTTTCAAGCTTGAAGATGATCTCACCCATGGATCCTTCTACCCATGAAGTGAATGAGACAAAGGATGCACATGTGGTTGTGGGGGGAAATAATTGACTCAAACCCCTTTAAATTATAACTTTGTTGTTTGAGTCTGAGGCCAAATCTCTGTTATACAAAATGAGTTTTTTCTCATGAATTCTGAAAGATTCAAAGTCTTATAATTTCCATCCTCTTAATGTTTGTGTACCTACAAGGTTGTTTATTGTGTCATTGTTATTGACTTTGGTGAGAATCCCCAAGAGTGCTCCTCAGGGTTCTCTAGGCCCACTCTAGGACTTTAAGGTATTGTGTATTTCAGGAGGGAAAGTTGTTCAGTGCTCTGTGCTGTACTTTCCTGTAAAGATGCCTTTTCTGGATTGCTATCTGCTCAGCTATCAGTACTTACATGGCTACCACAAGCTTGTGCATTTGACCATGTCTGTGTATTCTGAAGAAGCAAAGAGATGATATCCCAGTATGCCATTCAATATTCATATTCCTTCTCTACAATCCAAAAGGCCAATTTGTAATTTAATGTCACAAAAAAGGTTACTAAAAGATTAACTTGTGCCAGCTTTGATGGCACACACTTAAAGTCTCAGCCCTTGGGATGAGGAGGCAGGAGAATTAGAAGTTCAAGGATGGCCTTAGACACATAGTGAATCCAAAGTCAATGTGGGCTTCACGAGACCCTCTTCTAAAAACAAAACCAATCCAGGCATAGTGCTGCATGCCTTTAATCCCAGCACTCAGGAGGCAGAGGCAGGCATACCTCTATGAGATCAAGGCCAGCCTGGTCTACATAGTGAGTTTCAGGATAGCCAGAGCTACATAAATAAGACCATCCCTTGAAAAGAAATTAGAGAGAGGGGAAGATGGAGAGAGGGAGAGAGTGATTAAGAGAGATTAATTTATATATTCTCTTAATTAAAAAAGATGCATTCCATTTGCTGTTTGCTTTACCTTTTAGGAAGCTTAGTGTGAAGTCAGAGCTCAAATGTAATTAGCATGAGTTTATGAATCACGGCTATGAAAAAAGAATCATGGCTATTGAGACATACCTGTCTTTTCTTGTATTTATTCAACATTAATTTTATCAGTTATCTATTATAAACTAATAATTTCTATTGCAGAAGAGAGTAAGAACTGCTAAGTCTCATGGCCATGAACAACCATTGCTTTTTCCCTGTATTCCTTTAGTACACCGATACACTTTTACTAATGCTGTACATGTATCAGACAAAAAAAAAATCTTTCCTCTAATGTTAAATTGTAAACATTTTCTATATGAGAACTTTTTTTTTTTTTTTTACTTTTAGTAAAAAAGAAATTTTAAGAGAATCGATTAGCTTTTTTAGGAATTAAAAGACGAGCAAAGCACAATTCACTAATTTGTTAATTATTTTCTCTAATTGTAAACCTCAATTAGTTCGATCTTTAAAAAACTCAGTGTATATTAATTATACAAAATAATGGGTTTTATTGTGATACTTCAGTAAATTTACATAATGTGTGTTAATCATGTTCATGCCCCGTGACTCTCTCTCTCTTCCTCTCTCACACATTGTTTACCTTCTCTTTTTAGATTAATTTATGTTCTGTGTATGGATGTCTTGCTTGCCTGTATGTCTGTGTTCCAGGAGCTTGCTTGGTGCGCTCAGAAGTTAGTCTCTCTCGAGTTGCACTTATGGATGGCAGCAAACCACCATGTGGGTCCTGGGAATCAAACCCAGGAGTTCTTCCAGAACAATTGCTCTTAACTGTTGAGCCCTTGCTCTAGTCCCTAGGTGGGGATTATAAACAACAAGACCAGACCCCTTTGAGTGCTGTACCATGGGTGTGTATAGTGATAGGCTGTAAGTCACTTGATATGTGCAATGTTTGGAAAAGTGTTTGGAATACCATATGCATTCAAATGGTATCCACTAGTTTATTAGTTAGGATTCTATTTTCTTTTTTTTTTTCTATTTGCTTTTTTCTCTTTCTTTGCAAGAAATTTTTATTAATTATTTTTATACACTCCATATTTTATTTCCCACCCTGCCAACCCCTGTCCATCCTCTAACTGTTCCACATCCCATACCTCCTCCCCTTCCCCAGTCTCTGCGTGGATGTCCCTACCCCTCATCCCACCTGACCTCTAAACTCCCTGGGGCCTCCAGTCTCTTGAGGGTTAGGTGCTTCATCTCTGAATGAACACAGACCCAGCAGTCCTCTACTGTATGTGTGCTAGGGGCCGAATATCAGCTAGTGCATGCTGCCTGTTTGGAGGTCCAGTATTTGAGATTTCCCGGGGGTCCCGATTGATTGAGACTGCTGGCCCTCCTACAGGGTCGCCCTCAGCTTCATTCAGCCTTCCCTAATTCAACAGCAGGGACCAGCTGCTTCTCTCCATGGGTTGGGTGCAAATTTCTGCATCGGACTCTTTTAGCTGCTTGTTGGGTCTTCCAGAGTGCTGCCATGCTAGGTCCCTTTTTGCGAGCACTTCAATAACTCACTGAAAGAAATACAGGGAAACATAGGGAAACAGGTGAGGGAATTGAATATAGTGATCAAAGAAAATTCAAAACATAGAATTCTATTTTCAAATATCCTATGCTATTTGATGCCAAGATTTAATAATTGTCATATCTTTTTGGGAGGTCTCATGGTAGGAAAAATAAAACAGCCCCAAACCAAACCAAACCAAACCAAACCAAACCAAACCAAACCAAACCAAACCAATGGGGCCAGGAGATGGTTCAGCAGATAAAGGAGTTGCTTTCCAAGCCTGATGACCTGATTTCACCCCTAGCATCCAGTGAAATGCCAATGCCTCATTCATAGTCCCAGTACTCCTATGGCAGGAGCAGAGGCTGAGCAGCCTTGCTTACACAGAACAATAGCAGGAGCAAGAGAGACCTTGCCACAAAAACAAGGTGCAAGGGTAGAACTGACCTCTACGTGCACACCATGGCACCCTCGCCTGTGTACACACAAGCACACAAACCAAAAAAAAACAAAACAACAACAAAAAAGTCACAACAGTTACCTGTGTCAATCCCATCAGCACGTTGTGACATCTTTGTAAGAGTGGAGGATTATCTTCTATTCTGAGATTGCTTTACCTTCAAAGGAAACGTGGGTGCTTAGGCAAAGGGGCAACTTGATGTGCTGGAATGTGTAGCTTCGCAAACACAAAGGCTGCCACACCTCTTTCATTATTTTGTTTCACAGGACAGGTGATACTCCATGACCTTCCCAACGAGGCTTGCAGGATATTCCACAGGTCTTTGCTTTAAGCCTCATCCTTCCCACTCAGGAAATAATCCAAGCAAGGCTCTTACTTAAAGGGAAAGGAAAGAAGATGCTGCCAGGCAGCTATCAACCCCGGAAGGGCTGGGAATTATTTTCCTTGAGATCAGAGACCCCAGCAGCTGAAAAAGAAAACAAATTCAGTTGCAAATCTGGTTTTGAAATGAGGAGTGAAGAGCGTCCAATTTGAAAATAATCACATCCACTGTATCTTCATCTTCCAAATGAGGACTCTCTTACATTTTAGTTAGTCAGTGTGTAATGCTCCTTTTATTTCTGTTCTCAAAGTCTTGACATCACTAAAAATAAATGACTCAATTACACTTGTGCATAAGCAGCTGGAAAACGACCAAAATGTTCCCAGTTGCAAAACTGTGTAAACAGAGACACCAGAAGAGGGGAAAAAAGAGAGAGAAAATGAGGGAAAATGAAGGAAAACAAGAGATTTTGAAAATTAAATGACAAGATGTAGAAACTCCCAGGAAAGAGGGCATGGTGTCTTTCTATTCCACATCTCTGCTTCCGGTGGCTCATGGTGGCCTGTCAGTTACTGGGTCCCGTGGAACAGAGCAGAGAAAATGGATAAAGAAGCTTTATATAAACACCTTACAAATGGATGTCCCTGGCCAAGACGCATCCTATGGCTCATGGTGGGAAAATGCTGGCACTGCCTCTGCTTAGATGTTCTAAGATCTTGGGGGCCTTCATCTAGAACTTGAAAAAGAATGGTAAAAGTGGAAACAGAAATCTGGGCTGGCTCACAGTCCCCCAATAATATCACAACCCCTCAGTTTCCTCAAACTCCTCTTTTGTGTTGACTTCTAGCTCACAGGGCCAGATTATAAGAATGAAATGTTCTGAATGTCCCCCACACCCACAACATTCTTTTATTTACTGTCTTGGGTAGAGGAAAATGTTTTGTCTCCTAAGTGTTCTTTTGACAGGAAAGAAAAGCACTTCCGACCAGCAGAAAACCTGACTGTCTTGATCCCTTCCTTCAGATCACCAGGAGATGAGGGGAAGGTGGGAACAGCTGTGCAGCACAGCTGACTCACCCTGGGTCTGGCTGTGCATTAGATGTGCGCTTCAAGGGGAGAAACTCATTTGAGATGAAAGAACTCACAAGGCTGTAGAAGGGGACATAGGCTAAGAGAGGACAACGAGAGCCAGAACTTCTGAACAGTGAGCAGTCAGAGGAGGGGAGCTTGTCTCTGAGATCTCTCTCTCTCTCTCTCTCTCTCTCTCTCTCTCTCTCTCTCTCTCTCTCTCTCTCTCTCTCTCTCTCTCTCATATTGTCTCCATCATCTCCTGTTTCCCCAGCCCTTCCTTTGCTTATTTTAATTCAGTGAATGAAGTGCCTGTGGGGGCCAAGGAATCTGTGAAAGGATCTTGCAGAGGCAGTGACAAAGAACTTTCCTCTTTTCCACACAAAGGCAGGCCAAAGGGGAATGGCTTAAATTGCTTCCAGCAGGATTTAGGTTCGGCATGAAGAAAATCTCCAAGGGTGATGAACTGCTGGAATGCATTAGGAAAAGAGACCGTGAGATCGACTCCAGGGATCTCCAAGGACGCCATGGAATGCTAATCCTTCCTTAATGGCTAATATTTTGGTGCAATCAGAGCTAGAAACGGGGGATGACCTTTCAAGTTCCTTCACTCCTGTGATGAGAACAGACACTGCCCTGGAGTGACAGCTGTTGTCTCCAGACCCTGCTTCCTCTAGGTCACCCAAGGTTCCTTAGCTGCTGCCCCCCCCCCTCCTAGCACCAGGGCTGCGGGTGTGGTATTGATCTGAGGAGTGAGGGTGGAGTGGTGGGGAAAGAAGATTCATTTTTCAAAAGAGGAAGGACTTACAGAAAGCGAGTCCAAGCCAGGATTCCTAGGACATGCTGACAGTTTGAATGAGGGAAAGGACAATATTCCATTAACTATTCCAAGGGGGCAGGGACCATGCCAGAACTGAAACACAGGGGCCAAGGCTCCAAAGCAGGGGAAAGGAAGGTCAAAGAAGTGCATTCAGAAGCCAGACATTTCACTGATGGAGACCCCATGTCTTAGCAGATACGTGCCAAAGGGAGCGGAGGAGGGAGGGAGTGTGGGAATGAGAATATGTGGGCAGACCCAACTGTTAATGAAAAAGAACATGCAGGAATTCAAATGGGCAGAGTAATATAGATTCAAGGGCATCTTGATAATAACATCTCTGTATCACAGTTATGCTTTCTCCTGTGGGTGGGGACAGTGACAACTTGTACTGGGGAAGGAGGGCAATTTTAGAGCCACAAGAGCCACGTCATGAGAGTTCTACATATAGATCTGATGGGAGAGATAACCAGGTAGAGCCCAGAAGACTGGATGAGCTGCTCAGGCTAGTTGGGGGCCCGGAGCACAGTGTTACGACACACTCCTAGGATGTTTTCAGTATAACAGTATTTGCCCATACTGTGGTTATCTGACTCCATTATCTGTCAGTATGACAAAATACCACAGACAAGGTGACTTATAAACCAGAGAAGCTGACTTGGCTAGCTTTTGAAATGGAGGATTTGTGAGTGATGGTGCTCTCACACCAGCTGCCCTCACACCAGAGTAGAAGCTATATCATAGACAGTCTGTGCAAGAGGAGAGCCATCCTTATAGCTAACTCACACTACCATAATGCATTTAACCCACTTATGAGGTCAGTGTGTCTGTGATCTATTCACTTCTAAAAAAAACCCACCCTTTAATACCATCACCAAATTGCAACATGAGTTTTGGAGGGTAGGGGACATTCAAACTAGGATGAGAGACCATTTACCCCGTCACTTCTTTTCTCTAGACCAATTTGCCACCCAAGTATCATTTTTTAAAAATCATTTGCTAGAAATCCTTATGTGTGTTCCAGGGTCTAACCAATATCTAGTTATCTAGTTTGTGAGTTCTGAGCTACTCATTGAAGAGAAGTAGCTATTTTCCTTTCCATTGTGTTCCATGGTTACATGGACTCAACACTGTTTTGTTATCCTGAGCTAATTTGTAGAACTTGAATTCCAAGATGAATATGACAGTATTCTTGGCCTCTCTCCATTAAGATATCACCCTCTGCCTAATCCCAGCATCTGTGTCATGCAACCCTGATGTAGAGGAGAGGAGGGAAATGGTCACATTTTGTTCAACTACAAGGTCAGATCTAATTGGAGAGTATGATCCAGGAAGGCTAGTGGAAGTCATAACAACTGGAGAAGACTGAACAGCATACCAAACAGCATCACACCATGCCAGGTCTTACATACTGAACCACACCACACTATACTGCACCATGCCAATCCACACTGCACCATACCATAATATACCATACCACACTATACCACACCGAACCACATTATACCATAGCATACTATAATACACTATACCATACTACGCAACACCAAATCACACTATATCATACCATATGAAGCTGTACCACCACATCATACCAAAACACACTACACCATACTTTATCATACCACACCAAACATCATCAGACTGCACTATGCTGTAGGGCTCACTCCTACAAGCAAATGTAGAGCCCCTGACTTCCTTTCTAGAATCTTCTCCTCATGATGCCCTCAAGGCAACAGGTCCTGAGATTTCTGTGCTCCCTGGGGATGGGCTGCAGGATGACATTACTATTGAATGGCAGTGGGGGAGATGCTCATGACCTAGGGCTGGGAGCTGCTGAACTGGTGGTGATCGTTGTCTGAATTTTACCACTGACATTTCTAGGAAAGAATTTGGCCTCGATGATTTTGGCTGTAAAATATTGGTAAGATAAGTCCCTGCTTTCCCTTTCCATGTTCATCTCCTCTGGGGCAGAGGAAAACCCCAGACACCAGCTTTCTGGTAACACAAAGAGTTTCCCATAACCATGTACTGTAAATTGCAAGCACGACCCTCCTCTTTCTCTTCCTCTTTGTTTTGTTCCCCAAGCAATATTGTAAGAGTCTATGCAGTCTCATGAGGGACTTGGCTGGCAATCAGTACAAGATGCTATTCCTTTGGCAGCAGTTCCAAGTGACTAGACTAATGTATTCCTTTTTTTTTTTTTTTTTTTTTGCTCAGTTTCTGTAATATTACATTATGGTTCTACATAGCTGAGGGACTTGAAGGAGAAACCAAAGCTTAGGGAAAGAGAAGGCACAGTCTGGCAAAGCTGCTGAACCAAGCAATGTGATGAGAGTCAGGAGCCCATTCACATATTGACAGAGCCCCTGCTGGGTTTTGGGGATGTGGCTTCTTTACAATCAGTGGGGCTCAGCTTCTCTGGTTGACCAGAGAAGCTTCTCTCCTCTACATCAGGATTGCATGACACAGATGCTGGGAGTAGGCAGAGGGTGATATCTGAATGGACAGGTGGGACTGTGATGAATCTATGGAGGGAGAATAAATCTGGGGCCTGAGGTCACGTTCTGCACCCACATCCTTTATCCCCATCTTTGCTCTTGCAGACTCTGACACTCAAACTAAGCCTGGCTCAAGGGAACAGGGCAAACCTTCCTTCCTATCTCAGAGCTACAGGGAACAGATGTCTAAACTCCAACACTAGCTCTGCCTTTCCTACCAGCTTGTCTCCCCCAGTTTCTTGTGTGCAATGGACTTGGAGAGAGGGAGTGAGCCTGTGAGACCAAGCCTCAGTTTCTCTAAGTTACATTATTGGGAAATGAAAATATTTTCCCCATTTGGTGAAAAACAAACAGGCCTTGGCCACGTGTCTCCTGCCTGGGGCAGTTTCCGTATGTTCCTGACAGTTAGGGCTTGTTAACTTCCTCTGGCTTTGTTTTCTGAGCAGTAGAGCTGTTTTACCATGAAAGATTTGGCTAAGGGAGAAACTTGGATCAAGTGTGTGTCCTCTGTTCACAGCATCATGGTCGTGAGCTGGAAAGGGCTGTCACAGATCTGGGGATTTTAGAAACATAAAGTGAATTGGTTTTTGAAAACCATTGTCTAAATCCTTTGCTAAATTGAGCACCAGGACAGAGAAGCCTTGTGTCCCACTATCAGCTACCTTTAAGTCCCTAAATTGGTGCTAGCCCATAGTACGCATTCATGAGTACTTGTGGGATGAAGATCTAAGTGAACCAGCTTGCTATGACAAATTACATAATTGATATCAACTACAGTGCCAGGGCTGGGGATGTGGCTCAGTTACCAAAATACTTGCCTAGCACGCATGTAGGCCTGAGTTTGACCCCCACAGGTGCTGCATAAATCAGGCATGGTGATGCAAACTTGTAGTCCCAGAACTTGTGGAAATGGAGGCAGGAGAATCAGAAACTCAACCCTATGCGTAGGTATATAGTGTGATCTTCATGAGAACTTCTCTCAAATCCAAAATATGATAAATTTTCCCAACTGCTTTTTAAAAATTTAGAAGTATTTTTAATTAATGTATACTAATTGAATATATTTGTGGGGCACACAGTGTGTCACACCCCTCAAGAGACTATGACTCTACATGACAACACTTTGCTCTGATGGTTGCTTCTTGTGACTAGTCCCTTGTCTTGTCTCCTTACCCTATACTACCATGATGTCCTCACCAACTCACCTGTGTCCACATAGACAGCTGTTCTATTGACTGCTTCCCATGGAGAGCTTGTCTGCATGCATATAACCTGGCTCACAAAGTTTTCAAACTCTGCAGTTCCCAATGCCTGGATAGCTGGGATGAGTCCAGACCAGGGGAGTTAAGCTGACATTGGCAGGGAGATTCAGAGTGGGAAGAATAGAGTTTCAGGTGTGAGTCATGACTTGAGCATGGTTACATCTCTTCAGAGATGGTACATTGGACTCATTAATGGAAAGGCCAGTGCTATTGGTCCAGGTGGTAAAGATGAAGATATAGTAATGGTTTCTAATAGCTGTTTCTTCTCACGTCCCTGCAAGATGCTCGAAGGCATTAGGACATTGATATCGTTCAACTTTTAGCCCCATCAGGAACCAGAGTTCAAGTTCTGATCTCATGTCAGTAGATGGGACCCTACTTTTGCTCATCTATACCTGTATCTATCTATATCTATCTGTATACCTCATCTATATCTATAGTGTTCCGCACTTTGAGGGAGTCTTGCTCAGATCTGTCGCCCCTCTGAAGCTAGCCACTCTTGGTTAACCTTGGATATATGGATGATCATATTCAGGAACTGTTCAAAGACATCAGATAGAACTGGTAAGGGTGGTAGGCCTAGTACAGAGCTCATGTGCATAGAGACCAAGGCCATTTTCAAGCAGCGGGGCCCACAGCAGTACGTCTATATGAGGTGAATCCTATGGAAAGAGATGCTGCTTCGACTGTAGGCCTCGTCACCAAACCCCAAAGAGCAACAGAACAAAGAGTTCTGAGGTTGGAGGTGGGCTGGAGCTACAGCAGAGCTCAGGGTGAACTGATGAATAATTCAGAGTAAGTAGGGGAGCTCGGACTGTGGACAAAGATGAATAGTGTCTTCACATACCAGCTGTACAGAGACCCTTAGAACTGTGCCTGTCTATTTTCTGGGTCTTAGTTTGGTGTGGGACTGAACTTCCTTATAAGATCTGATAATGTGGCTGGTCTCAGAGTGGGACCCAACCAGGCTGCTTCCAGTGTAGGCCAGGCTAAAACGTGACCTATTTCATACAGAGACTGTATTTGGTTGCAAGTCTCAAATAAGACCCACCAAGACCACCTTCCTGTCTCTGTACTGAGATCCCAGACTCTTATTTTCTTATTCTTTCACAAGAGTCGGTTCTTCTCAAAGTTCTTTGGAAACATCCTAAGAATTGAAAACCAATGTTAATCTTTTTTGTTTGTTTGCTTGTTTGTTTGTTTGTTTCGAGACACGGTTTCTCTGTGTAGCCCTGGCTGTCCTGGGACTCACTGGGTAGACCAGGCTGGCCTCAAACTCAGAAATCCACCTGCTTCTGCCTCCCAAGTGCTGGGATTAAAGGCGTGCACCACCACCGCCCAGTGAAAAGCAATTTAAAAAAAAACAAAGCATTTCTTTATTCTGTAGGAAAATCTGCTGCCACACCCACCTCTTGTCCTCTTCAAGTCTGTCTGCTCCCTGTGGTCACCACATGCTTGGTGAAGTCAGAACACTTGCTGACTTGGCAAATGAATGAATGTTTCAGGCACTGGCATGCGGCGTGATTTATACTCTCTGCTTATAGCAACGGCTAAAGACCAGTTCATGATGTTAAAGTCACTTACAGCAGACACGTGTGGAGATTTTGAAGATGCTTGTCTGATCCCACGGGAAAAAGTAATCAAGGTGGTCTACGGTAAATTCCTCTCATAACAGGAAAAAAAAATCCCAAGTGGGACTTTCGTGCAAAGGGCTAGACTGATCTCCAAAATATTATGAATTCTATCAAATTGACTTTTACCTCCCAAAAAGGATGGAAGGAGAGGAATTCGGTGTCTCTTTAAAAAATTGATCATTCTGGGAGAAATAGACTGGGCATGTGAACAGATGGGATGGGTATGGGTAAAAAGAGCTACATTCCTGGGTTACTATGTAGAAAACACTTTCATGTTCACCATTTCATTTAATAAAAGACCAGTTCTGTCAATGGTGCTATTGCCCCCATTTTACAGATGAACACACTGAGGCACCAGGCTGTCAGGCAGAGCTTGTCCTTGAAGCTACGTTTTTTCTTTTATTCGATATATTTTTTTATTTACATTTCAAATGATTTCCCCTTTTCTGGCCCCCCACTCCCCGAAAGTCCCATAAGCCCCCTTCCCTCCCCCTGTTCTCCCACCCACCCCTTCCCACTTCCCTGTTCTGGTTTTGCCTTATACTGCTACACTAAGTCTTTCCAGAACAAGGGGCCACTCCTCTGTTCTTGTACCTCATTTGATGTGTGGATTATGTTTTGGGTATTCCAGGTTTCTAGGTTAATATCCACTTATTAGTGAGTGCATATCATGATTGATCTTTTGAGACTGGGTTACCTCACTTAGTATGATGTTCTCCAGCTCCATCCATTTGCTTAAGAATTTCATGAATTCGTTGTTTCTAATGGATGAATAGTACTCCATTGTGTATATATACCACATTTTTTGCATCCATTCTTCCGTTGAGGGATACTTGGGTTCTTTCCAGCTTTTGGCTATTATAAATAAGGCTGCTATGAACATAGTGGAGCACGCATCCTTATTACATGCTGGGGAATTCTCTGGGTATATGCCCAGGAGTGGTATAGCAGGATCTTCTGGAAGTGACATGCCCAGTTTTCTGAGGAACCGCCAGACTGATTTCCAGAGTGGTTGCACCATCTTGCAACCCCACCAGCAGTGGATGAGTGTTCCTCTTTCTCCACATCCTCGCCAACACCTGCTGTCTCCTGAATTTTTAATCTTAGCCATTCTGACTGGTGTAAGGTGAGATCTCAGGGTTGTTTTGATTTGCATTTCCCTACTGACTAATGATGTTGAGCATTTTTTAAGATGTGAAGCTATGTTTTCTACCACTTTTAAGTGTTCAGAACTTTCTTCCACTCGTGGCAGTAAGCAGCAGAGCCGTGTGCACACGGAGACTTTCATCTGGGTGTCACCAATGGGGGACTGTGGCGGGCCTGTCTCTAAAATGATGGATGCTGCACTTCAGTGCACAGCCTCTGTTTTAGTTGACAGCATCACCTTGTGGATGGAAATACATCTGGTGTGTGTTTTTATTTGTAAATATATGTTTACTCTAGCGATTAGGGATAATGAGCTAAGCTATTATGCTGTCAGTCAGAGTTGTTTAGGGAATCGTAACTTCTTTTCCAGTTTTTATTTTATTTTATTTTATTATTATTTTATTTTTAGCAATCAAACTATTACAAAAAGAATGATTGACTAACAATTCTCAATCAACAGATGAGCAGAATGAAAACTGCCTTTGTTTCTTGCTATCTTGATTAAAAATGTACTGTGATTTTGCTTGCTTAATTAATAACTTTTGAAGAATCGGGAGTGAGAGTTTACAGCAGTTGTGGTTTTGTGGTAAGAGGTAAAAAGGGCCATGAGGCGGCAGCGGCCTAGCAGAGCCACACTGTCTAGGACAGAAGGCTGGCAGGCCTGGTCTCAAGATCTTGAAGGGTGGCCATTTTCACTGTGTGTGTTTTAAACTCCCCTGACACCAGACTCTTTCTACACGGTGCCCTTATCCCCACCCCTCCTTACTCCTCTTTTCTTTTCTTTTAACAATAAAATTGTTGTGCATCAAGAGCAAGCTAGCCAACACTCTAGAGTGGCCTGGAAATGGCTTCATGAACTCCTACTCCGTGCCATTGATGGTTGATGACATTGAGGATGGGGTGAGTCAGCTTCTTTAAGGGTGTGTCCCCTTGATAGGTCAGCCGTGCTCCAGTGGATGATCCCGTACCCAGGAGTATATGGATATGTGAAGCACAAGCAGACAGACTTGCTGATTTGAGAGGAGAGAGAGAGAGAGAGAGAGAGAGAGAGAGAGAGAGAGAGAGAGAGAACTCTTGCATGCTGTTGCATTATTGTGCGGCCATTGGAGGACTCCCTTGGATGTCAGCCTTGTCTTCCATATTGTTTGAGACAATGTCTTAGCTTCTCTTCTTACCATAGTAGCTCTGGA
Source organism: Apodemus sylvaticus (assembly GCF_947179515.1). Lineage (NCBI taxonomy): Eukaryota > Metazoa > Chordata > Mammalia > Rodentia > Muridae > Apodemus > Apodemus sylvaticus. Next base: position 68,452,292 of record NC_067474.1, on the reverse strand, counting down.
TTGCAGACCTGCTTTAGATCCTTTGGCTTTAAGTGGATTTAGGTTCTAATCCTAATGCAGGGAGCACATTACCTACCAAGCCATCTCCCTACTCCCTTGTCTTTCATTCACTTCTTTTTAAAGGTGGATTCTCATTATGGGATTCAGACAGCTTTGAACCTTCAATTCTCTTATGTTAGTCTCTTAAGTGCTAGGATTACACCTGGGCAGGTGAGTCCAATATTTTGACCTTGTGGCATGATGCTGATGTCTATAAAATTCAGGCATGAGAACGGGGCAATTAAGTGGAAAAAAATGTGTGCACACATATATCATAGTATTTCAAGCAGGTTTATGATTTTTTGGGCTGAGTGGCCTTCCTGGGGTGCATGAGGCCCTTGGGCATGCATTAACACACCGGGTTTGTAAGCTAGGTTTATCTCTCACACAGAGAAAGTAATGCAGAACATGTGTGGTAGTTGTCAAATGCCTGGGAACACAGAGCCACGTTTTCAGGGTTTTGAAGGAAGCAATCCCTGAATTTAATGATAGTGAAACCCCCAAGATGATTATCCCTTCAAAGTACCCATGACCAAGTTACGAACTTGGCAGCTGGTTCTCATCCTGTCTGCTGCCTTCTCTTTTTGATGTAATTTTTGGCAAACAAATAGATTTACAAAAATAATAGAGTGAAAAATGACAAATACTCCAGTCCTGGTCTCCAATGACTTAAGTGACAGCATTAACTGGTTCTAACTAGCCTACCAGATCTAGATCCTAAAGCAACGCAGCAGGCCTCCCTGTCCTCTTTGGGGGCAATAGTTTGACAGAAATTCAACCACCTGTCTTGCATTACAAGTACTGTTTTGATTAAATGCTTCCTTCAGAAATTTTAGTGGAGAAAGTTCTTTTTTTGGTTTTTTTTCCTCCTGTTTCCCCAGCAGGAAAGCCTGTTGGGCAAACCATGAATGTTAGCCTGAATGTTAAGAGTCTCACTTGGATCGAGTTTGCAAAAAGCCAGCCCACTGAGCTCTCCCTCCGTTGGTTTTCTCAGGTCGCCCCAGCCAACCTGGCTGAATGCACACCCTGCCCAGCAACTCAAACCTCACAGCTGAAGGTCTTTAGGGCAAGTCTTCTATTTGAATTTCCCGGCTTTTTGTCAGTTGGTGTCAAAGCCATAGCTGTCTCCTCCCACTGACTACGGTGGCTTTGGGTTTTTCCCCCCCTTCCTCTCCATTTGCTACTTGTTAGCCTCCGTGGACTGTGTCGCCACACTTACAGGAGCCAGAGTGTGTTGGTGACAGATGGTGGGGTTGGGGGTGGGAACCGACAGCCATGGCCAGCCGCCAAGGGTTATGCCTGGCAGGGCCAGAAGTGGCCCAGTGCTGCCCACCCCAATCCCTTGCAGTTTGTTTGGGTTCTGTGGGCGTGTTCGTGGGTGCCTGAGCACACGTGGCCTGTTTTGTTGTGTTACTGGTTGTTTTTATTGTTGTTTGGGCCAACGACAACAGAGGCCGCTGGCTGGCTGCTGCTTTCTGCTCTTGGCAGTTAGCTTCCAGGCTCCCAGACAGGAAATCCTCCCAAGGATTGCAGCTGTGAATTGGCCCATTTTTCTGGAAAGAGGATAAAGAAAAGCGTTTAGTGGGAGCCTTTGCTTTTCTTGCACAAGCAGGGACGTGTTGAATACAAACAAGGAAATGTGGAGCTGAAGGGTGGGTGGGGAGAGGAGAGGCAGAGAACCCTGAATGATGAAGATGATGTTCCAAATCCAGAGAAGGCAAGAGCTCCGCGCATGCGTGCACTTCCCTGGGAGCCAGGGGGACCTGCGCTGAGCTGGTCAGCGCATTTAGAGTGGGGAGGTACATGAATTTACATCTTTAGCGATTTCCCCATCTGTGGTTTGGAGGAATTGCATTCAACTAGACACGGGTGGATGGATGAGTGTAAGAGGCTATTTATGTCCAAAAATGGTACTCGAGTGTATTAGTATGACTGCTGTGAAAATGGAGATGAGGGGATGCGGGGATTAGGTGTGGTGGTGACCAAGAGGAAGTGCCTATTGGCAGGTCAAAAGTGGCGAGGCAGGATAGTCCCTGACAGCACATTGGTTCTTGCTTCGGTCACTGGATGGCACAAGGAACCGGTCACCAGGATGGGAAGGGCTCATGAGAACCAAGGCTTCCTACGTTAGTACTTAGGAAAGACACTCACTGCACTGTACATTGAAATGCCCAGTCTCTGGAAAGTGAATTCAGGACCTTGGGATGAAAAGGAAATGCCTTCCATTGAGGGCACAAAGATTACAAACAGGCAAGAAAGTAACTCTCTAGCGTTTGTGATGTTTTTACTTCAGCCCCCAACCTTTGCCCTGCTTGGTCTTCCCTGTTACACCCTACACTGGTGATGATGGTGGTGGTGGTGGTGTTGAAGATGATGACATCAATTTGATACATAAAGAAAATGTGAGTTTTCCTGGTCACGTGGCTGGTAATCCTCATTATTGCCAACACCCATCAAAGCCTCGCATTGTAGCAATTATGTTCCTGTGTATTTTATGCTTTATATGTGGAAGGAAACTTCCAGTTTTTACCCTATTTTGCAGAGACACAGAAGGTCTAAATACCTTGTTCAAGATTATACATGACAAAGTTGTGTTTTATTTTAAGCATTTTTATTTAGTTTACCTATTGTGTGTACATGTGTGGGCAAACACATGTATGTGCACACATATCATGGTCTGGGCTTGGGGGGGTCAGAGGACAACTTTGAGGGTATCTGTTTTCTCCTTATAGTCTGGGATTCAGGAGTTGAACTCAGGACATCAGGTTTGCAGAACAAGCAAAGCCACTGAGACATCTCACTTGACCCAAAGTTGGCTTTTAAATGGAGCACTGATCTCCTGAGATGTGCTAAGCGTGGTAGAAGCAGTACGGTGAGCCTGAAAACCTTTTCTCTTATTCCTTTCCTTTCTCTCCCTACCTCTTTACTCCTCGCCCCTTCTCTCCCTTCTTCCCTTCTTCCCCTCCCCCTTCATTTCTGGTAGCCCGTGCTGGCTGGATTTCACTATGTGGTAAGTCCAGCCTTGAGCTGATCCTCCTGCCTCCACTCCAATGGCTGGAATTATAGCTATGTGCCCGTGGCACACCTTGCTCCTTTCTCGGTTTCCCATGCTCTTTTGATGGTTACCCCTTCCCCCTGCAACAGCTTTATGTATTTGAGGCCTTAGCAGCATGACTTTAGTGACTAGATAATTATGACTTAACTGTTTTCCTCTAAAGTGTCGTAACCTGATAACTCCAAAAAAAGACTATATGTTGAAGAGACATAGGACATGATATTCTGATGCAAACGTAAAAAGAAAAGAAAGAGGTCATAGATGCATAGTTTATTTTGAAACATTGAAACTTCATGGAATGTCTTTTTTTTCTGTTCAGGAGGAAGGCCTGATATGAACATCATATCAGTTCACCTTCCTGTTTATTAACAGATGACCTCTGTGCATACCAGTGATGAAGGAAATAGCCTAAAAGCAATGACCAATGTTTACATGCCACAGGCCTGCCAGCACAGTCTCACCAGTCTACTCAGTACGCTTCTGTCATAAGAGAGGAGAGCAACAGCTCCAATGTTATTTGTTCCTCGGGTTCTACCAGGCTTTATTTATCTAATTACTTTTTTTTTTAAGTAACTGCACTATGATAATGGGGGAAGTGTCCATTCTGGCAGTGCTATTTCCAGAAAGCTGTTCTTTTTCTAAGTAAGGTTGAAGCGACTGCAAGCAATTTCTTTCTTTGATTTTTAACTCCTTCTAGCTACTGTGGAATAATTGTGGAGCCGGCTCCTCTTGTCAATTCACTACTCTGGTATCTGGTACCCAGATGATGGAAAACCGCTATCAATATTCATGTCATCCAGGTGGGGATGTTCTGAAGATGAAGTAAGATGATTTCTCCATTATGGCTACTATCCAATCAGGTAGCTTAGACAGGACAGGTGAAGTGACTGCCTCATACTTTAAAGAAGTATAGGAGAATGTTGGTATTGTACACGCTCCAAAATGTGTTCCTAATCTGGGTTTGGGCAATACATTCTATTCTTGCCACATACTGGCACATTAAGAACCCTAGTAATCCCCCAATAAAGAAACCTTTACAATACTTTCCTCACATTTCCTAACTTACCTGCTGTTATTAATGCTGATCACCATCAGTCCAACTGATGTCCCAGCTAGACCACTTTGTAATTCATTTAAGATACGATGATTAAACTTTCTCCATTAAATAAAGGAGTTTGGGGGTGGATATTAACTCTAGGTAAGTTGGTGAATCAGATGAGCCACAGTTCGTGCTCTAGCTTAGTCTATTACCCGGGTATTCTGTAATTTTTATCAACTCCTTGATTGGCATTATCACAGAATGGGCAACAGATCTTCCCCCAGAGGATGGTCACGATTTGTTTATTCATTCATTCCACTCATTCATCTTATCAACATTTCACTTTTCCCAACTCCAGGTATTCATATAGGAAGACCTAGTCCGCTTGGAATTGGATTGCTGACTTTTGAGAAACCCCCAATTAGTCTCAGCACTTCCATTACCCCAAACATGACTGCATTATCTTCTGCCTTGGTAATACAGAGCAAGAGAGAGTCCCCAATTGGGCTGGCCCATGACAGGCTGGAACAGATGTTTTTCAGCAATTCTAAGCCAAAAGGATGTCACTCACAGCCTGGATGGGTAATGGAAAATGTGCCAAAGTAAAGACAAGCTGTTTGTCAAGTCATCTCCTACAAGAGTCTTACAAATGCTGTTTTGACTACTGCTCTTTGTTCTGCCTTTTTAAAACAAAAGTCTTGGAGATTTCAATCTTCGTTATTTCATTTAAGAAATTTGTTTTACAAAATCATGAAAGATTCTCCTTTAAGGATGAATGGATGACTATAAGAAAAGAGGAGTTTGAGGTGTACCTTTGTTGTCATGACTGGTCCCCAGGGAGAGAAATTGCCACACCCGTTCACCTCTTCCTTCCTCCCCATCACTCTTTGAACCTTGAAAAGGAGCCAGGTATTTTAAGTGAGAGTTGCCTTATAAAAACACGAATTACATGTGGAGTCAGAACAAGGTCTGGGAAGCTAGACAAAGCCAAAGGGACCACGTGCTTTCATTGAGGGGAAACGTGCTTCTCATTCAGTGCGTAACAAGTTGGTCCAGCAAATCCAGCTGCACTATTAAAACTCTCACACACAGCTTCTGGCACATAGACCTAGAGCAACTAGTATACTTGCCCGGGTTGGGGAAAGACTGGAAAACAAAAACTAATCTCCTGGGCTCACTCAAAGGAAGAGCAAGAGGACCTAAAAAGAGGAGCACAGGCGGCCATCTGATGGGCTGGCAGCCTTCTTTTGCTACACATTGAAGAAACACCATGGCAAACGTCTTGAACTCAGTCACTGTATTGTGTCAAGTGAGCTGTCCTTTGTCCTGTAAAATGCTTAGTGCTTCCTGGGACCTCTACATGCTAATAAATGTCAGTAGCCCTTTCTAGATAGTGCCTTGAGAACAACATTGTCTGTGGTTTAAAAGAAACATTCGAAAGCAAGAACTCTTCAAAGGGTGTGGTGCAATGGACTCCTTAGGCAAGCTCTTCCTGAGACTGTTGTTTCTAAATATGTAACCCAAAATGTGAAGGGTGACATGGACTAAGATTTGTATTGGAGTAATCTAAATATGTAAGAACTCAGTACTGCGCTGTAGTAATTTATATAGTGATTGGGATGATACCAAAAAAAGGTATCCTGATGTAGATCAGGAGACCAGAAGAACAGATATGGTGATCTATAATGACATAATGATCTGTAGTGAAAAAATTAGGAATTGCCTTCTAGAACAAGTGATCTGATCTCTCTAGACCTGAGGGCATTATTGCAAAGCTCAGTGTAACCCCATGTTTATTAAGTTTCTGCTGCTGTGTGATGTAGTTGAAGGTATGTGAACCTAAAAAAACCCTCATTAACAAAAACCATCAAGATGTTATCTTTATTTATTATTGGTTGTGCGTGTGGAAGCCAGAAGACAACTTGTGGGAACTGGTTTTCTCTTCCCACCACGTGGGCCCCAGGGATTGAACTTGGGCCATCAGGCTTGCAAGCAGGCACCTTAGCTTGCTGAGTTGTCTTGGTGGCCCATTATTCCAAGCTACTTTACTATACAAATAACTAAAGGTGGTCAGGCAAGCTTCTTAGGCACAGAAAATGGACTTATTTATTGTTAATTAATAAGATAGCTTCTTTTATCTAAGAGACTTAGTAAATACTAAGAATAATAACAGGAACTCAGTGATGTTTGTTGAATGACAAAATGTGTAAGTGAATGAATTTATATATCACTGCTTTTTATTTTCAATGCTTATCAATCCATTTATCTTAACACTGCATTTGTCATATTTGTCAGGTATCTCCATTTGTGGAACTGTGAGTTATACCATTTGCTTACTGTGTAGTGTTAGTTTTCTCTCTCTCTCTCTGTTTGTCTCTCTTGCACACACATGTACAGAGAGAAGCCGAGAGAAAGAGAGAGAGAGAATCCCTGATCTTGTCCATCTATTGCTTCCAATGGGATAGTGAACAGTCCGCCTCCCCTGAACCTTATCTAAGTTTCTATTCACAGCACAGTGGCTTCTGTGGACTATACTCTTCTGTGATGTCACCACCCCTTCAGGTGCTGTTTCCCATAAACACAAGGTTCACGAGCAGCATCAATGTACACAGAGACAACAGAACTGCCTAAAGAAACTAAGGAGGTGGAGGGCAAAGGGGCTGAACCCCAAAATGGAGACATGGAAGGCTTTAATTATTTTGAAACTTAGAGCTTTTCCTAATAAGGCAAAATAAGAGCCTTTGTTTCTTAGCTTTGTAGAAAATAAATAGGCTTAACCACGAGCTCAGTGCTCCATATGTGCTGTGTGAGGCACAAGTGAATTACAGAGCTAGGGGCTCTGTGATGATTAGTTTAAATTGCCAACTTGACACAACTTAGAATCACTTGGGAAGAGAGTCTCAGTGAAGGATTGTCTAGGCCAGGTTGGCCTGTGGGTCTGTCTGTGGAGGATTGTCGTGATTGCCATAATTGATGTGGGAAGACCCAACTTGAAAGCGGGTGGTACTGTTCCCTGGTTTTGGGCCCTGTGCCATGTTAGAGAAAGCTAGCTGTGCACTAAGCACACATGTACTCATTTCTCTCTTCTGTGGACGTGAACAGCTTTTCCAAGCCTCTGCTAATGAGGACTTCCCTTCTATGGTGGGCTGAATAGTAAAATCAAGCCCTTCCTTCTAAGTTATCATTTGTCAGGGTATTCTATCATAGCAAGAGAAGTCAAGTAAGCAGGCTCTAGAGCAGATTTTGGTGGGTCTGAGTTCTTTTGGGGTGATGTTCATTGTGGCCTGGTAGCTACAGGTGACAATTCAAAGGGCTGGAGACAGAAAGTGTAAATGAATGAAGCTTGAGACAAATAGGATGAGTGAGGACTATGTCCAGCTGTGTATGTCCCATCTAAAAGAGATGATTTTAGATTTTAGTTCACTACAACCATTTCAAATTTGGCCTGAAGTTGAAAAACTTACCTAACTTTAAATGAAATTCTAGATTTTGAGTTTTAAATATTGTGAAGTTTTCCAAAGTCTTAAAGAACCACAGTAGAGAAAGGTTAGCCTTGGGATAGCAAGGGGCATCTTTAAAGGCTCATAGTATTATCATTTCAATGAATAAAAGTAGATGTGCTAGCTCTCTGAAGTGTTTCAAGTTTACATTTATAGTTTAATAGTTTGCAAATCATTTTTATGATTCTGTCTGAGTCCCTTGGACACCCTGTGAGGTGCTGCTACTGCTTTACAGAGAAGAGGACAGGTTCAGGACACTGAGCTATTTAATATTCCTTAGACACAGACCTTAATATTCCTTACTTAATATTCCTTAGATCTTAGACCAAGCAAGTGGTGGGGTATAAATGTGATGACTAATCTTGTTTTCTTCAGAACTTCAGCTAAACATATAGAGTTTACCATAATAAAGAATTTTGTGTCCCAATTACAACCATTGGAGACCACTGAAGGAAGTGCCATCATTCTATTTTCTCTTTGGAGGTATGTCCTTGGACTGAGGAAGGTCATGAAACAATGGTTCTTTAATGGTTCTTTAAATGGACACACAATATCCATTGTCTTAGTAAGTTATACAATGGGTTGGTGTTTCTTTTCATATCTCAAGTATTCTGAGACAGGAACAAGACTAGAGAGAGGAGCTTTTCCAACAATCCCACTGTCAATGTGTGTGATATTAGACAAAACTCCCCTGTCCTCTGTCTGAACTCCAGCTTGTCATCCATAAAGTTGAAGCCCTCAGAAGAAGATGTACAGCAGAAGCCAGATTGATACCTCATCCCCATTGCATAGAATGAGATTAACCCATTCTTTAGACATGGGGGCAACTGTGTCTTCCAATGTCAGATATGTATTACAATATAAGCATGCTGGGCAGGTGATTGACAGATAAAGAAGATACTTGAGACTGGTGCTTTTGCAGAGAGATCTTATAGTCAAAATGAGTGAAAGCAAGAGTCTGACTCTTACTGTTATCCTGAAACCTTTAGAAAAGAATAATAAAAATGAGTGTTATACAACACGAGGAAGACTCTATGTCACAATGACCCCATCCACTTTGTAAAAGAGGCTCAGGAAATGGCTCAGTGGTTACAGGGTCTGGCTTCTGTTTCCAGGGGACATAGGTGTAACCGGGTTACCTGGAAGGAAAGCTGGGGATAAAACTGAAGTGGCAGAAGAAACATGGAGCCAAGACAAATTTCCTGATCAAGGCTCGAAGTTTAATGGGGGTCTCCAAATATACATAGGTGGGGGGGCGGGGGGGGAACCCTTCCCTTAAAGGCTGGAAACTCTCACAAAACCAGTTCGCTTGCTCCACAGGTAGCTAGAGCCTCTCAGGAAACTGCAGGTCCTTGGAGAACAATGGGCTTCACCTTGGTCTGAGCACTCCACCCTAGGTGGAGCAGGATTATGGCTAGCACAGGACTTCCCGCACAAAGGCTGGGAGAGGAACTTAACCTTGGTCAATGTCTAAGTCCTGCCAGCTATCATGGCACCCCAATACGGCTCTCTATACCTAGGTTTGATTTTTAGAACCCATGACAACCAACTCTAACTCTGGTTTCAGGGGACTTGACTCCCTCTTCTGGCCTCTGTGGGTACCTCACATACATGTTGCACAACTACACATGTAGGCTATACACCTATGAGAATAAAATAAAGATCTCTGGATTAGGAGCAGCCTGGGCCACGCGCCCATCCCCAAGCAGTGCAGAGGGCCAGCAGTGCACCCGGAGGCTGGCTGCAAGGAGGCAGCTTGCACTTGTGAGTCCATCCTACCCAGCTGAGTGGAGGACCCAGTCTGGGGGCCTCTGGCAGGAGCCTTCCAGTCTCCACCTCTGGATCGGGAGCAGCCTAGGCCACATGCCCCGTCTCCAGGCAGTGCAGAAGGCCAGCGGTGCATCCAAAGGCTGGCTGCAGGGAAGCAGCTTGCATGGGTGAGTCCTGCATTGACAACAAGACCAACTAACATCAGTGAGATCTAGATGGCAAAAGGCAAATGTAGGAACATTACTAACAGAAAACAAGGCAATATGGCAGCATCTGAACACAATTCTCCATTAACAGCAAGGCCTGGATACCCCAACACACCAGAAAAATAAGATTTGGATTTAAAATCACTGGTCATGTTGCTGTTACAAGAACACATGAAGGACATAAATAAATCTCTTAAAGAAATTCAGGAGAAAAATGATCAAAATCTAGAAGCCCTTACAAGGGAAACACAAAAATCACTTAAAGAAATTGAGGAGAATATGGGTCAGAAGTTAGTAGCCAGGAAGGAGGAAATGCAAAAATCACTTAAAGAAATACAAGAGAACTTTGATCAACAGGCAGAAGTCATGAAAGGAAACACAAAAATCTCTCAAAGAATTACAGGAAAACACAAACAAGCAAGTGAAGGAACTGAGCAAAAACATCCAGGATCTAAAAAAAGAAGTAGAAACAACTAAGAAATCACAAAGGGAGACAGCATTGGAGATATAAAACCTTGGGAAGAAATCAGGGGCCATAGATGCAAATATCAACAACAGAATACAAGAGATAGAAGAATCTCAGATGCCGAAGATACGATAGAAACCATGGATTCAATGGTCAAAGAAAATGCAAAATGCAAAAAGCTTGTAACCCAAAACATCCAGGAAATCCAGGACACAATGAGTAGGCCAAACCTAAGGATTATAGGCATAGATGAGAGCGAAGATTTACAACTTAAAGGGCGAGCAAATATCTTCAATAAAATTATGGAAGAAAACTTCCCTAATCTAAAGAGAGAGATGCCCATGAATATACAAGAAGCCTACAGAACTCCAAACAGACTGAACCAGAACAGAAATACATCCTGTCACATAGTGATCAAAACCCCAAATGTACTAAACAAGGAAAGAATATTAAAGGCAGTAAGAGAAAGAGGCCAAGTAACATATAAAGGAAGACCTATCAGAATCACACCAGACTTCTCACCAGAGACTATGAAAGTTAGAAGATCTTGGGCAGATCTCATGCAGACTCTAAGAGAACACAAATGCCAGCCAAAACTACTATACCCAGCAAAACTCTCAATCACCATAGATGGAGAAACCAAGATAATCCATGGCCAAACCTAGTTCACCCAATACCTTATCATAAACCCAGCCCTACAAAGGGTAATAGGAGGAAAACACTAATACAAGGAGGGAAACTTCACCTGGGAAAATGCAAGATAGTAACGTTCTTTCATCAAATCCAAAAGAAGATAACCAATCAAATATAAAAGAAAACATTAAAAATGACAGGAAGTAATAATCACTATTCCTTAATATCTCTTAACATCAATGGACTCAATTCCCCAATAAAAAGACATAGACTAATGGACTGGATATGTAAACAGGATCCTATGTTTTGCTGCATACAGGAAACACACCTCAGTGTCAAAGACAAACACTACCTTAGAGTAAAAGGCTGGAAGACAATTCTCCATATCTTTTCAATATAGTACTTGAAGCTCTAGCTAGAGCAATTAGACAACATAAGGAGGTCAAAGGGTTACAAATTGGAAAGGAAGAAGTAAAATTATCACTATTTGCAGATGACATGATATTATACTTAAGTGACCCAAAAAACTCCACCAGAGAACTCCTACAGCTGATAAACAACTTCAGCAAAGTGGCAGGTTATAAAATCAACTCAAGCAAATCAGTTGCCTTCCTATACTCAAAGGATAAAGCAGGCTGAGAAAGAAGTTAGGGAAATGACACCCTTCACAATAGCCACAAATAATATAAAGTATCTTGGTGTGACTCTAACCAAACAAGTGAATTTTCACCAAACAAGTGAAAGATCTATATGACAAGAACTTCAGGTCTCTGAAGAAGGAAATTGAAGAAGACCTCAGAAAATGGAAAAATCTTCCATGCTTGTGGATTGGCAGGATTAATATAGTTAAAATGGCCATCTTACCAAAAGCAATATACAGATTCAATGCAATCCCCATCAAAATCCCAACTCAGTTCTTCACAGAGTTAGAAAAAGCAATTCTCAAATTTATCTGGAACAACAAAAAACCCAGGATCGCTAAAACTATTCTTAACAGTAAAAGAACTTCTGGGGGGAATTAGTATCCCAGACCTCAAGCAATACTACAGAGCAATAGTGATAAAAACTGCATGGTATTGGCACAGGGTCAGGCAAGTGGACCAATGGAATAGAATTGAAGACCCAGAAATGAATCCACACACCTATGGTCACTTGATCTTCGACAAAGGAGCAGAAAACAACCAGTGGAAAAAAGATAGCCTTTTTAACAAATGGTGCTGGTTCAATTGGAGGTCAGTATGCAGAAGAATGCTAATTGATCCATTCTTATCTCCTTGTAGTAAGCTCAACTCCAAGTGGATCAAGGACCTCCATGTAAAACCAGACACACTGAAACTAATAGAAAAGAAACTGTGGAAAACCCTTGAGGACATGGACACAGGGGAAAAGTTCCTGAACAGAACACCAATAGCTTATGCTCTAAGATCAAGAATTGACAAATGGGATCTCATAAAATTACAAAATTTCTGTAAGGCAAAGGACACTGTCAAAAGGACAAAACGGCAACCAACAAATTGGGAAAAGATCTTCACCAGCCCTACATCAGATAGAGGGCTAATATCCAATATATACAAAGAAGTCAAGAAGTTAGACCCCAGGGAACCAAATAACCCTATTAAAATGGGGTACAGATCCAAACAAAGAATTTTCACCTGAAGAAATTCGGATGGCCGAGAATCACCTTAAGAAATGCTCAACATCATTAGTCATTAGGGAAATGCAAATCAAAACAACCCTGAGATTTCACCTCACACCAGTCAGAATGGCTAAGGTTAAAAGCTCAGGAGACAGCAGGTGTTGGCGAGGATGTGGAGAAAGAGGAACACTTCTCCACTGCTGGTGGGATTGTAAGATGGTACAACAACTATGGAAATCAGTCTGATGGTTCCTAAGAAAACTGAACATGACATTTCCTGAGGACCCTGCTATACCTCTCCTGGGCATATACCCAGATGATTCCCCAGCATGCAATAAGGACACATGCTCCACTATGTTCATAGCAGCCTTATTTATAATAGCCAGAAGCTGGAAAGAACCCAGATATCCCTCAGTGGAGAAATGGATGCAGAAAATGTGGTATATATATATACAATGGAGTACTATTCAGCAATTAAAAACAATGAATTCATGAATTTTTTAGGCAAATGGTTGGAACTGGAAAATATCATCTTAAGCAAGGTAATTCAATCACAAAAGAATACACATGGAATGCAATCATTGATCAGTGCATATTAATTAGCCCTGAAGCTCTGAATACTGAAGATACAATTAGCATATCAAATGATTCCCATGAAGAAGGAAGAAGAGTGCCCTAATCCTGGAAAGGCTTGATCCAGCATTGTAGGGGAGTACCAGGACAGAGAAAAGGGAGGGGGAAAGATAGGAGAATGGATGGAGAGAAGAGGACTTATGGGACACATGGGGGGTGGGGAACTGAGAAAGGGGAAAGCTTTTGGACTGTAAACAAAGAATATAGAAAAAATAAAGATCTAAGTAATTCTAAAAATAGATGGACAAATATTTGTATGTACCTTGGAATTTCGTAGATAGTCACAAGTATATACAAATTCAGCATCTAGTTCTTTTTGGTATGTATGCATTTCTCATTTCTTGCAAGTAGAAATATACTACCACTGCCCACTTTCTGTTATTGGTTGAAAGCTTAGAAACTTCTCCATCAGAATGAAAAAGAACATGAAGTTAGATGAGGGTTGGAGCGGGGAGGATCTGAGAGGAGTTGGGGAAGGGGAACAGCTCTCTGCCACTAAGCCCTACCTCCTCACAACTCCCAAATTCTCAAAATGGCCAGCTAAACATCATGCATTCAAAACATTAACCAGTTAGGGCTCCGTTATATTCAAAGCACAATATCCCCCAACCTGTGTTGGTTTTATATTTCCTTGTGACCAAACCCAGGCAAAGTGCTCTCGACAGATACATCACCAAAGTAAACATTCTGTTTCCTCAAGTCAGGTAGGTGGAGGTGAGTCACCAAATATCACCATCTCAGACCTGCAGTGGGACTAAATCTTGTGCCCCTTGTCAAACTGTTTTATGGTCCATTTCTCCACTGTAGAAATCATATTTTTCTTCATGTCTGATAGATATATTGTATGCAATGTCCAGAGTAACCAGTGTAATATTCTTCAACAAGACACTAGTCACCTTTCCTAGCATCTGTTACTCATCCTCATCTGCAGCCACCACCACCGTGATGGCTGTGAAGTAATTCTATCTTCAACATGCCCTACATTTATTAGCTGGTGTTTCATCAAAGTGAAGGGTTCTCCTTCACCTTCTTACCTTCTTCTCCCTTCCCCTTCCCATCCCCTCCCCTCCACATTCCCCTCCCCCTCCCTTCCCTCTTTCCTTCCCCTTCCCTTTCCCCCTCCTTCTCCTTATTCTTCTTTTTCTTCTCCTATTTTCCTCTCCTTCACTATCCTTAGTATAGATGCAAAGATCGACTTTGTTTTAGAGGATTAGAATCATTTACTTAGAATCACCTGTTTTGATGTTTAAGTTCCCCTGTATTTGGCCAAGCAGGAACCTTTTCAAGCTGAGAAGCCTTTTTTTTTCTTTTATGTGTATCTTTGCATTCTTTCAGCACTTTCTACTTTATGCTACCAAAACTTTGGGTACATATCTTTCTGCTTTAGGCTTTGAACCGACTTTTGCCCACTAAGCCTTGGTTCCCATTAATGAAAAATTTTGTGCCCAAGAACAGCGTTGATTCTGGATATCTTCTGCAGACAGTGATAAGAAACAGGTAAGGATATATTAGAACCTGTCTACATCTGCATGCATCTGTGATCAGTTCAACATTGACATACATACATTTAAAAATAGTGTTGTGAGTTTATTTTCTATATCTGATTCCAGACTGCCACTGTAAAGCTTTTCATTTTTTTCTATTGTAGACCTCCCTTTCCACATGTCTAAGTCTCTTCCCTAACTCTGTTCAATATGCTGTGATATTTTAGCAAATTGGAGAAGTCTTTTCTTGCCTTTGTATGCACTAGGTTGCTCCCGGTGTGTTCAAATTGCAGGTTCATATCAAGTGTTCTTCTTTAGTCCCTGAATCAGGCACAACCTTGGTTTTAGCAGTGAAACTTCTGACTAATGAAACTGTTGTATCAGAAGACTAGGATGTGCCTCATTATGTGATGAAAACTGGTAGGAAAGTTCCCTTTAACTGGTCTCATTGACTTCATTTGTTTAAAAGTGCATGTGTGTATGGGGGTGTGGGAGGGATGTAGGGGGAGTTGTGGTGTGGTGTGTGTATGGGGGGTGGAGATTGTGTGGAGGGATGGTGTATGTGTGTGTCTGTGTGTGAGGGGGGCTGGTGTGGTATGGTGTATGAGTATAGGCACAGGGATGCCATGGGGTACATGCAGTGGTCACAGGACAACATTGGGGAACCAGCTCTTTCCTTCATACTTGTTGAGGCAGGTTCTTGTCATTTCTCTTGTGCTGTATACACCTGGTTAGCTGGCCTGTGAGCTTCCGGTAAAGTCCATTCTTCAGCTCCCATCTTCCTGTTGCTGTGAGTTCTGGGCTTACAGATGTACCAATGCATCTGGTTATTTATTTTATTTAACATGGGTTCTGGAGGTTGAGCTCAGGTTCCCAGGCTGATATGGCCAGCATATTAACCCACTGAGCTATCTTACAGGCCTCTCATAAGCCACTTATAGTGAGAACTAAAAAAGGACTCTCAACATCTCTCAGAGGTTCTCCAAGGACAGATGCTACATAAACCCAATCATTGTTGCTATGTGGGAAAAAATGTCCCCATCTGCTTTGTTCAGCTTAGATGGGGCTTGATTTTGAGGACGGTTGCTATTCTCAGTGCTCCAAACAGGCACAGCAGCTAAATATTGCATGAGAGAGATACAGTGGCATCAGTCACAATGCATTAACCAACCCCCACCCAACTTCTACATTTTACATTATTTTTTTCTCTCAGACTTAAAAAGATGCAGCATGACAGAAGGAGTGCACATGATCCTGTCTTTTCTGTTGACACGAGGAGGGCCTTCACCTCTGGGGTCAGACAGGGCTCGCTTGTCTAAGAAGAAACAGCCAACAAAACACCAGAAGAGTCCAGGTGTCTGTCGCCATAGATTGCTCTGTCTTTTTCTTCATTTGGTAGCACTGCTGAAAATGATGCTCTCTCCTGCTAAGGCCCCTCTCTTAGAAGGAGGAAATTGATTAGGTCCTGGAGGTTTCCATAAATGCATCAGGCAACTTCTCAGCAGCTCCTGAGGTAGTTAAGTGAAGAATCAGGACTCAATCAAAGAACGCTACCTTTTCCATGTATCTAACAGATGTTTCCTGGCGTCTAGATACAAGGTTATTGCTCCATGATTATTCATGGCTGGCTGTGTTTTGGTCCACCTGATGTAGAGACCTACAGAGACACAATCTCTGCTTTGACCTTTGCCTGAGATCATAAGAATAGCCAAGATAAAAGAATTCCTGCCCATTTCACCTAAGTGCGATGAAAATATTTTTATTGATAAAAATCTGTCCTAAGCCACTTCCTCTCTTCTTCGCTTGCCGTTCTCCCTCTTGTTATTTGTCCTCACGCCTTCAGAAACTCTCTCCTGGCTGGGGTCAGCTCTGGGGTTGCATGTAACGGTAGCACATTTTTTTTTCTTAACTTATTTTTTTTATTCGATATATTTTTTATTTACATTTCAAATGATTTCCCCTTTCCTAGCCCCCCCACTCCCAGAAAGTCCCGTAAGCCCCCTTCTCTCCCCCTGTCCTCCCACCCACCCCTTCCCACTTCCCTGTTCTGGTTTTGCTGAATACTGCTTCACTGAGTCTTTCCAGAACCAGGGGCCACTCTTCCTTTCTTCTTGTACCTCATTTGATGTGTGGATTATGTTTTGGGTATTCCAGGTTTCTAGGTTAATATCCACTTATTAGTGAGTGCATACCATGATTCACCTTTTGAGTCTGGGTTACCTCACTTAGTATGATGTTCTCTAACTCCATCCATTTGTCTAAGAATTTCATGAATTCATTGTTTCTGATGGCTGAATAGTACTCCATTGTGTATATATACCACATTTTTTGCATCCACTCTTCTGTTGAGGGATACCTGGGTTCTTTCCAGCTTCTGGCAATTATAAATAGGGCTGCTATGAACATAGTAGAGCATGTATCCTTATTACATGGTGGGGAATCCTCTGGGTATATGCCCAGGAGTGGTATAGCAGGATCTTCTGGAAGTGAGGTGCCCAGTTTTCTGGGGAACCGCCAGACTGATTTCCAGAGTGGTTGTACCAATTTGCAACCCCACCAGCAGTGGAGGAGTGTTCCTCTTTCTCCACACCCTCTCCAACACCTGCTATCTCCTGAATTTTTAATCTTAGCCATTCTGACTGGTGTAAGGTGAAATCTCAGGGTTGTTTTGATTTGCATTTCCCTAATGACTAATGCAGTTGAGCATTTTTTAAGATAGGGTAGCACATTTTTATCCTACATAAGTTTTAACTGACAGGAAATGGAATGGTGGGAGTTTTTCCTCTCATTCCATGCCTCATGCCCAGCATAGTGGAAAGTGTCTATCTTGATGACTCTAATCCTGCCATTGCTTTCAACCAGCTGCATGATCTGGCTCAGACCTCTCTGAACTACCCTCGTGCTTGCTGCACCACATGAAGACAGGAGCTCAGATTCCTGGATCCTGCATAAATGCTAGGTTGCTGTAGGATCCCTTCCTGCAATTCTTGCCATGGAAGATAGAGATGGGATGCTGGCTAAGCGAGGCCAGCCTCATCAGTCAGCTCTGGGTGTGATTGAAAGACCCCACCTCATCAAATAAGGTTGGAGGGTAACCAACAGGGGTTCCTGACATCACAGACATCTTCATGTATTTATTTCCCCCACACAAGAAAACACGCAGACACACAGAGAAAAAGAGAGGTAGAGACAGAGGGAAGAAATGGGGAAACAAGTATAATAAAATACCCATTCATTCAACAAATACACCACTTAAAAATATAACTTCTCCCTGTCATTTAGTATTTGGTTTTTGATAGGTATATCAACCGTACCTATAACTGAATCTTTTCCATTATATAGTGGGGAAATCACAGAAGTAACTACTTCATTGACTTCTTGTGAGAATCAAATGCATAACCATGTGAAAGAACATATAATTGTAATCGACACACAGTACTTAAAACATGCTTATTGGTACTATTATCATCATCAGTATTATTGCTATTTCCTTGTTCTTCATTGGACTTTGTCTGGTTTTTTTGTTTGTGTTTGTTTTGTCTCATCTGATGAAGTTGACTTTCTTCCTTTTGGTTAAGTACAGGTCCCAGTTCAAGTCCTTTACAAACAAGCCCTTTTTGATTTGAGCCAGCTTCTTTTCTGAGACACGAGCCACAGTTTCACTGAAACTCCATGTGTGTACACATCAGCTCTCCCTTAGGGCTCCTTCATTTGCATCTGAACCATCTTTAACCCATGGACTAGGAACAGAACATAACAACTTAAAAGGAAATACTAGTTTAATCATAGAATATAATGTTGCTTAAATAGTTGACCTATATATTGAATGATTGTGTTGATTTCAAATCAGCATAACTGGAGAGGCATTGTTTTCTACTTGTTGTTTATAATGACTTGTGATATATGCAAATAAGCAGAAATATACCTTAGTGATCCCAAATTTTGATCTTTATATCACATTAACCCATCTCATCCTTGGAACTTTTTAAGTATATGAAAGTCTGGCTCAAATATATAGTTTAATCCCAATAGTTTAATCCAGTATGTATGGGTGTGTGTGTGGTCATAATGGTAACACTCAAGTGTCTATTAGCTGGAACAATATTTTCCAGTTTCCCTCCCCCACATGAGTGATTGATTTCCATGACCAAATTGATAACCTGGGAGCTTTTTTGCTCTTTTATGTTCATCTCAATAATTCAGATCTACATAGATTATCCCCTAATTAATGATGCCAGCTGTTAAGGAGAAGTATCTTAGAAAGATTCTGAATGTCAAGAGATATAGGATGAACTTTGACCAAATGTGTTTGATGGTAAATAACCTACTTAACATCTCTGAGTTTAATTTTCACATCTCAAAACTGAAAACAATGTTCCTAACAGCATAAAGCTCATTTGGAGATGCTGAGATCATCTTGATTATTTAGCATTTTCCCACCACCAAAATGCTATTTTATTTTGCTAGATTTAAGCCTGTCATAAGTGAAGACACCTTGAGAGTATTTGGGAAGCAATTTCTGTAAGCATTAGATTTTTAGCTTTTAAACATTTCTGTTTATGCACTCAGATTAGTGCTGCCCTTAACTTTGACCAGAGAAGCTTCTCTCTGCCATACTTAGAAGTCAATGCAAAGAGTCATAAGTGGTCAATGTCCTGAGAAGAAGTGACTGCTGAGTGCTCAGCCCTAACTGTCTATCTCATCCTCTCCCCTACCCTAACCAGGGCTCAGAGAACATAACAGAAAGGAGGGTGGAAAGAGGGAGAGCCAGAGGATGGAGAACTGTGCTATGAAATGCTGTCCTCTTCAAGAGCAGTACACACTTTTAACTTCTGAACCATCTCTCAATACCCCCAAAAAGAAAGAACATGTTAGTTTTAATGATGTCTTGAAGAGGGCAAGAACTTGTCTGTATTACTTGGTGATAGAATCAATGATTTTGTGTGAGTAGGTCTGTTGGCCATAGAGTTCCAAAGGCTTGCCCTGGTACCTCTTTATGGTTTAGCAGTTATAAAAAATGTTACTAGAAATTCATTTCTGACTTTTCCTATTAACCAGATCTATTTGCTTGGAGGTGACAGAAATACAAGTCATTTTTAGGTCTAACTCATGGACATACATCCAATGGACTCTATATCCTACCTACCACAGCCACACTTGCAAGGCAGTGTTTATTGTGCCTCTTCCCTATAACCAGAAAATGGAACAAGGCTAGATGTCCATCAGCAGTTGTTGTGTAATAAAAATGTACAAATACACAATGGAATCACATTCAACTGTAAAGAAAAGTGGGATTATGAAATTCACAAGAAAACAGATACAATTGGAAAACATTGTGTTAAGAATTGTAACTTAGTTGCCACAAGACAAAACTCACATGTTCTATCTTATGTGACAATCCTAGCTTCTGAGTGTTTAATGTGTGTGTGTGTGTGTGTGTGTGTGTGAATAGATGTACATACAACCAAGAAATTAGGAAAAAATATCCTATGAGATGGGAATCGAGGCATTAAGGAAGCACATTTGAAAATCTAATAAAGAGCACATTAGAATAGGAATGGAAGGGGAAATTCCAGGCGCACACATGCTCAGTGGGAAGTAAGGGATAGAAGGAAGATAGAGGAGTGGGATAGACAGGTGGAAATCAACAAGAGTTAAGTATTATGAAAATAACACAAGGAAACTTGTTTCTCTAAGCTAATTTTTGAACTCAAAAGATATTTTAAAATTAAAAGCAAAATTAAACACAGTTGTAATTGTGATGTAAATTATAATGTAAATGTAAAGTAATTATGTAAATGTGTTTAAGATATTAGGACAAAAATAAATAAATTTGTTTAGGCTAAAGGGAATGAGACACTTGCAGCTGAACTTTGAGAACAACTGAAGTAGAGACTAGGAGACTGCATGGCTCTCTTGGCACGTCGGCTCCATGCACCCTGCCTTGCTTACCCTATGGCACCAAGGAGAGAAATCTTGTCTCATAGTCTGATGTGACAACTCTCAGGGAAGGACCAGCTTTGGGCACATGTACATCCTCAGCCAACCGTGGAGAAGTACTGTGAATGGAAGACTGGATTTGTAAGACATCCCCTCTGTCAGAAGAGGGTAAGACTGTGATGGGGTCAGAGTCCAACCCTTGCCTACTGCACTGTCCCATAGGTATCCAAGTAGGAGGACATAAGATAGAGTTATAAGCCAGCCAGTTACACTGGGTAGAATGCATCAGGACCCAGTTCTGCCACCAAGTATCTATATGACATTAAACCATATTGTCATCTCTCCCTGAGTTCTGATTACTACAAGTGGATGATTGCTCTGTTTAACTAGGGTTTCTTGAGATCCAAAAGTCAATATTATTCATGTTTACCCCTTTGGAACTAAGTATCCCTTACAAATACTTAATGTTAAGTGTTTTTCAGTTGTTCAAGGAACTGAACCCAGGGTCTTATCCACGTTAAACACATACTCTACCACTGTCATCCTATTGAAATTAATAGTCAAGTAACCTTTTAGTGAGGCTAATTGAGGTACTTAGAACAGATAAAATTTTTAATGATGAAAAGAAAGCAAAAAGAACATAAACAGGAAAGATGTAGTAAGATAGGATATAAAATCTTATTAGAAAATGATGATGGTGCATTTGATTTTACGTGTTTTAACAGTCAGTGCAAAGACAGAAGAAAAGGCAATCCTGCAATTAATGTTACCAGATTTAAAAAGTAGCGAAAACAATAATAAAATAAGAGAAAGCCTAGTTAAATCTGAATTTATTATAAAAATAAATAATTTTAGTATTCCATCTTTATGCTATATTTGGAATAACATACTAAAATTTATTATCAAAGCAAGACATTTATTATCTAGATGTCTTTTTGTCTGGGCAACACCATCTATAATTAGATTTCCCATGCCCAGAATAGAAGAACCATGCCAATTACTCAAGTGAGGTTGAGATTTTGACAGGCAGAGGCTTCTTTAGGGAGTCACTGAGCTGTTTAATGGTGCTTGAGTTAATGGGCTTCTCTCCATTCTCAAAGTCTTGGTTACCCATCTCTACAAGGAAGGAGTTTGACTCAGTGGTCCATTATTCTCTCCCCTGCACCTGTGAACAACTGAAAAACACATATTCTCACCCTGGGATTTTTCCTGCCCTGGCATGGACCTTTTAGATGCTTATACAGCTAAAGGCTGGCAACGGAAGACTTTCCCTAAGCTGGATTCTTTGTTTCATTCAGGAGACCAAACTGTCATTCTAGCACTGGCAGGTGGCTCTGGAGATCTCAGCTCCCAAATCACTAGAGAACCCTGTCCTTTATCTCTCTGATTGTCCATGTACATTTCTCCAGGGAGACCTGGATCCATAGGAGGAACGATGACTGCAGGTTTTCTGAGAGATTGGAGTCTGGAAGTGAGTTCACTTTAAAATCTAAAGAAAGCTTAAGAAATGGCCTAACTTATCCCAGGGTGCCAGGCCAGTGACTTGGTGAGTAACTCATGCCCATCTTCAATAGCTTTCTCAGGATGGGATGGTCTCTCATAAAGAAGCTAAGACAGAGAACATTCTAGAAGCATGTTAAGTTTTCCATAGTGAAACCCAAGAATTAAAAGAGGGGGGGAGGGAGCAGTGACGAGAACTTGTTACCCAAGATAAGTTCTATTTTAGTTTAAGTTCTCTGAGTTTAGTTTTATAAGACGTATTTTATGATTTATTTATGTATATGTAGTAAGAAGGTGTGTACAAATGTGGGCAGGTGCCTGAAGTGATCAGGAGAGGGTGTTAGATCCCCTGGAGTTAGAGATGCAGGTGGTTGTCACAGAAGCTCTAATTGACCTCTGTTCTCTACAGGACCAGCTCATACTCTCAAGCACTGAGCCACTGAGCCACTGGGCCACTGAGCCACCTCCCTAACACTTAGGTTTATTTCTTAACTATCACCTTACTAGGATCATTCAAAGGCTTTAAAATAAAAAGAAAGGATAGTAGATCCTTTCTCTTTCCTAGAATAGATGTCATGGACCACACTGGAAATTTCAGGAATAATGTACCACTTATAAACCCAGGCCTCTCTGTAGGCTTCTTCTAAACTCTTCTCTGGGCTTCTGTCGGCCCTGAGAGGTCCTATTAGCAGTCACACAGTTGTGTTCATGTCCCTGAAGATGGCACACACTCCCACACTCAAAGCTTTCAGGGTTTCCCTCTGCTTTCAAGACTCAGCTCAAGAGACATCACTTCTGAGAGTCTGTTCTAGTTGCCTTGAGAGAACAGCTATTGACATCAGCTATGAGTATCCCCAGCTCTCCGCTGACACATTTCTCAGCCAGTGACTCATGGGGCTCTTGTGGCCAGTTGTGTTTGTCAGCACATAGCAAAGCATGCAGCACAGCATGTAGCATACAGTCAGAGCTCATTAATTATTTGGTAAGGGAAATAAAAGAGGAAATGAAAGTATAAAGGGGAGAAGAGAAGAAAGAGTATTTTATATTTGTTGAGGTTCTCCAGAGAAAAACAGAAGCAGGGAGAAGGTGTTGGGGAGAGAGAGGGAGGGGAGAGAGAGAGAGAGAGAGAGAGAGAGAGAGAGAGAGAGAGAGAGAGAGAGAGAGAGAGAGAGAGAGAGAAAACGAAGATATGTGTTGGCCTCAAAGGCTTACAAGTCCCACAACCTACTCTCTGGAAGCTGGAAAACCAGGAAAGATGATGGTGTGATTTGAAGGACTGAGCATTAGGAGCACCAGAGGCAACCAAATTCAGTGCCAGTTCAACCACAAACAGAGACAGACAGTGAAGTCTTCCCACCACCTTTTTATTCTGCTATAGCCCTCCACTGATGGAACATTGGTGAGGCCAATGCGTATCACTCAGCCTGCTGACTCAAACATGAGACTCTTATGGACAGATGCTCATAGACATGCTTAGAAATGATGAATCTTCTGAGATCTGGACATTCCAAGAGCCACTCAAATTAACACATCACATTAACCATTGCACTGCTCCTTGTTATTTCTAGAAGGAACAACAGCCACTGGAGTTTTGTTTGTTTGTATTATTTTGCTTTCCTGGAAAGCAACCTCATTGCTAACTGTTCTTGGACTTCATAAACAATTCATTTTAATTCATTTTAATTATTCTTCAATAGGGAAGCATTAAGACTGTAGTTTATAACTGTCGGGGCTGTGCTTTGGGATCTGATTCATGGCTGGAGCCATTTTAAAAAGAAATGTCTCATTGTTTGACTCAGCTTCTTCTGTGATTTGTCTTAGCTTCTTGCATTTGTCTCTTCTCGTTTCAGAGAACTGTATAGGCCCAGCTAGCTGCACACAGTACAGAATAAAGGCAACATGGGAGGACTATCCATGGTCACAGCCAGTCATCTTGCCCCGTGCTGCCAATATTCCTTCTTAAATACTTTTCAGGTTTCTTTCACCCCACCCCACCCCACCCCTACCCCATCTCTCTAACTTCCCTGTGACTGCACTGGACCAAGCTAAACTTCTCCCATCTGAACTATTACATCAGCCTCTGGGTCTACAGCCTGCCCCAATGTGTCTTCACAGACACACATTTAGGAAGGAACTCCCTAAAACTCCATCAGATGTTTAGTTGTTGTTGTTGATCTCATTCACTCTTCATCATAAAGAAATGTGCTCACCGAGCAAGATGCCAGTCAGGTTGGGTGAGAACTTGGTCTAATGAATACACTTTGCACTTAGCTACCTCTGTTAAGTTCTCATCTGAAAATGAGGTGACATTCTGTGCTTCTGGGGAAGGATTAAAAGTTTCACATAGAAAATTTGGAGGGACACAGTGCAACCCATAGCATTACACTTCACTTCCAGTGGCTTCTTTACTTGGTGAATTTTATAGACATGGGTCCATTTGTTTAGAGTTCTTTCCCTCTGATCCTTAACCTGCACAGGCAAAATTAATAGATTAAGGTCTTCTATTTTTCTTCTCTTAAATCGTTCTGTTCATGCATTATGCTTCTACTGCCATCTTTATTTCAGAGAACAAGACTTAACCATTTCCATGTCTGTCTCTTTACCGATCCTTCAAGGCAAAGATGCTCTAACTCGGCATTGTATGCCCATTGATGACCACGGTTCCTCTGTACAGCATGATAATTAAATGTTTGGGAGAAATAAATTAGAAATTAGCCAGAGGAAATGACACCTGAGCTCACCCAGTGAACATTAAAACTTATCCAAGTAAAGGAAATGAAGCCTTTCCAGAAAAGGGATGCAAAACATTCAGTACCTGTGGACCTGTGAGTCCACAGCATAGGGAGGTAGATGCTATAGGAAGTTCATATATGCTGGCAAATAAAGATCATGAAAGAGCTTGTGGACAAAAATGTTTGGTAAGCTTCTTATGTGTGTTCATTTATCATAAACACACATACATAGATGTTGTCTTAGGGATTTTCTGCAGTGAACAGACACCATCACCAAGGCAACTCTTATACGGGCAGTTTAATTGGATCTGGCTTACAGGTTCAGAGGCTCAGTCCATTATCCTCAAGGTGGGAGCATGGCAGTGCCCCTCAGGCATGGTGCAGGAGCTGAGAGTTCAACATCTTGTTATGAAGAAAAACAGAAGTCTGGGATTCTCAGACAGCTAGGAAGAGAGGTTCAAAGCCCACCTCCACAGTGAGACACTCCAACAAGGCCACACCTACTCCAACAAGGCTACACCTCCAAATAGTACCACTTTCTGGGCCAAACATATTCAAAGCACCACAGATATATTCATATATGCATTCATAGGTATATTGGCATACCACAGCAAGTCTTCAGGAAGGTTTTTAGAAGTAAGTCACATGATCACATTTGTTTATTACGACAGTAATGTTGGTGGCAAAAATGAAGGTAGATTGAGCGAGTCATGGCTGGAAATGAGGAGGCCACTGGAGGAGTGGCATGTGTCCTGGCTACAGGAATGAGCTAGAAGACATTGTGACACTTGAAAGGAAGGAGTGTTTTACAATAGTCCTTAGGAAGTAAAGCTGGGTAAATCGAATGTCTGATTAAGCAAGAGACAGGGCAAGAATGAGAGAATTAAAATTAAATCTCATTCCTTGTTGGATGAAGGAGCTTCTGGCAGAGAGTTCAAAGTCAAAAGAGGAAAGAGGGACACCCTGGGATGCAATGATGAGCAGGTGATAATATAAAGACCTACAACCAGACACTGCAGAGAGTGGGAGACATCAGAACACTGAGTCCTAAATGGGATGCTCCCATCAAATCCCTCCCCTCAGGGTTCAGGGATGTGTATAGGAGATGAAGCTGAAGGAGGGTAGGCATCAGAGGGGATGGAGGATGCTGAGGAAATAAGACCTTGTGGACACAGCAGGACTGACACACATATGAACTCATAGAACCTAGAGTAGCATGCAGAGAGCCTGAAAAAGTCTAAGGAGATTGAGTTCCAGAGCAGAGTGGACACAAGCCCCCAGGAAGTATCTCCAGTTGACAACTGCTAGCAAAGGAAAAGTTTTCTTCAGCAAAGTCTCATTGGGTATACAAACAATGCTTTGGGTATACAAGAGTAGGCCCTATGAGACAGTTATGCTAGGTTCCTGTCTGCAAGTATAGCAGAGTATCATTAATAGTGTCAGGGGTTGTCTCTCTCACAAGGGATAAGTCTCAAGCTGAGGCAGCCATTGGCTGGTTCTCTCAGTCTCTGCTCCATCTTTATGCCTGTGTATCATGTAGGCAGGACAGATTTTGGGTTGAAGGTTTTATGGGTGGGTTGATGCCCCAGTCTCTCCACTGGAAGTCGTGCCTGGATACAGGAGATGGAAACAGATGTAGAGACCCATAGCTGAACATATGCAGGAGCGCAAGGAGCCTTGTGGAAGAGATGGGATAGAATTGAGTGAGCCAGAGAGATCAAGAATACGACAAGAAGACCTACAGAGTCAACTAACCTGGGCCAATGAGGGCTCACAAAGACTGAACCACCAATCCAAGGACTGGATCTAGGCCTCCTACACATTTGTAGCAGATGCACAGCGTGATCTTTGTAGGGTGTGGGGGGGGGTTCCCCTAACAACTGGAGTGGGAGTTGTCTCTGACTCTATTGCCTGCCATCGGATCCCCTTCCCCTACTTGGACTGCCTAGTTGGGCCTCACTGGGAGAGGATGGGCCTAGTCCTGCTAGGACTAAATGTCCGAGGGTAAGGTGGTACCCAAGGGGGGATTCCCCTTCTCTGAGAAGAAAAGGAGAGGATAGTGGGGGGAGGGATTTGTAAGGGAGACTGGGAGAATAGGAAAGGAGGGAGCTACAACCATAGTATAAAGTGAATAATAAATAAATAAATAAATAATTGAAAAAAAAGAGGTTCGCCCCATGCCCAGGAGTAGATGGCTAACACAAAGCAAACTCAATGGTATTTTTGGAGAGTTTTTTAAAATTCTCTTTTTGTTTGTTTGTTTTTTCTTATTATGATTTGTTTGTTTTTATTTTATCTTGTTTTATTATTATTTTTCAGATGCCTGTTTGTTTTCTTTTTTAAAACTTTTTATTGGTTCGTTGTGAATTTCACACCATGCACCCTGATCCTACTTATCCCCTCCTTACCTCAGACCCACCCTCTATCCTTCCGATCTCCCCCTCCCTCAACAGAGAAAAAAAATCTTGTGGAAATTGTAGTGTGTCATAGTGTATCCCACAGTATTCCCTCCTGTCTACACTTTGCTTGAAAATATTCATCGCAGTGACTTCTTGGTCTGATATGAGGCCTCTGGCTTGTGCTTACCCTATCAGTACTGGGACCTCACTGGAACTCCTCTTGGGGGTCCTGTTGTTGCTCGGTGTCATGGAGAGCCTGTAGCCTTGTATCTGTAGAACTAGTCCCTTTATGCACCCCAGGAGTTCACTGATGAGGTAGAAATTGGTGTGGGCCAACACAACACCCTAGATCTGGGCCTGAGAGGTATCTGAGCCGCTCGGCATGCTGGCTGCCCCTCTCCCACGCTCTTGGTGACAGCTCACGTGCAAACCCTGCAACCAGAGCCAGCTCTGCCATGCTGCCCAGGGAAGGAACAAGGCCTGTTCTCTGCAGTGTTGCAGCCAGTGAGGGACAGGGACGGCTTTCCTCCTCTCGTGACCCTAGGACCAGCTCTCTTGCCTGCCATAGGTGGCAAGGGCCAAGGGTTGGGGAGGGCGTCTCTCCCACTTGGGTCACTGCATGACAGACAAAAAGCAGGGTCAGCTCTCCTGTGCTTATTCCCTCAGAGCTGGCTCACCTGTACCCCATGGCCATCAGGGTCAGTTCTACTAGACCCGCTTTCTCAAGGGCTTGTTGCAGCCTGTGAGAGGCAGGGCCAGCTCTCTTGCTTCCATGAGCTCAGGGCCAGGTCTCCCACCTGCTGCAGATGCTGAGGGGCAAATGGGGAGGAGGATATTTCTTCCTAATAATGCCACTGCATAGGAAATGATTGATAGGACCTACTCCCCCAGGCTTGTATCCTCTGGGCTGGCTCACCTGCAGCCCCCACAATGCTCAGGGCCTACTCTCCTGAGTACAGCAGTTGGCTAGGGGAAGGGTCAACTCTCCTGCTTTCATACCCCTAAGGCCAGATCTCCCATGATGCACAGGTGAGGGGAGGTACCAGTTGTGCACAGCCATCAGACACCAACTTGTTCCCAGGCAGCAGCTAAGACCAGGGATGTTCATCTGGCCTTTGGTGGTAACAGACCCTTGCTGCTACAGGACTGTGAATCCAGATGCGGCTCCCAGTGGTGGCACAGGCGAGGATCCCACTACAGTCCTATGTGGTATCACCAGCTGCTCACATGAAGCTGTTCTTCGCTCCCCTCGAGTCGCTCTCCAGGTCTGCCTCTTTTCATTGGACCTATATCCTTCGGTTTATATTTCTCTTTTCTCCACTATTTGCTTATCTTTCTTAGTGGTGCCCAGGGTCTCTGGGTGTTTGGATTTTGCTTTTTGTCTGTCATACTTATGTATTATGATGCATGCCCAAGGGTCATCTTGGGCATGGTCTCTCCACCTCCACCACCACCACCCCCCCCCCCGCCCCCCAGCCTACATGGTTATCTCAGTCTAGCTCCCTGTCCAGGCCCTATGGTGGCAGTCTGGTGGTCATCTTGAGCTAGCTCCTTGCCTGGCCTACCCCAGCAACCCCTGGTGAAGTTCTTCTGTCTCAAGTTCACTCATACCCCAGGCCTAGGTCCCAGGCAGGGTTCTTCTAGTTTTTGGTCTGCTCCTCATCCTGGGAGCCCATCTGGGCCTGCCTAGGGCTAGACAGATGGTCATCTCAGGCTAGCTCCCTGTCTGGGCCTGCCTGGGGCCGGACTGGGGGTCATCTCAGGCTCACTTTTTTGTTTTTTGTTTTTTGGTTTTTTTTGAGAATGTTAGGCTACTAATCATTCAGACGTTCACAGGTCAAAACACTGAACATAGACATATCCTCTCTCCCCTCTATGCCACCTACTGATGACACCCATGTGACACAGTGGCCACATCTGCAATGCCTCTAGAGGCAGTACCTGTTTGTTTTCTAATGGGAAAGCCAGAAAGAGTATAGATTTGGGAGGCAGGGGAGATTTGGGAGGATTGAGGAAGATGATATGATAATCAGAATATATTGTATGAAAAAAACAACTTTCAATTAAAAAAAGAAAAATATGAAGAAAGACAAAACTAAAATTTAATCACAGATGCTAAGAGGGTCTCTAAGTGGACATGGCTGGCAGAATGCCACGTTTACCAGTCTGGGAGTTTGGGAAGTCTTTGTTATAGGTGTTGATACTGGAGTTAACCATATAGAGACATCAAACAAAGTCATAGAAGTTGACTTACAATCCAGAGGAAGTGTGGTATAAAGGTAAAATCCGAGGATGGGAGTTCTGGTCTTAGAGCATAGTCCACCAGATTCACTTTTATCCTATTCCTCAATAGTCATATGTATATAGAGGAGGCTATAGATTTCCCAGGTTCATATTAAATGCTACCATGTAGAAACACATTTACGAAAATAAGTGCAAAGGAATCTATGTATTTGAAAGGTAATAGTAATATTTTTTTATTGAGTGTGTGTGTATGCATGTGTGAATTTCTGCACAGTGTATGCATTGCCCGTAAAGGTCAGAGCAGAGTGTCAGAGCCCCTGGATCTGGACCTACAGGTGGTTGTATGCTGGGAAACAAACCTTGATCTTCTTTAAGAGCAGAAAGTGCTCTTAACTGCTGGGCTATCTCTCCAGCCCACTAGGAGTTAAAAATAAACAAACAAAACAACCCCACAGAACTAATGACTCCACTTTATTTGTTTCTTATGCTAACCTTATTTTTTTTTAAATATTTGCCATGACAGTATATTGCCTAAATATAGACATTATTTATAAACTAAATCTCCCCAGGAGTTCATTAAAAATTAAAAATTATAATAATTATGTTAAAGGAAATTTATCAGGAGATTTAAATCTGCCTCCTCTTCTCAATTCCGGAAAGAAAACATAGAAACAAAAATCCTTGACCTGGGGACATAACTCAGCAGGCAGAATTGCTTGCTGCGCAAGTGTGAGGACATGACTGAGGCTCCAGAATCTATGTAAAAGCCAGGTGTGTGGCATGAACATCTGTAATCCAAACTCTTCTATAGTTAAGATGGGGGACAGAGACAAAAGCCTCCCTCAAAAGCTGGCAGCACAGCTAGCCTGTCCTATGCAGCAGGGAGAAATTAAGGCGATCTTGTCTCAAAAGAAGGTAGCCGGTGAAGATTGACACACAAGGTTGTCTCATGGTTGTGTTTTGACACCCACACGTGGCACATTCGCATACCACACACAGTAAGAACCTCTACCTGAGAGGGTGCCTATGCATCCATCATTAAAAACAAGAAGGCAAAAATCTTCCCTTTCAGATGGACTGCTTTGTTAGATACCTGTTTAGTGCTTCATTTGTTACTTAACACTGCTGAAACAAAATGCCCAACAATAGAAACTTAAGGAATAAAGAGTTTGTTTTGTCTCAGACTTTGAGCTTTGCACTTAAACAGTTGCTCATCGGCAATGGGCGTTTGATCACATTGCGTCTATACAAAGGAAGGAAAGAGAGATGCAGGGTGATGCTAAACAAACTTTCTCCTGTACTCAGATCTGAGCACCAGCCCACATGCAGAGTGGGGTGAGTTCTCCCAGATCAGTTAACCCAATCTAGAACTAAGAGATTCTTCTTTTCCGTGACTCCAGACTCATTAAGTTAACAACCAATATTCAACTACCACAAATACCCTCTGCAACTCCCAGTTTTCATCTAGAAAATGGAACCATACCACTCTTGGAGCATTGGTAGCTGTTCTTGTCATTAAAGCCATCGATCCCGTTTCCTTGTCAGGCTGAGCCTTTCTGCCTCCATTGGCTGAGGTAACACAACACATCTGATGGCCCCACACACGAAAAAGAAAAAAAAATCTCTCCATTTCCCCACATCTTATTGATAAAGGGACTGTTGGGATGGCTCAGTGATTGAGAGTACTTCCTCCTGTTTCAGAAAACCAAAGTTTGGTTCCCAGAATCTATATCAGCTGCTCGCAGGTGCTGTGGCTTTAGCTTCCAGGGATCCCAAGCCCTCTTCTGGTATCCACTGACACCGCATTTACCAGCATAAACTTACACTCAGATACACACATATACATGCAGTTAAAAATAAAAGTAAAATCTTTAAATAATAACATATATGCTAAAACCATTCATTGAACTGTCGTCTATCCTGGAAAGGTAACTTTTTATGGCTCCTAAATGGCATGTTTAAGAACAAAGGAATCTAAAGAAGCTATTCAATTATATTTCTGTAACAATCATAACAATGTCACAATGCTGTGGTCACGTGGACAATGGCTTGAAGGGCACTCCCATGAAGACATTAAAAAAAATCAAGTTCTGTGCTTATTTTTTAAGTTCTTAAGACAGGTTGTGAATTCCTTATGAAAGCCTGATGTTATATGGGTTGTCAGGTTGCCAAGGCCTTTTAGACAATATGAAGCAGGCTTGGGAAAGCCCAAGATCATTGTTAACATGTGGGGTTGAAATTACCCTGAGTGGGCTATCTTCTTTTTATTGTGTTTTCTATCAGTGGGGTAGAATGCTTTTATAGAACTTTTAATATTTGCTAGAAGGAATGAAATACTGAACTACTTCTCACAGTGAAGACCCAGTTCATTCCAAATTCTGTGGTTAGAAGTATAAGATTTAGCATGAGGCCATGTCTTCTTGCTATTACTACAGTGAAAAAAAATGCCTTTATGCCCCATGTCTTGGGTTCTGGGGTGGCCTTGCTACCTCTTCCCATGATTGCTTGTGACGGGGGCTGAGAATCTCTATTGATTCTTATCTGGGGACAATGCATCTGCCTCAGCCACCTTTTGGACTAAAACTGTACGTGCCATGATTGGGCTGTGAATGCAGAGGAAAGAGGCTGTGTGGCTATCTTTGTTGGCTGGCTCCAGCCCCTTTAAGACTGCTAATACCAGCAAGCTCCCTGAATCACAGAGAAAAGACTTGAAGACTCACTTAAATGATTGACCTATTTCTGGGCTCTCTGTTGTTGCAAATTACAAGAATATACTGTGTGCATTTTCAGGTAATTTGACACTATTACCTTAAAACCCACTGGTTGCACCTCCCCCTGCCCTCCCTTGTTTAGATAGAATATCTGACCTTTTCCCTTGGCAGGCTGCTTTTCTTTTACAGGTAACTGGTGATGATTTTATACCCTGGATGATAATCAATATGTAGAAGCTGTCTTTATTGATTTGGATAAAACCACCAATTACAGCTATTTTGAGCAGCGCTCAATGGGATTAGATGTGATTATATGGCAGTGGTGTGTGAGCCTATCAGCACCCAGAAGCTGCTGTGTGGCTATTTAATATTTACAGAAGTAATGTGGATGAATGGTGACCCAGACCCAGATCCTATTCAGTGGGTACTGTCTTCAACCCTCATGGAGGAAAAACCCCAAGTGAGACCACCTGGCCATACACATTTCTGATAGTCGGTGTTTAGAATTTAATGAATCTGTCTACAAAGATGGACTAGCTCAAAGAGAAGAAATCCCAATTGACCCAGTCTTTGCCCTGCTATTTACCCAGAATGTAGTGGCAATGACATTTCCAAGTGCATGTGAATTTCAGTCATATCTCTGTGAATGTCAGTTAACAGGAAGAGAGAACAAAGCAAACTCAGCAGAAGCATGTACCCTCAGTGAAGACAGCCTGATCAAGATGCCGCACATTCTGAAAGTTACAGATTCCCTGGCTACAGCCTCCCCTGAGGCTTTCCATGGTTGATTCTGAGAAGACCTCTATACTATACCCCAGCAATGAGGAGCACAGCGTACTGCAGTGATAAGGAGCATGGCACAGTCCAGTGATGGGGAACATGGTGAACACCTCTCTACTCAAGTGGTGGGGAAGATGGGCTTTGGAGCTAACCTGATACTTTTTAATTGAACTTACTTCCCTCAGATTGCCAAATCTTTCTATGTTCTTTGTAAAAGATGAACATTAACAAAATTCTGCACTTGGCTTCCATCATTAGCCTTCTGTCCGCATGAGAAAGCAACCCAAATGCACACAGCCTCCTTGCTCTTTCTAGGTCTGTGTCTATGCCTACATGCCTTCACCTGTATCGGTTACATTAGTTAACAGTTGGGAGGGCCATGACCCATGAAAGCTACTCTCTCACGTGGGTTGGTCCCCCAAACAAGTAGACACATTTCCTTTGTTTTCCTGTTGCTGTGATAAAATACTCTGACAAAAGCTACTTAAGGGCAAAGGAGCTTATTCTGGTTCATAGTTCAGAAGTAGAGTCCTTCATGTTAGGGATGTCATGGAAACAGGAAAAGGAAGCATATGGTCATATTTTATCCAGAGTCATGAAGCAAGAAGGCATACATGCAAATGATCGTGTTACCTTCTGTTTATCAAGTTCAGAATCCCTTCCCAGGGAAAGGTCCTGCCCACAATCAAGACAGGTCTTCCCACATCACTTAACATGACCAAGATAATCTTACAGACATGCCCAGCTTCTGGGTGATTCTAGATTCTACCATGCTTGACAATAACACTATCACACACACATATATCTTCAAGAAATTAAAAGTTACATAATAAGATCCCGATAAGAGTACCAACTATCTATATTTTATTTGTGGTATCATTCATGTAATCACTTATTAAAAGTAACACATTGATATTCCTCTATTTACTAAAAAGATATTGTTCTGGGTACTGGGGTAAAGTGCTGGGCAATCAGGAGCCTGATACAAAAAAATCCTACATGTCTATGAAGATGAAAAAATACCAAGTTTATATAAACAAACATATTGGACAAGGTAGCCCAAGTGTTGTGGAAATACAAAATAAGATTGGGTACCCAAGAATAATTAGATTGGAGACATTGGAGAATGCTGATAATTTGATCAGATCATTCTGCTCTAAAGACATACCAACAAATGAACAACTGGAGGCCAAGATGGGTCTGTCCATATGATGTTCTGCGGAGAGCTATAACTAAGCTAAGAGGTTGAAATAGGCTGGAATGACCGTGGGCAGTGAAAAACAACCCAGCAATTCTGAACTCAGCGCAAGGGAAGAGTTTTCTTCAGCATCTGTGGTGTCATGGTCATCATTGAGTCCATGAACTACTGTTTCAGGAAATGGACCGATTCCGGAGCAGTCATGACTCAACTCCTCAACTGAAGTCATCATCTCATGTCCTCAGACCCCTACAAGTAGAACACAGAGCCCCTTCTCATTAGTGGATGGATTTCCAGAGGATACCTAGCCTAGTCCTTCTTAAGACCCGTAAAACTATACAAAAACCAAGAGCTCAGATTACATCAACTACTCAGACCCACACATCTAGACATCTAGGCATGTACCGATTTCATGATGCCTGAAAGTAAACATGGATGAACTACTGAAGGCTCCTTTCTCTTTTGTCTGCCTTATTTTCCTGCACTCTGAATTTACCAAAAGGAAAAAAAAAATCAGCCTTCTTAAACTAAAAGAAAGAAAAAGAAAGAAAGAAAGAAAGAAAGAAAGAAAGAAAGACAGAAAGACAGAAAGAAAAGACAAATACTAGGAAATGCTAGTCTTATTTGCTTTTGAAGAGCACTCCTTCCAACAGTTGCAAGATTTTCCAGATCTGAAGACAGAACAATTGGAGCTCCTGGTTGTGACTTCTGACCCCATAATTTAAAGCTGAATTCTCCCCTCTGAGACACACTGATGGTTGCTCTTGCATAATGGAGTTTTCTAGCATGCACTTAAGTCTTATTCACACAAAGTGGAGCTCAGCTTACAGCAAGCATAGAGTATGTGAGAGGTTGTGTGCTGTTGCTGATGAGCGAGAATTTCCCTGCTAGCCCTCCAACTATTCTGACACTGACCTGACATTTGGGGGGCAGAAAGAAGATAGTGATGAGGGTGTGTTGAGTGAGCCAAGATACATAAAGATCTGTAGCAATATACATGCAAGTCTCGCTCCTTACATATAGAACTGATGTATGGATCACCTTTTGCACTCTTGAGCATCCTGACAAGAGCTATTCAAAAGATGGCAAATGCATTAAGGTCCAGGGTCTTCAGCCTGAGAACAAAGAACACAGCTTTGTAGTGGGTCTGCACGTCTGAGGCAGCTTTCTCTTTTTGTGGACATGTTCATGTCCATCTCATCACCAAAGTAGGAAACTTGCCTTTTCTGCTCTGCTTTGTTTTCTCAGCTTTGGTTGTTTGACCATCAGATTATACAACCACTGAAACTTCACACACTACAGCTCAACTCAGCTACAAAGACAGCAAAACATAGTGCTTTCAAAAACCTGCCAGTCTTCAGAGAGTTGAATTGCCTAATGCCTGTAGCTTCCCATTGCTTTCCCCATCTCCAGGCTGACACAACTAGACTGATGGATTCTTACTGGGTGATATTTATAGGTACAGAGAAAGAAAGTAAATCCATCTGAGTCCTCTGCTCTCTGCCCACTGCCTGCTCCCTAGACAACTCCTTTTCTTCCTTCAGCAGACTTGAGCCTCACTTAATAAACGAATTCACTCCAACGCTCCTTTGTGTTATTCTCCACCTAATGCCAACTGCAGCTTGCTCTACTTCCTGGTTTCTAAGCCATTATGGTTGTCTGATGGATGCCTACCCATATTTGGTTACCATACAGTCACTCTTACACTCTGTTATCTCCTCTCTGACTTCCTTCTGCCTCAAATCTAGAACCCCTGTTCATCATCTTCTTTCTTTGTCCTCAATTCCCAATTGATAGAAGCTGTCAGTATACAGTGCTCATTAAAGATATAAACACTGAGTGAGACTTTTAGTCTTAGTGTATTTCAGCCACCAAAGCAAGTCCAGAAGGTTTTCCAGGTTACCCTCTCTTTCTATACACTCCACCCAAATGAGGCTAAGAGCCAGCAGAAAGGCTCAATCACCATTCTTGCCTGAACTTATCAGCAACGTACCCTTCCCAAGCCACTCTGTCTCTCTCCACATGTTTTCACATGTGTAAAATGTATGTTTGTAGAACTACTGAGAACTATTAATTGTAAGGTGTGAGAAAAATTAAATGCATAGAAGTTCCCATCACTGTCCTACCCAATCCATGTAATTCTTATGTTACTGACTGAAATGTAAGTACAGGGGATATTTTAGGTGATGATCCAACCTGTCTAGAAATCTCAGAAGATTCTCCCATGCAGAATAAGACCTCTAACATCCAAATCATCCTAAGAAACTAAATTACCTGGAGATACAATAAAATATAAATTAAGGTTTAAGCAGCATCATGGAGAGTTTGTAGGTTATCTTGGACTTTGCAGGTTATCTTGGACTTTGCATGTCATTCATCTTAGCTACATTCACTAAGCTTTTGTTTTCTCCTGACTCCTGCCTGGTTGATGGGAAGGTGTTGTTTATATACAGAAGACAGACAAACACACACACGCACACACACACACACACACACACACATACACACACACACACACACACACACACACACACAAACCACATGACTCTGACTATCAACCTTGTTCTAGTGTTAAAACACTCTGGAAAAGACTGCCTTCACTATAGAGCAAACATAAATTCGTTCAAACTGAGACACTTTTGACAGTAAAGGAGAGACTGTTAGTAGTTACCCTGAAGCAAGGAGCATACATCAGAATCTCCCAGGCAGGATAGTACTTCCTGCCGGCTGCCTTCTCATGCTCCACCCAGAACCCTCTTAGAGCTGTATGCACACCTAATCACAGGGCCAGGTAGGAAGCTCCTCCCATCTGACCATGTTTCCTTTCTGTGCATCTCTCTGGGTATCATGTTGCAGTTCTCTACTCAGCCCTCTGCTAGCAATTTCTATTTCATACCAGGAATTGCTGCTTGGCTATTTGGGGCTCATGCCTCTTCTGGATCTACTAGTCTGAGAGTTTCAAAAGAGAAGAATATTTAACAAGTTTCTTGAGACTCTTTTGCTTTCATTTTCCCCCCAAACATCACTCTCTCTTTCCTTATCCATGCAAAAGTCATTTCCTCTTTTACCTGTGGCTATTATTTCCAGCCAACCTCTAACAACTTGCTTTATGACATTCACTGTGTACCTTACAGTCTCTGGGGAGGGAGGCAAGGTATTCATACATCTCATGATACAAGGTGGCGAGTGTGAATGCTATCCTCTTGCAACAAACAAGAAGACCAATTTAGACAGTAAAAATTGAAGAAAGAATTCACGGAGGTGATGAGAGTGGGCGTGACCTTTAAAGACATTCACTGGGAAATGAAAACACTCTCATGAGATATGAGTGCGCAGGCACAGGCCTGGAACAAAGAGAGGCAAGAACTACAGTGATGGAAGTGGGGGAGTCCAACAAATTAGAACCAGACCACATGGAGCCTTGGCTGCCACAGTCCTCCATCTTCTATGTATCGAGTAGGTAACAGAGTCAATATTAGGACACTATGGACTAATTCAAGTGGAATCTCATGAAGATGGGAGTCTCATTTAGTAAGAGATCAGAGTCAGTGAAGCAAAGACTCTGCTGTCTGATTCTTCATTGCACTTAGTAATCAAAGTAATGTGGTTCATCAATTTTAATATGTATATGTATATGTATATGTGCATATATATACATATATATATATATATATATATATATATATATATATATTCTTTTTATTCATTTCCCTCCCCTACTGTTCTACATAAACCTTCTTGCCACCAAATGGTTTTCTTTCTTTCCCCTGGTTAGTCCTCATTTCTGCTTCCCTATTAGATCTCTCCCATTAGGCTATTTCCCACCTCTGTTAATATCTCCTTTCATTCTTATAACCAGTTTTCTAATTTTGTGACTTAGGGGCATATACATATAAATAAACATACACACACACACACACACAGAGGTGGAGGGGCAGACTTTTGCTACTTTGGGTGTTCTTTTTTCTTCTACCCTTTTCTAATTCTTTTCTTCCACCCTTCCAACCCCTAATACTGGTTATGAGAGACAGAAATGATAGAGGGAAAAGGGGTGACACTGTCACCACTTGATGATTATGGGGGTCAAGTTCCTTTGAGAAAGTTTGATCTTGTACTTAAAGATATCTAATTTCTTCTTTCTGATTATTCTTTGCACACGTCTTAACAAACAGCAAACAATCAACAACCCACCTAGCAGGGCTCTAGCATTTATATACCCTTTGAAAACTCCTCAGAATTCCAAGCATAACACACTTACAAAAACTATCTGCCACTTGTGAAATCATGCCCCTGTTAGAGCATGGGGCAAATTATAGTCACCTGCTGTGGACAATTTGAAGTAGCCCCATATCCACACCTAGGATTAAAACAAAAATATTCCCATAATAATTCTGTATTTTCTAAGAAACCAAAACTCTCTCTCTCTCTCTCTCTCTCACACACACACACACACACACACACACACACACACAGAGAGAGAGAGAGAGAGAGAGAGAGAGAGAGACAGAGAGAGAGAGAGAGAGAGAGACAGAGACTGAGACTGAGACAGAGAGACAGAATTTTAAATCTAGGTGCCACATTACAAAGAAATACATGGTATTTGTCTTTCTGATAAATTCAATTAACATAATTATTTTCAGTTTCCTAAAAATGTCATGGTTTTATTTTTCTATGTCTGCACAAAATTTTGTTGTATATGTGTAGCATATTTCCTTTATTGAGTCTTCTGATGATGGACATCTACACTAGTTTTATTCCCTTTACTATTGTAACAGTGTAGTTATGGATATGGGTACTTAAGTGTCTCTGTTTTTAATTGATGTAGAAGCCTCTAAATATAAATGTATATATTTGCCAAGAGTGATGTAGTAGTTTGGATATGCTTGGCCCAGGGATTGGTACTATTGGTAGGTATGGCCTTGTTGGAGTAGGTATGGCTTTGTTGCAGGAGGTGTGTCACTGCAGGCATGAGATTTAAGACCCTTGTCCTAGTTGCCTGGATGCCAGTCTTCTCCTAGTGGCCTTCAGATGAAGATGTAGAACTCTTAGCAACTCCTATTCCATGCCAGCCTAGATGCTGCCATGTTCCCACCTTGATAATAATAGACAGAACCTCTAAACCTGTAAGTCAGCCCTAATTAAATGTTGTCCTTATAAGAGTTGACTTGGTCATGGTGTCTGTTCACAGCAATACAAACCCTAAGACAGAAGTTGGTATCAGATTGTGATAGGCCTGACCATGCTTTTGTTGGAAGGAATGTGGAGTTGGGTCTTCAGAAAGCAGTGGAATGCTTTAAGTGAGGCTTAATGGACTATCCTTGTAAGAATATGGAAGACTTTGCTGCTGAGGCTAACTTGAACTGTGGAAGCCTGACTATAGAGGTTTCAGAGAAGAAGAATTTTAATATGTGACCCAGAGACTGTTTTTGTGATATTTTGGTGAAAAATGTGGCTGCATTTTGCCATTGTCCAAAGAGCCTGCCTAAAGCTAAGGAGAAGGGATTAATTGCTTTGACAAAGGAAGTTTCCAAACAGCCTGGTGTAAATTCTGCTGTATGGTAACTAAAGTTCACTGTTATGAAGAGCATTTTAATGAAAAGTAGTAAGCAGAGCAAACTTAAAAAGAAAAAAATACAAAATGTATGGTTCAAGTAATAATAAAGGGGCACTAGGAAGTTAAATGGAGCTGAATCCTGTGTTCAAGGAGATAAAGAGATTAAGGGAGTAGTGATCTCAGGGCAAGATCTCACCTTGATAACTTATTGTTTGTGTTTGAAGTTGAACAAAGAATAGTTTGGCCTTTTTAAATTTGGAATGAACTACAGTCCAGAAATGGAGAGTACACGGATCTTAAGGCCAGAAGACACAGGCTTTTGCTCCAGATGTTAAGAAACAG
The DNA here is from genome assembly GCF_947179515.1 of Apodemus sylvaticus. Taxonomy (NCBI): domain Eukaryota; kingdom Metazoa; phylum Chordata; class Mammalia; order Rodentia; family Muridae; genus Apodemus; species Apodemus sylvaticus. The sequence goes on along the minus strand of NC_067474.1, from coordinate 68,412,431 downwards.
TGGCCATGGAAAACTTAGGCCAAGACATGGTGGTACACATCTTTAATCCCAGAAGACAAAGACAAGCAGATCTCTAAATTCAAGGCCAGTCTTGGACAGAGCAAGTTGTAGGTGAAGAAAAGTTTAAGTCTAGGTGTGGTGGTGATCACCTTCAATCTTAGCATTCAGGAGACAGAGTCATGCAGATCTCTTGAGTTTAAAGTCAATCCACAGAGCAAGTTCCAGGACAATCAGTGAAAAAAATCATTGGGAAACAGTAATCAGGTAATAGAATAAGGTGTGTGTTTGTGTGTCATGTTCCAGTCCCAGCAAGTAACTTTGGCCATGTGGGCTCTGGCTTTAGAGTCAAAAATAGAAGGGACTACTGGGACAATTGATGCTGATTAGCTGGAGCTAAGAAATCAGTGGTGATTAAGAAGAGATTAGCATCACTGAGGTGACATCTTCTGGGAAGTATTTTCTGACACACAACACAAAGAAGCTGTGTTCCAGAGATAACCAACTTTGTACCTTATGCTCCAGCTGGACTTGGTAATTTATAAGAATCACCCAGGTGGTAATGGTTTTGAAGATATGAAATGGTCATGGAGAACAGCTGAGTCTTGGCACTGTGAGAGGCCAGGGAAGGCCATTGGTGAAGGTACAGCCTAAGTTGCAGTTGAAAGCCCAGGACTGCAGGGGTCATGTAAGGAAACTGAGGCTTGGTTCCATGAGGAGAGCCCATGAGACACTGTTGGTGAAGCCTGTTTGCACCAAGAGACCCCAGTGTATTGCAAATGCCAGGACCATGAGATGACCCTCCAAAATAGCAGTGGCAGTGGAGTAGAGTAAACTAGAACCTAGAGTGCTAGAGCAGGCAGAGCTGGACAAGTGATGCAAGCCCCTTGGAGGATCCCAGAAAATTATATGTGAATCCCAGACATTGTAACAAGAAGTTAAAGTTGCCTTGGAGACTCCAAGATATTTGAGATGCCAGAGCTGTGGGATATCTGCCGAGGAATGCTACTAAAGGGAGTGGAACCAGCCCAGGAGAAAGAACTTCGTTGCAGTAAACCAAGATGAAAAAGGAGTGGGAGATCTGAAGACCACTTTGACATCAGACCCAGAGATGCAGATTTTGGAGTTTACCCAGCTGTTTCCTGTCTTGGTTTGTGGGTTATAGTTAAGTGATTGGATGAATCTCAGAAGAGACTTTGAACTTTGGACTTTTAACACTGTTGAGACTGCTATAGACTATGGGGATTTTTTTTAGTTGTACTAAATATATTTTACATTATACTATGTTTAGGTGTGGCCCCCATAGACTTGCCAGGGAGTGAGTACAATGTGGTAGTTTGAATATGCTTGGTCCTGGGAGAGGCACTATTAAAATGTGTGGCCCTGCTGGAGTAGGTGAAGCCTTGTTGGAGCAAGTATGTCATTGTAGGTGAGGGCTTTCAGACTCTTGTCCTAGCTGCTTGGAAGCTAATCTTCTCCTAATGGCCTTCAGATGAAGATGCAGAACTCTCAGCAACTTCTGTACCATGTCTGCCTGGATGCTGCCATGCTCCCACCTTGATGATAATGGTCTGAATTTCTGATCCTGTAAGCCAGCTCCAATTGAATGGTATCATTATAAGAGTTGTATTGGTCATGGTGTCTCTTCACACAGTGCAAACCCTGACTAACACAAGTGATAATTCTGGGTTATATGGTCTTTCTATTTGTATGCTCATTTGTTTTTGTTACTACCATTTATTTATATGTGTGCCATTGCCAGACAATCAAGTTATGCCCTACTAACACCATATTTGACATATTCTTCTTATGTAATATCTAGCACAATCATTTGCAACCTGTAATCACAATCCCTTCTGGGGTTGAATAATCCTTTCACAAGAGTCTCCTAATACCATTGGGAAACATGTATATTTACATTATGATTGATAACAGTAGCAAATCACAGTTATGAAGTAGCAACAAAAATAATTTTTTGGTTGGGGCTCACCACACCCCTGGAACTGTGTTAAAGATCACAGCATTAGAAAGATGGAGAATAGCTGGGTGGTGGTGGTGCACACCTTTAATCCCAGCACTTGGGAGTCAGAGGCAGGCAGATTTCTGAGTTTGAGGCCAGCCTGGTCTACAGAGTTGAGTTCCAGGACAGCCAGGGCTACACAGAGAAACTCTGTCTAAAAACAAAAAAAAAAGATGGAGATGGAGAACCACTGATCTAACAACATGTGATGTAACCAACACTTAATAAGTGTCAGTGGAAGGAAAAAGTATTTTCAGATGCTGAATGATTTTAGCAACAAGGAAGCTGTTCATTTATTCATCAAAAATGTGCTAGGATCCTATGTGTCATGCTCAGGGGATACAGAGATTAGTAAACAGACATTTGAGTGTACCCCCAGAAGCTTATAGACTCATGAGGAAGATAGAAAATTAAGGGAAATGAAGTTGAACAGATTGTCTCAATCTGCACAACAAAGGCAGTCAGAACTGATTGGTCTTTTCAGAACTGACTGGAGTTCTGAAGGGACTGGAATGATATACCATAGAAGGGCGTCCCCTGTGTACCAAAGAGTTGACCAACACCACGCACACAAAGATGATACCAATACCAGTAGCTTCCTAGGTATTTTGGGTGACAATAGAAACAAATAGAAATTTGAAATGTGAAATACACAGTGCAGACGGATGTCATTTGTGTCCCTTTTTTCCAGTCTCTGGGGATCGCATTCTAAGGCTGGACTGACAGACTCACAGCAGGTCAGTGTGGAAATGACACTTCAGGATAATTTTTGAAGTAAGGAAAATGAAGGAAGAAGATCTTAATTCAAATTCTGTTACCATCAATTGTTGGCCAAATAACTTTGGGAGGAACCAACCTTCTTCAGGCATGTTTCCTTATCTGTGGCTTATGGCAAACAGTTATCTATACCCCATGAGAATAAAACAGTTAACATAATATCTGCTACTTAGTAACAGTTGGTAAAAGGTATAAAGATTGTTGTGCTAGTGGTTCACCTAGCTTTTTCAAAATGACAGAGTGGGGCAGAGTTAGGCAAATGACAGACTTGGTCTTCCAAGCCTGTTCTATCTTCTGAGAGCATGGGTTTAGTTCATCTTGTCCTAACATTTCCCTTCCAAATTGTGATCCTAATTGCATAGTGCAAAATTCCTCTTAGCTTTAAGCCCAGACCTAAAGAAAGAACCAGCTATATAGACCCAGAGTGGCACAGTGCTGTTTTGAGCCTGGAACTGAATGTTTCCCAGAGACATTAGGCTTTCAGTTCAATGAGGACAGTACCTACAAGCAGAGATGGCCTGTCACTCTTCCTCACTTGGTCTCTGGTTAAGTTAAAAAGGCCAAATACTATACAACTCTCCATGTTCTGTTTCATCCACTAGGAAGAAGTGAGTTATAGAGAGAAATGCCTCCTAGAACCCTAGGAGGATAACGCCATCTTTACCTGTGATTAACTTTGATCTATAATCAGCTGACAGAAGCCACTCTGGGCACTTTACTTACCATAAACATGCAAGCTGCTGGAAATCTGGCTTTAGCACTTGCCACGACCTGGAAGAAATATGGCTTTCCCTGCTCTATATTTCTGACGCTGTTTTAGATGATGAATCTGACAGGTTGGTGCCACATGGTTTCTAAATGAACAGTCCATCCTCAAGGACAATGTGGCCAGGCTTCTTACATCCTACTTACAAATGTAGATCAGAATAAAACACCCTTTTTAATTCAATGACTGTGTGTGACCTTTGTCTATATTGGTGGAGGACAGAGCAAGTTGTAGGGTGTCTGCCTAAGTGATCCTGTAAGGATCCCCTCCTCTCCGTCACTAGGATGCTTCAAGTACTTTCTTAAAGGACATATAATTCAAATGACTCAAGGAACTGAGCTCTCTAACATAGCTTCTAGAACTTTCTTCCAAAATTCATGCTCTGCTTGCTGAACTTATCTCTGTGTGTGTATGAATTCAAAGTGATTGAGGAAAGCATTTTACCTTGGGGCTCTCTCAGCTTTTCTCTCATAGTCAAAGATTTAAAGGAAGTCAGGATAATGCCTAGACAGAGGGCATACCTTTATTGGGGGAATATGGGAAATAAGTCAATGGTTTCTAGTGTTAAACCAGATTTGGTTCAAGAACACTGCACCTTCTCTTATGATGAAAAGCAGAGACATCCTGGTGAAGTTACACAAACACGCCTTTTAGAAACACCTGCCACTTCAATAGGGGTAGCTGAAAGGTCCATCTGGATTTTTAAATATTGTAAAATAGAAAGGTTTGGAACAATACAACATATTGGTGCCCCAGTTACCTTAATGTATACCATTTTTTAAAAGATTTCAATAAGATAAAAACTATTTGCTAGAAATAAACTGGAGAAAGATCACAAGATCATTTCTTCATAAAAGATACAGATGACTTACCAAGATCTGAAAATAGCTGGGCCTGGTAGCACAGACCTTTTATCCTAGTGATACAGTGTAAATTAGATGGGTTCACTGTTTAACATCTGACTGTCTGTCTGTCTGTTGGTCTATCTATCTATCTATCTATCTATCTATCTAATGTGTGTGTTTATGCTGTGCACATATCTATGTGTGCGCATATGTGTGTAGCTGTGTGTGTGTGTGTGTGTGTGTGTGTGAGACACATGCATGAAGGTGCCTTTAGAGGTCAGCAGAGTGTTTTGGGTCCTCTAGGTGATACAGTTATAGGCAATTGTGAGCTGCTGGACATGCTGGGAACTGAATTCAGGTCCAAGAGTAGCAATCACCTTTAATTGCTGAGATATCTTCAGCCATGGTGCACTAGGTTTATATTGTATATAGTTCAAAATTTGTGTCTGCTTTGAGAATATAGTGCTTGAGAGAGACTCAGAACTGAATAAAAATAATTTAACGTGTGTCTTTGTAGTGTATGTATGTGTGTATCTTAGAAAGGTGGACATCAAAATAGTTAAAGGTTGACATTTGAAAAATCTGTATAAAGAGGACATAAGAGCTTTTTGCATTGGTCTTATAACAGCTCTACAAGTTTAATATTAGAAAAATCAGCATTAATTTTATAAAGGCAAATGGAAGTATGCTGTAGTCTAAAGCCTTTCCTATCTCGCAGTTCTTCCACCCCCAATATAATGATTCCAGGGATCCATCTTTCCACACCAATTACTTATTTAGTGCATATCAGAATGGGTGTAATAAAATGTGTAACCAAAAATACTAAGAAGGGTAGAAATAACACATAAGGCTTAAAAGTGAAAGTGATTGTATCTCATAATTGGCCAGGAGATAGTTCCATAGAGAAACATTTGAGATGGAACTTTCAAAACTATATAAAATATAGTCAAGTTCTTGCTTAGGAAACTCACAGACTAAAGCTCAAAGGATACAGAAGAGCAGTTGGGCCCTTGAGCAAGGATGATGTTAGATTTGTGAAGTAGTTCTTTGAAAAGATGTGGTTGGAGAGAATCAGAAAGTAGGGAGAGGGAGAGGGAGAGAGAAGACAGAGTAATGGTGTGAAGTAACCAGGAAGAAGTTTACAGTGCTGTTTCAATTACAAGTGACAAAAGTCTGCTCAAGCCACCATAAAGAACACAGAGGGATCGTTCTAGCTTATGTATGTAAAGGGAAAATATAGAAAAAGGATAGCCTGAGCCAGGCACCTAACAATATGCCATTAGGAACAGAGTCCTTTTCTGTCTCCATGTCTTGGTGCCCCTTGTATTGCCTTCACTCTTAAGATAATCTTTCCCAGTGATAAGTTATAATTGATAGATGCATGAACCTAGTGGGAAAAATGCTTTCCCATTCTCAATAGTTCCATGTAAACATTAAAACAAATGTTGTCTTTTTGGTTCTTCTTTGGTTCTAAAGAGACTATGTGTCCATCACCATATCTTGTCCTGTGTTCTTTTCTGGGACTGAGTGAGAGGATGATTGGGAGGGATGAGTCTAGCCCTTTCTAAAAGTATAAGATAAGTTGAAAAGGATCAGTTTCCGAAAGGACAAGTCTAGTGATGCTTCCAGAAGGAAAGTACATAGGTGTGGTCGGTCTACCGGTGTATGTTTTGGGGACACCAAGCCCTAAAGTGAGACATATAAAGGAGAGGTACAGGAATTCAAGTGGGAAGTCAGCATCCTATCATTGTCTTAAAGATACTGAGTGCAAATAGACGAAGACCATGGTTCTTATTCAGTGGGTCAGAAAACAAGTTGATTTTTTTCTATAAAAGTCAGATGTCAACATCTTAGGCTCCACAAGTCATGTGGTCCCTTTCAAAACTACCCAACTGTGATGTCATGGTGGCCATAGGCAATAAAACACATGATGGATTTGACCTGAGAGCTGTTGTTTGCTGACCTTTGGTTAGAGGAAGCCATCAAAGACATTGAGACTAGAGATGACATTATTAGAATAGTTTCTTGGGAAAGTATATCCCACTGCCAGGTAGAGAATGATAGAAGAGAATGAGCAGTAAGTGGAGAGGCTATTGTGATGGCCAACCCCTGTGTTTGCAATGCAAAGGAATCTCCCGAGTGTTTATAACAGATTGTACCTGGGAGTTTGTAGCTGGACATAGCTGGGTCTGCCTATCTTTAGCTGACCCAGATTCCTGCCATCCTTCCAGTGCAGTCATCTCTGAAATCTTCCCACTGTTGAAATCTATGTTGTAGTTGGTAAGTTATCTTGGGAGGCTGATTATTCCTTTTCTTTGCTCTGTGGTATTTTTGATTTTGAGAACTAACTTTGTACTATTTGTGTGAGAGGGAAAAATCAATAGGAAGGAAAGAGTTTAATAAAAATACACTGTTCATTGACTTTAATTAACTTGGTCTTAGGTTTATACTTTGAAAAGTATGGAAAATGAAAAAGAAAAAAAAACAAACCATGCCTCATATCTCATCCTATACACAGAACCTTGTATGAATAAAATTGTAAATTAAAATCCAAATGGATCAGTGATTTATTTGAGAGCAACAAGTTGAAGGGAAAAAAAAACCCACAACATACAGGGAAGAAAAGAAATTTTTTTATTGAAGTCATAGAATAGACTAGCATTTCTAAGTCCCGGGGTATATGAGTAAACGCTGAATCAAGGCCAATGGTCTACCACTGTCATGGGACTGTTGTATGACCTCCAGATTTAGGTGGACACGACTTGGCATTGTCTGATCCTATGAGCTCTAACCATCTTTAAAACCTGTCTGCTTTGCTTGTTGCTTCAGCACTGATGCTTTCTGCTTGAGAAGGAGTTTACTACAGATGAGAAATGACCAGGACAAATGATATGGAAACCAGATGTTGGCAAAGAGCTCCTATGTGCATGTACAGTTCATACATTACATATCTGTGAGGCTTTTTGGTCACCTGAAGTGATGAATACATAGATATGCATGACTATGAGGTATCAGAATATAAACTATGTTTGTGTGTGTGTGTGTATATATATATATATATATATATATATATATATATATACACACACACACACATATGGGTTGCCACATATGACATCTATAGTGTTCCACATTCATTCACTTTTCCAATAGATAAGTGAATCTATATAGGCACACAAGTGTACAGCAGATAGAGATAGTATTAAATAAAACCATTATATAAGTGTCACCTATTTATATCCAAAAGATGTTTATAACATAATTCTTCAATAATATACATGTGCAGTCAGTAAGATGGTTCAGTGAACAAGGGGCCTTGCCACTGATTTTGATGAACTAAGTTAGATTCCCAGGACCCACAAACTAGGAGAGAACTTAACCCCTGCAAGTTGTCCTCTGACCCCTACAAGCTGCACTCCCCCTAAACAAACAAACAAACAAACAAACAAAAACCAAACAACCCTTTTTATTTTGAAAAACACTGTAATCGGCATAAACACACACAAAATAAAGTACAAAAGTTGCATTCAAAATAAAAAGTATATCCAGGCACATGTATGATGCATACACACACAGCAGCTATGTGCAGTTCCTGATGTGGTATGTGATCTGTTCTCCATCTTTTCTGATTATGTCCTTTGATGCTTGAATACTTCTCCCACATCATTAACTTTCAAGTGATTCCTGGTTCTTCTGCAGATGCTTGCTACAGTCCCACCTCAGTGATACTGATTCGCTAGACAGAAACATCTTCTCCAGCAAAGCTCACACAAACTTCTTCCTTACTGCCTTACTTCCTTGCTTCCTCCTGCCTTTGTACAAATCTCAGTGTATCAGTGAACTCTACAGAACCAGTGCACCACTCCTAGAAGTACGCAGTCCCCCACATATTTAAAACCTTTCTTATTCCATACTGGTAGCTACACTATCCAAGAAATTATTTTTTATTGTTCATATTGAATGCAGTATTTATAGGTTTGTTCACTGGTATATGAAAAGCAGAACCCTGACTCATATAAGACACTTAATGTATAAATTTTGAATGAATGAATGCATAAGTACTAAACTATAAAAATTACATTTACAAATATATATGTATATATACATATGCAGTTGCTAGATCCCATATAGTACATTAAGAGTGGTAATGTCTCTACTCACAAATACTATGGCGAACATATACACATGTTTATTCAAAGAAATTGAGACCTGCTGACAGAGTAGCGTGAGTGTTACATGAGAGGCAAATGTTCTGAGGCATCACAGTTCTCTACTCATATAACCAAGAAATCAAGTTCAGATCTGAGTAGCTATTCCTGAATCTACTTAAAATTGCATGCACCTCATGATTTCCAGCCCCATAGCACATTCCTTAGGGCCTATTAAATTAAATTGTTCTGTTTGTCCTTTTGAGCGCCCCGTGGCTCTCGTGAGACATAAGTTAAATTGTCAATTCCAAACCACAGTTCAATGCTTTGATCCTGGTTTGAAAAGGGAATTTTTAAAACATTAATGACAATTATGGAGATCTTGTAATTTCAAATTTATTGTTCAAACTGAGGTATTAGAAAGAGCAAATAATGGACACTCTTACTAATCAAGTTCTTCTCTTTTGTCTCTCTGCCTCCTTATCTGTCTCTATCTATTCACATGATTGTTGATTAGATGCTCTGTGGTAGATTCTTAGTAGACCCTTCCTCAAGGGCCCAATGACATGCAATAAACAAACAAACAAACACATAAATAAAATAACAAAAGAACTGGTGAGTGGCTGGGAAGGTGAATAAGGAGTTAAAAGCATTAGCTGCCCTTTGAGAGGATCTCAGTTCAATTCCTAGCATTCAAAGTCCAGATAACAATGATCAGTAACTCCAGTTGCAAGTGAAACAGCATCCTCTCTACCTTTCATAGGCACAGGCACACATGTATTTTATACATATACACAAACACATATACACATATGCATACATATGAATACATATGCATAAAGACCCACATGTTATATATATATATATATACACACACACATATATGTTTTATATATATACATATATATGTATACTATACACACACAAACACAGGCATGACACTCATCCTCATAAAATACATTTTTAAAAATTAAAAAATAATACTGTCTGCAATCAGGAAACTAAATTCAATGAAGAAGAAAGATACTAATGTATTTTTTTCAAGACATAGATAGTCCTTGAATACTTACTACATAGCTACTTTCCATTTAGACCCTGGGGGAAAACTATCAAACTAAATAAGGATTCTGACTCTATGGAGCTGAGAGCTGGAAATAAATCAGTGCACAGTTTACAAGGATGATGAATTCCCTTAAAGAAGGGGTATTATACCAGGAAAACCAAACAATGTCCTGTCCTAATCTGGGCTGTGCTGCAGTTGCTGAGGGTACGATGCTGGAGTGCAGATGAGTTCAAGGGTCATCACTTGAATAGGTGTGGAAGGAAGAGGGAGGTGAGCTTTCACATAGAGAAAGAAGAATGTGGAAAGGCCTCAGACAGAAACAAACCCAACTTTTACAAGGAGCTGAAGACAGCAGTGTGGTCAGGAGAGCAGGTGCACAGCAGCGGAGGGCGGTGAAGTCAAAGGCATCTGGAGGAGACAGGCCCTAGACATCATGGATATTTTTGGGTCAGGGAAAGACCCCATCCATCTTCCAGGAGATGGTATATCCTGAGATAATCCTGGAGGTTCTACAACATGGGTGAGACCATGGAAGCAGCTGTCTGGAGTGCATAGTTGTGATGCTCAGGGGCAGGGCAGGGAGGTAGACTGATATTCTGAGTTCCCTGCTCTGATAAGACATGGGGTTTAGTCAGATGTTTTCCTGTGGTCACACACAAGAAAGGAAGTGTCATGAAGAACTGGCTGAGATAGAAAAGGTCTGTGGTCACAATAGAAAGATGTGGCCTCAGCAGAGCTGATAGAGACCATGCTAGGCAACGTGACTGGCATTTGTGTGTTTATTCAGTAATACTTACTGACTCCCTATAATGAGCTAGAAACTTGCCTAGGCATTGATCCAATATAACAATAGTTGGTTTTTATGCTGCCAACAAAATTACATTTACTTAGCAAAATATCACTATATTTTGTATTATAAGAAGGTTAATGAAAGCCATAGGTCTGATATGCAATAAGAAATCCAAAAACCAGAGTCCAGAGAAGAACTAGAGATTAAGGATACACATAAAGATGTTGGAAAATTCCATAGAAGAAAAGATAGGTCTGTTCTGTTTCACTTTAGGAGACAGAACATTCTAAGGCTTCTGTTCTATCATTTAAATATAAAAAAACACTGTATTGTGGGTTGAGGAATCTTGGAGTACAGTAAGGTCAACATTCATAGAAAATGCTGCAAGTTTTGCCTGACAGTTATTATAGAGGGAGACTATTTAGGAACCATTTTTGGGTAAGGAATGTGGGTTTGACATTTGCAGTTTCCTGTGGCTCACAGACAGTCACACCTAACACAGTTGACCCCAGAAGGTGGCTCATTCCAGAGAGATGCTCGCTTGTGCAACGAGGCAGGCTGAAGTTGCCTGGCTGTAGCCTGGAATGCATAGTCCTGCCAAGTAAAGGCATGGCCTTGCAGATTTGGGGAATGGGAGAGTGATCTGTTAGAATACTCTACTGTTCAATCAACTCCTGGTCACAGACCAAAAGGAGTTCTAATATTACATCTGACCTCCTTCAGGTGAAAAGATCTTTAGCTTGTTTCTACTTTTGTTAGATAATATGTGAGCAAGTGCATTCTGCTTTTTAAAAATAATGTATTTATTATCATTGTCAGTGGGTGAGTGTGAGTGTGTGTGTGTATGTGTGTGAGTGTGTGTGTGAGTGTGTGTGTGTATACGATGTGTGTGTGTTGGGGGAGGACAACCTTGAGGAATTGCTTCTCTCCTTGAATCTTTCTGTGCCTCTCTGGGACAGGACTCAGGTCACCAGGCTCCTGGGATAAGTACCCTCCCTGGCAGAGCCCTTGCTCCAGCCCAGACTCTGCCTCTCAATAAAAGGCTGATGGTAAAATTTATTGGATGGTTTGTCAGTTGTGAGTCTACTCTTTTTCACACAAAGCCAAAGCTCTCAAATGAAACACATTCTGAAGTTACTAGGAGGACAGAGTCCTCCACTCTTGGTAATGGAGACCTGTCAAGGCTAAAAATGGCTGTTCTTAAGAAGATTTACCGTTTAGGTGCTAATTTTAGATCCTTGGATGGCAGTAGATATTTTTACAGCTATCTCTATTTCTGAAACGAGAACCAGAGTGTTCAAACCAGTAAGGACTATGTTTAATAATCCAGAGAAAGAACTTGGATATGTCAGGACAGCCCAGATCATGTGACAATAACAACCAATGCCCACATCTTAGGCACATCAAATAACAAAAATTTAATTCCCTGTCACTCTACTTGAGTGTAAGATTGAGTGTCCACTTGGAGACTTGTCCTCCATCCTCATGGAGGGTCCTCACTCTGGGCCCAGGCTGACAGAGCAGCTGTCACTGTAGTACTGACATCATCACCGTAAGAGGAAAAACATACTCTTAGATCTGCCATTCAGAAACAATTCAGCTTGAAATATGAGCTCATATTTCACTGGTCACAGTTAACTTAAGTGGGTGGAAAATTCCATCCTACCATGTGGCTGGGAGAGAGACTTGGACTGTCTGTATGCAGACTCAGCAGTGGCTGTTGTGCTATGGAAACATCCAATTCGTTTCCTTTATCTCAGAACAGCCGTGTCCTTTCCACTGGGCAGTTTCTCTTCATGCTAGGTCAGTATTTCTCAGCCTGTGGGTCATAACCCTTTGAGAGTCACATATCAGATATCCTGTATATCAGTAATTGCATTATGATTCATAGCAGTAGCAAAATTCCAGTTATAAAGTAGCAACAAAATAATTTTATGGTTGAGGCTCACCGCAACAGGAGGAACTATATTAAAGGGTCACAGCATAGGAAGGTTAAGAGCGCTATGCTACATGTTGAAATCAAACCTGAGGTTGACCCAAGCAATCCAAACCTCTGGAAAAGCCATTTGTTACTTCCTTGACAATCTCTGCTGTTGAGTAGTTTCTCTTATTTTCTCAGAATAAAACCTTTTGGACATTAGTATAAGTTAATTTCTTTTTCCTTGTGAGACTCTAAGACTGGACTGTTGTGAGAAGGCTTAACTGTTTTAAATCTGTTTTAAATGTTGTCCTAAGTGAGCTATTCTAAGATCTACCTGGAACATAAGTACAAAACAATAATAGAATATTTCATTTCCACTGGAGATATTCATTCCATTTACCATGGAAACATGTTCCCTACCTCCCAGACTCTGCACAGACTCTAGAAGCATTGTCCTTGATAGTTTTCGATGTCATCTTTGAACTTGGGGACACTTTGTCTTCCAGAGTCTCTGGCTTGGATTCCTTTGCTTTGAGTTTTCCATCAGTTAACTTGGACTGTTGCAGACAAGAGGTCCTGGAATTCTTCATATCTTCAGCTGATCCATGATCCAGAAGCAGAGAGGGATGAATACATGATGATGCTTCATTTGCTCTCTACCTTTTATCTGCAAAATGATCCCCTTCCCAGGGAATGATCCTGTGTATAATTAGCATGAGTTTTCCCACATTAATTAATATCATCATGATAACCTACAGGCAAGAACAGAGGCCCGCCTTGTTTGAGAGTCCAATTTTCCTCAAGCTGACAGGTAACTCTAACCATTGCAGTTTTATTGGTGCATATGCAAAGAACATATCCTACGCAACCGTATGTGATGGTTTTGTCTGGACCAATGGCCAACAAATATTGATAGCATTCACTTTTCCATAGATGGTTGCTATTCCTCTTGGCTGGCAAACTGGACATCATTTTCAACCAGAACAATGTTAATGAAGAGAATCAAACTAATTTTATTCATAGTAGGTAAGCATGTATATAAATATTTCAGATCTTAAAGTATATATTCAATTGTTTCTAAAGATGAGCATGTTTAATGAATAAATCTGTAAATGGGGAAGAATAGTGAAAATAAAGTTGTTAAAATTCCTGGTGCCATCTGAAATTAATCTTAAGAGGTTGTTTGGAAGTTTTACCAGGGGAGTACCACCACTTACCATCAACAGAATGGTTCTCTTATCCAGAGAAGGTCATTTTCTTCAACTAAGTACAGCACTTCAGGAGGGAGATAGGTGGAGGGGTGAGGGAGAAGGGAGATACCTGCTTAGCAAGCCAGATCAGCCAAACCAACTCTAATAAACAATGGGTTGACAGATTTAGCATCCAGATCATCTTCACATCCCTGAAGCTAATCTGGAGGTCATGGGTGAGCTGTTTAAGTGATCGTGAGGCAAGAAACATTGAAACACAGTATGAGCATTCTCTACCCTAGACATTGTAGTTCAGATGACTAAAGTGTCTGTGCTATACACCAATATGTATCCAGCAGGAAGGTCATGAAGACCTTTAAGATTGTGCAAAAGAATTCACCCATTGATACAATTTAAATAGATTATTAATATCAGATTTGTGGTTCATACCAGTTATTTGGCTATGCAAAAGCCTTGGGGAATAGAGGGAGCACACGTTAGAACAAAAATGCCACTTAGAAAATTTGCAGAAATGTGCTCCCCAAATGGAGTAGAGTAGTGAGATTATGAGTCAAATTAAAAAAAAAAAGATGAAAACATACTTAAAAACTTGTGCCCAGAACTTGACTTACAGGATATGGTGTAGGTGAGAAGCGAGGCATCAAAGCTGAATCCTTTATTTCTCACTTTGGGGAGTGGACAGAGGTACATCTGAGTGAATGGGGAACAGAGGAGGAGCAGGTTGAGGGATGGAGGAAGGGACTCTTCTTTGGGGATGCACAATGGAGATGAACAATGGGAAGTTAAACACTCAAGTATGCTGCGCACTGGAGAACTGTGGGGATTTGGATCCTCAAGGTCAAACTGGACTGATCCAAACATAAAAAGTGGTTGAAGCCACAGTGGTGATGAGGTCATTCATGAAGAGCATGCCAACTATAATGATAGCCAAGAATATGACCTCAGGGGTATATCAGCATCTTCTCTATGCCAAAGGAAATAGGAAGAATGGTCAGAGAAATGAGAGAAAGGTCAAGGGAGTAAAGAGTGATGAGATATGAAGCGGGGGTGGGGGGAGAGAGAGAGAGGGAGAGAGAGAGAGAGAGAGAACATGCACATAAAAGAGAAGGAACTTGATAAAGTGTTATAAGAAAATCAAGCAACATATGGGCTAAGCAATTCTCTCTCTCTCTCTCTCTCTCTCTCTCTCTCTCTCTCTCTCTCTGTGTGTGTGTGTGTGTATGTATACATGCATAATGCATATAGAGGTCAGAGGAGAACCTTAAGAGTTTTTCCTTTCCTTCTAACTTGAGACAGGGTCTCTTGTTAGAGGCTATGCACACCAAGCTAGCTGGCAAGCAAGCTTTTCAGTGACAAAGCTCTCCTGTCTTTGTCTCTCATTTTGTACTATAGCTGCAGTGTGTGTGTGTGTGTGTGTGTGTGTGTGTTACCACATCTCACTTTTATATGCATTCTGAGGATTCCAATTTAAGCCCTCATACTTGCTTGGCAAAATTTTATTCACTGAGCAAATTCCTCAACCTAAGGACTAAACAGTTTTAAAGAGAAGTTTATAGGATGTTCCAGGAGCCAGAATATAGGATATCAAATATGAGATACAGGCAATAGACAAGTGTAGACTATTCTACTCCCAGTGTATCTGAGGAGAAGGTTCTTTATCAAATATAAAAGAAACATGTTAATCCCCACATGGTAGTAATTACCCTTTTTGTTCTACAATTGCTGTGCCTTGTAACTTATTTTCCTTTTATTGTATGTGTCTATCAGAGCCCAGGGAGTCCCAGCTTCATGGATGCAAAGAACAAGATGGCTCTTCTGATGAAGAGTCCATGTGAGAGGAATGTCAAAGCCAAGGTTCTGTCTGAAATGCCGGGGATTTCTTTTTCCCCTAAGATGGAAGGAAGCCAGTCATGCTTAGACAACAGTAGCAATGAACAAGCTTTCTGTCATTGAAACCATAGGGTTACCTGTCATTCTCACAAGCTGACAGTGGTACCAGGATGATACAGTCACCCATCATCCCAACTTCCGGCCCGTCAAATTCCAGTGGAAAAAAATATAAAATTAAGATGTACCACTAATAAACATAAAAATAAAATATGCCTTAGTTCTATCATTCATCAATTTTTGCATTTAAGATGGTTTAGGAATGGAAAACACCGTGTAGAAAGTGCTAAAGTAAGAGCTAAAAGCAACTCATAAAGCCTCAATCACGTGTGTGTGTGTGTGTGGGGGCATTATTTTCATTTTTATCTGACTGCAAGTGTTCTTAGATAAACTAAGGCAAGAGATTGAGAACCCCAAATGTGGGCCCTTCTCTATTTCATGCATCCTCATTAATCTGAAAAGGATGTAACAGGAAGCAGAGTTTCTCTTTGGACTAGGTGTCTTCACAGACTGGAATCTGTTTCTCCATCTTTGTATGGACAGGAGTTATTTTTCTCTTCCAGGACTCATAGGAAGGTATAAAAATGCTTGCCTGGGCCTGGTGCATACAAGGCTGCACTCATGCCAATTCTGCTAGATTCTCAGAATGAAATTGTTGATCTTGAAGGAAAAATTCCATCTTTGTAAGAGTGACCACATTTACTATCACTAGTCACACAGTAGTCCAATGTGATGTACTTCTGAGAGAATATGGAATACTCATGGTTATCTTTAACTTTTTTTTCTCAAAACCAACCAAACAAATTTAACCAGAATGTAATCAAGCTTCTGGTCTTTACTTTTAGACTTTTAGAAGAAAAACAGGCAATCAAGGAAAAAGCTAAACGACATTACAGATTCCAAATGTTAGAAGGCACCTTGACTTGGACTTCTCCAAAAGTCAGTCTATAAAAAACCCAAAACTTCCTGTGGGGCTGGAGAAGTGGCTTAATGAGTATGGACACTTTCTATGCAAGTATGAAGATCTGATTCGAGTGTCTGCATCCATGGGGAACAAAGCAGCGCATGACTATAGACATACCTGTAACCTAAGTTGTAGGGACGTAAAGGATGATGAAAAGATTGCTAGCTGTTACGGTAGCCCTGGGCTTGGGGAGAGACATTCTCTTAAGAAAATAAAGCAAAGTATAATACAGCAAGTCACTTGACACCCTCCTCCGGCCTCTTTGTGTGTACACCTACATAGCACACACATGAGTGTGCATGCACACACATATATACACACACAGGATTTATGGGAAGTATTGGTATAGAATAAAATACAAGAGGCAGTAATAATGCATAACCTATCAGCCCTCATGGTTTGAAAATAATTTATAAAGTATCATTTGATACAAGTTGGGAAATATTTGAATATAGGCCAGTTATTAGATGACATGAAGAGCTGTTTATGTAGACTAATGCTTTGTAGTTTTAGACATTTATGTAGAAATTGTAGGGAAGTGTCATAATATGCACAATAAACTAATTTAAACAAAAACATAAATCATCCTTACATATGTTATGAAGAGTTCTAAAATAATATGGCAAGATACTAATAATTACTGGATCTAGATGATAAGTGTGAAAATGCTCATTGTACAATTTTTAAAACTTTCCTATAAACATGCTTGAAAACAATAACTGTTCAAGACAGAACTAAAAAGAAAAAAAATTACTTAGATGATACCGAAACCCACTTAATTAAGAGAGTAAGTTCAGCAATAGAATATTGGTGTAGTAGTCGGGATATTTTGTATTTATATTAACACAGGCTGTTAAAAGCTGACTATGTACAATACCAAAAGGTTTCCTATACTGTGAGCAAATTTTATGATTTAAAATGTGTTTGGAAAAACAAGATTTCTTTTGGTGGTCACTTGAACCCTCCAGATTTACTCTGTTTGTTAACATTGAATACTAGCCAGGGGCTACTATTGCTGTCCAGTTTGGAGAGGAATGTCTCACTGCCTTCCTTCCTTCTTTCTTTTGTTCCTTCCTTCCTTCTTCCCTCCCTCCCTCCCTCTTTCTTTTTTCTTTCTTTCTCTTTCTTTTTTATATTCATTTTTGTTTGAACCACTGCAGCAAGAGCAGACAGGTACCATTCACTCATTCAGGTACTTTTTATTTATCATGCATTCCATGTTAGCAGAGTCCAGGGGAATTCAGAGACAAATTGGTGCTATGAGGATCCCAGAGCAGAGTGCGTACAATGGACAAACTAAAACATTTAGGCTTTGCTCCAAGGGTGATGAGCGACTTTAAGCAAGGAAGCAGGATGATCAGCCGTAGGTAAAACTCCCATTTGCTGCCATGAGGGAGATACAGAATGAAATTTTAGACTTGAAGCTGTCACAGCCTTTCACAGAGATAAGGCTGACTTGGACCAGGAGAGAGTGGGATCTGATGCTGCTTGGGTGGGGGAGAGAGATGTGGGAGTTGAGGTGGCTGAGACCACATAACTCATCTGGCTCCAGGTATGAGCAGCTGATCTTTGCAGGGTATCCTTGATGGGACCAGAAAGGCCCCTGGGAGAAAGAGTTGAGTCCCAAGGTAGTTATGGTGATGAGAGTTCTGTCCAGCCCCTGCTGTATGGGATGTAAAGTAGAATCCCAGATGGGTCACTCAGCATGGCAGTTACAGAACAGTCACCACACTGTTCATAGTATGCATTTGAATTAATGTCAATATCAATAAGAAAGTAGAAGGCAGACACGTTCCAGGACCCAGAAGCCCCTCCCTTAAGGATTGCTATAACCATTCCTGCATGTACACAGGGGACCTGGACAAAGGCATGTGCTGCAGCATTGTTTAAAATAGAGAAGAATTAGAAGCAACATAAATGTCCATCTCTAGCAGAAAGGATATGCAAATGGCGCTTTATTCCGGTGATAGAATCCGCATGCAGTTGCCAAAATGAATGAGATCCATATGTATCAATGTGAATTTATCTTATAAACATTATTTTAAATGGAAAAAAGGACTGCAGAACAATGCAGGCAGTATGACAGCATCTAAGAAGTGTATTGGGGACACATGTAGATGGAGATGGAGTGAACCGATAAGCATGGGCCAGGACACATACCAAATCCATGAATGTGGCAGCTTGGAGAGGGATCTCTGAAGGGTCATGTAACATGCTTTCACTTTACCTGCACAGAGCTGCTTCTTCTGATCTAATACACAGTTCAAAACAAAGAAGACTCGCCTGACCTGCACTGTGGCTTTAACTGATCCTAGTAGAGCTTGGTATTCTGTGGACACACCAAGCATAGGGAGTTTAGACTCACAAAGGGGCTCAGACCACACAGCCCAGTACTTGATGGGAACTTCTGGCTTGGGTGTCTTTGTTAAGACATATGTATTGACCATGAACATATATGCATGCTGGGTTGTTTTTCAATAATTTTATTAACTGGGTCTCACTAGCTGAAAACACAATAGTTTCTGGATCCCAGGAGCCACTGTGAAGGAGAAAAACTTACTTTCATACAGAGGTTCTAGATAATGCTTCCCTCTTCATTTACAAAAGGTTCCTGCTTGTACGGACTACAACACTGTGAAGTACGGTGGAACGAAATGTCAAGGACAGCCTAGCGGGGATGGCGGTGGCAGCTGGGGTGCTCCTACCGTACCAGGATAAAGAACAGGATGTCTTCAAGATGTGAAGAGAGCACTCAGGATCATACAGTTCCAAACGTTGAAATGAACTCGGCCAGCTTTGTTCAACTGCAGGGACTGGTCTTTAATTTGCCCTGAAGATGACAGCTGAGTGTGATGGGCGCTCAGCATAGTGGCAAAGTGAGGTAGAGGGGTAGGAAAATTCCAATGGGCAATCTTGAGCCCAATGGGGTGTTTGGTTCTTAACAATTTCAATTTCCTACCTTGGGTATTATTCTATTTACTTCTCCTCTATCTTCCACTTTTTTTTGGGGGGGGGGAGAGGGGCACCTTGATTCATAATTCTGACATCCTAAAGGTGAAAGATGGACGGGCATTTTATTACCAAAAAGGTACTATTTTGCTGAGTGTCCATGGTGACCCCTTTCTTTGCTACTGGTTAGAGCTGGAAACAATTGACCGTTGGCTAGAGGGGATAATGAAAGGAAGAAAACCCAGTGGGAATAGTTTGGCCACTGATCTTATGAGAGTGGCTGTAGGAAGAAACATTTTGTATATGAAGGGATAAGAGTTTGATGATAGTGGAATGATAGGTGCTAGTGCATTTCTTCTTCACAGCCAGCCCTTGCTCAAGGTTGTCTGTGCCTTCCAGCTGCTGTGAGTCCTGGGCAGTCGGAACAGAAGCGTAAGCAACTCAGGCTTTAGAAACCTAGTAGTTGGGATGGGGAGATGGCTCAGAGGTCAAGAGAGCTTCCGGCTCTTGGAGACCCAGGTTTGATTCCTAACACACACATTTAGCACATGACTCCAGTTCCAGAGGAATCAGTGACCACTCCTGGCTTCTGTGAGCACCTGCACACATATGCATATGGACACACACACACACACACACACACACACACTGTAATAAAAAATACATCTTGATAATACTTGCAGTTAGGAAATAGAACACTTGCCATAGGTGAGCCAAAATATCATGGCAGCTGTTAGAGAACTATAGAAATGGTGATATAAGGTGGGGAGGATAGTCTTTGGCTCCATGGAGGGTAGTATGCTACCAAGGACAGTCCCTCCTGAGTTTTTTTCCCTACTGTGTGTACATAACCCATGACAGTGACAGATTGATAGATGGAATGGAGACATTGCTTTTAGTCTCCAAATCAATCGAGCATCTAGAACTTTCTATGAGCCTCTATAATAAGGGGATCCTGAAGAACTGTAAGACAGGATTTATGTGGAACTCTGTTTAGGTAAAGACGTCACTGCACGTAGGGACCCTCAAACAGGGATATGCACTTAGAGTGGTGATAGATGTTTTCAATAGTACTGCCTTGCTATGGATGGAACATTTTAGCAATGGCCAGCCCAGGGACCAGATCAGAGAAGACTAGGATCACCATTTGCACCCAGTGCCTCCTTTCTCTCTTCAAGAATGTGCAATGAAGCTTTGTTGGGGGATCCAGAAACTCTGTTAGGATAAAGAACAGAGGGAGTCAGACATGTTGTATTATGAAATATTTACCCAAAGCAATAGTGTTCACAAATTGGTGAAAATGTGAGCTTCCTCAGAGTGGAAGGTGAATGTAACTATATTCAATATTTAATCTGGTTAAACAGGGAGGATGATTGAGATAATTTTAATTTCAGCTGTAGGCTTCCCTGCTTCCTTTTAGGTGGAGAACCGATCACTTTCAGGAAACAGAGAAATTATATTTTATTTTCATATCTTAGTGCAGTGTGCAAATGTGTTACTTTAAAAAAAACAATGCTTATAATCTTATAGTTTGTGAGTAGCATGTGGATCTTTATGTTCATGGTTCTTTTTATGCATTTTGAGGATAACAGAGGGATGTATGGACACAAAGCATTTGTCAGGCCACAAGGCATTTCTGTCACTCCATTTTGCATGTCCCTCTGCATTTACCCACTGTGTCTTCCTCCCAAGACACCCACTGATCTGTTTTCAATTATTATGGGAAATGATGGTTTTCAGTTTACTGGAGTGAATCATAGGATCTGTGCTCTTTTTTTGTGTGTGTAATCTCTTTTGCTCACTAAGATTTTTAGCTTCATCCATGTTGCTGTGCATATTAATAGGTCATTTCTTTTAAATTCCTGAATAGTATTTACCTTGCTCTTACTAATGGATGCTTAGAATGTTTCCAGCTAAAACTATCACTACTAAAGTTGCTAGAACATTCTCTAAGATTTACTTATTTATTTACTTATTTATTTTAAGTTTATAGGTATGAGTGGCAACTTGAATGCATGCCTGATCACCACGTGTATTTCTGGTGTTTGGGAAGGACAGTAGGTGTTAGATCCCCTGGAACTGGAGATAGTTGTGAGCTGTCCTGCGGTGCTCAAAACCTATGCAGGTCCTCTGCAGGAACAGCAAATGCTCCTAACTGCTGAGCCCTCTCTCTGGCCCAGGAGTTGTTAGACCATTGTTGAAGACTGTTCGCTTCTGTTGAGTACACACCCTTATAAGGAGCCTGCCATTTTCCCAGGGAGGTTTCCCCACTTCATACTTTGGCATTAGTCTGTGAAGATCCCAGATGTTAATCGTCCTTACCAGTAATAGCTGTTAATTGTTTACTTCACAGGTGTCCTGGTGGGTATTCAGGGTCAGCTAGTGATTTGTATTCTCCTGATAGTGACTGATACCGAGCCAGTTCTCATGTCTTTTCTGGCTGTTTATATATCTCCCCTTGGTCACTGTCTACCTTGTTGCTTTACCCATTTCTGAACCAGTACAACTTGTGGGCTGTGGAAGCATGGACTTCAAATCTCCTTTGAAACAATCTACTTCAGGGAGTAGAGCTGACTGACAGTACCAGTTGCTGCTCCCAGCCAATGCCAGAGCCTAGTAGGAATACAAGTGGGACCTGTTTCTGCCGCACATGGTGCCTCTAAAGGATAGCTGTTGTTGAGGTCCTTCTATGCCAGAGACAGGCTCAGGTTGTTTTGTGGCCTGAAGTTTTTGCTCATCAGTCTTTCTTCCCTTTTGTTTTGTGTAGCAGTAGAGGAGGCCTTGTGGTCTGTTGTCTTTTTATTTTTTTAATCCATTGCATCCTCACAAGCTCTTTACTGAATGTAGCCTTTAAATAACATTTTGACACCTGAAAACACAGTTTGATTTTAAAAACTTATATTGACTTTTAAACGCTCTTTTCATATTCTGGATACAAATCTTTTTGTCAAAAGTCATAAAATAAATATTTTTCTCAATATGGTTTGTATGCTAATCTTCTAAATAATATTTTTTTTTTAATCTGGAAGCGTCACTCTTGATGGACTATAACTTACTAGCTTTGTCTTTGATCAGACTGTAAGTTTTCAATTCTAACTAATGATTGTATTGGCATGATGTTATCAAAATACTTCCTTGTTATTATTTAATGCTCATAGACTCAGTGTAATGTCTTAATGTTTTCATTTTGTTATTGGTTATCTCTTAAGTTACGATCCTATTTTCTCAATGTTTAGTATTGGCTTATTTGATCATTTTATCTATGGGGTTGCCAACTATCCTTTTAAAAGAATGAATGTTTGGATTTTAAAATGTTTCTCTATCATTTAACATACCTCATTTGTTTATCTTCTTTTTTCTTTCTTTTTTAATTTTTCGATTTAATTTTAATTTTTACTTATTCACTTTACATCCTGCTTACTGCCCTCTCCTAGTCACCCCTCTCACAATCTTTCCTCCATCCCCCCTACCCCTCTCCTCTGAGTGATGGGGCCCCCCTTGGCTATTCCCCACCATGTCCCTTCAAGTCTCTGTAGATGAGGCCAGACAAGGCAGCCCAGTTAGAAGAACACATCCCACATAATAGGCAACAGCTTTTGGGATAGCCCCCATTCCAGTTGAAGACCAAGCTGCATATCTGCTACATATGTGTGGGGAGGTCTAGGTCCAGCCCATGTGTACTCTTTGATTGGTGGTTCAGACTCTGAGAACCTCAAGGGCCCAGGTTAGTTCGTGCTGTTTGTCATCTTTCTTTTCTTTTTTCTTTTTTTCAACTCTTTGAATTTAACTTCTTGTATCTTAAGGTTAAAAACTTAGAGCTTTTTTTTTTTATTATTATTGAGTATCTTCTTCATTTACATTGCCAATGGTAAAACCTTTCCCAACTTCCCCCCTCCCAAAAGCCCCCTCCCCAACGATTCCCTACCCCTCCTCCCACCCCTGCCTCCATGTATATGCCCCTTTACCCGAAACAGTCCCACCTTCCCCCCCAGCTTCCCCCCCCCATCTGTTTCCCTTTGTTGTGGCCTCTATTGAGCCTTTACTTGACCAAAGACCACTCCTCCCACTAATGCCCAAAAAGGAATTCCTCTGCCACATTTTTGGCTGGAACTATGTATATCCCTTGGTTGATGGTTCAGTCCCTTGGAATCTTGGGGTGTCTGGGTGTCCGAAGTCATTATTCTTCCCATGGGGCTATATACCCTTTCAGCTCCTCTGAACCACCCTCCAGATCCTTTGTTGAGGACTCCAAGCTCAGTCCAATAGTTGGTTGCTAGTTTCTGCCTCTGAATTTGTAAGACTCTGGCAGGGTCCCTCTGGAGACAGCCATGACATGCTCCTTTTGGTACACACTTCACGTTGTAGTGTCGGGGTTTTGCTGACTATTTACTGAATGAATCCCCAGGTAGGGCACTCGCTGGGTGGCATTTACTTTAGACTCTGCTCCACAGTTGCCTCCCTGTTGCTCCTGTGAGCATTTTGTTCTCTTTCTCAGAGGAACCATAGCACCCTCACTTAAGTCCTCCTTCTTCTTGAGCTTACTGTGCTGGGTAAATTTTAACTTGTTTATTTTGAACTTTTGAACTAGCATCTGCTTATTAGTAACTGCATACCATGTGCATTCTTTTGTGACTGGGTTACCTCACTCAGGATGACACTTTCTAGTTCCATCCATTTGCCTAAGAATTTCATGAATCCATTGTTTTTAATAGTTGAATAGTACTCCATTGTGTATATATACCACAATTTCTGTATCCATTCCTCTGTTGAGGGGCATCTGGATTCTTTCTAGCTTCTGGCTATTATAAATAAGAAAAATGCAAATCGACCCATTCTTATCTCCTTGTACAAAGCTCAAGTCCAAGTGGATCAAAGATCTATACATAAAATCAGACACACTGAAGCTTATAGAGGAGAAAGTGGGGACAAACTTTGAACACATGGGCACAGGGGGAATGTTTCTGAACAGAACACGAATGGCTTATGCTCTAAGACCAAGAATCTACAAATGGGACCTCATAAAGCTGCAAAGCTTCTGTAAGGCAAAGGACATAGTCAATAGGACAAAATGGCAACCAACAAATTGGGAAAAGATCTTTACTAACCCTCCATCCGATAGAGGGCTAATATCCAACGTATACAAAGAACTCAAAAAGTTAGTCTCCAGAGAATTAAATAACCCTATTAAAAATGGGGTACAGAACTAAACAGGGAATTCTCAAATGAGGAAACTCAAATGGCTCTAAAGCACCTAAAGAAATGTTCAGCATCCTTAGTTATCAGGGAAATGCAAATCAAAACAACACTGAGATTCCACCTTACACCAGTCAGAATGGCTAAGATGAAAAACTCAGGGGACAGCAGATGCTGGAGAGGATGTGGGGAAAGAGGAACACTTCTCCATTGTTGATGGGATTGCAAGCTGGTAAAACCACTCTAGAAATCAGTTTGGCGATTCCTCAGAAAATTAATGCAAATTGATCCATTCTTATCTCCATGTACTAAATTTCACTCCAAGTGGATCAAGGACCTCCATTTAAAACCAGACACACTGAAACTAATAGAAAAGAAACTGGGGAAGACCTTGAGGACATGGGCACAGGGGAAAAGTTCCTGAACAGATCATCAATAGCTTATGCTCTAAGATCAAGAATTGACAAATAGGACCTCATAAAATTACAAAGTTTCTGTAAGGCAAAGGACACTGTTAAAAGGACAAAACGGCAACCATCAAATTGGGAAAGGATATTCATCAACCCTACATCTGAAAGAGGGCTAATATCCAATATATACAAAGAACTCAAGAAGTTAGACCCCAGGGAACCAAATAACCCTATTAAAAATGGGGTACAGATCTAAACAAAGAATTTTCACCTGAAGAAATTCAGATGACCGAGAAGCATCTTAAGAAGTGCTCAACATCATTAGTCATTAGGGAAATGCAGATCAAAACAACCCTGAGATTTCACCTTACACCAGTCAGAATGGCTAAGGTCAAAAACTCAGGAGACAGCAGGTGTTGGCGAGGATGTGGAGAAAGAGGAACACTCCTCCACTGCTGGTAGGGCTGTAAGATGGTACAACCACTTTGGAAATCAGTCTGGAGGTTCCTCAGAAAACTGGACATGAGACTTCCGGAGGACCCTGCTATACCTCTCCTGGGCATATACCCAAAGGATTCCCCGGCATGCAATAAAGACACATGCTCCATTATGTTCATAGCAGCCTTTTTTATAATAGCCAGAAGCTGGAAAGAACCCAGATGCCCCTCAAAGGAGGAATGGATACAGAAAATGTGGTATATTTACACAATGGAATACTACTCAGCAATTAGAAACAATGAATTCACAAAATTTTTAGGCAAATGGTTTGATCTGGAAAATATCATCCTAAGTGAGGTAACCCAATCACAAAAGAATACACATGGAATGCAATCTGTGATACGTGGATATTAATTAGCCCAGAAGCCCTGAATACCCAAGGCACAAATTGCATAACAAATGACTCCCATGAAGAAGTATGGAGAGGGTCCTGATCCTGGAAAGGATAGATCTAGCATTGGAAGGGAATATAAGGACAGAGAAAAAGGAGGGAGGTGATTGGAGAATGGATGGAGAGAAGAAGGTTTATGGGACATATGGGGAGGGGGGATCCGGGAAAGGGGAAATCATTTGGTATGTAAACAAAGAATATAGAAATTAAAAATATTAAAAAAAAAGAAAATTAGACATAGTACTACCTATGGACCCAGCTATACCACTCCTGGGCATATACCCAGAAAGTGCTCCTACATGTAATAAGGACACACATGCTCCACTATGTTCAGAGCTGCCTTATTTATAATAGCCAAAACTTGAGTTTTGATGTTTTGATTATCAACCTTTCTTATTTTCTAGTACGGGTGTTTAAAGCTGTCCCCCTCCTTCTGAGCGACATCATATCTGGATTCTGCAAGCTCTGTTTTGTTTTCCTTCTTGCTGAGCTCAACATGTGCTTTCTACTTTTCTGTAGAACTTCTTTAACTATAGATTATTTGTTTATTTAGACACTCATACATAGTGGCTGTCATAGTGTGATGAAACACCATGACCAAAAGCAAGTTGGAGAAGAAAGGGTTTATTTGGCTTACACTTCAACATCACAGCAGTTCATCACTGAAGGAAGTCAGGATAGGATCTCAAACAGGACAGGAACCTGGAGGCAGGAGCTGATGCTGATGCAGAGGCTGTGGAGGGGTGCTGCTCACTGGCTTTGCTCAGCCTATTTTCTTATAGAACCCAAGACCCAGTGATGACCTCATCCACGGCGGACTGGGCTCTCCTTTATCAATCACTAATTAAGAAAACATTTTCTTAATTGGGGTTTCCTACTATTAGATCAAGTTAGCTTGTCATAAGTTGACATAAAACTCTCCAGGACAGTGGGCTACCTCAAACTTGCTATATAGGCAATGATGACCTTGAACTCCACATTCTTCTTCCAGTACCCCACCAAGTCCTGAGATTACACCTGTGCAGCAGCATGCCTATGTCATCCAGTTCTAGGGATTGAACCCAGGATTCCTTGTGGGTTAGGGAAATGCTCTCCATCAGACTTTGTGGGTCATTTATTATAAGTATTATTTCATTCTCAAATACTTGGAGATTTCCAGTTATCTTTTCATTATTAATCTCTAATTTAATTATATTATATTTAGAGAATGACTACATGTCATTTCTCTTTAACTAAATATAGTTAAGGTTGATTTTATGTTGCAGTAGATGGTGTATCTTGATGAATAGTCTGTTTCTCGCTTGGAACATAATGTGTTGCAGTGACTAATTGAACTGCTGTAAAAATGTCTTATTTAAGTTCATTACTGGTGTATATATAAACAATATGTTCATTAGTTATCTATATATTCATACCATTGACTATTGATACAGACCTATTAAAATCTTCCACTATAATCTTGCACTTGCTTCTCCTCAATCATTTCTCATGCAGCATTAGGAAGTTGGTATCATGAGAATTATCATCTGGAATGCTTACATACTCTTGATTATTTTGATGATGGAGACTACCTTCCATGATACTGATGCAGGCATTCTATAAGAAGTTTTTTTATTAGTGTTTGTAGAGTTCCTATTTTTTCTACTTTTACTTTCAGGTATATTTATTTAAAATATGAACCTCACAGATATCATATAACTGGATCAAATGTTTTTATATGGTTCATTAATCTTTGCCTTTTAGTTGGGTATAATTGGCTTATGTGTGTTTAATTATGTATATGAATAATGTTAAATCTACTGTTTTATTTACTTTCCATTTGTATTGCCCCCATATCTTTCTTTTTTATTTTATTTTTTTTAATTTTCTATATTCTTTGTTTACATTTCAAATGATTTCCCCTTTCCTGGTTTGCTCCTCCCCATAAGTCCCTTGAGCCCTTTTCCCTCTGCCCATTCCCCAATCACCCCTCCCACTTCTCTGTTCTGATAATTCCCTACGTTGCTACATCAAACCTTTCCAGGACCAGGGCCTTCTCCTTCCTTCTTGTGAATCATTTGATATGTGAATTGTGTATTCAGAGCTTCTGGGCTAATATCCACTTATCAGTGACTACATTCTATGTGTGTTATGATTGGGTTACCTCACTTAGGATGATATTTTCCAGTTCCAACCATTTGCTTAAGAATTTCATGAATTCGTTGTTTTGCATTGTTGAGTAGTACTCCATTGTGTAAATATACCACATTTTCTGTATCCATTCCTCCACTGAGGGACATCTGGGTTCTTTCCAGCTTCTGGCTATTATAAATAAGGCTGCTATGAACATAGTGGAACATGTGTCCTTATTCCATGCTGCCCCCCCCCCCCATTTCTAACTTACTAGATCAGCCCCTTTAAACAATTCTATGGTAATTCATCTACTTACTTTAATTTATATTTTAATTACTTCCATTGTACCATTTCTCAGAAACAGAAAGAACCTTATACTGAGAATAGCAAGCTTTATTCTTTTTCCTTTTCATTATTGTCATATCTTTTACACCTACACATTCTTTAGAGCCTATAAAATGTTATTTTTAACCTTAAAATATTTTAAAGCAAGTAGGACAAAGGTATTTTAAAGCAAGTGGGAGTAGTGTTCCTTTACTTATGAGTATACTTAACACATATAAAGCATCTCTGTTTCTTCTTGTATGTCTGAATTTCAATGTGGTATAATCCTTTAAGCCTGAAGAACATTCTATTTCTTATAAGGGATATCTGCTGTCACCATGCTTTCTAGCTCTCATTTATTAAAAAATGTCTTTATCTCACCTTTGTTTTTGAAGAATATATATGTCTCTATACACACACACACACACACACACACACACACACAAACCTGTATCAAGCAGGTTTTTAAAATGCGTCTTCCAGCACTATAAAGATGCATATTCCTGGGTGGTGGTGGCGCATGCCTTTAATCTAAGCACTTAGGAGTCAGAGGCAGGCAGAATTCTATGAGTTCAAGGCTTGCCTAGTCTACAGAGTGAGTTCTAGGACAGCCAGGGTGCCATTACACAGAGAAATTGTCTCAAGAAACACAAACAAACAAACAAACACGCATATTCCTTTTTCACTGAGTCTGATATGAATTCTAAAGTAATTTTATTATTTTTAACTTATAAATATAATATTTTATTTGCCTTTGAGATTTCTTTGTTTTCTAGAAATTTTACTATTTTATATATGTATTTGTTTATGTGTGTATATGTATATGTTTTATGTGCATGTTTATTCAGTCTTTCAACTTACATTGTCATTTGCTCTTGGGAAAAAGTTACTATTAAAATTTATTTTTCTTTCCTTAGTTCTTTATTTTATCTATCCAGGCCTGCAACAGAACATATACTAAACCATTTTATGATTTCCTAAAGTCAGATGCAATTCATTTAATTTTTTATTTTAGTGTCTACTCCTCCATTCACTTCTTTAGTCTGCATGCTTTCTAGTTTGTGTCTTACGATTCTGATTTTCCTTCAATAGTGTTCAATGTAATATTAAGACCAGTTGTTAAATTTTTCAATTAAAATTTAGTTATGTACATATTCTACAATGTTTTGCTTCAGAATTTGCTTTTAACTCCTTTAAGAAATTCCATTTATTTGCTTGACTAACACTTCTCATCTGTTTATTCATTGTGTACATTATTTTTACAGTTTCAAATACATCTATAATTTTATTTAAAAATCTTTACCTCATAAGGGCCACATGTAATTTTTTTCTGTTTATTTCCCAGTATTCATTAATAGCTCATATCCTTTGGCATATCCACGATCCATAGTACACGGTAGACATCTCAGTCACTAAATAACCTGTGATAGTATTGCATTTATTGCGTTAAAGTAAGCTGAAACTCATCATTTACTTAGCAATCACTCAAAGTACAGAAATAAAGAATTTGGAAGTTAAGAAAAATTAGAAGAAAGCCATAAATTGTTCCAATAAGTGAAAAGTTGAAAGGTTCTAATAAGGAAAAAAGAAAGGAAAAAGAAAATATGAAAAATCTCATGCTGAGGTTGCCAAAACCTACATGGTCTTTTGCTGATCTCTTACTATGATTTCTCTAAGTGTATATGCATAGAATAACCCTGGTTTATAAAAGGTATAGCACTGTTTGCAATGTCAAGTACCCACTATAGGGTCAAGGCCTGAAGTACTGTGAATAAGGTATGTGTGTATAGGGAGATACATGTGCACACATGCACACACACGCACACACACACACATACATACACACACACCAATGCCTGTTGCACATTTGCATGTGGGAGAACACAAGGTGATGCTCCAAAGACATGTTCTCTGTTTTTCATCTAATTGAGCCCATCTGTAGAAAAAAAAATTAAACCTTATACTATGGGTTGGGTGAATTTTTTATTACTCCTCTATGATTGTGAGATTATCTCTAAATCCCCAATGGCTTTATGCAGAGCTCTCTCTCTGTCCTCTGTCCTCATTTCCTGGTATTTCATGTCCTCCTGTAACCCTCATGTCACGGATGCCCTCCATATGGTTTTCCACCTGTGGTTTTCTAGATGTCCTCCCCTAGATACTTCCATATTCTTCCTGCCTGCAGAGCTGCTATTTCTCCTTTCCCCATCTTTAGGAGAGCTATCCCACTCTCTCCATAAAACATTACTGGTTTTTTAATTAGAAATTAATTTTTCAGCCGGGCGGTGGTGGCGCACGCCTGTAATCCCAGCATTCTGGGAGGCAGAGGCAGGCGAATTTCTGAGTTCGAGGCCAGCCTGGTCTACAAGAGTGAGTTCCAGGACAGCTGGGGCTATACAGAGAAACCCTGTCTCGGGAAAAAAAAAGAAATTAATTTTTCCCTTATCTCACCTTCATCTACTTCCCTCATGCATTAGGATTTGTTTCTATGGCTCAATATTGCTCTTTCCCATTCTAATTATGGTATGAAATCACAGCAGGACTGTAACATGGACTGCTGTAGCACCATCACATTCACAGTCGTACTGGCACACAGTAGGCTCCCATGGAGTATTTGCTAGTTACATGAATGAATGGCTATATACATCAGTGAAGCGAGGCTGGATATCTCAATTTTTCTGATGATAACCCTCCTAACCTCAGGACAGTAGAGTCTAAAGACCAAGTCACACTCGAGTCATGCTGTCCAACATCCATTCTTTGTCTCCTGGCTGCAGATCTGAACTGTATTACTTCTCAAAGGCCATTAAGAAGCCTTCAGAGAAAGCACATGAAATTACCTCCAATGCTGGCTTGCAATAATGTCCTTTTGTTCTCAGATAGTCTCCAGTTGACAGCTATCAAGGTTGTTCTAATTTGTGTCAAACGGGCCATCTACAGGGAACATTTTGGAATGGGGAAGGTTCCGGAGATAGAAAAAAAAAGTAATGAATATAAAGTGTAAATGCCATAGTAAAGTAATAGAGACATACAATAACAGCAAGGGAAATTTGACCTTCTGGCCAGAAACTCGATCGTGAACCAATTGGAGAACTTGAGAAAATTGGATCAGCCTCAATAGTCACAGAGTAAACATGGGAAGTACAATCCAGTCTTATTAAACATAATGCACACTTAATGCATAATTTTATTGCAGCCAATTTCATGCTAGTGCTTTAAATGAAGCTGGGTTTTCTTCCACTGCACCAGTCCACTACCATTAGTGCCTCTTAAGAGAACAGCAAGGCCAGTAAACTGTCACTGGGTTGATCTCTTCCTCAGCCCATACTTTCTGCTTCATAGATTCACCCTGCTCCCACGGCTTGTACCGAGATCTTGTCTCCATCCAGCACAGGGCTTTTGAAGCACTATATTTTTTTGGCAAGTTGTTTGCATATGGGAACATGATAGCATTTCCATTTTATGTCAGCATGTAACACAGTGAACTTCTGCTTTGATGGGATGCTTGTCTGAATCCCAGACCCAGGAGTCGAGGTTCCTATTATCCATAAATTCACTCTGAGGTACGGGCAACATTTTCATGCCAGTGAGGAAGGAGAACAGAGCAGCAATGGAAGTCATAATATACATCATCTCTGAGTCTTCAGGCTTATTTTTTTCCTCTCAATATTAATTTTAGAAAATATACCCTCCAATTGTTCTGGTTGTCTTCCTCTGGAGTCTGGTCTTCATATGTCTACAGACAAATGGGATAAGGTGAGATCCCAAATAAAGATGAAAGAATCCGAGCCTAGTGCCTAACTTTAGAGTACTTATTCTGTTATTATCTTCATGTGTTTGCCTTTTTCCTGCCCCTCTCAGTCCCCATGCCTTCTATAAAGCTAGGGTCATAATCATCTGTGAGCAGATGCAGGCTGGCTGCGGAAGGGCTTTGTGAACCTGAGAGTGATTTGAGTTTATTATTGCAACTAAAGAAAAACAGCCAGTGTGATAGATGATGAGCAAACCAAATTCTGTCAAAGCCGTATTTTTTCCATAACTGGATAGACATTTGATTTCTAAAGACATCAAAATATGCACTGGATAGATACGTAATTCTTCCACAGAATTCTGAGTTCTCCTCTCTAAAATCAAAATACAAATCAAATTTTTCAAACAGAAACAAAATTCCTGAAAACGTTTTCTGTCTGCTGTGGGATGGGAGCAAATTAAAGCCCATGAAGGCATTCGTGACAGACGGGCTTCACAGATCTCCGGGGCTCTTTAAATCCCATACAAAGCTGCACTTTTTCCATTGAACAGCTCACTCCCCACAGGACTCCCTTGAAAGTACTGCTCTGCCAGAAGCCATGAAGAGTTCTGGTCCTGGGGTGTGTGGTAACCTCAGAAGGGGTGCTCCTGGGTGGCCACAGGAGATCCAGAAAGGAAATTACTCATCTGCATTCAGAATTCTGGATTCATTGGGATTTCAAAGAACGTCTATAGAGGGAAGGAACTTCTTCCAGAGGGGATGGGTAGGCAGCCAAGCCATAGTTTTCTATGGCTTTAAAACCTACCCATGTTGTAAAGAGACCAATGATTCAGTTGTCTGTCTTGTTAAGGCTATTGAAAAACATAAACAACATGAACAGATGCCACTCAACACAGGAAGGATAGAATTGGAGACTTTGTCACTGGGGAAAATAAACTAAATTTGGAGCAGTCAGAGTAGCCACAGGCTACAAAGTCCCTCTGCCTCTGATACAAACATCATCATCATCATCATCATCATCATCATCATCATCATCATTAATTTTAAATTCCAACTTATTTTTCTCAGATCCAAATGGGTTTAGAGACAGAGACTTGCATTATTTCTTGTAACTATGACAAAACATCCAAGCAAAATTACCTTAAAGGGAAAAGATATTTATCATTGTGCCTTTGGTTTGCATTTTTATATTTCTTTAAGGTGGGGATCTCATGTACCCCTGTTTAGGTTTGAACTCTTCATATAGCTGTGAATGACCTTGAATCTCTAATCTTCTTGCATCAACTGCCAGGACCACAAGATTGTGCCACCATATCTCACAAGAAAGGATTTCTTCTAATTCACGGTCAGAGGCTGGGTGGTTCCATCGATTTCAGTCTATGAGAAGAATATCATGCATGGTATGGAATACTTGCTAATTCACAGTGGCTCCTTTCATGATGGGTAGGAGGCAGAGAGAATAAGGGAAAAACAGAGACAGGAAAAAGGAAGAAAGAGAAAGAGAAAGAATGAGGGGCCATGGCCCAGATGATCAACTTCCTTGCTTAAGCCACACCCCAATAGCCTATTCAGCTAGGAACTCATCGGGTATTAGTTCACTAATGAAGTTAATACCTTCATGATCTAATTTCCACAAGGCTTTTCAGCTGGCAACTATATCTTTGATACATGAGCCTTTGGGCCATTTGCATTCAAATCGTGAGACTCATAGGTTGTCCAGCAATAGATATCAGTTAAGCCCAGGATATGATTGACTGGCCCTGTGCCAAAAATCAGGAATGTAGAGATGCTGCTATACTTAAGAATTTGAACTCTATCCAGATGTGAAGTAGCATTATAAAAGATAAAGCACAATGCAAGCGTCGAAATGAGATGTAATTCAGTCAGAAGAGCTCAGAAGACAGGAAGGTCACTATAGCCCACTGAAAGTATATTTTATCCTATTTCAAGATTAGTTGTGATTATTTTGTTTTAAGGTGATGATAATCTTTGAAATCTTTTTCAGATCTGAACTGCAATTTAAAAACGCCTGTCCAGCACATTCTATGTTGTCTTGGATACATGAGCTATCTACCCAAATGTATATTATCTGTGGTTCAGAAGCTAGTGCTGAGTATGCTGGTAATGATACTATAGCTGATGAGGGCAGTATAAGATAACTCCACTCCCACTCTGGTCATCTTGTGGTGAATGAAAGGACCCATAGAATATGGAATTGTAATGACCCTAATCATCATTGGCAAGACGTCAACTTATCTGGTTACTCTTGTTATGTTTTTGTATTCTTGGATCACTGTTCTGGTTACTTTACTTTCCTCCTCTTCACCCCTGATCACAGTTTCCATTCCTTTTCCTTCATACTTCTAAATCAAGATATAATTCACATAGCATATTGTCTTAGTTAGGGTTTTACTGCTATGAACAGACACCATGACCAATGCAAGTTCTTATAAAAGACGGCATTAAATTGGGGCTGACTTACAGGTTCAGAGGTTCAGTCCATTATCAAGGCAGAAGCATGGCAGCATCCAGGAAGGCATGGTGCAGGAGGAGCTGAGGGTTCTGCATCTTTATCCAAAGGAAGTCAGGAACAGACTGGGCATGCTCAGGTATCTAGGAGGAAGATTTCCAAGTCCATCCCTACTGCGACACACTTCCTCCAACAAAGCACATCTAATAGTGCCATACCCTGGGATGAGCATATACAAACCATTACACATATGAATGGTATATGAAACCACTTTAAGGTATATACCTTAGTGGGTTTAATAGATACTCGAAATTGCACAACTGGAACCATTAGCTTTATTTAATTCCAGAACTTTTTTCCTCGTGGGCCCTTCTCTTCCTCCAAAGTATGTATGATTTAGCGATCACACTCTATACACTCCATTATTATCTAGTCCTAGAGATTCATGAATCTATATTGTCTCTATGCATTTGCTTATTCCATATATTTGTACAACTAGAGTAATATTTTTTTAGTTTCTTTCTCTTGGTGTAAAACACACTGACAAAGGCAAATTAAGGGGTAAAAGAATTTATTTTAGCTTAGTTTATTTTAGGTTATAGTCTGTCATGGTAGGGAAGTCAAGGTATCAGAAGCTTGTGGGAATGAATTGGATTTTATGCACAGTCAAAAAGAGATAACAATATATGCAAGCATGCTAGTACTCACTTGACTTTCCTTTATGTTTTCATGGCTTTTGGTTTTTTGGTTTTTTTGTGACAGGATTTCTCTGTATAGCCCTGGATGTCCTGCAATACACTGGGAAGACCACTCTGTCCTTGAACTCAGAGATTTACCTGCCTCTGCCTCTCTAGTGCTGGGATTAAATGCATGATCCACCACAATAAGCTCAGCTGACTTTTTCTGCACTTGCCCCTACTTAGGGAATGGTGCCACTGATAGTGAACAGATCTTTCCATCTTATCTAATGTAATCAACAAATCCCTATAGATTCAGAGGCCTATTTTCCATGTGATTCTATGTTTTGTCAAGTTGAAATTTAACAGTAATCATCACAAATATAATACATGAAATTATCTGTGTAGTTGTTACTAAGTGTGATTTTCTTAAAGTTCACCTATGTAGTAGTATGAATGAGTATTTACTGTCTTCATGTGGTTAAATAACATAGTCCATTTGTGTTATCTATTCATCAGTTGATAGTCTTGGGGGTTGCTTCTACGTTAGGCTGTTTCTAGTCATTATATCTGTTGTATAGCTGTTCCCTCTGCATTGAAACAAAACGGTAAGGAAGTAAACAAAGCTTAGGAGTCTCAGGAAGCTCCAGATACTTATTAGATTCACATGGCCACTCCCCAAAGTTTTATGGACAATAGCAACTGTTGTGTAGAGAGAAGACACTCTCTGATTGGACAGACTGTTCCAGTGATGTACTTTTCAAGATTTGCTACCCATTATGGGGTAATATTTTTGGTGATGCAGTTGTCTTTGAGTCATCCATATACCCATAACCATCTCCTCTCTCATGTTCCTGTGAACAACCCTGATAAACTCACTGGCTCACTAAGCTAAACGTGGTTGGAATCATTTCTTTGGTTTGTGGTTCAGATCTCCCCCAGAAAAGTCACACAAAGCAGGAAGGTGATTTCTCCATAGACAGCATCAATGATCAAAGAAGACAGATACTTACAAACTAAACAACCTGCTCACCATCTGGATGAAATCTACAAGTAGAGTGTTATTTTACTTGTTCATTTTAATATTATGATTTTGAAAACTTTTATCTCTTAAAATTGTCTTTCTATCATTTTATACAAAAATTAATGAGAAAAAAGGTATAGACAAGACTCCACCTGTTCTGTATGGCCGTCATTCCAAGATATTCTGGAAGGAAGATGCCTGCAAGAAGCAAGAAAATTCTGTGTTGCTGATTATGTA
The DNA here is from genome assembly GCF_947179515.1 of Apodemus sylvaticus. NCBI lineage: Eukaryota > Metazoa > Chordata > Mammalia > Rodentia > Muridae > Apodemus > Apodemus sylvaticus. The sequence goes on along the minus strand of NC_067474.1, from coordinate 68,376,006 downwards.
TAGTTTATCCATCTTCCTATCTTCCAGAAGAACACAGTTATCAAACTTTGTTAACCAAATGCCAGCTTCCTTGTTCCATCATCCTAGATGGCAGATTATCTTTCTCCAGAGCCTTTGGGTGAGGGTATATATATTAATCACAATCTATAGGGAAAGAGTAGTCTTCAACAAATTTTCAAATATGTTGACAAATATAGTCAGACATACATGCTTTTAAAGAGATGAAGAGATGAAAGTCTCTAGACATTGGGGTGGGGAAGATTTTAAGGATCTTAAAGAAAAACTAATCATGATTTCACAGGATGATACTCTGAGCTGGAGAAGCAAGAAGGAAAGATGAAGTAATTCTCAAACTGTTTCAGTAGAATTCCGTGGAAGAGCCTGAGAGTAAAGAAGTAAAGCAAGACAAAAGAAAGAACTTGAACCAAAGAAAGCATGAGGAGCCATTGCAGAGACAGTCTGTCTATTCGTGCTCAAAGTGCTGGACAGCAAAAAGGTCAGAAGTGCAGAGTTGGTGAAGATCTTTTCCCAATTTGTTGGTTGCCGTTTTGTCCTTTTGACAGTGTCCTTTGCCTTACAGAAACTTTGTAATTTTATGAGATCCCATTTGTCAATTCTTGATCTTAGAGCATAAGCTATTGGTGTTCTGTTCAGGAACTTTGCCCCTGTGCCTATGTCCTCAAGGGTTTTCCCCAGTTTCTTTTCTATTAGTTTCAGTGTTACTGGTTTTATGTGGAGATCCTTGATCCACTTGGAGTTGAGCTTACTACAAGCAGATAAGAATGGATCAATTCGCATTCTCCTACATGCTGACCTCCAGTTGAGCCATCACCATTTGTTGAAAAGGCTATCTTTTTTCCACTCGTTGTTTTCAGCCTCTTTGTCAAAGATCAAGTGACCATAGGTGTGTGGATTCATTTCTGGATCTTCAATTCTATTCCATAGGTCCACTTGCCTGTCCCTGTGCCAATACCATGCAGTTTTTAACACTATTGCTCAGTAGTATTGCTTGAGGTCTGGGATACTAATACCCGCAGAAGTTCTTTTACTGTTGAGAATAGTTTTAGCTATCTTGTGTTTTTTGTTATTCCAGATAAATTTTAGAATTGCTTTTTCCAATTCTGTGAAGAACTGAGTTGGGATTTTGATGGGGATTGCATTGAATCTGTATATTGCTTTTGGCAAGATGGCCATTTTAACTATATTAATCCTGCCAATCCACGAGCATGGCAGATTTTTCCATTTTCTGAGGTCTTCTTCAATTTCCTTCTTCAGAGACCTGAAGTTCTTGATGTAAAGATCTTTCAGTTGTTTGGTAGGAGTCACACCAAGATACCTTATATTGTTTGTGGCTATTGTGAAGGGTGTCATTTCCCTAACTTCTTTCTCAGCCTGCTTATCCTTTGAGTATAGGAAGGCAACTGGTTTGCTTGAGTTGATTTTATAACCTTCCACTTTTCTGAAGTTGTTTATCAGCTGTAGGAGTTCTCTGGTAGAGTTGTTTGGGTCACTTAAGTATACTGTCATGTCACGATAGAGGGCTAATATCCAATATATACAAAGAACTCAAGAAGGTAGACCCCAGGGAACCAAATGACCCTATTAAAAATGGGGTACAGACCTAAACAAAGAATTTTCACCTGAAGAAATTCGAATAGCCGAGAAGCACCTTAAGAAATGCTCAACATCATTAGCTATTAGGGAAATGCAAATCAAAAGAACCCTGAGATTTCACCTCACACCAGTCAGAATAGCTAAGGTTAAAAACTCAGGAGACAGCAGGTGTTGGGGAGGATGTGGAGAAAGAGGAACACTCCTTCACTGCTGGTGGGATTGTAAGATGGTACAACCACTATGGAAATCAGTCTGGCGGTTCCTAAGAAAACTGGGCATGACACTGCCAGAGGACCCTGCTATACCTCTCTTGGGCATATATCCAGAGGATTCCCCAGCATGCAATAAGGACACATGCTCCACTATGTTCATAGCAGCCTTATTTATAATAGCCAGAAGCTGGAAAGAACCCAGTTATCCCTCAATCGAGGAATGGATACAGAAAATGTGGTATATATACACAATGGAATACTATTCAGCAATTAAAAACAATGAATTCATGAATTTTTTAGGCAAATGGATGGAACTGGAAAATATCATCCTAAGCGAGGTAACACAATCACAAAAGAATACACATGGAATGCAGTCATTGATAAGTGGATATTAATCAGCCCTGAATCTCTGAATACTGAAGATACAATTAGCATATCAAATTATTCCCATGAAGAAGGAAGACGAGGGCCCTAATCCTGGAAAGGCTTGATCCAGCATAGTAAGGGAGTATCAGGAGAGAGAAAAGGGAGTGGGAAAGACAGGAGAATGGATGGAGAGAAGAGGACTTATGGAACATAGGGGGGGGGGACTGGGAAAGGGAAGGCTTCTAGAATGCAAACAAAGAATATAGAAAATAAATAAAAAAAATTAAAAAAAAAAACAAAGGTCAGAAGTGGCTAATAAGTATGATTGGAGGGAGGCACGGCTTAGCCATGGTAGCCACGATAGTTCACATCATGTTTCCGTTTTTGCACCCTTGCTCTGTGTTACTTTTTTATATCTGTGGCAAAACACCATGGTCAAAGCAATGTGTAGAAGGAAGAATTCATTTGGGGATTAGGGTTCCAGAGGGTTAGTGTCTATAATGACAGGGACTGCATGACAGAAAGTAGCAGACATGGCAGCTAGACATGAAATCTGAGAGCTCTGGGCTCTTATCTCAACCACAAACAAGAAGCAGAGAGAACAGACTGGTTAGTACATGGCTTTGAAACCTCAAATGTCACCTCCAGTGACATATTTCCTCCAGCAAGGCCATACCTTGTAATCCTCCCCAAACAGTGCCATCAACTGAGGACCAAGTCTTTGAATGCCAGATCCCATGGGGACATCACTCACATCACCTCTCTTGCACATGCGTCTGTCACTGTATGTTTAGGGTTCCTCTACTGTCTTTTAAATTTCTTCACTCAAGACTAGGAACCGTTTAAGCTCCAAACCTTATGTTCATACATCCTATATTTCATCTATAACACTTCAGCAATTAGCAAATCCTTTTTGGCAACTTCCTTTCCTGGCTCTCCATTCTCTTTCTTCATCTATGATTTTTCATCCTCTGAGATCAGGATTTTGATATGTCTTATAATTTGCTCATGTTGTATATGAGTTTTCAAAATTTGTCTAATAATGAACATTTATTTTAAAAACCCCAAACAAGCAAACAAGCAAACAAACAAAAAATGATGTTCCGCCTTCAACTTAGACTGTTAGTGCACATTCTAAGTTGGCGTTCCAGGCTCAGCTACTTTTCCTATCTACCCTTCCCCGTCCTGGGGGCCTTTTTTTGTAATGAATGCAAGCACCACTCTGTAATGCATTCAGTGACTTTCATTGTTCAAGGATGAGTCCTGATGACAAGACTCCATTGCTGTCTCTCTTTCTCTTTATAAAGCTATTAATATGTTTATTTGACATGCCAAATCCTGAGTTTCACACATGTATATCACTGACTTCATCCATTTTCGCTCCTCTAGTATCCTCACTTGCCCCATCCCCAGTCCTCAACCTTCCCCCAACAGTCTCCTTTTGCTTCACACATGCACATTTATTTATATGTACATGTTTATATTTTTATTCTTCTCTCATATATTACATCATGACCACACTTTCCTTTTCCTCTTCTCCCAGTCTCTACTCCCACTCCTTCACTCCCCTCAAGATCCACTTCTCTGTTTCCCTTCAGACCTCCCAACCAAAAATGCCACATCAAATTGCAGTGAGACTTAGCTCATACCCTTATATTAGGGTTGGATGAAAAGGATCCCAAAAGTAGGCAAAAGACTCAGAGACAGCCCCCGCTCCCACTGCTAGGTGTCCCAGAAGAGCACCAAGTCACACAGCCATAACACACATGCAGAGGACCTAGCTCAGATCCATACGGGCTCCCTGATTGTCAGTTCAGTCTCCATGAACCCTAATGAGCCATAGTTAGTTGATTCTGTCTGCTGTGTTTTGTGGGTTCCTGGCCTTCCCTGGCTCACATTATCCTTCCACAGGATCCCCATATCTCCATCTATGTTTGGCTATGGGATTCTGCTTCTGTTCCTACAAACTGCTGGATGAAACTTCTCTGATGACGATTATGCCAGGCTTCAGTCTACACAGTAGAGTATCACTAAGAATCATTTCACTGACTCTTTTTGCTGGTTGGTTTTGGCTCTATCTTAGGTCTTTGGGCTATTCAACCTCTGGTTCCTGGTCTCCCAGGTGGTGTCAGGCAAGGGCTCCCTCTTCCAGCATGGATCTCAAATTGGACCAGTCATTAGTTGGCCACCCCCACAACTCCTGCTCCACCTTTACCCTAGAACATCTTGCAGGTACGACAAACTGTAGCTCAAAGGTTTGGGCCTGGATTAGTGTCACATTTCCTCCACTGGAAGCCTTGCCTGGTCACAGAAAATGGTTTGTTCAGGTTCCATGTCCCCTGTTACTTCAAGTCTGAGCTGTGGTCACTGTTGTAGATTTCTAGGAGTTTCCATTGTGCTAGATTTCTACCTCATCCTAGAAATGCACCCCCCTCCTAGTTCCAGCCGTCTCTCCCAGTATTCTTTCCCTCCATGCCCCCAACTGTTCCCATCCCCACTCACCCTCAGTTCACCCTCAAAATCTATTCTGTTTCCCATTCCCAGGGAGATCCATGCATCCTCCCCTAATCCTCCCTTGTTACTTAGCCTCTCTAGGTCTGTGGATTGTAGCATGATTATCTTTTACTTTATAGCTAATATTCACTTGTGAGTAGAGTAAATGTGTGTATATATATTTTAAATCAAAGTTCTTCATATGAGAAGAAACATGCAGTATTTTTTATCCTGAACATGGTTTATTTTGCTTAACATGATGCTCTCCAGTTATGTTTCTCAGAAATGTCATGATTGAACAAAACTTCAATGTAGAGAGACATGCCACATTTTTATTATCTGTTCCTTTGTTGATGGACATTTACACTTATTTCATATTTTAGCTATAGGGGATAGAAATATAAAAAACACAGATGTGAGATATCTCTGTGGCATGCTAATCTCAATTTCTTTAGGTCTATATTGATGAGCAATCTACACTGGATTTATAACCATTGTACATTGAATTTTTTGGGCCTCTGTGTTTTACGTCTTATGTTTCCTAGGGCTCAAGCTTTATTGCTGCCTGTAGTTTGGGATACTTCCTGTCATTTCTTTTCTCCTTCCCTAGTTGTCTGATCGCTAATGAATAACACTTTTTTATTGGATATTTTCTTTATTTACATTTCAAATATTATCCCCTTTCCTCCTTTCCCTCCAAAAATCTCCTTCCCATTCCCCCTCCCCCTGCTCACCAATCCACTCACTCCTGCTTCTCTGTCTTGGCATTTCCCTACACTGGGGTATCAAGTCTTCACAGGACCAAAAACTACTCCTCCCTTTGATGTCCAACAATGCCATCCTCTGCTACATATGGTGCTGGAGCCATGGGTCCCTCCATATGTATTCTTTGGTTGGTGGTTTAGTCCCTGGGAGCTCTGGGGGTACTGGGTGGTTCATATTACTGTTCGTCCTATGGAGCTGTAAACTTCTTCAACTCCCTGGGTCCATTCTCTAGGTCCTCCATTGGGGACCCTTTGTTCAGTCCAATGGTTAACTGACAGTATCCACTTATGCATTTGTAGGGCACTGGCAGAGCCTCTCAGGAGAGAGTTATACCAGGCTCCTGTCAGCAAGCACTTGTTGGCATCCACAATAGTTTGAATTTAGTAACTGTATATGGTATGGATCCCCTGGTAGGGCAGTCTCTGGATGGTATTTCCTTCAGTCTCTGCTCCACACTTGGTCTCTGTATCTCCTCCCACGGGTATTTTGTTCCACCTTCTAAGAAGGACCCGAGTATCCACACTTTGGTCTTCCTTCTTCTTTAGCTTTGTGTGGTCTGTGAATTGTATCTTGGGTATTCCAAGCTTCTGGGATAATATCCACTTCTCAATGAGTGCATACCATGTGTGTTCTTTGGTGGCTGGGTTACCTCACTCAGGATGATATTTTCTAGTTCCAGCCATTTGCCTAAGAATTTCATGAATTCAATGTTTTTTAATAGCTGAGTTGTACTTCATTGTGAAAATATACCACATTTTCTGCATCCATTCCTCTGTTGAGGGACATCTGGGTTCTTTCCAGCTTCTGGTTATTACAATAAGGCTGCATTGTGGAGTATGTGTCCTTATTACATGCTGAAGAATATTCTGGGTATATGCCTAGGAGAGTTAGAGCTAAGTCCTATTTTCTGAGGAACTGCCAAACTGATTTCCAGGGCCACTCCTCTGTTCTTTTTGGACATCATTTAATATGTGGATTATTTCTTGGGTATTCCAAGTTTCTAGATTATTATCCACTTATCAGTGAGTGCATACCATGACTGATCTTTTGAGACTGGGTTACCTCACTTAGTATGATGTTCTCCAGCTCCATCCATTTGTCTACGAATTTCATGAATTCATTGTTTCTAATAGCTGAATAGTACTCCATTGTGTAAATATACCACATTTTTTTGTATCCATTCCTCTGTTGAGGGACACCTGGGTTGTTTCCAGCTTCTGGCTACTACAAATACCTTTGTGTGATCTTGATACTACTGTACTCTCCTATTTTCTTTTCTATTAGTTTCAGTGTATCTGGTTTTATGTGGAGGTCTTTGATCTACTTGGACTTGAGTTTTGTACAAGGAGATAAAAATGCATCCATTTGCATTCTTTTATACTCTGACTTCAAGTTAAACAAGCACCATTTGCTTAAGTTGCTGTCTTTTCCCCACTGTATGATTTTAGCTCCTTTGTTAAAAATCAAGTGTTCATTGGTGTGTGGGTTCATTTCTGGGTCTTCAATTCTATTCCACTACCTGCCTGTCACTATACCAGTACCATGCAGTTTTTACCATGATTGCTTTGTAGTATGGTTTGAGTACAGGGACGATGAACTTCTGCCAGAAGTTCTTTTACTGTTGAGAACAGTTTTAGCTATCCTGGGTTTTTTGTTATTCCAGATGAATTTGCAAATTGCCCTGTCTAACTCTATGAAGAACTGATTTGGAATTTTGATGGGGATTGCATTGAATCTGTAGATTGCTTTGGGCAATATGGTCATTTTTCTAAATTAATCCTGCCAATCCAAGAGCATGGGAGATCTTTCCATCTTCTGAAATCCTCAATTTCTTCTTCAGAGACTTCTCTGAAGAAGTTCTGAAGAAATGGTTTCTCTTCATTGAGTTTGATGTTGACTACTGGTTTGCTGTATATTGCTTTTACTATGTTTAGGTATGGGTCTTGAATTCCTAATCTTTCCAAGACATTTAACATGAAGGGATATTGAATGTTGTCAAATGCTTTTCCAGCATCTAATGAAATGATGATGTGGTTTTTTTCTTTGTGTTTGTTTATGTAGTGGATTACATTGATAGATTTCTGTATATTGAACTATCCCTGAATCCTTGGGATGAAGCCTACATGATCATAGTGAATGATCATTTTGATGTGTTCTTGGATTCAGTTTGTAAGAATTTTATTGAGTATTTTTGCATCAGTATTCATAAGGGAAATTGGTCTGAAGTTCTCTTTCTTTGTTGGGTCTTTGTGTGGTTTAGGTATCAGAGTAATTGTGGCTTCATAAAACAAATTGGGTAGTGTTCCTTCTGTTTCTATTTTGTGGAATAGTTTGAAGAATATTGGTATTAGGTCTTCTTTGAACATCTGATAGAACTCTGGACCAAGCCCATCTGGTCCTGGGGTGTTTTGGTTGGGAGACTATTAATGTCTATTTCTATATTTTGAGGGGTTATGGGACTGTTTAGGTCATTTATCTGATTCTGAATTAAACTTGGTACCTAATATCTCTCTAGTAAATTGTCCATTTCATCCAGGTTTTCCAGTGTTGTTGAGTACAGGTTTTTTTTTGTTTTTTTTTTTTTTTTTTTTTGTAGGATCTGATGTTTCTTTTTGGATTTCCTCAGTATCTGTTGTTATGTCTCCCTTTTCATTTCTGATTTTGTTGATTTGGATACTGCCTCCATTCCCTCTAGTTAGTCTGGCAAAGAGTTTATCTATCTTGTTGATTTTCTCAAAGAACTGGCTCCTGGTTTTGTTGATTTTTTTTGTATTGTTCTTTTTGTTTCTACTTGTTTGATTTCAGCCATGAGTTTGATGATTTCCTGCCTTCTACTCCTGTTGGCTCTTTTGTTCTAGAGCTTTCAGGTGTGCTGTTAAGCTGATAGTGTATGCTCTCTCCACTTTCTTTTTGGAGGCTGAGTTTTCCTCTTAGCACTGCTTTCATGGTGTCCCATAAGTTTGGGGATGTTGTGGCTTCATTTTCATTAAATTCTAAAAAATCTCTAATTTCTTTCTTTATTTCTTCCTTGACCAAGTTTTCCTTGATTAGAGTGTTTTTTCAGCTTCCATGTGTATGTGGGCTTTCTATTGTTTCTGTTGTTATTGATGACCAGCCTTAGTCAGTGGTGATCTGATGGGATGCATGGGACTATTTCAATTTTCTTCTATCTCTTGAGGCCTGTTTTAGGACAGATTATATAGTCAGTTTTGGAGAAGGTACTGTGAGGTGCTGAGAAGAAGGTATATTCTTTTGTTGTCCAAAAATGTTCTAAAGTTATCTATTGAATCCATTTGGTCCATAACTTCTGTTAGTTTCACTGTGTCTCTGTTTAGTTTCTTTTTCAATGATGGATCCATTGCTGAGAATGGATGAGAATGGAGATTTTAAGTCTCCCATTATTATTGTATGACGTGCAATGTGTTCTTTGAGCTTTAGTAAAGGTTTTTTTTTTTTTTTTTTTTTTTTTTTTTTTTTTTTTTTTTTTTTTTTTTATGAATGTGGGTATCCTTGCATTTGGAGCATAGATGTTCAGAACTGAGAGTTTTTCTTGGTAGATTTTTCCTTTGATGAGCATCAAGTGTCCTTCCTTATCTTTTTTGATAACTTTAGGTTGAAAGTCGATTTTATTGGATATTAGAATGGCTGCTCCAGCTTGTTTCTTGGGACCATTTGCTTGGAAAATTGTTTTCCAGCCTTTTACTCTGAGGAACTGTCTGTCTTTGCCAGTTTTCCATGTGCAGGAAAATGTTGGGTCCTGTTTATGTATCCATTCTGTTAATCTATGTCTTTTTATTGGGGAATTGAGTCTATTGATATTAAGAGAGATTAAAGAAAAGTGACTGGTATTTTCTATTATTTTTGTTGTTAGAGGTAGAATTATGTTTATGTGGCTGTCTTCTTTTTGGTTTGTTAAATGAAGATTATTTTCTTGGTTTTTCTAGGTTGTAGGTTCCCTCCTTTTTTGGAGTTTTCCATTTGTTATCCTTTGAAGTGCTCGATTTATGGAAAGATACTGTGTAAATTTGGTTTTGTCATGGAATACCTTAGTTTCTCCATCTATGGTAATTAAGAGTTTTGCTGGGTATAGTAGCCTGAACATGCATTTGTGTTCTCTTAGGCTCTGTATGATATATGTCCAGGATCTTCTAGCTTTTATCATCTCTGGCATGTAGTCTAGTGTAATTCTGATAGGTCTGCCTTTATATGTTACTTAACGTTTCCCCCTTACTGCTTTTAATATTCTTTCTTTGTTTTGTGCATTTGGTGTTTTGATTATTATGTGACAGGAGGTATTATTTCTTTTCTGGTCCAATCAGGAGTTCTGTTGTCTTCTTGTATATTCATTGGAATCTCTTTCTTTAGGTTAGGGAAGTTTTCTTCTATAATTTTGTTGAAGATATTTACTGGCCCTTTAAGTTTGGAATCTTCATTCTCTTCTATACTTATTATCCTTAGGTTTGATCTTCTCGTTGTGCCCTGGATTTCCTGTATGTTTTGGGTTAGGAGCTTTGTGCAGTTTGCATTTTTTGACTGTTGTGTCAATGTTTTCTATGGTATCTTCTGCACCTGAGAGTCTCTGTTCTGTCTTGTATTCTGTTGATGATGCTTGCATCTATGTCTCCTGATCTCTTTCCTAGGTTTTCTATCTCCAGAGTTGTCTCCCTTTGTTATTTCTTTATTGTTTCTACTTCCATTTTAAGATCCTGGATGATTTTGTTCAATTCCTTCACTTGTTTGTGTTTTCCTGTAATTCTTTAGGGATTTTTGTGTTTCCTTTTTAAGGGCTTCCACCTGTTTACCTGTGTTCTTTTGTATGTCTTTAAGGAGTTATTCATGTCCTTCTTAAAGTCCTCCATCAGCATCATGTGATGTGATTTTAAAACCAAATCTTGCTTTTCCGGTGTGTTGGGGTATCCAGGACTTACTGTGGTGGCAGAACTGGGTTCTGATGATGTCAAATAGCCTTGGTTTCTGTTAGTAAGTTTCTTGTGCTTGCCTTTCACCATTTGGTTATCTTTGGTGTTAGTTGGTCTTACTGTACCTGGCTGGAGCCTGTCCCTCCTGTGGGCCGGAAAGCCTGGGTCAGCACTCCTTGGAGACCAGCTCTCTTCTGGTGGGACCTGTATACAGAGGGCTGTGAAATAGCCTTAGATCCCAGCTATAGATGGCAACTGTAAAGATCCTTGAATAATGCTTTTAGTACATCATTGCACATGGGATATTACCCCCAGTGCCTCATGATGCTATCAAGTTCTCCATGATTTCATTCAGAGGTCTCTTGTTAATACCATCCTTTTTTTCTTATACATTTACCATGCCTTTTTTTTTTAGATGACTTAAAAACTCATTGTTTATCCAAGTAAATATCTCTGCTCATGTGACACATGCATACATGTGTATATGTGCATAATGCATACTTATATAAACCATGTAATTGACTTGCAGCAGGCATGAAAGAGACCCCTTAAGAATGAAGGTGAGTTTTTCTTGACCTTGCCAAGCAGAAAATGCCATAGAAATGTTGACATTTGCCACAACAAGGACAAAAAGGTTCAGCATAAGGAGCCCAAGAGCCAGGGCATCTACATAAGGCTGCTAGTCAAGCTGAACAGGTTTCTGGCCAGATAAACCAACTCTACCTTCAATCAGGTTGTGATGAAAAGGTTATTTATGTGTTGCAATAACCAGCCACCTGTGTCCCTGTCCTAGGTAATGTAAAGCTTCCTGGCCAAAAGAACAAAACAGTTGTGGTTGAAGAGATAGTCACAGATGATGTGTGGATTTTGGAAGTTCCCAAGCTGAAGGTGTATGCAGCTTCACTAGGGTGAGCAAGCAGAAGTTGTGTCTTCAAGACTCGTGAGTACGATCTTCCTCAGTTTTGTCCAGCTAGCCCTGGAGCTTCCCAAAGGCCATGGCACCATACTTATTGTATGATCTTCAAAAGAACGGCAAGGCTTTAGGAACCCAACAACTTCACCCCACACCCTATGTTCTTTCTAAGGGCCAGAAGTTTGAGCATGCCAGAGGCAGAAGAACCAGCTGTGGCTATAAAAACTAACCATGGATCTCTTATTTTAAAAAATTAAAAACAAAAACTATGGATGTTGGAAAAGAAACAAAAATGGTGGTGAACTGGAAATGGACCTCCATGATATGAGCTTGCCAAAAACCATGTGTGTAATCTTGGGTTGAGTGGTGTGAGATAAATCATGTATTCACTTAGCAGTTACTGAGTCTTCTCCTGTTTGCTGTCTGATGTAGATATTGTATGGTTCCTGCCTTTATGGAGTGTCATGTCTTTTGAGAAGATAGACATTAAACAATTTTAACAAGAAGAGCAGGGAGTCATTTTAAAGTGTGATAAGTTCCTAGAGGGAAAGGAGAAGAGAACAAGGAGACACTTGAGAGAGACCTGACTGAGCTGGAGCTGTAAGAGAAGGGAACTGGTAGAGAGTGGAAGGGCAGAGCCAGAGTGTGAGAGGAAAGGGAATCCAGGCACAGGGTCCAGCATGGCAAAGGCCATGTGAGAGAGCTTGGATGTTTAGAAGGTTTAATGAGCATTATAACATGTAGGTTTAGTGAAAAATTATCATTTATTTCAGGGTGCTCCTATGACCACAATATGGTATAAATATCACATCCTCCTTTGTAAGTAATCTGTTTGAATTATTATAGACTTGGAGTTTTATTGGAATGTTATAAAAAGAAGTGTACTTGTAAAAGGAAAGTGGAGGTGACAGCTTAGAAAGGACAAAATACCAGAAAGAAGGAAAGAAAACCAATAGCTAGGAAGGACTTGCTGTGATATAGTCATTGTGTTTAGATACAGAACATCCTTTCGCCTGCAGTCTGAATCATGATCCTACATGGTGGTTATTCATTCTATTAGACAGAAATTGAGATTGATTGAGGTTTAGTAAGAGGCATAATTAATAAATGATAGGGCCAGCTCTAATTCTGTCTGGTGGGTGTCAGTGCCCTTCAACTATACTACTGTCACAAGATCACTATTTTAAGCTCTCTAAGACTGTCAGTGGTTGGGAGGACAAGGCCCTATTACCCATAACAAAAAGACTAAAGGCAGGGAGTGTGCTTATGGGTCCACAACTTTATTTGGAATGGAGTCTCCAGCAATAATAGAATTAGGAGCTCCACCAGGAAGGATGTGTGCTAAGCACGTAGACCACAGAGCAACCGTCAGCGGACACTGATCTAAATGTGAGTCTAGAAGATACGTGGGAGAGTCAGGGAGCTTGGACCACTTCAAGGAGTGAGAAACTACAGTGGGGATGACCTCTTGACTTCCTTGAACCCTGCCTGAACCTATTCATGCTGCTGCTTCTAGATAACAGAAGGTCATTCTTACAGTCCTGGAGGCTACTATGCCCTCAGTCAAGGTCCTGGTGAATTTGGTGTTTTTTGGGGATCAAATTCTCAAATCACAGATGCTCCTTTCTCCCTGTGATTTCACTTGGTCGAAAGAAAATAACATTTTATTGTGCCCTAATCTGCAGGGCATTGATTTCATGCAGGAGGGCAAGTTCTCACGAATGGGTCAGCCCCACCATAACCCAAACTATCCCAACCTCATCACACTAGGAATTAGGAGTTCTTTTCTCTCTGTGTAATTTTTAAATGTGTGTGTATGTGTGTGCTTATGTCTGTATGTACAGTATGTGTATTTGTGTGATTCATGTGCATGAGTATATGTGCCACATGAGAAGGTCAGATGACAATATTAGGTATTGATTCTCAATGTCTCCTTAATGGGATGTGTTTTTCATCTGTAGATTCTAGGCTAGCTGATCTACAAGTTTCGTGAGAGTTCTCCAATTTTTTTTAATATTTTTATTTTCTATATTCTTTGTTTACATTCCAAATGATTTCCCCTTTCCCGGATCCCCCACTCCCCATATGTCCCATAAACCTTCTTCTCTCCATCCCTTCTCCAATCACCTCCCTCCTTTTTCTCTGTTCCTATATTCCCTTCCAATGCTAGATCGATCCTTTCCAGGATCAGGACCCTCTCCATACTTCTTCATGGGAGTCATTTGTTATGCAATTTGTGCCTTGGGTATTCAGAGCTTCTGGGCTAATTAATATCCACTTATCAGAGATTGCATTCCATGTGTATTCTTTTGTGATTGGGTTACCTCACTTAGGATGATATTTTCCAGATCAAACCATTTGCCTAAAAATTTTGTGAATTCATTGTTTCTAATTGCTGAGTAGTATTCCATTGTGTAAATATACCACATTTTTTGTATCCATTCCTCCTTTGAGGGGCATCTGGGTTCTTTCCACCTTCTGGCTATTATAAATAAGGCTGCTATGAACATAATGGAGCATGTGTCTTTATTGCATGCTGGAGAATCCTTTGGGTATATGCCAAGGAGAGGTATAGCAGGGTCCTCCGGAAGTCTCATGTGCAGTTTTCTGAGGAACCTCCAGATGAGTTCTCCAATTTTTATCTCCCATCTTATCACAGGAGTGCTAGTACTATACACTCAAATGCAATTGAGACCAGGTTTTGAGTTCCAGGGATTCAAATCCAGATCCTCATACTTGAATGGTGAATGCTTTAACCTTGGAGCCCTCTCCTCAGTCCTGGGAGCTAGGATTTTAACACATCAGCTTATGAGGTGATACCAGCAGATAGATCACAATACACCTGAAAATAAAAATCGAAGGATCAGGTAAACACTTCTGCTGCTTGATGCCACTCTTCCTGGGTAGCCCCTGGCCAGCAAACAAGGATAGCTGCAAAACCAGGACCTGAGCAGTGTTGCCAAGTGTTGTTCAGGAGCTTCTCTGGGAGTCTCTGAAGTTCTCAGAATGGGATTGATTGAAGATTGAAACTCTTCTGGCTTTTGTGCATCTCAATGCAATAATAGAGCACATTTTAGAGCCAGGTCATTTCTCCACTGACTGTGATACCTTGGTCTTATACCTTACCTACTATGCATCTACAAGAACTGTTCTACAAGATCTGTGTTTATAAATGCATTTAATCCTCAAGAGACCATGAGTGGAAACTACTGTTAACATCAGTTATAGACGGCTCACAGTATGTAACTACTGTAAAGTTTCACGGTAATTTATAGCTAGAGTCTGTACCCATGTAGTTCATTATAAAGGTGAAGTTTATAGCCTTATGCTGTTTCTTAGACATCCTGCTCTGGAGGGATTATAGACATCACTGAAAGTCAAAGGAGCCTGACTTGTGTACAGCTGCCATGGTCCGCCACTCTGCTCCCTAGCTCTTCTTAGCCCCTTCCTTTCAAAGCTTTCACGGTACCTTTTCTGCTTCCCATACCAGGCTCACTAGCCTGGGATTTTTCTCTGTGTCTCTGTCTCTCTGCAGGAGTGGTGGGATGTGAGTGGCTAGTGAATTCTGAGAATTTGAATCCATGGCAAGTAACTCTGTCTTCATACTCCTTTAATTCCTGTGCAGCACGGTCTACCTATCCTTCAACTCCCAGGCATACTTTGTTTTGAGCACAGAGAGAGCATGGTTCTGTAGTTACACTTATGTGTGGTACCTGATGCTTTTATTTCATCGCTCTAATAGCAACTTCTGTGAAATTCCTAATTCTGCAAAGAGTTTGTTGCTTGTTTCTTCACACAGACATCATACTCCAGAGGATCTCCAGGTGCAGCCCTAGACAAGCCTATGACTATAAAACTTTTAGCAAACATATTTGCTAGATGTTTCTACCCTGGCTACATGGGTCTCAGCTACCCAGGAGAAAGGAGAGCTTGAAGCTTCCTGTAGAGATGCACCTACACTCTGCAGAACCATATGGCTGAAAATTCCATCAGAAGACCTGGACAGGTTCTGGAGAGGACACTTGTCAGAAGTTTTCAGCAGAGAAGCAGCTTGTCAGGTCTAATGATAAAGCCAGTTTTACTGTTCCAGCTCTTAGAGTCCTTAAGTGACCTCCTCAAAGCTGCATAACACAGGTGTCCTGCCACCACCCAGAGAAAGTGGTTCTTCATAAAAGAGAAATAGCAGCAGAAAATGGTGAGTAGTATTTTCTTGGGTCTGGGTTTGAGTTTTTTGTGTGCAACTGAAAATAAAGCTGTTCTCCCACGCAAGGAATGAGGAGACTGAGCACAGTTTCTCTCAAGTCCTTCAGTGCTGAGCACTGCAGGCCACACTTCTTATTCTGAGGGTCCCACCCTCTTCAGGGTGGTCTCCTACACTCTTTATTACCATGGGCTTTTAGCCTTCTTTATCAGTTATTAGCACAAAGGAAGACTGACCCTTGTGGCAAGGAGAGCACCAATCAAGAGCTGTGTATTCATGACTTCCACTTGAAAGAATTGTAATGCCAAAAATAGAAAATTTCCACACTGCTTTGGATTCTACAAAACTGTTGTGTGCGAATTGTTTCTTTTCTTTCACTGAAGAACTATGTAACACAAAGGATGTCTGCCTTATTGATAATGACACTGAAGTTGGTGGCTGTGGCATGCCCAGAGTCTCCTAGCTAAAAGTGCTTCTGGAGCTTGGACCCTCTATGAAGTTCAGCTGTATTGCCTTCATTACATGTTATTAAATGTGGTCCTGTGTGAGGTATACCTCTTTAAGTGATATTAGCTGTTTTTGTTCACAGAAATATAAATATAAACTTGGCCTCTGGCTTTGTATGTATAAGCCACAACTGAGGGATTAAAATGAATTATTTCTGAAAACCAATTTATTAAAGAACTATTTATTGTGTTACTATTTTAGAATTTATTTGTGAGACTATTTAGCAAGTGAAAAAAATCTATGTATTTCTCTTGGCATTATGTTTAATAAAAAAAATTAAAGATGCATGTATTAGCTATTTTTATACCCAAACTCTAAGAATGTCTACTTTTATATGTAGAAAGAACATAAGAGAAAAAAATGATGGAGGATATAAAGAAATTTGGGGAAGCAATTGTTCCAGTATCAACCTTTTGAGGCTTTACTAAAGGCAGATGTTTTTGTTATAATTCTGAAAAGCACTTTGGGTGCTTTTGCTGGCTGGCCTAACAGCCATTATGCTGGGATAGCACTGGAATGAAGACTACAAGGTTTGAGGATACAGACTGAGACTACAGGACCATAGACTAGGCTTGCATCTCATGCCCTGGCTTCTGGGGTAAGAATGGAGGTGAGACGAGCTGGGCTTGCTTGCCCACGCCTCTATTTTCTCCCTTTGTAAACTAGAAGCAACTTAAGTGTCAAGACACACAAGGCAATGGAAATATAATCACCGAAGTCCTTCTGGGTAAGATGAGAGATTTCAAGTGGCTCCCTATATATCGTCTTGTTTTCTGACAAATTCTTGTAAGTATAGAATGGGAGGGATTGTGCCTAGGGGAGGTCAATAGCCTTGCTCGAATTCGCAAACTAGAGCTAGGACTGGACCTTGGTTCTGAGGCCTCTCCTTCGACCCACCCAGTGAAATCGAAGCTCCATGCTTGCTCCTGGCCTTCAGTGTTGAGGGCGGATGTGTAAGGTGGCTGATCTCATTGCAAAAGACATTTCTGTGTAATAGGCTTCTGTGCATGGATGCTGGGGAAGTCAAACTAACATCTAATTTTAGTATGCAGCAAGTGCCATGTCTCTGTTAATCGTATTCAGTCAGGCTGACTGGAGAAGAGAAAGGAATAAAATAAACATTTCATTTAACCTTTACAGTCCACACATGCTGATTGTCCCACCAGATTTAGAATACTGTCTTGCCTGTAATCAGCAGTCACGTTCTGTGATCTCTGCAGACTCCTTTGTTCTCTGTTTTTCCTCCTTTCCTGTCGTTTTCCCTCTCCCGGGTTTCTTTCCCCTGCTCCCTAGCATGTCTTATTGCTCAAGTCAACATCTTTCAGTCTTGAGTTTTACCGCATGTCCTCTCACTCTTTGGTCCCACTGGGGTGAAATGCAGCTCAGAGGTGATCTATTGGACATTCTACATCTGGCAAGCTCCAGAAAAAGGAGGGGCACGCAACCTCATAAATCACAAAGGAAGGAGCTTGACATCATCATCCAGATGTAGGAAACAACAGAATAGGAAAAACAAACATGACAAATGAATCAATGAACTAAAGGAGAGGGTGGAGAGAAAACTCAGTAATTAAGAGTAGATCCTGCTCTTGCGGACTACATGAGTTGGTTCCCAGCACCCACTTTTGGTGGCTAAACTCTAACTTTAACTCCAGGGCTTTCTTCTAGACTCTGAGCATACCAGTGCTCACACTCACACATGCTCACACATAACTAAAAATAAAAAGAAATCTTAATAAGAAACACATTTTAAAAAGCTCAAGAATAAATAAGAATGAAATATGGATACTGTGGTCCTTCTTAGAAGGGGGAACAAAATACAGGAGGCGATACAGAGACAAAATGTGGAGCAGAGACTGAAGGAAAGACCATCCAGAGACTGCCCCACCTAGGGGTCTATCCCATATACAGTTACCAAACCCAGACACTATTGTGGATGCCAACAAGTGCTTGCTGACAGGAGCCTGATATAGCTGTCACCTGGGAGGCTCTGCCAGTACATGACAAATACAGAGGGGGACACTCTCAGCCAGCCATAGAACTGAGCACAGGGTCCCCAATGGAGGAGCTAGAGAAAGGAACTGAAGAGGTTTGCAGCCCCATAGGAGGAACAACAACATGAACCAACCCCAAGAGCTCCCAGGGACTAAACCACCAACCAAAGAGTACACATGGAAAGACCCATGGCTCCACATGCGTATGTAGCAGAGGATGGTCTTGTTGGAAATCAAAGGGAGGAGAAGACCTTGGTCCAGAGAAAGCTAAATTCCCCAATAAAAGGGAATATCAGTACAAGGAAGAGGGAGTGGGTAGATTGGTGAGCAGGGGAGGGGGGATGGGTTAGGGGATTCTCAGGGCAGAAACCAGGAAAGGGAACATTTGAAATGTAAATAAAGAGTATTTCTAGTAAAAAAAGAAACACTTTAAAAGATCCTTTTAATCTTGACAGTGTCATCTTGCCTCAGTACAAGCAACCAACTGCCACCATCAGCACCATCATCAACAAAACTTTCTTTCTTTTTATTAAATTATTTTATTTACAATCCAAATGTTGCCCACTTTCCAGTTCCCCCTCCCTGAGTTCAGTTACCTCTTTCCTCCTCCCCTTAGCTTCTGAGAGGGAGCTTCCCCACCCACCCACTCACCTACTCATCCCCACCTCACCCCTGTCAGCATCTTCTTCCCTAAGGCATCAAGTTTCTACAGGATTAGGTGCATCTTCTCCCACTGAAGCCAGACAAGGCAGTCCTCTGCTTCATATATGCTGGGGTGGGGGTTGGGGATGAGAGGGGCAGGAGAATAGACAGACCAACCTGTGTATGCTCCTTGGTTGGTGACTCTGGGAACTCTGAGGGAATCTGGGTTAGTTGATATTGTTTCAGCAAAATTTTAAATAGGGAAATCTTTGGAATAGAACCCCTTTGGGCACTGTTGTATTCAATGTGTCAATAACAAAAACAGTGATTATTAGGTTAAAAGGGTTGAACTGGACAGAGTTCTGGAGTTTAAGAACAGGAATTATCTTGATGCATCTCGCCAGCTGGTTTTGTTGATGGTACAAGGGGTTGCTTTTGGAATGATGTGTCAGAATTTCATTAAATTTGCGCAAAATAAAAAAATATCTTTGTTAGCGCAGGCAGTAAATGGGAGGATAAAGCTTTGTAGGAGTTTGAATAAAAATGATTCGCATAGGCCTAGAGAGAATGGCACTATTAGGAGATGTGGCCTTGTTTGAGTGGGTGTGGCATTGTTGGAGGAAGTATGTCACTGTGGGTGACTTTGTGGTGTCAGATGCTCAAGCAGAACCCACAGTGGCATTCTCTTCCTGCTGCCTGCAGATCCAGATGCAGAACTCTCAGCTCCTTCCCCAGCATCATATCTGCCAGCATGCTGCCATGCTTCCTGTTATGATGACAATGACGTAGGCCTCTGAAACTGTCCAATGGCAATGAGATGTCCTTTTAAAGAGTTGCTGTGGTCATGGTGTTTCTTTACAGCAATAGAAACTCTACCCAAGACAAACTTCTAGCATAGAACAATGCTGTGCTGTCCAATGTGGTCTCTACTAGCTTACATATGGCTTTTGATGTCATGAAGAGTAACTAGTTCAGGTCTTACTTTGTTATAAGTACATATACCAGAGTTTATAGACTTAGCATGACAGGAGGGGGAAGAAGTGTAAAGGATATTATAAACGACTTTCATATTTTGATTCTGTTGGGGGTAAGATTGGTGATATATACACGGCCAAATGAAATATATTACTAAAGTTAATTGTACATCCTGTTTATTTTTTAATTTCTCTTTTTAAAAAGTGTTTCCTCTTCATTGTTTTTATCATCATCATAAACATCATCATTGGAGGCCCAGACTTGTTATGTGGTACAAAGAAAAATCCTTTCTACAGTAATGGTCAATTAGCCAATGTGGACAACATCAGAGAATATTAACACACACACACACACACACACACACACACACATGCATGCACACACATAGAATGGGTTTGAAAACTGGAATTCCTTTTATGTGATTATGAATATTAGCAGAACATACAGTGTCAGTGGCTAGAATGGCCTTGGTTAGAGCTGCCTCCTGTCAGAGGGACAATATAGATGCTGCAGCTGCTGGAGATTGGTCTGAGGCAATTCCAAAGTGAGACTTAGTCATCAGAAGATAGGAAGACATTCTTTAGGGTGGAGTTTCAGGGACTCAACATACACTCACACGCATGTGCACATGTGGAAGGGAGGCCCTCACATAAGATAGTTGTAAAACCAGAATTCCAAAAGGCAACTTGTTCATCAACTCCTCAGCTTAGCTATTCTGGTGTGGGGGGGGGGGGTAGTGAAGTTTTCATCTCTCCCTCTGAGTCCTCGGGGTATACTCACAATCCATAGTTGTGGGTAATGTGGGTTCTGTCAAGTGTCTCAGTAAAAGTAGGACAGTATTTGCTGTTAACCAATCCAGAAACTGAAGGCCAGAAATTAGTTTTTCCTTTGACTTTTATCTTCTCTAGTTGTTGACATGCAAGAACAGGTATGGCTGCTTTTAAACCTGGAAAGTAACAGATGAATGGGAGTCTTCGTATGCTAACATAAACACAAAAATAAACAAAAGAAAGGGTGAACTGCAAAAATCCATATTTTAGAGTGCTTGTTTTCTGAGTCAGAATGTCATGCACCCTTGAATCCTATGTAGCAACGGATGCCTTTAGACGCCCGATCCCCCTTCCTCTACCTCCTGAGTGCTGAGAGTACAGGAGTGAACTACCACACCCAGTTTATCGGTGCTGAGGAGAGAGCCCAGAATCTCGCATATACAATCACTCTACCCACTATGCCGCACCTCTACTCCAAAACACAATTTTTAATTCTCTGCTCCAAGTGCTAGAGCAGGATATTTCACTCCTTTAGAGTCTTTTCCTTGTCTTGCCCATCAGACAAGCACACAGGTTGTGAGTGACCTACCCCAGGCTGAGAAGCAGCCCTTTATCTTATGCTAAACACTGAAGCCATCTGACACTGAAGCACCTCAACCATGCTCATGAGTACCACTGGGATCTCAAAACTGCTCACTTGACAATGCTTCCCAGAATTTACACTATTCCTAGCACTTAGTGTCTACCTGTGTCACAGGCCCTCAAGTCTCTGAGCTGCTCTTCAAAAGCTGCAAGTCTGAGGCAGGCTGAAGAGTCACTTAGAGATCTTGTTTGTTTGGTTTGGTTTGTCCTCTATACCATTGGAGGTGGTGTCACTACCTTTACATGGTGTTTGACTAAGATGTGGTCTTCATATTCAACCATGAGACAATTTTACCAGTGTCTGTAACTAGCCAGCACATAGTAGGGATGCAGACCACCGAAACTGAGTGGCTAAACTGCTTCTCAGACTTGATTTTGGAAACTTATTTCTTTGAGTGGACTGACAGCTTCCTCAGTTCCCTCACGCAGTGGAGGGAGGGCTATTCTAATTTCCCACTCATACCCAGGGCAACTCAGAGAAGGGGGTTAAGCGGCATCTAAGTCAGCAGCCCAAGGGATAATTGTTCAAATGTCTTCAGCTCGCAGTGGGCGCTGTCTCCTCTGAGGCACATTTCACAGGATGTTGGCTGCAGTCATGACCCAGGTTAAACATAGACCGGCCTCATAGCTAGCTGTTGCTCAATTCATTCATTATATACTCATCAAAAAATTGACCGAACTCCTACAGGGTGACAAGTAGTGTTCTAGAAACTGGGAAGATAGGTGTGAACAGGCAGGCAGCGCTGTCATCTCTATGAAGTGTCCACTCGGGAAGGAAACTGGCATTCAAAAATAAACCTGTAGACAGACAAAGAATATTGCCTTAAAACCTTAGAATGGCCACCCAGCAAGGGAGGTCCCCAGCATCTCATGTAAGAAGGCAATAGGAACAGAGAGGCTGGTGGGTCCACGACCTGTTTTGAATTCAGGAACGGAGGTGAGACAGGGCTTTTCCAGCCCCGCTACTTTGGGGAAATTTTGCTGGGACCCTGCATGCAATATGAGAAAAGACCCACTTTCTCTCTCCTTGTTAGGGTTATGCGGATCAAGCAAGCCCATGGAAGAAAAGCATTTATAATGGTACCCTACACATGGGCTTCATTAGAAAATACATACCCTCACCCCCAGCTCCTGTGCTGAACTTCATAGGCAAAAAGTGACTGCAAAACTGAGTAATAAAATAACAGGATAAATGTTTTAGAAGCTTCTGGAAGTCAGGGACTAGTTTTCTTCTCCAGAAGGATTCTAGGTGGGTTTGGAACACAGGGATTTGCTATGGATGTGAAGACATCAGGGGGAGAGGAAATAGCTTGTACCACGCCTGAAAGAGCAGGGCTCATGCGGGGGTGGGGAGCAGAGCAGGGCCCATAATTGCTTCTTCAGGTTAGAATATGAGTGCCCTAGAGGAGGGGTGAGAGATGAGTTGGATTAGCTCACAGAATAATCCCCTTTTCTATGGCTGTCAGGAGCTCTGGGAGGCGATGAGCCAGAGAGAAGCTCTGAGGAACGCAGGCCCGGACATGGTGGGCCACTTGGACCTCCGTCATCGAGAGGTGAAACCCCAATGTGTGCCAAATTGCCTCTTCAGGCTCCAGCCTCTCCTTACCATGGACCGTTTGCCTGTCTGGAATGAGATAATCTGTCAGACACCAGCTGCTGAGCATTCCTCCCTCATGGGCACATTTATTATTATGTTACAATGCACATGGAGAATCTTAACCATCACTGGAGTGAAAATGATTAAAATGTGAGGGGTTTTTTTTTTGTGTGTGTGTATGTGTGTGCTTGTGTGTTTTGTTTTGTGTGGGTAAAATTCTGCATCCTTCCTTCTGCCACAGACAGCATCACTGGTCATGCACTGTGTTGGGGGGCAAGCTGGGGGGAGTCCTTGTCATAATTAACAAAACAACCAGCTAGAGAATCCCAGGGTCTCCAGGCGGGGAAGGGAGAGACTGTATGGAGCCTTTGTGATCAGCCCAGGAGTTCAGCAGCCAGGGATGCTGGGCTGTGTCTCTGCAAAGTGCACGGGATGGGCTGGCTGACTGTGAGAGCAGCACCATGTCTAATTATGTACCAGGAGGCAAGAAAAGGTGTAGGTCTGTCTTTCCAGTTCAGAGGGAGAAAAAAAATATGTGGTGTCTCGCGTCTAAGAAACGAACAGGCTGACCTTTTCAGAGCGTCTGAAAGAAAAAACCAGATGTATTTCTCAAGAGTCAGTGTGACTGAAGGCTCGCATTGTACTCTCACATAAAGGGAGAGCTAACCAGAAACCAGCAGCTGATGATCTGAAGCCAGGCCGTGCTATTGTCCAGCACACAAATGTTCTACAAGGGCCCAGACCACCATGCAGTTCTCTGTGCATAGACTATGGAGTTTGGGGAGAAGGCGGGGCTGGGGGGGGAGGCGTACAGGCTTTTCTTTTCCTCTTTTGCTTTCTTCCCTTCTTAAAACCTTTTTCCTTCCAATCCGTCCACAGTTGCTCACATTCAACTGCTAGCAATTATTCCCCTTGACCCTCCTTGCTCTCCAAACAGGGGTGTGGGCCTCTGAAGGTTTCCCTGCTCTTTGTACCTGACAATCCCATGTTACAGGCAGGCTCTCCGGGAGGAGATGAGGTCTCAGCTCCCGGGGGACCTTCACCAGGGAGTGGAGTGGTTGTGATTTATTCTCTACAAAGTCAAAGCTAGGCAACCGTAGGGGAGGGGGCAGGCAAGGAGAATCCTCTGCTGCTCCTCAAGGGCAGCTTTTCTATTGTCCTTGGGGAGGCCCAGGGCAAGGGCTTGCAGTGTGGAGGGGGAAGGGAAAGGAAGAGAAGATGAAAGAGAAGAGACCCGCTAGACCCTTTCCTGTTTCTGCTCACTTGCTTTAGGTTGTCTCCCCTGTGCTCTGTAGTGATTAGAGGTGGACACTTGGCTTACCTGTCTCTTGGCTTCCCATTGTCCCCAGTGTTATCTTTGCACCAAGTGGGTTCCCAGTGAACAGCTGCCAGCAAAGAATTAAGCCCTTCAGATTATTGGCTGCATTCCTACTTGTCAACAAAGAATAGCTCCTCCTAACAGCAGCCTCCTTGGCTAATGCAAAGTGGCCCCTGCCTCAGGGACTTGATCACTTGCTTTATTTGGGAGGGATTTTCCTTAGTTGGGGGAATGTTCCCCCTGCATCTGCAGACAATCAATAAACTACTTTCATTAGCCAGTAGGCAAAAGCAAGCAAGCAAGCAAGCAAGCAAGCAAGCAAACCAGATTGCCTAACAAGATGAAATCGTAGCTCCATCCTTTTAAGAGGTCTGACCATACTTTTTTTTTTCTTTTAAAGTCCACTTGGGACTCACTCAACCATATTCTAGAGTCCAGATCTCATTACTTCTACAATTGCCACCAGAAATCCTAGTACCAAAGGGCCAGACACAGGGCCACTTCAGTGTCTAACCTTAGGGACTGCCCCTGGGGTTACTATAGGTTACTACTGAAACCTATAGTAAGACAGATCTTACTTTTGTAACCTTTTCTACTAGAGATAATTCTGATCATATATATCTTGACTCTTGTCTCTCTCTACTAAATGACTATAAAGTTCATATGATAACGATAATTGTAACCACTACTCATGCTTACTGAGTGTTCAATGTATGTTTTTGGTATTGTTTTTAAAAGATTTACAGATATAATCTTAATCTATTTTTCCTATTGTGACATATACTGTTAGTACCAAGCAAATGGTTAACATTATTTTCAATTCAATAAACACTTGTTTGAATCAAGAGAAGAAATGAATACTGTATTCTTTCTAAGACTGCATCCAACAAATTAAAGCAAAATATTAGAAAAAGAAGTTGCTAGAAAACAATCATGTCAAAAACTTTGTCCTTTCAAAAATATGAGTGAATCTGGTCTTAGGCAATAATTTTCAAAGACTCTGAATCTTTTAGAACATATTTTTATTTAACATGTATCTGGGGGATTAGAGAGATGGCTCTCTGGGTAAGAACATGTGCTGCTCTTCCAGTAGACCTGAGTTTGGTTTCCAGTTCAAGAACTCCTGTGATTCCAGCTCCATGAAATGCAATAACCTCTTCTGTCTCCCACTGGTACACATATACAGGTTGCAAACACACATATACTCATAAATAAAAATAAATCTCAAAATGTATCATGAAATAGGCTCTTTTGGAAAATTTATTAAATTTGGTCAATTTGAGAGGAAGTTATTTGATAATAATCTCTTGTTAAAGATCTCTTGTTAGAGAATCGATCAACTGAGTGATTGATATTGATGATTTATTGACTATGGTCTTATGAGACAGGGTCTCACTCTAGTTCTCATTTAATCTAGGCTAGCCTGGAACTGATTATGTAGTGCAAGTTGGTCTTAACCTCATGGTGACCCTCCTGCCATAGCCATCTCAGGGCTGGGATTGCAGATATGAGCTACCATACCTGGATAGAAAGCATTATATGCTGCAAATAATGATGCCCTGCATCCAAGATAATGACCACTGGTATGTAGGCAATATGTAGCACCCTGAAAGGTATTTTTCCCTTCACAAACAAAGGCATATGACTACACATCAACTTTATTTGTTACAAGTGATGCTGTATTTAAGATTTATCTTAAGGAATCTCAGCTGTTTTGAAGTCAATGTTCCTATATAACAACTAAGAAGACCGAGGTACAGGAAAATGATACTACTCATAGTAGAAAATCCATTGGCACCCCATATCCAATGTGTTCCCTAAGGCACATTATCATTTTGAAACATAGCCTGGGATGATGGGGGTTTATTCTGATACGTTGGGAAATGCCCTAATCACGGATGTCAATTTCATGCTTATACTCACTAATTTATTCTTAAAATTTGGCTGAAGGTCTTCTCTGTACCTGGCACTGCTTAGAAATTGGGGAGTGAAGAAGGAAACAAAATGGAGAAATCAGGGGGTTAATGCCTTTTTAAAATAATCTCATTGCCAAAAACTGTAGATAGTATCTGTATATGGCTAACCAGCTTTAAATTACTCAAAGTTGGGGAAAAAAGAAAAATCCAAGCTATCAATTCCTTTTCTAATTTGAAGAACTCATATCCATGAGTTTCTGATGTTTTGGTTGCCATGTGCAACTAGTGACAAACACGTGAAATGGGACAAACACACTTCAGTAAGTGTTCTTCTAGATCCATAATATTGCAGGTAGTAGTAATAGCACTTAGGAGGACAAGGAAGACAATTATGGCTGGGTGAGAAGACAGGAGAGTGAGTGAGAGAGAGAGAGAGAGAGAGAGGGGGGGGGGGAGAGAGAGAGAGAGAGAGAGAGAGAGAGAGAGAGAGAAAGTCATTTGTGCAGGGTGGCAAGGGTATGTTCTCTGCAGAGATACAGAGACAGAGACAAAGAGGGTTTCATGAACGCTCACAGATAAACACACCAGACAGGTGGGTCTCAGAAGGGGCAGCGGCTTCTTGGGTTGGAAGGGCAGTCACTGAAGGGGAGTGGGAGATTGGAGGGGATGGGGTCAGAAAGGATGCCTAGACAGATGCAGATGAGGTTAAATGGGCAGTGAAGGGGGTTTGCCTTAAGGGCTGAGCACCAGGAGGCCTGATAGTTCTTCTCCCCTTCCCTCCACTCTTCTGTCTTCTTGCCTGCCCTCCCCTCCCTCTCTTATCATCTGTCACTGCTCCCCTCCCCTCCACTCCTTTCTCTCCTCTCTCCTCGCTGCTCTATCTTCCTGTCTCCCCTTCTCTCCTCTCTGCCTCCTTTCATCTTCCCTTCCCTCCTCCCTCCTTTTCTCCCTCTTTCCTTGCTTCTTTTCTCCTAACTCCATTTTTCCTTCCCTCTCTTTTTCCTTTACAACATGTGCCTTATAACCCGTGTTTCTGTCACCCAAGGAAGTAGCACACAGCACAGGGCTTGCAGCAGGCAGCGGCTGCTCAGTCCAGGGCTGAGATTCCAGGACTGCAGAGCCAGTAGCTCGGGTCTTTGCCAAGTCTTGGGAGAGGGACAGCTCCCCCAAGCCAGGCCTAGCGTTGACTGTCTATAGGGTAATGGTGACATTGTGATAGTTTTCTTTGAAGTTCATAGCATGTTTATTGAGTATGTCCTGTGCATGGATAGTTGGATAGGAATGAGGGATTTCTAAGACCCTGGAATTTCTATACTGAAACTAGGAAAGTCTTGGTTAACTTTGGATGACCTTGTTAGCCTAGGTAACTATAATGATAGGTACCATGCCTGCCTGCAAGATGTCATAGTCTGGTGGACAAGACAAAGAATATGAAATTCCAGGTGCTTTGACTGAGGGACTACCATTGCTTTGGCATGGTGACAGCTTACCAGGCTGAAGCACAAAAAGCATGTTCAAGGAAGACTTCCTGGAGGAAGGAACCATCTGGTCTGATTATTACTGATGATGAAGGGTGTCCACAGAGTGAGTCCAACTCTAATGCTCCCCAGCCTTCTGTAGCAATTCAGGATGTGCATCTGTTGTGATATCCACTGTGTTGTGTATGTTATACAGCCATTACCAGAGGAATGGACAGCTACCTGATACCAGAGTCCCCACCAGGGCTCACATGCTGCCTGGCTGATGCCCTCCCTTCAGAAGGGAAGGGAGTAAGCATACATTTGTACTTGGGAGTATCAATATTTGGACAAAAGGGAGCTGTTGATCATGTCCGGAGTTCTTCCTGGAAGAGGAACAGGAGAGTGTGGGCAAGACTACTTGGTCATCTGAATTCATGGGACAGTGGAGTCTCAAAGACTTCTCAAAGGCAGGTTACTACGTCACTGAGTGTGCCTCACAAGCTCTTCTCAGAAGCAGACATTAAAACCTGCAGCACAGTTATTTAGAATTTCAAAGGTTTCTTCTTTGGCGGGTGGGACACAAAAGACACCATGGTTCTTCACATAATGCTGGGATGGTGGGAAAGGAGTGTACTATTAAAAAGATGCTCTGCAGCCTCTGTGGGGGAAAGCCAAGAGCTATTCTGCGGGCATAAAGAAGGAGCCTCATTATGGTGGCTTTAAAAAGAGATTATTACCATTATTTCTCTTTAAAATTCATTCCTGAATTCCACCTAGGATGGGAGAGCTTAAGAAAGGGGAGAATTTTTTTTAAGTACTTTACAGATCACCAAGAATCACAAAGCAGTCAACATTCAGCACACACACACACACACACACTCCACACACACACACACACACCACAAACAAACACACACACACCTTTCTGTCGATCAGCATTTAGAAAAATATGCAACGCCTAAATCAGGAGAGCCTTTCTTTTCCTGAGGTAGAGACCTCTCAACCCTGCTCTGTGTGCTTTGAAATGGATCCCAAATCCTAGCCAATGGTTTGAAGGATCAAACAAGAGGAGAGAGTCTCATCCACTGTGCTCCTGGCCCCAATGTTATCTTGCATGGCCTCGCCTGTCTTCTCTGTCCTTTGTTTTGGAATTACATGAGGCAAATGCCAGCAATCTAAGTTGGAAAACCAGGAGCCTAAGCTGCAGGAACAGCCAGCAGACAACAGTGGCTCTGAATTGCTATTGTTTCTATTTTCGGAGCCCATTGAGTGATTAGTTTGGGTAACGCTAACATGGAGCATTACCTTGCTCAGGCTGAAAATGTCTTTCAATAAGAAGGCAACACGGAGGCCATGTGATACAATCCTGTAGACAGAGCCAAGTGGAATACATCAAAGAGAGCCTTGATGCAGATGTTTCATGCAGAAGAAAATTAGGTCAGAGACCACTTCAATTTCAGCTTCTGCCAGCCTCGTTTGAGAGCTTCCAGTGAATTCGTAATGAATAGCTTCTAGGGCACTTTTCTCTCATTCAGTCACAGGCTGCCACAGCCAGATGAGCGTTCCATGTGGAATCTTCTCTCATTATTTAAAACTGCTACTTTGTGTTCTGAAATTCCAGAACCCTTCCAATGCACTACCACTATGGGCCCTGAAACAAAAGACCAAAAAAAAAAAAAAAAATACAGAAAGCCATTAGTTTCTATCACATTCCTGCACACACCAGCTTTCTCTCTCCATCCATCATCTCCATACATGTTTTTTAATACATCCCCAAAGCCCCCTTTTCATCTGCCTATGCAAGAGCATGGACTGCCAGCTGAGGGAGATTGGAGATGTCGGGCTGTTTTAATCTTACTCAACTCTGAAGAAGCTGAGCGGCCTATCCATGACCAGAACGCTTTGTTGGCTTCTCACAGGGAAATGTGCGTGCGTGCGTGAGTGTGGTGTGCATGTATAAAAAAGGCTTTTCTCTGAAAAGAGACGAGAAGGGCAGTGCGACCTCCATGAGAGTGGATGATGCGTCTTTTCCCTGCCCACCCTCAGCCCCGTCTCACACGTTATTTATTATAGTGGAGGCTGAGAATCTAGGGCACTCTGGTCGCCTCCTCTTTCATATATTCTCACCGCCTACCCTTGTCGGGGCTCACACTGACAAATCCTCGCTGATTGGAGTGGGGCTAAGAGGAGTGGATCTCTTCGATTTGTGCCAGGAGAAGCATCATTGGATTTGAAAGGCATCTTGGGGAGATGGTACGGGAAGGTCGGTACAGGAGGTCGCATGAGCTCCTCAAAGCTCAGGACGCCCCTTTCCCATGGGAAAGGGAATGGAGTGGTAGCACCAGCTCCAGATCCCAGTGACACCAGTTCTCTGTGCTTGTTAAAGTCCAAAGCACTGGGGCATTCAGGATCAGGCTTTCCCCGACAGGAGTTTTACAAGGAAGCAGCGGGCCATCTCAGGAAAACTCTAGAAGGCCTGCATGTGCTTCTGTCCATCATGGGAAGCCATCACCAAGATATTGTCTCTTTTGGCTTGTTATTTGGAAGGCTGTATGCCAGCATCCCAGCTCCCCCCACCCTCCTTCTCTTCTGTTAGCCAGTTCCTGCAACTGTGTTTATCCTTCTTTTATTCTCTCTCTGCTTTCTCTCTGCTTCTCTGTTTCTCTGTCTGTCTGTCTGTCTGTCTGTCTGTCTGCCTGTCTGTGTCTGTCAAACACACATTAAATTTCTGAGAAGAGCAGTTGCTGAAGAGGCAGTGGCAATGGAGTAGAGAGATGACCTGACAAGGAGATAGCTAGATATTAAGTGTGAACTTGGATGAGCAGTTAACTCTATAAGTTCAGTGTCCTCACCTGGAAAAAAAACTGGGTACTCATCCTGAGTTCCTCACAGCTTGGACAGCAACACAACAAATAATCGCCCTCTCATGTGGCAGGTTATCAATGTTACCGAGTGTCTGAATGTGGGTTGTGCTAACAGAAAAACCCACTATGATGCTAGCTTACACTTTGTTCATAGGATGAACGTGAAAGGATATGGATATACCTTTGTATCGGTAGACACAAGGTATCTGCTTCCTTCTCAAAACACTGCAGTAGGGAGATAGCTAAACATAGAAAACAAAGGTAACAATGGCTTTGGAGTCAGATGTGTTTAAATGTAACCTGTGAGATGTCAGACCTGTTACTTAACCTCTCTGGCCCTGTATCTCTGTAATCACATGGCTATAATATTTATTATGAAACGCAGATAGAAGATTAAATGGAAGCATACAAATCCAAAGAGCTTGTTGCAGTGTAGATGGCAGGTACTCAACAATACAGTGTGATCTTATTGTTGCTACCAAAACAATGAAGGCATGCAGGCATACATGCCAGAGATTTAAGGCAGGAAACCAATTCTCACACTATTTAAATCGACAGCAAACAATATTCTAATTCACGCACACACATACGTACACTCACTTATGTGCGCATACTCACATACATACACTATTCAGTTTCTAAAGGCTGTGGCAACTGCACTTATGATAACACACTGAAAGGCTTAGTACCCATGTGGGCCCGTAAGTACTAAGCCAGTGATAGTTCTTGTCATGTTTCTTTACTTAGTTTATTGAGTAGCACACCATCTCAATTCAGCCTCCTGTCTAAAGGGGGCCTCTGTTTCAGAGGCTACATAGGGGTGGAGGGAAATCTATTAAGCAGGTCTCCAAACCCATTGACTTGCTGCCAAGTTCTCAATCACAAAACCACAGGGCTTTAGATCCTAGAAGCATAGACCTGAAGCAGAGAAGTCACATGGCTTGACCTCCTCTGTGTCCCTAGCTGTCACAGAGCTGGGTTCCATCCAGCTCAGCTTCCAGCTTCAGGTCATCCACATGGCGATGCTTAACATGGCCTAGGTGCACACCACCTGCCGCTGCCTTTTTCCCCAGCACCTGATAACCCACCTCAGAACAGCAGCAAAGGCCCACTGTCATACAGTTCTCCTCAGAACTGTGGCAGGGGGGCCACCAACAAACACACAGCTCTCTTCAGAACAGTAGCAGAGGGCCACCAACACAAAGTAACTTCAGAGTTCTCTTCCAACAAATGGACTCCTGTCAAATCAGGGGGTTTGCTCTCTGGAATGGTACTTGGTTCCTATGGAGGCAGAGACAACACAGTGGCTCTAGAAAGGAAGTCCATGGCCCATAATGCTGGGCAGGCATGACTGCACTTGAGTTGAGTGTGGTCCACACTATCCAGAGTGAACCACTGTGGGCCAAGCCTTGCTTGTGTGGACTGGACATGGCCATAGGATTTAGAAAAGACAGAAAGGATTTACAAAGGAAAGAAAGGTTTTCTTTGGTCCTTTTCTGTGTGCATTCACTCAACCATTGCTACTTTCTTACTCATTCATGCAATTGCTTGTCTTGTATCAAACACTTGGTATTAGATAAAGAAGGCATCTAATTTTTTTTCAGTAAAAATGGAGTATATAGGTAGAGACCCAAATCAATTACAATTCAGTATAGCTAATCCTATGAGAGCAAACTGTCATGGTAACATGGGTACTCAGTACCACTTTTTAAGAACTAGGTGCAGTCAAGAGAAATGATATGCCTGATAAATGTATGTAAATACTTAAATATTTGTGCACACATAAATATTTAGGGATTGGCCTTACATGCTTGTAGAGTTGACATAACAGTCTATAAATGGTTGTTGTCTTTGCCATAACTTGTAGTTTAGTTTTTGTTTTTAAAAAAGAACCAAATAGTAGATATCTAAGGCTTTTGAAGCTCTATGGTGTCCACCACACACCCCTAAATAATTCATAAACAAATGCTACAAATATATTCCATTAAGACATTTTTAAAAACTAGGAAGAGGACCAGATTTCTTGGGGGGAGGGCTTAATGTGTCACTCTGGCCATTTTTGTCACTGGTCCAGGAGTCAGTAGGGAAGGAAGATAGATAAGGAAGATTTGTGTGAAATGCAGAGGGGTGGGAAAGAGGCAAATTGGAGCTCATAGGGATGAAGATGGCAAAAGTTGCTTCTGTCTCTCATTTCCTTCAAGCCTTCAGCTTCAAGGACGGGTAAGCACTGCAGGTGAAATGTTGCCTTTCATTGGGAAGCTAATGCCTAAGCAGCCTAGGAGCTGGGGAAATAGAAGGTGGAGACCCTGGAACTGAATATGCTCAGAGTCCACGGGCCTCGGTGAGCCTCGGTGAGGGGCTACCAGGCAGAATACGTGAATGAGCTCAATGAGATCAATTTTCAAATGACTCCAGCATAATGTTTAAAGGGAAACTGAAATAACAGCCTCTTTGGCTTGCCAAATATTTGAAGAATTTATGTTCCTATTTTTTCCCACTAATTGACTACTTCCTTCAGGATCCAGACGCCAGCAGAACAGTGATCCCTGTGACAGTCTTGGCTGACTTCCTCTCTGGAGGTTTAGCACCAATACTCAGGAAACAAACCTGCCCTTGGGACAAGATGGCTGATCTCTGTAGCCATGGTCATCCAATGAGCATATTTGTATTTAGTAGTACTTCAGTGGGGAATTCCCATACAAAATTTTATTCAGACCCACAGCACTGAATTCTTCTCCATTTCTTAGTGAATTGTTCCTTCTTTCAATTTGTCTTTATTAGCACTGCCAGATTTTACTGGCGCCTTGGGCAGAAGAGCTTACATCCAATTCACCCTCCTTTCAATTTCTTCACACACGATCCAAACTCCTTAACACATCCATCCATCCACGGTCTCCCCCATGTAGCCAGTTTTCTATCTTTCTATCTATCTGTTCACTCACCTACGCACTCACTCTATCTCTCTCATTGCTTTAGTGGCAACTGATTAAGTGGCCAGAAGGTTCAGTAAGTTATTTTTCATGATCCATTTAATGAAAGTGTAGAGGTGGTATTTTCCATGTTGCTGCAGCAAAATACATGGAAAAAAAAAACAACTTCAAGGAAGAAGAGCTTCTTTTAGCTTGTGGTTTGAGATAAGGTCCATCAGGGGAAGGCAGACATGGGGATAGATCTTCCTCTGTAGAAGCAGGAGCTGTATCTTGTCTTATTACATCTCAGGGAATAGAAAGAAGGGAGGACTTGGTTGGAACTGGACCTTAACCTGTGAGGCCTGCTCTAGTGATGGGCTTCTTCCAGCCAAGCTCCATCTTCTAAAGGTTCCACAGCTTCCCAATCAGTTCTGCTAACTAGGGTCAGGTGCTCCAACATAAAATGGCTGGAGACATTCCATAACAGATGGAATATCATGAGCATGGATTTTTATTCTGCTCATGGCTGAGATTATTGATTCTTGGAGCCTGCTAAGGACACACTGATACCCACATCTGAGGATTTCTGAGAACACTAGTCCAAATGAGGTATGTGAAGTACACAGGACAAAGCACCCAAATGATAATTCTGTCTTTTCTCCATGTTTATATATTTTCATATGTTAACCCATGAAATAGTTCTCTCACTTCCTGGCTTTGCTAGAGCCATTTCTTTTTCTATAATCGAGTCTTTCTCACTTACCATTTAGATTCACTACTATTTTGACCCTGGGTCTTGGTTCACAGGAACTGTTCTCCATAAATTATCTTCAGATTTTTCCATGAATAAAAGTGAACTAATTTCTTGAACCAACTCGTTTCATAGCTGAAGTTTTCTTTCTTCCAATATCCTTGCCTGAATCTGCCAAAATTTAAACTTTTTTGTGGTTTGAATTACTAAAAACTTTTATTTTTAGGTATGGATGGGAACAGCATTTTTTTTTAGCACACTGTTGTGTGTTGCATACCTTCAAACCATGTTGTGAAGCTTCTATTATCTTACAGTCTAGAAACATTTTCCCAAGCTTGCTTGAATAGGAAGATTCAGAGGAAAAGTTTTAACCAGATACATCTGATTCCAAACTTTGTGTTCTTCACTTAGATTCTATCTACTCTATAATAGTTGTGAATTTAGAAAGCTTTTTTTTCATTAATTAATCAGTTTTTATGTGTGTCTGTAATACATATATCCACATGCATGAGGCGAATGGGTTTCCTCAGAGGCCAAAAGAGGATGCCCTGGATCTGGAGTCACTTGTTAGATACCCAGTGTGAGTGCTGGGAACTCAGCTCAGGCCTACCGGGAGAGCAGCAAGTGCTTTTAATCCCTGAGCCATCTATCTCTCTATCCCCAATTTATTTTTGAAATAAATTAAAAATCATGATAGATCCTATTAAATGAATTATATTAAAAGACAAGGATGGTATTTTATTTAATTGTGTATTGCTTTAACTGTCCCAGTGTAATAATTTAAGATTACTAATGGAATGAATACATGGTAGGTGATCAATTAGAAGATATTAAAAACACAAAGAAAACCTGGTATGGTGGTTTTCTGTGAGTTCTAAGCTTGGTCTACACAGTGAGAACTGGTTACAAAAGTAAGCACATTAACAAAAAGCACAAATACCACTCTGGTGCTTGGAATGAGAATAACCCCATAGTCTCATATATTTGAATATTCTGTTCCTACTTGGTGGAATTGTTTAAGAAGGATTCGAAGGTGTGCCATTGGGAATGGGCTTTGAGGTTTTAAAAGCTCATACCGGGCATATTCTCTCTCTCTCTCTCTCTCTCTCTCTCTCTCTCTCTCTCTCTCTCTCTCTCTCTCCTCTTTCCTCTCTCCTCTCTTTTTTGATGTAAGACCTCAGCTACTGCTCCAGCGCCATGCCTGCCCACCTGCTGCCATGCTTCCCCTCATGATAATTATGGACTCTGCTTCTGAAACTATAAGCAAACAGGCGATTAAATGCTTCCTTTCATAGGATGCCTTGGTCATGTTCTTCACAGCACTAGAACAGTAACTAAGACAATCACCTTGTCTTAGTCTTGCCTTCTTGGAACATTTCTTTTGATTTTAAACATGGTAAGTAACTATAAATCATTCAAATATCACCAGGGAAAGGTTGATTTTAACTTCCTTTTACTCAAGTGATGAAGTCTGCAATAAAGAAAGAATTATTGTTATTATTATTACTAGTTTAAATTCTGATTATGTAAAAGACTCCATACATTTTAAGATCCTAGGCTATTTCATGAAACTCCTTGGCCTGATCCTCATAGCCAGCAGGCAGCCAACCCATTTATTTATCGTTCTGTGGCTTTAGTAACCCTGCAAAAGTTAAATTTGTTTTATTTATAGGTTGGAAGGGCCTTCACCCATGAGGAGTGCTGAATAAATAGACTTTTACCATTATTCTCCATAGAGGTTGGGAAGGAACTGCTCATGAGGAAAGCCCGCAGGGTACAGATTGTCAGAATGAAGTATAGCCCTTTGTTCAGAATCAGAAGAGTTAAGCACTCAACCCACAAAATATCAGATGAAGCTCACTTTACCAAATAGTGGAGATGAGGCCAGAAGAAGAAATACCAGAGACACAGAAAAATGCCCAGGGTGGAACCTCTCTAGCTTAGATCAAGACAAGTTCACTGGGGAAGCTCTAGGTCATATTTTTCAACCCAAGGATTCAGGAAGTATGCTCCTTGATTTCACAGAGAATTACAACTTTAAAAAAGATTAGTATAATAGCATGCAATCATATGGGCAATGCAAAATAATTTGATGCTCGAAAGGTGTCTCTATCTACTGGTTCATACTTGAGAGAAAGAAGAATATAGCTTTGGGGTTTGAATTAGAGGAGTTCAGAGGTCAGTATCACATCTCTAAATCATATTATGAATTATGCTATCAAATCAGATTTTAAATCTGCTTCTCTCTGGAGAAAAACAACATGATCAATCTTTTTAATAAAATCCCAAATTGTATGACACCCTTTAAAATAGAGCATGTTATTAATTTTCCATATTGTTAGCTTACCATAAGCTTTGAGGTCTCTTCCAAGAGAGAGACATTTTGTTGCTGCTCTTTCCATGTGAACTTGCCTGGTGTCCCTTCTGATTAATGACATTTATTCCCTCTGAGAGATGCCTGAGGCTGAAGGCAGAGGCAGGGTATGGGGACAGAACAAACCTTAGTGGTGCTCATGGGGATTGAGGGTATACCTTAGACCTTTACCCTAGTGTGCTAAGCACTGAGCTCTCTGCAGGTGCTTGCCTGCAAATAAGTGCCAGTCACTCCAGGAAAGGGAAAGTGGGATCCTCAGATGTTTAAAACACTGTGTCTTTAAGATAAGTAAGGCTTCATTCAAAGCAGGGTGTGGAACCTTCTCAGGAGAAGCCTTACCCAGTCATTAACTATTCATGGTAGCTATCAGGTTTCTAGAACTAACTGCTTTTAGTCCTTTTGTCTCATGTGCAACTGCCTCACCTCTCAGTTAGCTCTAATCTTCAATCTATCTTCAATTTATTTTTATTACACTCAATTTTTTTTTTATTTGTGAAGATTCTATCTAGTTTGATTTGATACCTCCTGACCTTGGCTCGTCCCAACTCTGCTTCCCCTGTAGAAGTGTCACTATCAGATATACTCATGAATCTGATCTTTGTTCCCTAATCCCACCCCCAGATTTGGCTTGGTCCTTAGTGGGGAAACGCTGATAACTGAAAGAGGTTCTACTCTGCCACAAAACTAAGGACAAACGAAGGAACCACAAAGACTCCCTCAGGGAAGTCAGTGGAGTTTTTCAGGTGAAGGAATTGGATTCATCATCTTTAGTAACTAAGCAACAAGAGGTCGGTCTGTCGTAACTTTAACTCTTGAATACATGGCTAGACTCATTCCATTTGGAGCCTCAATCGTGCCTAGATCCTTAGAGAAGCTACTGATGCCAATGTCCATCAATCAATATGCTGTAATAGAATATGAAATGCTTTGGCTAACTTGAGTTTGAATCTTAGTTCTTCTTTTTCACTGTAACCAGGTTAGAGGTTAAATTTTTGAGTCTGAGTTTTCTTCTCAGTAATCATATTGATTTATTTTTCCATTTTGGTGAAGATCAAATGGGATGATGAACATAAAATAGAGGCTACTGCATATGAAGTACAATAAATAGGGTTAATTGCTATTCATTATATTTGCTCTTACCAGTCCTGTCAAATAAGCTTAATGTCTAGATTCTGGTAAAAACAAAAACGTGGATGCAGCACGTTTTCTTGAGCAATGTCCTGGGGGCTTCTTTACGTAGTACTAGCCTGGCTGCTCACTGTGGTAAGTCGCCCACTGGCTTCCTGCCTGAACTTTTTAATCTTGTCCCCATCTCAATTTAAAGAGGGTGAGAAAGCAGGGGCATCAATCGTTTCCTTGTCAAGGACAACAGCCCTTTCCTTCTTCTTTAATTCTCTTCTGGGGCCCCATCCATGCAGTGCCAAGGGAGCAGGCTGCTGTTGCATACCAATCACGCCATGGTGGGGAGGCTTTGTTCCTTCCTGGGAGCCAGGAGCAATTTCAGTGTGTCTATGTGAGGCTGGGGTGGGCCAACCAAGTCTTCCCACCCCTCATGGGGTTAAGCACTTCTCTGCTCGGCAGTTGTCCTGGATAGTGATGTAACCATGAAGATGGCAGTTACCCAAGGTACTGGGACACAGACTTTATTGATTTGTTCTTCTAATGCATTAGGAGGAAACAGGAAACCTCAGGAAGGTCACAAACGACAATTGTGCATTGACTGGGACAGACATTTACTTCATTCAGGAAAGCACGACTCAAGAGGCCTAGCTATCAGAGAGGAAGGGGCACTGTAGACATAGGACTCAAAACTTGAAGACAATGAGCATTGGCTGAACCAGAAAGGACCAGAAGAGAATCAAGAACCTAAGACTCAAGCTCAAATATGTATCTGTTAGGTGTGTGCTAAGGTTAAAGGACCAGTCAATGTTGCTTAACAGCTGGGTGGAGGAGCAAAACCAGGGTCCTATGACTCCTTTAGATCTTTGTTCCCTTGGTTCTTTCTATAGCCTTGAGATGTTCTCCCAGCCCATTCACTACATCGGCTCCCATGATTTTTTGAGCCAAGCATGTCACAGAGCAGTCAGTGTACTGTGCCCAGGTTTCTCTGCTTGTGACATTTGTAATTACTGACCACTGTGAACAGCACAGTCCTGTGTTTGTCTTTACTTCCATTCCTGTGCTCTAGATGCTGAGGTGCTGCTGTACACCAGACTACTCCTTGATGATTACAAAGGTGACATTATTTGAGAGCTCTGATCAATTTTAATGTCAACCAATTCTCATTTTCTGGTGAACAATTCTTCCAGTGTTCTCTCCCTACATTTATATGTAGTCCTTTGTCTTCTAAGAGATGAAACTATTTACAAAGCCAAGTGTTTTCACCTGTTTGTCCTTGAACTAATTCAACAGAGTTCTGGAGAAGCTACCAGAGTCCTCCTGAAACCCTTGAGTCTGTAAAGTCAGATCATTAATACAGAACTCAGTGGAATGTTTTATTTATAAAATAGAAACATTGCCATTTTTATTATTAGGTAAAATAATAAATACCTAAAAAGAAAATCACTTTTTTTTAATTATTCGATATAATTTATTTACATTTCAAATGATTTCCCCTTTTCTAGCCCCCCCACTCCCCGAAAGTCCCGCAAGCCCCCTTCTCTTCCCCTGTCCTCCCACCCACCCCTTCCCACTTCCCCGTTCTGGTTTTGCTGAATACTGTTTCACTGAGTCTTTCCAGAACCAGGGGCCACTCCTCCTTTCTTCTTGTACCTCATTTGATGTGTGGATTATGTTTTGGGTATTCCAGTTTTCTAGGTTAATATCCACTTATTAGTGAGTGCATACCATGATTCACCTTTTGAGTCTGGGTTACCTCACTTAGTATGATATTCTCTAGCTCCATCCATTTGCCTAAGAATTTCATGAATTCATTGTTTCTAATGGCTGAATAGTACTCCATTGTGTAGATATACCACATTTTTTGCATCCACTCTTCTGTTGAGGGATACCTGGGTTCTTTCCAGCATCTGGCAATTACAAATAGGGCTGCTATGAACATAGTAGAACATGTATCCTTATTACATGGTGGGGAGTCTTCTGGGTATATGCCCAGGAGTGGTATAGCAGGATCTTCTGGAAGTAAGGTGCCCAGTTTTCGGAGGAACCGCCAGACTGATTTCCAGAGTGGTTGTACCAATTTGCAACCCCACCAGCAGTGGAGGAGTGTTCCTCTTTCTCCACACCCTCTCCAACACCTGCTGTCTCCTGAATTTTTAATCTTAGCCATTCTGACTGGTGTAAGATGAAATCTTAGGGTTGTTTTGATTTGCATTTCCCTAATGACTAATGAAGTTGAGCATTTTTTAAGATGCTTCTCCGCCATCCGAAGTTCTTCAGGTGAGAATTCTTTGTTTAACTCTGTACCCCATTTTTTAATAGGGTTGTTCGGTTTTCTGGAGTCTAACTTCTTGAGTTCTTTATATATATTGGATATTAGGCCTCTATCTGATGTAGGATTGGTGAAGATCTTTTCCCAATTTGTTGGTTGCCGATTTGTCCTCTTGATGGTGTCCTTTGCCTTACAGAAACTTTGTAATTTTATGAGGTCCCATTTGTCAATTCTTGCTCTTACAGCATACGCTATTGGTGTTCTGTTCAGAAACTTTCTCCCTGTACCGATGTCCTCAAGGGTCTTCCCCAGTTTCTTTTCTATTAGCTTCAGAGTGTCTGGCTTTATGTGGAGGTCCTTGATCCATTTGGATTTGAGCTTAGTACAAGGAGACAAGGATGGATCAATTCGCATTCTTCTGCATGCTGACCTCCAGTTGAACCAGCACCATTTGTTGAAAAGGCTATCTTTTTTCCATTGGATGTTTTCAGCCTCTTTGTCGAGGATCAAGTGGCCATAGGTGTGTGGGTTCATTTCTGGATCTTCAATCCTGTTCCATTGATCCTCCTGCCTGTCACTGTACCAATACCATGCAGTTTTTAACACTATTGCTCTGTAGTATTGCTTGAGGTCAGGGATACTGATTCCCCCAGATTTCCTTTTGTTGCTGAGCATAATTTTAGCTATCCTGGGTTTTTTGTTGTTCCAGATGAATTTGATAATTGCTCTTTCTAACTCTGTGAAGAATTGAGTTGGGATTTTGATGGGTATTGCATTGAATCTGTATAGTGCTTTAGGCAAAATGGCCATTTTAACTATATTGATTCTACCGATCCATGAGCATGGGAGGTTTTCCCATTTTTTGAGGTCTTCTTCCATTTCCTTCTTCAGAGTCTTGAAGTTCTTGTCATACAGATCTTTCACATGTTTGGTAAGAGTCACCCCAAGATACTTTATACTGTTTGTGGCTATTGTGAAGGGGGTCATTTCCCTAATTTCTTTCTCAGCCTGCTTATCCTTTGAGTATAGGAAGGCCACTGATTTGCTTGAGTTGATTTTATAACCTGCCACTTTGCTGAAGTTGTTTATCAGCTGTAGGAGCTCTCTAGTGGAGTTCTTTGGGTCACTTAGGTAGACGATCATGTCGTCTGCAAATAATGATAGTTTGACTTCTTCCTTTCCAATTTGTATCCCTTTGACCTCCTTATGTTGTCGAATTGCCCGAGCTAGTACCTCAAGTACAATATTGAAAAGATAAGGAGAAAGGGGGCAGCCTTGTCTGGTCCCTGATTTCAGTGGGATTGCTTCAAGTTTCTCTCCATTTAGTTTGATGCTGGCTACCGGTTTGCTGTATATTGCTTTTACTATGTTTAGGTATGGGCCTTGAATTCCTGTTCTCTCCAAGACTTTAAGCATGAAGGGATGCTGAATTTTGTCAAATGCTTTTTCAGCATCCAATGAAATGACCATGTGGTTTTGTTCTTTGAGTTTGTTTATGTAGTGGATTGTATTGATGGATTTCCGTATATTGAACTAACCCTGCATTCCCGGGATAAAGCCTACTTGATCATGGTGGATGATCGTTTTGATGTGTTCTTGGATTCGGTTGGCAAGAATTTTATTGAGTATTTTTGCATCGATGTTCATAAGGGAAATTGGTCTGAAGTTCTCTTTCTTTGTTGGATCATTGTGTGGCTTTGGTATCAGCGTAATTGTGGCTTCGTAGAAGGAATTGGGTAGTGTTCCTTCTGTTTCTATTTTGTGGAATAGTTTGAAGAGTATTGGTGTTAACTCTTCTTTGAAGGTCTGGTAGAATTGTGCACTGAAGCCATCTGGTCCTGTGCTTTTTTTGGTTGGAAGACTTTCTATGACTCCTTCTATTTCTTTAGGCATTATGGGACTGTTTAGATGGTCTAGTTGGTCCTGATTTAATTTTGGTATTTGTTATCTGTCAAGGAAATTGTCCATTTCCTCCAGATTCTCCAGTTGTGTTGAGTATAGGCTCTTGTAGTAGGATCTGATGATTTTTTGGATTTCCTCAGTTTCCGTTGTTATATCTCCCTTTTCATTTCTAAGTTTGTTAATTTGGATACTTTCTCTGTGCCCTTTGGTCATTCTGGCTAAGGGTTTATCTATCTTGTTGATTTTCTCAAAGAACCAGCTCCTGGTATTGTTGATTTTTTGTATGGTTCTCTTTGTTTCTACTTGATTGATTTCGGCCCTGAGTTTGATGATTTCCTGCCTTCTACTCCTCCTGGGCGAAATAGCTTCTTTTTGTTCTAGGGCTTTCAGGTGTGTCATTAAGCTGGTAATGTATGCTCTCTCCATTTTCTTTTTGGAGGCACTCAGGGCTATGAGTTTTCCTCTTAGCACTGCTTTCATTGTGTCCCATAGATTTGGGTATGTTGTGTTTTCATTTTCATTGTGTTCTAAAAAGTCTTTAATTTCTTTCTTTATTTCTTCCTTGACCAAGGTATCATTGAGTAGAGTATTGTTCAGTTTCCACGTGTATGTGGGCTTTCTGTTGTTTCTGTTGCTATTGAAGACCACTTTTACTCCATAGTGATCAGATAGGAGGCATGGGATTAGTTCGATCTTCTTATATTTGTTGAGGTCTGTCTTGTGACCAATTATATGGTCAATTTTGGAGAAGGTACCATGAGGTGCTGAGAAAAAGGTATATTCTTTTGTTTTAGGATAGAATGTTCTATATATATCTGTTAAATCTAATTGGTCCAAAGCTTCAATTAGTTTCATTGTGTCCCTGTTTAGTTTCTGTTTTCCTGATCGGTCCATTGAGGAAAGTGCAGTGTTGAAGTCACCCACAATTATTGTGTTAGGTGCAATGTGTGCTTTTAGTTTTAATAAAGTTTCTTTTACAAAAGAGGGTGCCCTTGCATTTGGGGCATAGATGTTCAGGATTGACAGTTCTTCTTTTTGTATTTTTCCTTTGACCAGCAAGAAGTGTCCCTCAGGGTCTCTTTTGATGACTTTGGGTTGAAAGTCAATTTTATCTGATATTAAAATGGCTACTCCAGCTTGTTTCCTGAGACCATTTGCTTGTAAAATTGTCTTCCAGCCTTTTACTCTAAGGTAGTGTTTGTCTTTGACCCTGAGGTGTGTTTCCTGTAAGCAGCAAAATGTAGGGTCCTGTTTACGTATCCATTCAGTTAGTCTGTGTCTTTTTATTGGGGCATTAAGTCCATTGATGTTAAGAGATATTAAGGAATAGTGATTGTTACTTCCTATCATTTTTGACCTTATTTTTTAAATTTGAATGCTTAACTTCTTTTGGGTTTGATGAAAGGTTACTATCTTGCTTTTTCCAGGGTGAAGTTTCCCTCCTTGTATTGGTGTTGTCCTCCTATTATCCTTTTTAGGGCCGGGTTTGTGGATAGATATTGGGTAAACTTGGTTTTGTCATGAAATATCTTAGTTTCTCCATCTATGGTGATTGAGAGTTTTGCTGGATATAGT
Source organism: Apodemus sylvaticus (assembly GCF_947179515.1). Taxonomy (NCBI): domain Eukaryota; kingdom Metazoa; phylum Chordata; class Mammalia; order Rodentia; family Muridae; genus Apodemus; species Apodemus sylvaticus. Next base: position 68,332,936 of record NC_067474.1, on the reverse strand, counting down.
AGTTTTGGTTGGCATTTGTGTTCTCTTAGAGTCTGCATGAGATCTGCCCAGGACCTTCTAGCCTTCATAGTCTCAGGTGAAAAGTCTGCTGTGATTCTGATAGGTCTTCCTTTATATGTGACTTGGCCTTTTTCTCTTACTGCCTTTAGTATTCTTTCTTTGTTTAGAACATTTGGTGTTTTGATTATTATGTGACGGGAAGTATTTCTGTTCTGGTCCAGTCTGTTTGGAGTTCTGTAGGCTTCTTGTATATTCATGGGCATCTCTCTCTTTAGGTTAGGGAAGTTTTCTTCCATAATTTTATTGAAGATGTTTGCTGGCCCTTTAAGTTGTAAATCTTCACTCTCATCTATGCCTATAATCCTTAGGTTTGGTCTTCTCATTGTGTCCTGGATTTCCTGGATATTTTGGGTTACAAGCTTTTTGCATTTTGCATTTTCTTTAACTGTTGAGTCCATGGTTTCTATGGAGTCTTCAGCATCTGAGATTCTTTCTTCTATCTCTTGTATTCTGTTGTTGATATTTGCATCTCTGTCCCCTGATTTCTTCCCAAGGCTTTCTATCTCCAAAGTTGTCTCCCTTTGAGTTTTCTTAGTTGTTTCTACTTCTGATTTTAGATCCTGGATGGTTTTGCTTAGCTCCTTCACTTGCATGTTTGTGTTTTCCTGTAATTCTTTAAGAGATTTTTGTGTTTCGTCTTTCATGACCTCAGCCTGTTGACCAAAGTTCTCCTGTATTTCTTTAAGAGATTTTTGTGTTTCGTCTTTCATGACCTCAGCCTGTTGACCAAAGTTCTCCTGTATTTCATTAAGTGTTTTTTTGCATTTCCTCCTTGTTGGCTTTTGTATTCTCCTGGATTTCTTTCAATGATTTTTGTGTTTCCCTTGCAAGGGCTTCTAACTTTTGATCCATTTTCTCCTGAATTTCTTTATGTATGTCCTTCATGTGTTCCTGTACCAGCATCATGACCAGTGATTTTAAATCCAAATCTTGTTTTACTGGTGTGATGGGGTATCCAGGACATGTTGGTAGAGGAGAATTGGGTTCAGATGTTGCCATATTGCCTTGATTTCTGTTAGTGACGTTCCTGCGTTTGCCTTTTGCCATCTAGTTCTCACTGGTGTTAGTTTATCTTGTCAGTGCTGGACTCACCAGTGCAAGCTGCCCCTTCCCAGTTGGCCTCTGGTGCACAGCTTACCTCCTGCACTGCTTGTAGACAGTGTGCTGCTGCCCAGGCTGTTCAGATCCCAAAGCAGGCACCCGAAGGCTCCCGCTGGGGCCCGCTGGATTCACTGGAGCACACTGACTTCTCCCAGCTGGCCGCCCGGAAGCCCAGCTAGCCACTTGCAGGACTTGGAGATGTAATGTTGCCGCCCAGACTGATCTGGATCCGGAAGCGGAGAGAGTTGACCTGAGGGCTTCTGCCTGAGGCCTTGCCCCAGATTGTGTCTGTGGACCAGATGGAGCCTGTGTGCACCCCCAGGGAGTGCCGATGGTGTATGCTACTGTGACCTCCCCTGTGTTCCGCTCACTCCGCTGGGCAGCCGATACGCCAACCGGGCTGTCGCACACAAGGTTAGCCTGGCCGCCCAGTCCCTGAGTCCAGGCAAAAGCCTGGGAGGCCAAGGTCCGAGCAAAGTTCCCCTAGGGCTATGACTGTTAATTGGGTCTGCCAGGTGACTAGGATGACGGGCGTGCGCGCCCGCGCTCCCTGAAAGCGCCGGGAGAGTCTGCTTTGCTAACAATCACCTGGGCGGGTTGACTCACAGATGGCCCACCAAGCCGCCCAGTTCTTGGGGTCAGTCCTGTGCCTTTTGGGGCCTGGACCCCCGCTTTGTTAGCCTTAGGCTATGCCTGTTACAGGTCTGCCCGCCTGAGCTCTCTGTCGTCCTGCAGGCAAAATGGTGGCGGCGCGCTCGCAGGCCTGGGCAACAAACCTCCTGACTGGGTTGGCACCCCGATGGCCCCCCGACCCACCCAGGGCCTGGGTGCAGGCCAACGCCCGTCGGGCTCAGACCACCGCGGTCTTGGCCTCGGATTATGTTTGTGTACCTCAGTCTGTCCGATCCCTGGAGTATGGAACCAAGATGGATGCACCTCTCCTGACTGGTGGGCGGCCGAGTTCTGAAGTGGCCTCCGTGCAGGAAAGGCGCAGCACAACTGCAGCTGCTTGCCGCCCGGCTGGTCAGCGAAGGTCAGTGGTCGTGGGCGCAGGGCCTAACTGGTCCCTGTGACGCCTTGGTTCCACTGCTGATGGCCCTTCAGCTGGAGCAGCCACTGCTACCGCTGCCGCCGCCGCCGCCGCCGCCACCGATCTCCTCTAGAAAATCACTTTTTATCAGAGAGAGAGATGGCTTGTCAAACTATACTTTCATTTGGACTTTTATGAGTTTTATGCAGGTACTTGGTTTCTAGAACTGCTTGGGGCGGTCATCTAAAGCACCATCTTAGTAGTGGGAGAAGCAATAGACAAATGAGATAACCGGTTGCAGACACAAAGCAGGAGTTTTGCAGAAGCTGGTCAATAAACAAGACCAAGCTTCTCTGGGACTCATATTTTAGCACAGGAAAGCAGCTTGTCTCAACTCTGCAAGTTACCTTCTCTCTAACTTAGGCACTGGGATTAAATTGTGTGGCTCATTGACATTGTATACTTAACAAGGATCCTTAACTAATGGGACAGTCTATGAAGATTAAACAGCAAATGGATTTTAGAGAGTCAAGTACATAGTATATGCTCAATAAAGAGACCCCACTGATTTCTGATTAGTGATTTGGTTTGAGTTATAGACTGATAGTGTTGAGGGAAACTTAGCATCCCTTAGCATCCGTACCATTCAGTATTTTCTTTTAGATGCTGATATGCAAATTTTTTCAGACAATGAAAAGTGAAGACACATGGATTTAATAGCATTACTTACGCCATCCTAACCATGGCTGAGCCCAGTGACCCTCTTGGACTTTGGTATTCCAGAATCTCCTCTCTCACTCTGTTATTGTAAGCAGATTTTAGAATGAGAAATCAGCAGTGTGACTTTAATAAGCTGAAAAAAAGTCACTGAACTGTAGAGTCTCTGGGGAAATAGAGGTTGGAGAGTGGAGGTAGAAATGTGCTAAAATAATGGATTCCAGGATCGATGCAGTGAGCAGTGCAGAGGAGGAGGAGATTAGTGGGATTTGTAAAGTTGTTATTAGTATTTGCCAAAGATGTTTGCCATTGCCCATGTTCTTTCTGGGAATGTTGTCTTTTGAATATAAGATTACCTAAAAGCATCCATCCTTCCATCTCCCAGAACATGCATTGATCTCTACACTGTGACTCACACCATAGTTGGAGAATATTGGGATAGTGGGCACAAGGCAAGATGCCACCCTCCTCAGCAATTAAATTAGAGATGAAAGGAGTTGGCTCTCAAAGCAAAACTTGAGACAAATCTTGAATGAGCTTTGAGTAACGTAAAGGAGTCTTGACTTCACTCTTGACTTCCCTGTATGATGGTATTCAGAGAATGGTGCTATGATAGTTGCCATTTTAGTCACTCACCTTGGACCTGATATGACCTGAATATTTATCACAACCTTTTATAGCAACCGTGAACACAAAGAGATCCAACCATATCATGAGACAATGTTGTCTATATGCATCTGAGCTTCTCTCTGGGAAGACTGTCTTGCTTTATTTTCAAAGTGACTATGGCAAGGTATCACTGGAAATGGTAGGAAAAGATGACAATTAATAGAGAATCCATGAACACTGATGGCAATAGTCAAAAGATGAAGATAAGCAACACTGTGGGATAGACCCAGCAGTCATAAAGGTTATTAAGGAGCTAGGAAGGGTAATAGGAGTTGACAGCCAAGTATGGAGAAAGAGATGACAGAGGGGGAGGAGAGAGAGAGAGAAAGAGAGAGAGAGAGAGAAAGAAAGAAAGAAAGAAAGATAGATAGATAAATAGATAGATAGATATTCAATGCCCTTTGCTTTCTTAGCCTGAATAATAAATTGATTAATGAAAATCAATGCAGGAGCATCTATAAAGTTGGTGAGGATTGGTGAAGAGTTTACTATCACTATGGATTTCTCCTTGTCATTTGATTGTGGTGTTAGAATTTCCTTCATGAAGCCCAGAACATATATCAGGAGGTGCAGCTGGCTCATATTTATTCCAGATCAATGAGGAAGAGTATGATGACTTGAACACTGTCTCTCCAACATAGTAAGAATGTTTTAAAATAATATTTAGATTCATACCTGACATTGTAGACTGTAGTTCTTCCTTTTATTCCAACCTTCCACTTGTCTGTAGTCTTCAGAGACAAAGGTAAAAATTCATAATGTCTTAGACTATGTTTACCAATGATAGATATTTAAATAAACAGTGAAGAATGAACATAACCCAGCTCCCTAACAAGCGAATTACAGAAACAATGTAACTACTGCATGAATCTTCCTTTTTTCTGAAGACAGTTGGTATTATGAAGATAGTCAAAGTTGTGCCATTGCCTTAGCTATAAAAATATTAATCTCTAAGAATAAGATTTTGAGTAAATACTGTAGGCCAGCCTTATCTCTTTGCAAATACGATCTATTCTAGGTGATTAATTTAACTTCATTACATCGACCCCTGTAAAGTAGGGCTGTCATCCTGCTGTGCCAATGAAGGAAGCTGAGACAGAGAAGCTAAGTGGTAAATGTGCCCCTGTGCTAAAGTGAGAAGGTCCAGCTCACCGCTATCCTCACATCAGGCCTGACATTTTCCGGCCTAATCCAAACCTTTGTTTATTTGTCCCATTCAGGTGTCGTGTGCCTGTCTGAACCTGTCCTTGCACTCAGCTCTGATCCAAGAATCTTCTGCTCCAATGCCAACCTCCACCATGTTCCACCTTTCTGTCTTCTATCACTCTCAAGCAGGGAAGTTGAACCCTTGAGCCTAACTTTCTTCATCTCTGTTCTAGGGTCACTGATGCCGGACTAGAGAAAATTCCTCAGCTATGTAGCTGGTTTCTCCTCTCTCTTATACAAGACAACCCTGGGAAGAGCCTTATTGCCTAAACTTTCTATCTACCCTGATACCTTTCCTTACTTTTGTTGATAACTTTGCTTCTTGTCCAGCTGAGAGAATTGTTTATTCTAAAGATAAATGCGTGTATCTATACATGTATTATCCATTTATCGACTTAGTCATCCCCTAATGCTGAGTCAGAAATTGTTTATGCTTGTAATACTAATCTTCTGCATGAGCATTGCAGGTCATCACCTCTCTCTCTGGGAATGGGTGCCTGTACTTGTATATCTTCCCTTTGTTCCCATGTCCATTTCTTCCACAAGCAGGTAGGTATCTTGTCCTACTTCTCATCCATGAAAATGAAACTGACTCCAACCCATCAATATCCTCCTTTAGTTCTCATTCCCTGATGTTTCCTTTTTTTGGTTTTGTTTCGTTTTTGTTTTTGTTTTTGTTTTTGTTTTTCTGAGACAGGGTTTTTCTGTGTAGCCGTGGCTGTCCTGGAACTCACTTCTATAGACCAGGCTGGCCTCGAACTCAGAAATCCGCCTGCCTCTGCCTCCCAGAGTGCTGGGATTACAGGCGTGCACCACCACCGCCTGGCTCTGATGTTTCCTTCTTTACACAAAAGTTTAGACAAGTAATCACTTCACATTTGCCTCTTTCCACTTACAACTTTGCTCTATCACTGTCTCTGTGTCTACTTACTCTCATTTCTGTCTCTATTACCATTTCTATCTTCATCTCCACATTATCTATCTATCTACTATCTATCTCTCCACCTATCTATCTCTCCATCTATCTCTCCATCTATCTAATCTATCATCTATCTCACTTCAGTTGCCTGCTGCTGGGGAAATCTCAGAAACTCTATTCCTCATTATCTCTCTGGCCTCTCATCTTGTATATTATGGAATTTTTTCCTCCACTATCCAGTCATTCTTCCCAGTGTATGCCTCGCAAGACCCTGATCTCACCTGGATTAATTTGCGTCTCCACTGTCTCCTCATCTCCATCATCATTCATTAATGGAAATCCCGCAATTTCTATCTCTTCTCCTAATGTTTCCAGGTGATGTCAGAAGCATCTTGAAAGTCCATTATTTCTCTTCTATTTACTCATGGTTAAATCAGAGCACTCCATTTTCTCTTGTCCCCCTACAGTACACCAACGCTAAAACTCAACACTTACTCTTCTTTTCTTCTCAAACAGCGGGGGTTTCCCCACCTTTGTTTTAATCTCATCACCTTCACTATTTAGCCCCTGAGCCATTGTTCTCCCTTGCCTGACCACAAATGTCTGTCAGTCTCACTCCTTTAATTCTTCCTCTGTCTTACAAGCCAGTTCTCTAGTCAGTGGTGCGAGTTCTTGTTAAAATGTATTATGTTTCCATCATTTTAAATCTTTACAGCTGCTTCCTATTTTGTCACAAATAAATTCAGCAAGGTTTACCAGGCACTGCCTGATGTAGCCACTGTGTGACTTTGTCTCCTTGCTTATGACTTTCTCCTTTTGGTCAACCCTGATCGTCTGCCCTGGCTGTGTTTGTTAGTGTGTGTTTTGTTTTCTGTCCTGCAGTACACTACATTTATTGCTGCCCTGGCTCTTTACACTTCTTCTTCCCCACACCCACAGAGCATCCTGCCCCAGTACAGAGCCTTTGCCATTAAGAGTATAGAACATTTTAAAAAGTAGAAGCATTGGGATTCTTCCAACAGAGAAAAGTGGAGCATAGAGAGGTGAGGGTATTACCATGCAGGAAGTGGCCACACTTTGAACTCACCAATTTCCTTCACCATCACCAATTTCCTTCCGGTTGAATTTTTTAGAGAATCTAATTACTCTGTGTATTCTTATGGTTTTGATTCTCAATGGTTCTAATGAAATTTAAACAATGGACCAACCTTTCCTGTCAGAATTAGAAGCTCTGGACTTCTTTTTACACCTTCCCCCAGGTACAAATTTCCCACCATTGAGGTAGGTTAGAGAAAAGTGGATAGAGATGAAGAGATGATAATATTTTAATGACAAAAAAAATATATGAGCCCTTTTCTGAGGTCACTGTGCCTCTCCCTGTGTTGACTCAGTTGTCCTGCAGCCCTACTGGGACCACTGAACAGACAGAACTACTGAGCTCACATCCCCTGGCAATGCCACTAAAATCAGTTGCTTTTCTAAAATGCAGAGTTAGTGACTCTATTCTTATGCTTTGAATCATTCAGTGGCTCCTTAGCCCTGCATCATCCCTGCTTTCTTCCTTAGTCTCATCCACTGCATTTCCATCCATTTCCTTTACCATATAAACAGCCACTGCTTGGCAGACCATCCCACAGCAGCCACACATGCGGTCTGTTTGCCACCTTTCATTTCCCGAGTCCTTTACATTTCTGCTTTGTAACATGGATCAGGTGATGCCATGTCTGGGCACCCTGTGTGGACTTTTCTAGGCAGTCATTTGCTTACCCGGTAACTTGGGCATCTTGCACATGCCCCAATTAGAGACTTTCCCGTTGTCAGAAGAGCTGTTTATTGTTGCCCTACTCACTACTCTGCTGGATTTCCAGCCCTTGATGGACAAGAATTGTGTCTCATTCTTTTTGTTCTCCACGGAACGCAGCTCAGAATCAGGCACGTGGTAGAAACTGAAAAGGTGTTGGATGAATGAGTAACGAGTGGATGTGACTGGCATGCTGGCAAGGGGCGAGAGCAGCCTCCCCAAAGAATATTTTAATGGATTCTCATCTGCCACCGCCACAACCACGCCTCTTCCAGTCCGACTGATATTTCACAGACGTTACAATAATCTCTCCCCAGGGTTCAGGAGACCAATTACTCTTGCCAAGCTCCTTCTGGCAGGCACTGCCCCTGGCTCTCTAAAGGGCCCCTTGAGCCATCTATGAGGTCCCAAACATGAACACATGCTAGAGGATTTCACAGCCATTTGTTCATCATGGTGCGCTCACTCTGGATGCTACACACAATGACTTCTAAATTTTGAGTTTTATTTTTTAATGGGTATTTTAAGATAGATGGCACATATCACTTAGAACTCTTTGCAGTTTATCGTAGTAAATTATACCCTTGCTTTAAAAATAATTTGGACTTTAAAAGTCAATTGGTTAAAAGAGAAAAATTTAAGTTCACAAAGCAGTGGTGGGTGGCAAAGCCTGTGACGAGCTCCCTAAATGAGCAATGACTGGGGCTGATCTCATTCATCTAATCATTCAGTCGAGCCTTCAGATGCTTATGGCACCTGACATCCCAGATCCTGCTTAGTGTCAGAGTGACTCAGGTGATGAGCACTTTGTCTTGGACCCTCTTCCTTAAATTTTAGAATGTTTCCCCAGGCACTTTGCACATGCTAGATTCCAGGAACAATCTGTTAGCACTCTTAGGGATGGGGAATGACATAGTGCGGTGAGAATTGTGTGATTTTTTTGCTGAATAAAGGAAAATTTATATGCATTTAAGCATTTATGTGTGCATATATGTGAGTGTGGGCTGGACTTATGGTTTTGTTTCTAAAGAATAGTACATGCCAGAAGACACAATACTTCTTTCTCTCTCTCTCTCTCTCTCTCTCTCTCTCTCTTTCTCTCTCTCTCTCTCTCTCTGACATATAGTCATATATACATGCACATACAGACAAGTGATAGAATTGTTAAGCCATATTATATAGGAAGTAAATAGATTGGTAAAACTACCTTGTTGAAAGACAGGTAATGAATTAGAGGAAGAGAACCAACATTGGTGTCCATCATAATTACAATTTGTGCTTCCTCTCTACCTATCTGACATCCTATTTTTTCTCCACAAAATGAGAGGATTTGATTGGATCAGCAACAGACAGTAGACCGAGGTGCTTGAGGACTCAACACTGGAGGACTTTGGAGAGAAAAATTCTGATAGAAAATCCTGGTTGAGTAGGAAAATATTTTGAATAATTAGTCATGTCTAGTATGCATTTGGGAGGATTAATTAAATAATTAAGTATGTCTGGTGCAAGACTGAGGGGAGGAAGGATTTCATAGTTGCTTTTTCTATAGATGTGGAGAAACACCACCAAGGCAACACAAAGAAGAAAGATTTATTGAGGCTTACAGTTTCAGGTGAGTCCACGATTATCATGGCGGGGAATATGGCAGAGGCAAAATTGGTGCTGTAGCAGCAGCTGAGAGCTTATATCTGTAAGCATGAGACACAGGGTGGGGAGGTGGGGGGGAAGGAGAGGGAGACAAAGACAGAGAGAAACAGAGTCAGAGAGACAGAGAGAACTGGAAATGGTATGGGCGTTTGAAACTACTCTATGCACATCCCCAGTAATATACCTCCAACAGGGCCATACCTCCTAATCTAATCCTTCCCAACCAGTTCCATCAGGCAGGAAGCCAAGCATTCCCATATGTGAGCTTATGAGGGCCATTCTGATTTGAACTACCACAAAGGGGAACATTATTGACAAACTGACTTTACTGTTGCCACATTGGATCACTTGAAAGAGACTTTTGAAGTCTGACATTCTGTGACACTTCACAAATTAACCGTATTTTTCTAATGTAGAGTTTGTGTATATGGCACAGATGGCCAAGTGATAAGGGTGGGGCATCTTCTATTCTACCACACAGGGCATGTGGTAAGCAGCCTCTCAAATGTGCTCCCTCCCACCATGACTCTTTTGCTATTCATGCTCTTATGTGATTCTCTCCCTTGACTATGTATTATATTTATGTTTTTACTTCTGACACATAAAATATAGGAGAAGCAATGGAATGTTATTTCCAAGGTTATCTTATACAAAAGTATACCAATCTTTTCCCCAACTTACTTCCGTTTCTCTTTCTCCCTCTCTCTATCCCCTTGCTTTAAATCATTCAAGAGAAAACTATAAAAGGCAATAAAATGATGTCACAGGCAACAATGACATAAGACCTTCTAATGGCCATGTAAGTGAGCTTGGACATGGCTTCACCTCTAGATGATTCTTGAATCAGCTGATGTCGTGATTGTACCAACTGGTGAGGTGTTAAATCAGAAACATCTGGCAAATGCGACCTGGATCTCTGACCCACAAAAAGCTGGAGATAGCAGGTGTTTGAAGTTGCTTAGATTTGGAGCCTTGGTGTGTGACTGTTAAGTGAAAATGAAAACAAATGCATAACTCTGGGTTTGACAATCACCAAGGTGAGATCTGACCAATGATGTATGGGACTGAAATCCACACTTTGTCTATGAAGGGTTACTTCAAGCCTTTATATGGCTGTTCCAACATCCTCTTGACATACAGATACCTGGGAATCAAGGACACACTCTATGGTGAATTCTAAACTTCCATTCCAGTTTCCAATTGGATATAACCAAAAAAAGTATGTCTGATTGACATCTACCTGGATGATGTCTGTATAATTTTCCTGGACCAATATTTACCTTTGCCTCATTTTAGGCTCAAAGTACAAACGAAATCATTCTATACTCACTGTATCTTATCTCTGGGATCTATACCACTACATTTCTAGGCTCTCAGACCTGGCTAGGGCAACAGCTTTCTAACATTTTCAGATTTGTCCCCAGATGTCTGTGGGTGCGGTGTCTATTTCAACTCCTGCCCCTTTATCATTAAATGTTGAATATCTAATGTTCAAAAGCATATGTAAAACTACCACTGCCCTTCACCTCATCATCTTAAAACAGCTTTAACTTTGGACAGCCTCCCAGTCTCTGTCTGTGTGCAAGAACACATTTTATTTGATGCTCAGACTAATGTTTACATGTATTTGGTATTCTTTTAGTATTTTATTAAATAGTAAACTTTTTCACAAATTACAAATAGCATGTTTGGAATCCTCACTTTGAATGACTACATGTTATCCCATGAAGAGGATAGACACTATGATTTTGAGAAGTATTTCTTCTTTGGACATTTGTCCCTTGTATTAAGTAACATGGGTTTGATCTTCTGAGGAAAAGCTGTCCTGCTTTAGTTATCTTCCACCAGTAAGATATCCCCAGACTAGGTAACCTTAGAGACATTTAGGTGCTGCATGAGTGTTCCAGGGCCTGGTTCCCTTTCATTCTTTGTTTTCCTTTTCGAGGCCCCGTCTTTCTCTGTAGCACATGCTGGCCACAACTCCCTTCAGCTTCCTGACTTCTGGGATTATAGATGTGAGTCTCTGTGCCTAGCTTCTGGTGACTATCTGAAGGGACTAAATGTGGGACCCTTGATGCCACAAATTTAAAATCAATGTGTTTTATTAAAAATTACACATAGTGCAGTACATGTGTGTATATGTGTATACACACATATGTATATGTGTGTGTATGTGTTCACACATATATACACACATATGGTTAAGGATGTGGTGATAAGATATATAGCAAAAGCTTCCAAGGTTAATATGGTAACTGGGTAGATGAAAGCATTTAGGGAAGAAGGAAGAGGAGGGGCAATTTAATTCCAATCAGATTCTAGGGTAGAATATATTTTCTCTGCTCAAATAACTAAGCAAACTATGCTCTCCTGCTACAGCCACCCAAAATTCAGCAGCCTACTAATTTCCATGCCAATTTTGTGTCCCTTGCTGGACTCTCAGTGTGTTCTTTTTCAGAGGGTAAGCAGGTGACTGCACAGGGCTCACAGCTCTGTCTTTGCACACACTGCCATTTAGAAATACTCTGATGCTTCGACTCAAGATTTGTTTTTGAAACAAGGTCTTACTATATAGCCCTGGCTCTCCTGAAACAAACAGAAATTCTCCTGCCTCTGCTTTTCCAGTGCTGTGATTAAAGCCATGTGCCATGACATCTGGCTGTCTCAGGCCTTTTACTACCACAAACAACTTTAAGTTACTTTTATTTTAAAACACCTCTTTCTAAAGATTTCTCCTCCTTTTCTTCATCTCCCTCTTCCCCATGCCTTTTTCCCTTCTCTTTTTCCCTCCTCTTCTGTTTATGCTGAGCTCTGTAAACTGAGCTCCTGCTAATACAGAAATCAAAAGTAAAGACCACAGATAGCATCTGCCTCTCAGGCAGAAGCAACATGATCATGGATATGACAACTTTTTATTCCCTACTTTCCTTGTCTACAAAATGGGACTATAACTGCTTCTTCATATACAAAATAGTTGATATTTAAACAAGTCAATATATTTTCCAGAATCAGAGCAGTGTTAGTACATGGTCTGTACTCAGCAACAGCCAGACAAATAACAAAACACTTCCCAAGGATTTCCCAAGAAGTAATCCCTAGAAGCCAAATTGCTGAGACAGGATTACAGAACCTTCTCTGTTCTTCCCATAAATAACTTCCACAAACTGATTGTACTGATTTCAACCGGGCACATGTGCTAACTTTTAAGGCCTCCACCTCACTCAGTGCTGAGAGGCAGGATGGAAGATGAATGCATGCTTGTGGCCTGATGTTGCCTTGGCACTGAGTAGCTGGGCTCACCTCTGAGAATTAGCTAGCAGCCAGACTCACCAAGGTCCTGTGAAGACTTCTCTGTAGTGGTGTCAAACAACAAGCTCAGCCTGGAGAGAAGTCAAGGAGGAATGTGATTGCCTCAGAATATGGACTGCTCTGTCAGGAAGTTTCCTAGAAACATGAAGAGAGACATACTTAAATGGCTCTGCGAGTATGTCATAGCCAGGAATTTGTCGAATAAAAGGGCTATCACGCCATGGCCAGGTAGGGTTTCTGATAGAAGGCTTTCATGGAAGGACCAAGGAGGGCCGGAGAACACAGAGCGGACCAAGTCATTACCTCCCTGGTGCTTCCTGACCCACATTCACAGAAGCCTGGGCTCCTTTCTTCTTCTGTGATGGACATTAATAGCTCCGTTCTTTTTAGTAGACAGAGAGGTTCCGGGTATCTGAAGACCTTACGAATGACTGATGTGTGCCACTGCAAGGAATTCAACACATGCTGACAAAACCCAACTTCCCCCAAAGGAACCCACCACGTCCTCATTACTTCTAATTTAACAGTGTTTGAGGTGTTCTTATGATTGTCTACTATGTAAGAGAGACTACTCCCTGGTGCTCCTACTGGAGGTGATGAAAATCAAGTTTAGGATGTAATACCAATGATGAAAATAATGGGAAACTAATATTAATGGAATATGTCAATGCAGTAGGACTTACCTAACTTTTTTACATAACATCACTGTGTGGCACCTATCATTGTCCTCATTGTACATTACGAGGGTTAACTGTTAATCACCTAACAGAGATTTAAATTCCAGCCTACACTCTAAGAGCTGAGGTGGGGTTGTTTGTTTGTTTTCCCTAAAGTAAGTAAAGTGGATGAGAATACAATCATGGAAAGTAAAAGAAATGGGAATGCCTATAATCCCAATATTTAGGAAATGGAGGACTGCAGGATTAGCGTTTTTAAGGACTCGCTTAGCTACATGAAGAGTTTAAAGCAGGCTGTCCAGGACTCTGTCTCAGAAAAAAAAAAGTGGCTACAGCTGTAAAGAAAATTGAAATTAGAAAAAAAAATTGTAGGGAAGTGGATGGAACTAGAAAATACCATTTTGAGTGGAGTAATCAGTTCCAGTGAGACAAATATCACATGATCTCTCTTCTCTGTGACTTGTGACTCTAAATCCTCAGATGTGAGCAGATAACCTGGAATAACCACAGAAACCAGAAACATAAAGAGGGGAAGAGGGAGGGGAGGGGAAAGAGGGGCAGGCAGGATTTGAAGGGGAAAATGGGAAAGTATGTGTGTGTGTGTGTGTGTGTGTGTGTGTGTGTGTGTTTAATTAGGGAGAGGACAGATGTAAATACAGAAGGAAAGAAAGTGAAGAGGATAAAATAACAATAAGATGTCTGAAAATCATACAAAATCACATTATTATCTTATCTAAAATTACATATAAGTCTATGTCTATACTGTATAAAAAATATAGTTTAAATTAGCATTTCTCATCTGGGCTGACAATGCTGTCTATAAGAGCCAGACACAGACAAAACCCCCAATACCAGGCATGAGAAGCTCCCTTTTGGGTTGATAGTTGGCATTGTCCAAGAGACTCCTAAAGCATTATAGGCTACTGCTGTCACCCTTGGTTACCTCCCAGAGGTTGAAAGTAAGTCTCCATTGCTGAAGGTGCTGTGTACTTTGGATACAGGGCCTGAGGATCTGCAATGACACTGACCTGAAAGCCTCTTCCCTGGGGCTTGGCTTTCATGGTACCAGAAGCTGCCATGTAAACTTCTGAAGGAAGGAAGTAGCCAACAGTTCTATTGAGCCATATGACACCTATGAACTACAACAACAACCAGAATAGCACAGTAAACAACAGTTCTCTAATCGAACTTGCGGTCCACAAACAAGAGGGAAGCTTTGTCTGGTGCTAGAAACCTAGCCAAGTACCCAGGGTTGGAGGTGCTGGATCTTTGATGGAAATCTACAACTATCACTATACTAAATGAGCAAAATTCCAAACTACATTCTCAGTAATTGTCCTTATACCCACGAATAACTATAGCTCTCATCAAAGAAACTTTTATTTGCAATAAATAAGAGACCATTCCAGAAACATAGCCAATCAAAATGTAAATAAGTGATTGAATGATAGCCAGTCCCAATTGATACGCCTGCAACACTGTCCCTAAGTGTCATTCTTAAGCTCCTAAGGCTCAAGGAACATTAAAGCAAAGGATGAAGAAGCATTGAAAGAGCCAGAGGAAAATATGAAGTCGGCTGTGAGATTGCATCTCCTAGAAATGTCCAGGAATCTACAGTATGAAGTCTCATCAAACGTAGCTGCCTAAACAAGTCCTGAAAAAGGAAGTCACCAACAATGAACATGGAAGGTGGAAAGATCACAGGATTCCCACCCCAGACAGAAAACTACAGGCAACTACGGAATGCTGAGAGTGGGAGAAATAGATTTTTTCCCCCTAGGGAAGAGCAGACCAAATTGGTTATGCAATACCTAGTGCTCAGTCCTGAAATTATACACTGATAAGTAACATCATATGAAGAGTTTGTATTTATATATTTAGGAACACAAACACAACAACAACAATTAAAAAAAAAAGATCTGAATTTGAGAGCAAGCAAGGGGTAGTACATGTCATGGATTGGAGAGAGGAGAGGAAAGAAAGAAAATGATATAATTATATTTTAATTTCTCAATCTAAAACCAAACAGCCAAAAAAAGAAAGCAAAAGATAGAATGAGAAAGAGAGAATAGAGAGAGAAAGGAAGAGGAAGAGGGGAGAGAGAACAGTGGAGAGAGACAGAGAGGGAGGGAGAGAGAGAGAGAGTGTGTGTGTGTGTGAGTCTTCACCCAGCCATCTGATGTCTTGGATCCTACAGCTTTCTCAGCCAACTAACTGTCCTCTGCTGACTTGTGTCTGAGCAGTCCGGCAGCCCTCTTGGCCTCACCCACAGAGAGCAAACTTGAGGCTGCCGGGCTTGTCAGTACTCAGCAAGTCTGTTGACCTGATTAGCCTATGATAATTATCTGATGCAGCTACATGTAGGGGGGCAGGAAGGACTAAACAGACAGCCCTGTTGGCTGTGTCTCCACAGTTCAAATTCCACAGAACATTCCTCTCAAGTTCTGGAGACACAAGCTAAAATCATCTTCACAGCGTCCTTTTCCTGGTTGTCTTGTCCTCTGTCCTGCCCTCTACCATGCACCTGCTGGGGGTCACTAATTTCTGTGTATAAAGAGATGCAGAGAGAGGAAGGAAAGGCTGGCTACTTGTTTCCAGGACGAGCAGAGCCATGTGATACATATTTAATACAAGGGCTTTTCAAGGCAGAAGTCAAGTCTCCAAGAAGTGAGAGGGTTTCTCCAAGAAGGATAGAGGTTTAAAAAGAGAATTTCTTTGGGATAACCTCCTGAAGAGAGACTGTCCTAAAATGGCTTTCAGAGGAATGAGCAGAAGGTTGGTTCTTTGTCTAACATGGCACCACACCAAGGCCCAAGCATTGTTATGCCATGTCTCTTCTCTTCCTTTAGCCTTCATGCATGTGGATTTTGCCATTGTCTCCAGCTCCCTGAACCCTGAGCAGGTAGACTGATACAGATTTTCATTTTCTCCAGCTGATGCTGCCAAAGCATTATGGACAAAACTTCCTCTGTTTGTAATTTCTCTGGGATAAACTCCTATTTCAAAACGATCTGCCATTTTTGATGTGTGTGACTGATCTCCAGAAGATCTGTGGTAAGTTCTGTGTCCAGAATACCGTGAACACAATACAGCTAGCTGATCTGAATGCTGTATTTCACTTTCTAATTCTGTTGGTCTTGTTTGTTCATCTACTGGTAACTTATAGAGTTATTATTAACCAGGCATTGCCAGTGTGATTGTGGCAAGTCAGTCATAGATGTCCTGAGGCTGGTCTCTCAAGGGACTGTGGAAAATCGAGTGATCTCAGAAGTAGATTTGGACAGAGGAGGAGCACAGAAAACATCTCTTGGGAAGGGCTCCTGACATTAACACCTTTGCAAGAGAGGAGACAAAAGTACAATTGGGCAAAGGGAGAAGTCACATTGCTCTATGTGCTCATGCATTCTACAGAAAGTTATAAAAATAGATGGTGTCTAGAGAGAGCTTCCTCATGCTGGGTTGAGAAGCCCAGTCATTTATACACCCCCAGTCAGCTACTGGATGGGTGTGTAGGATCTTGTTACAGGCTCTACCCAGCTAACATGGCTGTGGGGGCTCTCTGTCCACAGACATCTCCTTAGGCAGTGTTGCATTCTTTATTCATGAAGGGGGACCTGGACAGCAGGTTGTGCTTGAGGACAAACTCACTGAACTCAGGTGCACTTTGTTCTTGTCTTTAATCCCCACAAAATAGTGCCTTAATTTCTCATTCAAGTTTAGTTCTGGATAGCTTCAGATGCTGGCCCCCTCCACTGTGGCTCTGCAAACCAAAGAAAAGAAAGCCAGCAGGCCAGGTGTACAGAGTTTAGTGGGGAGAGACCAATGAGGAACACATAATGTAGAAGAGTCCCTCAGCCTTAGGTGGTGTCTTAGTCATTGGTGTGAAGAGACATCATGATCCATTATTATTATATTATATATTATATTTACATACACATATATAATTATATTATAAAGGCAATCATTTAATTGGAGCTGGCTTCTAGTTTCAAAGATTTAGTCTATTATCATCATCATGGTGGGAAGCATGGTGTCATGCAGTCAGAAAGTGAGGTAGCTGAGAGTTCTACAGCTGAATCAGCATGCAGTAGGGAGAGACTATGGGTCTGTCTTGAGCTTTTGAAACTCCAAAGCCCACACTTCCACTAGCAAGGCCACACCTACTCCAACAAGGCCACACCTCCTACCCTGTCAAGTAGCTCCAATTCAAGTATGTGAGCTTATGAGGACCATTTTTATTCAAACCACTTCAGATGGGGAGCTTCCAACTCTCCCAGAAAGGTTTAGCCTAATGTTAGAAGGATACAGAGGGAAGCCAGGAGAAAGGCCACTGTCACCATTTCCTCTCGTTCTCCCACTCATGCACATTTTCCCAGGTCTTGAGGCACAAAGAGCTGTGCATGTACTTTATAGCCTGGAGCCTGGTTTAACAGGGTGCTTTTCCTGAAAGCTCTTCTCACCCAGAGACTTAAATCTCTTTCTTCTTCAAAGCCTAAGGAGACCCTCCACCCCATCCTGTAACTTCCCTCTAGTGTTCAGGTGGAGGTCCCTCAGAGGCAGATTCCTCTCCAGGGCTGTCCCTTTCAACAACAATTAGCAACCCTGCCTGCCTCTGCCGTTATCCAATCGCTTGCCTTCTCCACTGGACCGTGCACTTGGACTCCTGGTGACTTCTTTCTCAAGGCCTGACTCACAGCAGGGCAGGATGTTGCTGGGTGATTGAACTCCAGGCAACTCATTGAAATTTAATTCATGAGCATCACTGTTGGAACTCAGGAGCAATATATACATGCATGCATACATACGTAAACACACACACACACACACACACATTGAATGAATGTAAATATTCAAGTTACATTTTCAGCAAGTGTTTCTTCATAAAATCATTTGTGAGGGGGAAAGGTATCCATCTTCTATTCCAAATGGTTTTCCTCTTCTTCCAGCTTTTCTAAAGATCATTCTCCAATCTCACCAACTCCACCTACCAAGAGGCAGGCCTGTCTCCTTAACACAGAGTCTTTTTTTCTCCTTGTTCAGAAACCAAACCTGCTTTGCTATCTGAGATGAATAACCCCAGCTAAAATAGAACCCACTGAATCTTCTAGCCAAGGAGGCGGCTGGCAGAGATGGAGGCTGGGGGATGGGCAGAAACACATTTGGAAGCATAAAATTTCCCAGGGTCAGGGTGTTTCATTAGGAGACTTCTAGATGTGTTTTTCTCTCTAAAAACTCAAATGAAAGTCTGGAGAATTTACCAACTACAATGAAACATTCTAGTGCATTAAAATCCTTTATCACTAGGAGCCCTGGTGCCCATTAAATTGTAAACAAATTTGTGTGTTGATCTAACAAATGCCTGGGATTTTTGTGTGTGTTGTTTTTTGGTTCATTCTATTTCATTTTTAATTAAAATCTTTGCATCGATTTGTTTTTAAAATAATAGAGAAGACGCTGACTTTGTAGGTTGAGAAATAAATTATCATTTGAAGGATTAGAGTGGCTCCTCTTTTGATTTTAATAAAGATTAGAAGAAGAAAAAGACACACAAAAGAATGAATGCAGCTCCCCCAATATAATGAGTTAGGCTGCTGCCCCCTTGATCAAACAAAAGAACAAATGCATTAAACAAAGAGTGTAGATGTGACATACCATCTCTGCTCTTGCAAAGGATTTTCTAGGGGATTTGGAAAGTTGTAGCTTGTCCATGTTCTGTTATTTCTGAGTATATGAAAGCCAGCACTCTGTTAGCTTATGTATTGTTTTTGTGTGTGCTTTGCTTCCTGGTAATAGAGTCTTTCTTTAAGAAAAGCAAATGGGAGATAGCCGGGTCCTGGTTAATCTGTTCTCCCTTTCACACACAGACCATTGTCTGGATGTGCTTCCCAAGAGACACAGTCATTATGTCCTGGGCCCCCTCTCCCAAGTCGCCAGCCTGTACAAAAGGAACAGTACATCTTGGGAAGAGCCTGCTGGATTTCCATTTGACACTGGAGCTGTTTGGCTTTGTGCAAACCTCAATGCAAATTGTGCCTGTTCCCAAGGAGCAACAAAACAAAAAACGAAGCAAGGAACAAATTTGGTTGTGGCTTGTCAGTGTTCCTCTGGGCACCCGCCACTCCAAAGGGGATGAGTTTGAGGGCTCCCGTTGTCTTCAAGGGTGACTCTCGAGCTCTGAATATCTTTAGTCCGCATGGAGCTGCTGAGAGGAGGCTGCATTCCCAGAAGAGGAACTTCTGGACCTGTCCCTTTGTCTCTATATCCACTGAGACTCTGCACCAGAAAGCAGAGACGTCCACATCTCTGTGTGTCAGCATGCTCTAGGAGTTCCTACTGGACCTTACCGTTGGCTGTCCTTACTGAACTGATGTTTAATTGCTTCCTGTTCATTGGATTTTCACCCCCTGGTTTTAAACACGGTCTCAACTAAACAAACACACACAAATAGCTCTGGGAGCCTCAGATGTCCCTTTCCTCCTCCACTTTTTTCCACTTCAGCAAATGAAAATAAAGGCCATGGAGGTTTCTTAGGAGTGATTTCTGCCTGCCATCTCCTTGCCTCCCAACTTCTGTTCTTGCTTCTCAACTGACTACAGTGTGGATATTTCTCTTTGTTCCATGTATGACTTTACAGAGGTCGCTGGCTCCTGCCACACTCAACACCGTGACCTCGTTTGCTTATTTATTATCAATTCGTTCAGACCATGCACACTTCTAGGATGGAGGTCATACTCCGACTCATCTTTATTCATGGAGCTGTGATGCTTAGGTACGTTGACTAAATGAATATATTCCAGAATGGCTGCACTGTCACAGCTTCTTCTCTTAAGTTACAGGGGGAGGGGGTGGGAATAACATTATCTAAACACTTGCCCTTGTACCAGGCACAGTACTGGGGACAATCATTGATACGTACTCATATATCATCAAGGCATTATGAGCAGAGGTAGTCGAGGCTCTAGGATAAAAGTAATTTATTCTGCATGACACAGCTAGAAAATAGAAGACAGCTTTCGAGGTGTATCTAAAGGCATTTCTAGTCATTTAGGCTAGGTAGAATGTTACAGTAATGGACAGTCTTTTATACAAATGAAGGATTCACCCAAACTGAGAGTAGGATTTCCAAGGGCTGGGGGAAAATCTTTGAGACTGACTCCTTTTCCTTAGATGATCATAGATTTCTCCATTAGAGAGATAATAACGGCAAGTTATTATTATTGTTATTGTTGTTGTTGTTGTTGTTAATGGGAGCTGGGCAGTGGTGGTTTCCAGCACTTGGGAAGCAAAGGCAGGAGGTTGGAGACCAGGAAGGTCTACTGAGTGAGTTCCAGGACAGCCAGAGCCTCTGCCTCTCAAGGGCTGGACTAAAAGTATGCACCACTACTGTCCAGCTCCCTTTAATAAACAAACAAACAAACAAACAAACAAACAAATAAATAAATAAATAAATAGCTGTTATTATTTCTTTAATAAAGAAACCCACCATCAGCTAAGGAAAAAGAGTCAATCTTGCAGATTTCTTCTCAGTCTCTAAACCCATGGATAGAGAAACCCTGGTGGTATTCTAAGCTCCACCCCACGCCTACCTGGCAATAGCCAGGTATGCCCCACCCCATAGATCTGGCCCATTATAAAAGGGGCTACTTGCCCCTCCTCTCTCTCTCTCTCTCTCTCTCTCTCTCTCCCTCTCCTCCACCCCCCCGCCCCGCTCTCCTCCCCTCCCCCCTCTCCATGTGGTCACGGGCCTTCACTACACTCTCTCTCTCTCTGCCCTTCTCTACTTCCACTATACCACTAACTCCCATCCTCTACCCTGAATAAACTCTATTCTATACCACGCCTGTGTGTGTGTGTGTGTGTGGTTCCTCAGGGGGAAGAGGTGCCTGGACAAGGGCCTGCCTGGGCACCCCCTCCCCCCACACCGCCATGCCACATTTCTCTAAACCCCCAATCTTCTCTTTTTAAGCCCCTTCAAACCCTGTCTCAAAAAACAAACAAAAAATATTGAGCTAATGACTTGTGTTAAATTTGTGAATTTAGTACATTCATTTGACCCTCAAAAGACTCCTATGGGGAGGTAATATCACTGGCCCAGTGTTTATGGTGAGGCACTCAGGCACAGATAGCTCTGGTTACTGCTTTGGGGTCACATGATTGTTAACTAGCTCAGCCCAGATTCGAACACAGACAGGCCTCATTCCACCTTCCAATATTTTAATCACCATATTACATCAGAACTTGATTGTGTTTTTTGTTTTTGTTTTTGTTTTTTTTCTGAACATCCGTTATGGGGCTTTCATGGATCCCTCTAGCCATTGAACTAAGATGCAGAGACATTTGTATCATTTAAAGCTGTTGGCCTTTTGCTGGGACAGTCTCTAAGCTAGCTAGTGACTTAACTCTCCGCCATGTGGTTCTCACTTCCAGCTCTGTCCTGTGTCCCTTCTGCTTTCTTCTGCAGATGTCATCTGCTTCTCCGGAATCTCTCCTTGTCTGCTTGCATCTCCGCCTGCCACACTCCAGCCCCAACCTTGGCTGCCAGCTCTTTATTATTCAAAAAGCCACATTCCTTACTCTACCAGTAGGCAGGGGAAGGTGACCTTCCCCACAGCAGCTTGCCTTACTTTTAAAGGCAGGTGAGGAAGTGACATTTACATACCCTGTTAGCCTAGTGTTGCTGGCTCCAAATAATTATTGAAACACAAATACACACTTGCTCATAGCTAGAAAATACAATCTTTGTGGTTCATCCCAATATCTATTTACCAGGTAGTGGGATGTCTTGCATTCAAAGAGGGGTCTCTTTTTATTACTAGCTATTTTCTCCCTGGGGGGACAACTTACATTTCACATATGTTCCTCCTACCACATGAATCCCCAAATGAAGCAAATTATTCTAGAGATCATCCATTGTCTTCACAGAACATCAGACCACTGAAATGTGAGTTTTTGTGATTCACATCACACAGTTGTTCCTCCTGGGTCTTTTCCTAGTGAATGAATGGGGTGTTTCCCTAAGTTTATTTAATGGTGGTATTATTTTTTGGCATAAGTTCATGCTGACTTTAAATATATCCTTTATTAATTTCACCATATTAGATCACCTATAGCTTACACATAGGCTTTCTTCAGGTTGATTAACCACTTCACTTGGTACTAACAGGTATTGGGGAGTTCACTGGAATCAGAGAACTCTGAATTTACAATCTGGCTGTCATGTAATCAGTTATTTGAGTTTAAACAATCACCATTCACTGCTCTTGCCTCAGGTTTTCTACCTGTAAATTAATGTTAGTGAGAGAAACTCCAGAGAATTGTGAAAAAATTTTTGAAAGATTTTAAACACAATATCTTGTGACCATGATAATCATATTTTCTTCATTGTTGATTGTCCAAGAGACAATATCCAAGTCAGAAAAATGTGTTAACATACTTCTTAACTTAACAGATCTGCTTTGTGTATAAATTTTGCATTGTGCATGTGTATATGTGAAAGAATAGAAAATACAGCCTAACTCCAGCCTTTGAAGGAGCCCCAAACACGTCATATTCCAGAGCCCGCTCTTTGTTAGAAACTAGGTCAAAGGTCACATTCTAGAGCCTGCCCTTTGTCCAGAGCTAGACACAAAGGCCTTGAATAGGTGATCCTGGCCCCACAAGGTAACTAGAAATGACCTAAGCTTATCTTGCTTCTGTAAACTGCTTATGCCATTACCCCTATCCAGGAGTTCATGCAGCTATAGACTCCAATAGGAAACTAATTGGTCCACTGAGCGTGGGCTCCGATAATTTAAGCTGATTGGCCTAAAAACTATGGAGTGGTACAAATTGATTGGCTCGCACTTTTTGGACTCTTGATGCTAAGGAATGATTGGTTTGTGATTCACAGGCTTTGTTGTAAACTTATAAAAGCTGTTGCAATTCGGCACTTGGGGTCCACAGTCCTCTACCCCTGCGCGGTGTATGGCTGTGGAACCCAGAATTCTGAAATAAAGAAATCCTCATGTTATTGCATCGAGACCGTTACTCGCAAGTGATATGGGTACTGGGGCACCCTCGGTTTTTGGGAGTCTTACATATGTATGTATGTATGTATGTGTGTGTGTGTGTGTGTGTGTGTGTGTGTGTATGTATGTATGTGTGTGTATGTGTGTGTGCATGTATGTATGTATGTGTATATGTATGTATGTATGTATGTATGTATGCATGTGTTTCACTTGCAGGCAGTGCCTATGGCCTCCACAAGAGGATGCTAGATTATCTGGAACTGGTGTTAGAGAAAAATGTGAACCATTATGTAGGAGCTGGGAATGGAATCTGGGTCCTCTGTAAGAGCTTCAAGCTCTCTTAGCCTCTAAACCATCTCTCCTAATGCCAATTTTTAAGTAAAATATGTTTATTTATTCTTTGACAATTTTATACATGTATAAAATGTATTTCAGTTACATTCACCCCCACTTCCCCTTTCAACCTTTCCAGATCACCTCCATGTTTACCTCCCAATATCATATTCCTTAAACAAACAAACAAACAAGCAAAAATAACAAATAACCTACTGAGTCTGACTACTGCCTGTAACTCATGGGTATAGGACATAATCAACCTACTAGGGACCACACTCTTGAAGACCTCCCTCAGTGGCCATCTACTTTCAATAGCTTCTCAGCTACTTTTTCAATGTCTTTTCTTTTTTTACAGCTCTTTTTATACTATTAAACAACTTAATATGATTTCATGATTCCTGTGGAATTGGTTAACCATCATGATTCCTTTTTTTTTTTTCATGCCAATAGTTCATCTTGAATGAGTCTTTATGTGAAAATTGTGCTCACATTTGATTTAAGTGATCACTTTAGACCCACACCTGAATGCTGACCAGTTTGTTCTAGCATAAATTGCTATTATTGGTTTTGTGAGACAGGGTTTTTCTATGTAGCTTGGGCTATCCCAGGATTCACTTTGTAGACACAAGGCTGGTCTTGAACGCACAGAGATCCACCTGCTTCTGCCTCCCAAGTGCAGGAATTAAAGGTGTATGCCACCACCACTAGACTATTCTTGCAAATATTTTTAAAACCTTACTTTGACTCTCATTCATACATAATCATTCCCTATAAATTACTCCATGGTTTGCATTTTTTCTTAGAAATACTTCTCTCTCTCTCTCTCTCTCTCTCTCTCTCTCTCTCTCTCTCTCTGTGTGTGTGTGTGTGTGTGTGTGTATCTATGAGATAGGGAACAATTATTCTTTGAAATGCTACTAGTAAACTTTTGTATTTGTGTAACTATTTTACTAGTTCTGTTACCTCCACAGGTGTTATTAACATATCACTTATTATATAACCTTCTGGAGATATAACCTGGACTGGGAACATCATGAGAGAAGCCTGATGACTTTCAGCCCTCTTCTGTTTTGCTCTAGTCAGTAGCAAACTTGTCTTTACTTTCCAGACTTCCTGTAAGTTACTGTTCCTCAGCCAGAAATATTATAGAATATAGAAACATAATAGAATAAAGAATTTCTGAGCCAGAGACCATTCAGACTTCACCATGATAACATGTACTTCTCATAACCCTCCCACCCCAGCCATTTTGCTAATTATCCAAGCCTAGTATTTCTGTCTTTCTGGATTCTTCCATGACAGGTTAGATCACTAACATCTGCCTGAGTCTTTCAGATTTAGAGAACATCTGGACTTGCCAAAGGCACATTCTGACATCAGATACCTGTCTAATCCTTCAAACCTTCCATAATCCTCTGGCATACAGTTTGAGCTGTGGATCAAATATTGTCATGAAAGAGACCTGCAAGATATATTTGTGAAAGGGTCCATCCAGCCTTCTATGAGGAATAAGTATTATCTCAATGGTCAGGCCATATAAGCTTACTCACCTGATTAAAATTAGATTTTTAGCTTAGTGGATCAAGCAATAAAAGTTAGTGGTTTTTAAAGAAGGACTTTGAATTGGAACTGACTGGACTTGATTCCAAGACATTTCTATTGTGTGTGTGCATCTGCATGTTTGTGTGTGTGTGTGTGTGTGTGTGTGTGTGAGAGAGAGAGAGAGAGAGAGAGAGAGAGAGAGAGAGAGAGAGAGAAGAGAGAGACCATCTTACTTCTCTTGTTTTGTTATGAAGAGACTAGATCCTACCTTGTAGAGTTATTATAGGAATTATAAGACAAAATATGCATTTATGATGCTGTCTTATACATATGAAACAGTCCATAAGTGCTGGTGGTTATTTTTAATTATATGCATCTAACTGTATTATCTATTTTGTACAATTCTTTCCACTCTGCCCTAGTCCCACTCTCTTTCCATGATGTCAGCTGGTCTCAATTCATGACCTTTAATCCATCACTGAGTTTACAAGGCTTTCCTTCAGGTATAGACTGTTGAATTTTTTATTTTAATGACTATATTTTCATCTCTAGAAATTCTAGCTCATTCTTTTTAAGTATCTATCTTTTTTCAATGTCTTATTTTTTACAACTCTTTTATACTATTAAACAATTTAATATGCTTCCATTATTCCACTGAAAATGCTTAGTCATCATGATCCTATGGTTTTTCATGCTGATAGTTCACCTTGCATGAGTTTTTAATGTGAGAATCGTGCTCCCATTTGATCTAAAATATTTTCACATATGAATTCTGGTATTCACCATTCCAGGTACATTAGAAGCCTAATATCTATTTTGTAAAATGATTCTGTTTCCAGCCTGTGGGAAGATAAGGGTATTATAAAATTAGAGCTGAAGTTCAACACAAGTGCAAATTATTGGATATATATTTCAGGACATTAATATCTTACCCACAACCCAAATTAATAGAACTTAACTTCATGCTAGTGAGGATGTGTAGTAAGAGCAGCATTCATACATAACTTGTTGGAGTGCCGTGGCAATCAGTATGGTGGTTGCTCAGGAAGATGGCAATCGATCTGACTCACGATCCAGCTCTACTACTCTTGGGCATATACCCAAAGGATGCTTCATCCTACTATACCAGAGTCAACCATGTTGATTGCTGTTCTCTTCATTACAGCCAGAAATCAGAAACAACCTAGATGTCCCTCAACAGAACAAATTCGGAAAACGTGGTACATTTACACAATAGAGTATTAAAGAGCAGTTAAAAAACATGACAACATGATATTTGTAGGCACATGGATGGAACTAGAAAAAAAAAAATCATCCTCAGCGAGGTATCCCAGAAGACAAATACAGTTTATATCTACTTATATATGAGTATTATCTGTTAAGTCAATGGTAACCAAGCTACAATCTATAGGACCACGGAGGTTAGGTATAAAGAAAGGAACTAGAGTGAACAGATAGTTCTCCTTAAGAACGGGAACTAAAATAGATAGGTCTAGAAGGGAGGTAGTACTACAATGGGAGAATCACTTGAGGAGAAGGAAGGGAGAGGGTGTTGTGGGAGGGAAACTGATAGACAGCTAAAATTAAGGAGCATTTGAAGGGTAATAAGGCAACAGTTTCTTACATATAAACATATATGATGGTAATCTAAATGAAAGAGCCAAATAGTAGGGAGATAGAATCTCAACTGCCCATTTCTTATCACCCAGTAAAGCCTCCAGTGTCAGGACTTGGTTATATCCAGTTGAGTTGTTAGTCAAAGAGGCCCTCTAGAAATCTCCAAACAATTTAGGCTGTTGCCAAGACTAAAGGTTGCTCTCCACAAACAACAGTTGGGCCCCACCGCTGAAGACAACATCTATATTGAACATGCGATGTAGAGATGTCTACTTACAGAGAACCTTTACCCCTACATTCCAATGTCTGTAGTACAAGGAGGTATTCTGTATGCCATCAAAAGAGAAACATAAATATCAAGCCAGCCACAAACCCTCTAACTACAATGGTGTACTTCCTGCAAGATATACTAAGGGGATGGTGGCACAAAACCAATAATTGAGTGGATTGAAGGTCCACTCCACACAAGCTATAACTCATACCTGGTACTGCTTGAATGACCAAGAACCTGAGACAAGATAACCCAGCGACTTAGGAAAAAGTCAAATAATACTCTTCTAAAGTTTTGTGATAAAGTAACTCCTAATAATATTCTGCTCTACTCAGAGATAAGTACCTTCTTCAGCTATCAGCAGAGAAGCCTCCTCCTGAAGCAGAGGGGAACAGACACAGAGACCCATAGTCAGATATTGCACAGAGAGACCTTGGAACACTCAGCCTTAAATGAGATGTCTCCATTAAATCCTTCCCCTTAGAGCTCACAAAGCTCCTTGGAAATGGAGATTGGAAGAGTATAAGAACTGGCGGAACGAGGACAACAAGAAAAGAAGATACACTAAATCCACATGCACGAAGCTTGCATGAACTCACAGACTGAGGCAGCACACCCTGGGCCTGCATGGGATTGCACCTCTGCATATCCCCTGCATATGATCCTCTGCATATGGATTGTGGATTCCAGTTTAGAGTTTTTATGTCATTTCTGAGTGTGTCAAGAAATGGGTCTTTGCTTCTTGTGACTTTTCTTAGCCTCTTTTCCTTCTACTAATTTGTCTTGTACAACTCCAAAGTGATTGATGTTGTTATGGCTTAATATATTACTTTGTTATGTTAAAGATAGAATGAATGTATATATGAGTGCATGAAAACCTAGTCCTTAGGGTAAAGATTAACAACTGAACTGTTACCTAAACCTGTTGGAGAAGGAAAAATTAGTTTTCTCTATTACAGTGACACTGAATATACCAACTACTCTGGAATAGAACTCGTGTTCAAGAGGAGTTCATCAATATCTAATGGACTCCTCATTTTCTTTTTTTTAATGTGCTTTTATTTGGCTACAGTTTGCTGTTTTTTTTTTTTTGAACATTGTTTTATTTTTGTTTTTACTGTTTTATTGGGTTTTTGTTTGCTTGATTTTTTTTTTTTTTTTTTTTTTTTGAGAAAGAACTTAAGAAGATTGGGTGAGTAAGAAGTGGGGAAGATCTGGAAGACTTGGGAGAGGGGAAACATGATTAAAATATATTCAATTTACAATTTGTTTTAAATAATAAAAATAAACTAAATGAGAGGAACGGGTGAGTGAGAGAAAGAGAAAGCACACTGAGCTTACTTATTGTCTCCCCAGGAATGGGCAGCTCATTTCTGGTTTATCTTTCTTTTGATTGTGCAAGTTCTTCCTCATAGATGTGGTTTTATGTAAATTATATGTAAGTTCTGATGTTTCCCCAGTGTGAGGAAGCCCCAGACTCATTTTCTATCAAAGCAGGGCATTACAACCTAAGCTTTGAGATTGCTGAGTGACCACTCCTGCCCTTTTTCTCTTCACAGCAGACATTGCTAGAACCTTGCTTTTGAGCTCTACTCTGGACCTCTGACTTCTGACCTTGGACTTCTGAGGAGTTCACTTGGGTGTGAGCTCAGCTGGCCACCTAAAGGGATGCTTGTTTGGTGTGATCTCACACTTGGGAATATTTGTGGAAGATATTTTTTTTCAGGGTTTCTACTGTGTGTAATTCTAAGACCACTAGTCTCACAAGAGAAGATTTTCTCCCATTGCTTGTTAAAGATAAACCTATTCTTTTTTTTTTTAATTTTTTTAATTCGATATAATTTATTTACATTTCAAATGATTTCCCCTTTTCTAGCCCCCCACTCCCCGAAAGTCCCGTAAGCCCCCTTCTCTTCCCCTGTCCCCCCACCTACCCCTTCCCACTTCCCCGTTCTGGTTTTGCCGAATACTGCTTCACTGAGTCTTTCCAGAACCAGGGGCCACTCCTCCTTTCTTCTTGTACCCATTTGATGTGTGGATTATGTTTTGGGTATTCCAGTTTTCTAGGTTAATATCCACTTATTAGTGAGTGCATACCATGATTCACCTTTTGAGTCTGGGTTACCTCACTTAGTATGATGTTCTCTAGCTCCATCCATAAACCTATTCTTAATGCATCTTTTAGTATGCAAGTTTCTACTGTAAGGCTGGTACTCAAGGGAGCTGACTGGACCTAGGTTTATTCTTTTACAACATAGAGGCCTCCACCAAGCCACTGTGATTTAACTATTTCCTGCCTATTGGGCCTGAGTAATCCTTAAAGTGGTCTCTGTCATTTTAACTGAAATTACGAGGCTACAGGCAATATCAAAA
Organism: Apodemus sylvaticus; assembly: GCF_947179515.1. NCBI lineage: Eukaryota > Metazoa > Chordata > Mammalia > Rodentia > Muridae > Apodemus > Apodemus sylvaticus. The sequence continues at coordinate 68,303,654 of NC_067474.1, read as the reverse complement.
ATGGTTTCCATTTCCCTCAATTTGTATGTTCCTGCACTTGTAACAGTTCTTTTAAGAGGGGGTGAACAAAAAGATGGATCTGACTATTATCAGTGATTCTTACTCATGTGACAATGGCTTGAATTTGCTTCTGAAGAAAAAAAATACTTGTATTTGTTGGATCATACGAATTGTGGAAGGAATGCTGCTTTTACTGCTTTAGAATCCATTCCTCTTTGAGAAATGATTTATCATTTCCATTGCTTAAGCCTACTTGGGTTAATGAATAACTGGAATTATTAGCCAGACTGAGACCTGAACCCAACACACACAGACATACACACAGACACACTCAGACACATAGACACACAGGCACACTTATACACACACACACACACACAGCCACTTTTCTCTACCAGATTTTTAGTTTTTAAATGAGCTTCAGACCTTCTCAGTAAAGACCATCAGGCCTGTGCAATCCAGACAGTCTCTCTCTTTGGCCTGGGAGACAGACATGTCTGTTTTGTTTCATGTCACCTCATTCTGTAGTAAATTGTGGCTTCTGGGGCATTGGGGCAGTATAATTACTATGCTATTCTTTAAGAGCTTAAGCTTCAAGATGGAAGGAACAAAGTGTTTTCGGATTGACAAAGGGACACAGGTTTTGTTGTTGTTTTTTGTTTGTTTTGTTTTGCTTTTTACTAAAGATATACAAGTCATGAAGGAAGAAATATTGGCCTTGGACTCAGGCGGAATGAATGAGTCTCTACCCCAGTTGCGTAACCCACTAGTAGTGTGACTTTTGGCAAGCTTGTAAACTTCTGAACCTCAAATACATGAATTAGAATCAGTTTGCAGGCCTGGGAAGCCCCTATGTGTGAAAAGACTGCTTTGGGGCTAGCAGGATTCAGCGGAGAAGATTTTAGAGATTTTCAAATGTAGGTTCAATATTGGGCTCTGCCGTTTTCTTTTCCTGAAAACGCGGACATTATCACCTACCTTGTAGAGCTGCCTTGAGATTCAAGAGAAAAACAGTCTTCCTGAAACACTAGGCCCATGACTGTTCTGGTTAACACCGTGCTTGAGTCATTGCACAGTGCCAATTCCTTGCTCCTTAAAAGACTCAGGAATTTGACTCAGTGTCTTACAGAAGCACCATGCTTGCAATCGACACTTGCATAATGAAGGGCATTTTAAAGATGGAGTGGCTTCAGTGTCCGAGGAGAATTACTCAGGTTTCCCCTAAGTCACGTGGTTCCTTCATTCTCTTCTCTATGGATTTTCTAGACAGAGAGGTTATTGGGAGAGAGGAATGGCTTCTGGCCAGGACAAGGCTTCCTGGCTGCCACATGGGCCTCCCAAGATGCTTTCCATCTTTCCAGGCCTGGAGTTGTGACAACAGGGCTCAGGCAGGAGGCTACTGGATGAACCTGGCCATAGATTCCCTGGAGACCCCTGGAATTTTCTGGAGACAGACTGGGCTCTGTCAGCAGCCCACAGCCAGGAGAAGAGTGAACACGAGTGGATGGCAGGCTGGAACGCTGGGCCTACTCCCTCCCCGAGGCTTGCGGTTTGAAAGCTTTAATCGCTGAGATCAGAGCCATTCTGTCTTGTTATAGTGCCAAACGGGCCACCCCAGGCTAGTGCAGGCCATGGCAGCTCCTTCCAGAGGCCTTCTGCCAGGCTTGAGTTGAGCCATGGCTGTCTGGGTCCAGCCGGGTCTCTGTGTTTCCCTTCCTATTAAATCGTCCCTGTGCTTCCAAGGCCTCTCCACGTTCTCATCCCTCCAGCCCTGGCTTCTTTAAAGGCTTCAGTGTTTCCTCAAATTAAGGGACCCAGCTGCTCGAAGCTCTTTGTTCAGTGTCTTCAGGATGACCTTTCAGATAATTCGTCCCCGTTCGCGGGGGCTGAGCCTAGCTGGTATTTAGACTCGGAGCTTCCTTGGCTAATCGGAATTTATTATCCTCTTTGTTAGGGCACTATGAGGTTCTTTTTCTCCACGGAGGGCTGTCTTCTGGGTGAGTGATACATGGGCTGACTCTGGCTGTCTAATCCTGGCAAGCCCAGTTTCCAGCTCGTGTCTCCATGGGCCCCAGAGGCTTTGTGCGTGTTTGTGCATGCCTGCTTGCTTGGCCATGGAAAATTAAAGCTTTCAGGGCTCAGCACCATTCTAGGTTAAAGGAATCTGAAAAACACGGAATCAACGTTCTGTCGGATCTCCGAGCAGTTAACCTATCGAGTTGGCTTTACTATAGTTGCTTAATTATCCTAGTAGAGTAGATAAAAACTTATTTAGTGAATGCTTTATGGTGGTAGAACAATATAATATTTACCATTTTAATTATTTTTAATTAAGTATACCATTCAATGGCCTTAAGTACATGCACACCGCATGACCCATATTAAAACAAGTTGTTGTTGTTCAAATTGAAGCCCTATACTTATTAAACATTAACTCTTCCACTTATCTTCTCCCACTAAGGCAAACAACAGTCTACTTTCTGTCTCTATTAAGTTGATTATTGTAGGAACTCAGTATAAGTAGATTCACAGAGTTTTTTGTCCCATTGTGACTAACTTACTGCCCTTAGCACCATGTCTTCAATGTTCACCATTTTTCACATGTATCAGAATTTCTTTTCTTAACAAGGTGGAGTGATAGCCCCATTGCATAGATACATCCCATTCTGGGTATCCAGTTACCACTCCCTTCAGTTGGGTTAGTTTTGCCTTTTGACTGTTGGGAGTATTCTACTTATGAAAATATGTATACTAGCATGGTTTGGGATCCCTCCTTCAACTCTGTAAATGTACCATTTTATATTCCCCATCAGCAACACATCAAAATTCCAGTTTCTTCATACCTTTCTTGACACTTGTTTTCTGGTGTATTTCTCTAATGGCCATAATAAAGGGTGTGAAAGTATGTCTTCCTAAGCCCACATGGTTGTTCGCATCTGCCTGTAGCTCTAGTTCCAGAGGATCTGACACCTCTTTTCATCTCTGTGAACTCCTACATGCATATGGTACACAGACATACACTCAAGAACATACACATAAAATAAAATAAAACAAAATAAAAAACAATTGTTTAAAAAATAAGAACTACTAAAGCTGGTCATTTATCAAATTGATACACTGTACTAATGTCTGTCATTGAATTTCCTTTTCGTGCATTTTGTTTGATCTTATTATTTTTGTATATATGGTGTAGGTTTTTTTCCTATACATTTCTGTGTACCACATGCATGTAGTGCCCCAGGGAAACAGAAGAGGGTGTCAGATCCCGGTAGGATTGGATTAATACATAGTTCTGAGCTGCCATGTGGGTGGAGGGAATTGAACCTAATCCTCTGGAAGAACAGTCACTGTTGCTAACTGTTGAGCTATTGTTCCGGCCCCCTTTGAATTTTCAAAACTATGTGAGTGATTTCTTCTATCTCTTAATGTGATAAAGGGGAAACAAAGAGTAAGAAAAACAGGATCACTGCTAAAAATTAAACAACTGCAAATTACCAGAAGTTAGGTTTTAAAGTTCATCTTGTCAGAGTCCCTTGTCTCTGTTCTTCCAAGCACACAACTCATTGCTAGCCACCTAGATGTATTATAGAGGTGAACTTTTCCCATCCCAGTTCCCATTTGTACACCACTAGCTCTAGAACCCTTAAAATCTAAAAACCAAAGTCACCCCATAGATATGAGACCTTAGAGGTTGAAAAGTAGATTGGGAAAAATCTCACACAGACATAGAAGTCTCTAAAAATGCAGTTACCGTTACCGTGGAAATACTCAAGGTTTTCTAGAGCCTGTATTCAACATGGAACATGTCTACTGCACAGATCAAGTAAGACATAAGTTCCTTCATTAGGGAGTGTACATGTAGAGGAACAGATAGCTTTTATATATAATCGTAGCTCCAGATACATTGACTTGTGATAGAAAAAGTGGGCACAGTACAGAGAATTCTTTTTTTTCTAAATTCTTTGTTTACATTCCAAACACTTTCGCTTTCCCAGTTCTCCCCATCCCATATGTCCCATAAGCCTTCTATACACTCATTCTCCAATCATCTCCCTCCTTTTTAAATCTGTCCTGTTACTCCCCTACAATGCTGGAACAGTACAGAGAATTCTGACGGGGAGGAAGGGTAGGACTTTGGGCTCATACATGGTGGAAGTGGTAAGCTCCATTCTTCCTGAGTGAACAGTGGGATTCAGTAGAGCTACAGCGTGATCTTTAGTACTAGAGGGGGGTGGTGGAGGAAGGGGAAATATTCTGTGCATCGTAACTGAAATGTGAAGTCGTGTAGGTGAGATAGAGCATGGCCAATATGAAGTGATATAAACCTTTTAGTACATCTGCTATGCAGCACAGTAAGGAACATTCCAAACAGACTTGGAAGCACAGATACAGACTAGCTATATTCAGAGCCCTGCTTTCCACATCAAGTGTTTGGATTGGTCTTGTAGTTGGTGGGTATAGATCTTTATTTTGGACATCAGAACTATTTGCTCAAATCTTTGGTTCAGCACGTTCTTTTGATATAGCCTATGATGGATGAATTACGAGACTAGTTACCAAGACTGACTGTAAAGGGAGTAAAATAAAAATATACATTACATGGTTATTTGCTTGCCATTTGTCAACACAATATAAAACATGGTGTGCATTATTCACTTAGTTTCCACAATGCCTCTTTAAAATGAATTATTATCCCATTTTACAGATGAGAAAAGTAAGATTATATATAGGAAAATAATCTTGTAAGAAGTCACATTGCATTCAGAGTTTTAACCAGGGCTGTAATTCAACTAAAACTATACAATTTGTGAAGGATTAAAAAAAAGTTACTGATAAGTGAGTTGTTTAGACAGTCAAGAGAGCTGTTGTGAGTGACTAGACTTAAGAAATGAGCAGAAATAGGTTTCAATGAAGGACTTCAGGGGTCCAGACAACCTTCTTCTGAGAGGATGAGGTATACCAGGGCATGGAAGGGAAAAGATAGTGGGGTCTGTTCTAAGTAAGTTGTGTAGAATTCATATATTGGTCAAAGAAATATTTTGAATATCACAAATTTCCATCCATTATCATGTATGATAGAACTTTCATTGATATCAGCCAATGATCTTTAGTATATACAAAATATTATATATAACCAAATTAGACAACATAGGTGTTGAGAAGAATTCTCTTTTGTAATGGTTCCAGTCCTAATGGTTCTCAGTCTTCCTAATGCTACAACCCTTAAATACACTTCTTATGTTGTGTTGACCCCAATAATAATATCCCTTATGTAACTACTTCCTAAGTATAATTTTTGATACTGTTATGAATCATAATATAAATATCCATGTTTTCCAATGGTTTCCAAAGGGGTTGGTACCCATAGCTTGAGAACACTGATATAAATGAGTGATTAAAAATTTTGGAATAGCTAATACTATAATATAGTCAAAGACTTCAAAATTAAAATTGCATTCATGATGAAATGTTTCCTAAAACAAGCAGGGTATTTTGATAATTTTTACACAGTCTACATTATATCATATTAGTAGGTGTATTTTATTAATTTTGTTTGTCTAACACTCTTAATCAGTTTCATTTTGGGGGTCCTTACTCTTACTTTGGTTACTTAACTCTCTATGTTAATAATTTGCCAATGACAGTCACTCACCTTTCTCTATAATTAGCCTTATGAAGCCAATCACTATGGAGTCTCTGAACGATGCCATTGATGATGGAGTCTCTTCATACCATTTAATTGCTTAAAACAATCTTCCAATGTTTCTGTGTTGAACACTGAGCACTGAAGACCTTGGGCATCTTCTTACAATTGTTATTGACAATGAAATACATTTATGATGCTAAAAGCAAGTCTGCCATTCCAGAGCACCAGGGTTTTTATGCATAATGCCCAATGTATCAACATGCTTTTAATTTTCTATTGAAAATACTTATTCTTCCAGATTGTCTTTATCCTCAAAAATCTTACTCCAGTCCCAAGCAAAGGTGACTTCTCTCTTTGTGCTAATAATACATAGATTTATAAAAATATGTCTCATGTGTCTGTTTTGTGTCATAAAATATGAGCTTCTTGGAAGTAAGGTCTTAATTTGCCACCCTTGTAGCACCTCAGGTTCCCTTACAACATGACAAATGCAACAAATGCTCCAGCAGCTGTAATACTGCTGAATGATTGAATATATTAATTTTAAAAATTAAGTAAACAAACATCTCTTTTAATTATGTGTCCTAAACGTAAGAGATACTATGTGAATGTTAGATATTATTATTTTCTGTGCAACTTCAGTCTAGCCAGTAACTTTATTTATTTATTTTTATCTTATTGTTAATAATGGATCTTAAGTGCTTTACCTTTCCTTGTAACCCACCATCCACCAGAGGTAACAGAAAAGAAACAATACTGGGGAAGTTTAGAACGGTTCTTTGGAGCAACTTCTACCTGAGCTGCCTGGAAATCTGCAGTTGAGGTCACGGGTTAACAGGCAGTGGCAGCTTGATCCACTTGCAAATACTTCATGGATATACAAGCCATCCAGTTTGGTAAAGTTGGGTTAACAACAGTGGTGACACAATCTAACAGAAACAGCCAGGCCTCAGCCTTGGCTTGAGTCAGCAGGAGGGATCCAGAGGGACAATAGGAGAAGGCAGTTCTCAGCTGTGCCTATCTCAGGGAAGCGAAGATCATTGAAGAGCAGAGACCCACAAGTATTTCACAGCTCGCTGTACCGGTAAGCTAAACTCTGTCTCTGCCGCTCCATGGAGTCCTATTTATATCCTATAAATATCACGTGTTCTCTATGTGCCTTGTCTCAGAACATGCATCCAATCAGCCCAAGTCCTTGGAAACAGCAACAAACTGCAGCATACCACCAGAAGTTTATGGGTGCGTTTCTCTCTATAGCATGCCGGCAAATGAAGCTCAACTATGCAGTGTAAGGCAGACCAATTCATGCATGTCTTTAGCAAAGAAGTCTTCATCACGTGCCCTTTTACATGCTTGCTTTAGCAGAATATCCTCTCTCTTGTATATGCGTCAGCAAAATGTTCCTTCACGAGTCTGCCTTAGCTTTTCACACCCGTGTCCACGTCAATGCAACTTTCCTTCACATGTTTTTCCCAGCAAAACACCATCTGAGCAGCTTTCTAAAGAACGATTAGGTTTCCACTTCCCTAGCCTCTTTTTTCCCTAGTTGGCTTTGTCATTCAGGAGAATTAGACAAATACCTTTTCTTTGATTGGTTAGTTTTTGTTTCATTTTTCAAGACAGAGTCTTACTTGGTGGCCGTGGTTGGCCTAAAACTCTAAATGTAGACAAGACTGGATTCAAATCCTCAGAGTTTGCCTGCCTATACCTCCCAAGTGCTGGGATTGCAGGTGTGTGTCCCCATATGTTGCTCTGAAACATCTATGTCTTTCTTACTCCTCCTAAAAATTCATATACGCACTTAGCCCACTTTATACAGTTGCTAAGCACTGTGAAGCCCATATCAGAACATCTGCTTACCCCTGAGTGGCAGAACTCTCTGACTCACTCCACTGTGCACTAGCTCTCTGTAGCATTGACTTATGCGCTTCTTTCTGCCACCAACATTCTCAGTTCTTATCTCTCTACCCTTGTCAGTGATGTTTTCAATTTCTCATGAATCTATTTTTTAAAAAGCTCTATTTATTTTTATTATTTTAAGTCTATGAGTGTTCTGCCTGTGTGCTGGGATATGCATCACATGTGTACCTGATCTCCTTTGTGATGAGAAGAGGGAATCAGACCCTCTGGGACTGGAGTTGCAGACAGCTGTGAACCAGCATGTGGGTGCTAGGAATTGAACCCCACTCCTCTGCAAGAGAAACAAGTGCTCTTAACTGTTGAGCCATCTTTCCAACCCCATGAATCCCAGTTTCTTTGTGATCATACTAACCTTTATTGCAAGGCTGCCACATTCTTTTTGTATGGATTTATCTTTTCCGATTTGGCACCAAGAACATAAATAAAACAGAGGGACACCTCTCTGCTAACGAATCATGAAGTATGGCTTTTAGTTTTTGGGTTTTTTTTCTGTTATGTTGAATATTTGTTGACAAACCCATATTGTTCTCATAAGAGCTTCTTTAGTCATTCCATGGGTGGTAGACCAGTTGGCAATGGTGCATGCACATAGCAGGAGACCTATGTAAATATCAACAATAAGTATGCATCCTGTATGTAAATTTCACCAGGTATTTTCAGAAATTAATATTTGAAATTACTTTTGTACAATTCAGGAAAATGGGAACATGCATTTAAACAACTGTAGGAAATTTTAAAAGCAATCTCTACTCATTTAAATCATATAGTTAAGGTAGTATCATAAACAAAAGATTGTAGCTGTCTTTGACACAGCAGCCGTGCTGTCAAAATAGAATCAAAGAGATCATCTGAGCTGTGCTTTGTAGACAGCTTGCCAAGGATGCCATTGTTCAGATGATTTTGCTTGACTTAAAACACAATCATTGGTATTCTTCAAATGTTATTAGTAATGAAAGAAGTAATATAACTGAGTTTGCTTGTCCACACAGTCTTTTCTCTGTTGCATGGTAATACTCTCATTTTCAACTCAACCCATCCATCTAGCAATTAAATATTTAAAGGTGACTGTGGGCAAGGGTCTGAGTTAAGTTAGGTAGGTGAAGCCCTTTGGGCTCGACCACCATCTCAGTATGGGCCACAGTTTATATAGTTTAGCCATAATAGGTCTAGCATTTCTTTCATCAGTTTGGTACCAGCTCGATTCTTTCCTTTGGCAATAATTATTTCGTTTACATATGTAAAGCACTGGGTATCTTCTGCTTTCATGTGGTTTAAGTAATCAAATTATGGCCTGAGGCTTTAAATGCTCAAAGAAACCCCAGGTCCCTATCCAATGATTTCCTTCGAGGCTTGCAATGCAGCTTTCAGAGAAGATGCAGAATAGATGGATAAAGGATAGAAAAGTGGATGAGCTCTGCTCACAGGAAGCTGATATCTTAGGTTTCTGGGACAAGAAGTGAATGAGTAATGTTTGTATTAAAATATTGTAGCTATGGTCTGCAGACATCCTGAGGAACAGAGGTGTGTGTGTGTGTGTGTGTGTGTGTGTGTGCGCGCGTGTGTGTATTCTTCTTCCTGTAGTAGCCCTTCAGTTTTATTTTGGTGCTGAATTTTTCACAGAGAAGTAGGTGGTAGAGATATCTGTTGTGGAAATGGGCCAAGGCTTTTGACCTTAATTTAATGCTGCATGACTGTATCATCTTGTTGGTCTCCTGTATAATGGGGAGAATAACATCAATCACTAAAAGATTTTTAAGAGGATTTAGCTAATGTTTAGCTGGGAAGGTAGGAGAGGTGGCTCAGGCACAGAAGCAAGAGGAATAAAGACAGTTGTAAGTGCTGCTCTGGTGGCCAGCTGGTCTGAAAATCCGGGGCTGTTTCATTTGATACCCAGGAGCAGTGACCACAATGTGCTCAGTCTGTTTTGTGTCCTTGAATTTGTGACTTAACTATTTGATCTTTAAATGCTCTGTCCCTAATGTGCCAAAAAACAAAACAAAACAAACAAACAAACAAACAAACAAAAACCCCCATGTTACTCTAAGTTGTAGGAGGCAAGGAGACAGAAATGACATCTGCATATGAGGTCTTTGTGTCCCTCTTCTGTGTCCCTCTTCTGACAGCCATCCAAGTTGTAAGTTCTTATCACTTCCCACCCTGGGATGCCTTCTGGGTGAAAACACGCACTTCTTTTCAAGTCAGCTGACATGTTCTTTTTAAAGAACCCACTTCTGGTCAAGAACAATGCATTCAATGTATCCTCACTCCTTTTATTGCGATATTATAAGTCACTATAATGTTCTAATAGGTTATATTTAGAGCAACTTTAGAAGTCTCTCTACAGATTAGTTATGTGACATTTTCACTGCTACCTGTGGCTACAGACAGGATCCTGTGAGTGGAACACAGTGACAACAGGAAGAAAGGCAAACAGTATGCTAAAGAAAGGAGACAGTGAGTGCTGAGGGAGAGAAGAGCATCTTTCTTCCCTTTCGGTTATACATGCTACAGTCTTTTACTTGGTCATTTAGCAATGATCACTGACACAGTGTCTGGAGCCATGAAGGCAAAGACAAAGAAGGCTTCTGGTGGATTAGTAGTGAGGAGAGATAGATGGTTTAGAAAACTCAGGGTTGGTATTATTATTATTATTATTATTACTTTCAATTACCACATAATAACAAAGATCATTATTAATTAATCATTATTAAAATTCAGTCATTTTAAATCACTTGCTATTTAATTAAGCCAGTTAATTAGTAATTAAATTGCTAATTTTATTAATTAGTTACAAAGTATCATACATACTTTGTTTTGGTTAGTTTCCCTCATTCAGTTCACTCTCTCATCTCGCTTTCCCAGATTCTTACCCTTTTATACTAAGTATGTCCTTTCCACTAGCATGTCACATATGTGCTATACATGCCCCCACACACATATACATACCCTCCATAAAACCTTTGCTCCTTACCCTTGGTTCCCTTTCTAGTTCCATCACAGATACTCACACTCATTTCCATAGAGAAGAATTAGGAAGAGGACCCACACAGGACAATAAACACGCAGCGTTTGTCTTTCTGTGTCTAGATTGGTTTGTTTAACATAATAATTCCTGGATTTGCCCATTTTCCTGCAAGTTTCATTTTTAATTATGACAAAATAAAATCCTACTGTATTTTGCGTATCACAGTTACGTTGTCCATTCATCTGTTGAGGGACACTTCGAGTATTCCATTTTCTTGGTGGTATCCAAACGTAGGAATAAACAGGAATGTGCTGGCACCTCTGTGGAAGAATACAGAAAAGGATGGAAATTCCTACAGAGGGGGTCTAGCTGCTCCAGAGACTCTAGAGTGCAGTGACAGAACTGGCCTGGAGGAACTGAAAAGTCTTCCCTGAGGAGACAAAGTTAGGCCAGATCATAATACAAGAAACAAGAGACAAAGACCACTCCGGGTTGGGGGAATCATTACTTCAGTGATTACAGATAAAGTAGAGAGAAGTTAGATCATAGAAACACATATTTATATGGAGTCCAGGGAAGAAAAACATCACATTTCTCAAAAGGAATAAAAGAGGCACATGAGGGAGGAAGTGGTATTTAAAATAGGCCGTGATATTTTACTAAGGGAGGGTAGGGAGAGAGGGCTCCGCAGATGCAGTGTGCATGATGAACTCGAGGTAAGAAAGTTCAAGAGGGATTTAGAGAGTGTGGAGAAGTCAAGTACGCTTAGCATGCAGGCTGGCTGCAGTTAGGCCCAGGGAGGAAGGTCAGGTGGAGTCAGAGGATGGAGCGCTCTGAATGTTGAATGCTCTGAACCCACTCTGTCCTTGGACAGGAGGCACTGATATTTTGCTTTGGAGGATAAAAGTTCACTTAATTTAACTCCACCAATATTTTCTGAGACCTCCCTCTAAGTCAGGTACTCCAAATAGGTTCTAGAGACATTGAAAGAACAAGATACGTTTATTGCACTCTTGGATCTCCTAGTAAAAACCTAAAGACCAGGGCTGGGAAGATGGTTCACTACATAAGAGTGCTTGCCGTATAAACATGGGGATCTGATATAGATTCCCAGTATCCACATGAAAAATATGGTGCTGCATGAGTCTGTAACCTTAGCTCTGTGGGAAGTTGAGTGGAGACGAGATTCCCCGAGGTTTATTGGGCATGTTCCTAGATCCAGATTCAACGAGAAGCCCAGTTTCACAGGTGTAAAGTGGAGAGTAATAGGCGGTTCAAATAATGCCTTCATCTGGTCTCTGAAAACACACGCCTTCAATCTTACATAGCACTGTACACTTCCCATGCATCCACATGCACGTGCACTCACGGAATAACTAAATGCCCATCTATACGTGAGTAAGTGTCTGTGTCTGGGCCAGTCTTTATCCAAGGCTATAGAGGTACCAGAATCTATTGCTATGTCTCTGTTTCTGTGTCTGTATTCAGGTAGAGTGTATAGAGTGTATCAAAACAGGGAAGGTGAGCGGTGGAACCAAGGCGACACAGGGTCCAGTTAGGCCCTGCGCCCACGACCACTGACCTTCGCTGACCAGCCGGGCGGCAAGCAACTGCGGTTCTGCGGAGCCTTTCGCTGCACGGAAGCCACTTCAGAACTCGGCTGCCCGCCAGTCAGGAGAGACTCACCGCCATCTTGATCCCGGGCTTCAGAGATCGGTCAGACTGAGGTACACAAACATAATCCTAGGCCCAACACCGCAGGGGTCTGAGCCAGACGGGCGTTGGCCTGCACCCAGGCCCTGGGCTGTTCGAGTGGCCATCGGGGCGCCAACCCAGCCAGGAGTTTTTTTTTGCCCCGGCCGGTGCACGCGCCGCCATTTTGCCTACAGGAGCCAGAGTGCTCGGGAGGGCAGAGACTGCTAACAAGCGTAGCCTGAGGCTAACAAAACGGGGGTCTAGGCCCCAAAAGGCACAGGACTGACCCCAAGAACTGGGCGGCTTGGTGGGCCATCTGTGTGTCAACCAGCCCAGGAGGTTATTAGCACAACAGACTCTCCCGGTGCTTTCGCGGAGCGCGGACGCGCACGCCCGCCATCCGGGTCACCTGGCGGACCCAAATAACAGACATAGCCCTAGGGGAACTTTGCTCGGACCTTGGCCTCCCAGGCGTTTGCCTGGACTCAGGGCCCAGGCGACAAGGCTAACCTAGTGTGCGCCAGCCCGGTTGGGGAAATCGGCTGCCCAGCGGAGTGAGCGGAGCACAGGGGAGGTCACAGCAACATTCACCTTCGGAGCTCCCTGGGGGTGCACACGGGTTCCACCTGGTCCACAACACAATCTGGGGCAAGGCCTCAGGCAGAAGCCCCCAGCTCAACTCTCTCCGCTTCAGATCAGCCTGGGTGGCCGCCACATCTCCAGGTCCCTCAAGAGGCTAGTGGGGGCTTCCGGGCGGCCAGCTGGGAGAAGTCGGTGTGCTCCAATAAATCCTGCGGGCCCCAGCGGGAGCCTTCAGGTGCCTGCTTCGGGATCTGAACAGCCTGGACAACAGCACCCTATCTATAGGCAGTGCAGAGTGTAAGCTGTGCACCAGAGGCCAACGGGGAAGGGGCAGCTTGCACTGGTGAGTCCAGCACTGACAAGACCAAGTAACACCAGTGAGAGCCAGATGGCAAAAGGCAAACGCAGAAACGTCACTAACAGAAATCAAGGCAATATGGCAACATCTGAACCAAATTCTCCTCTACCAGCAAGTCCTGGATACCCCATCACACCAGTAAAACAAGATTTGGATTTAAAATCACTGGTCATGATGCTGGTACAGGAACACATGAAGGACATTGAGGAGAAAATGGATCAAAAGTTAGAAGCCCTTGCAAGGGAAACACAAAAATCATTGAAAGAAATCCAGGAGAATACAAAAGCCAACAAGGAGGAAATGCAAAAAACACTTAAAGAAATACAGGAGAAATTTGCTCAACAGGCTGAGGTCATGAAAGACGAAACACAAAAATCTCTTAAAGAAATACAGGAGAACTTTGGTCAACAGGCTGAGCTCATGAAAGAGGAAACACAAAAATCTCTTAAAGAATTACAGGAAAACACAAACATGCAAGGGAAGGAGCTAAGCAAAACCATCCAGGATCTAAAATCAGAAGTAGAAACAACTAAGAAAACTCAAAGGGAGACAACTTTGGAGATAGAAAGCCTTGGGAAGAAATCAGGGGACAGAGATGCAAATATCAACAACAGAATACAAGAGATAGAAGAAAGAATCTCAGATGCTGAAGATTCCATAGAAACCATGGACTCAACAGTTAAAGAAAATGCAAAGTGCAAAAAGCTTGTAACCCAAAATATCCAGGAAATCCAGGACACAATGAGAAGACCAAACCTAAGGATTATAGGCATAGATGAGAGTGAAGATTTACAACTTAAAGGGCCAGCAAATATCTTCAATAAAATTATGGAAGAAAACTTCCCTAACCTAAAGAGAGAGATGCCCATGAATATACAAGAAGCCTACAGAACTCCAAACAGACTGGATCAGAACAGAAATACTTCCCGTCACATAATAATCAAAACACCAAATGTTCTAAACAAAGAAAGAATACTAAAGGCAGTAAGAGAAAAAGGCCAAGTAACATATAAAGGAAGACCTATCAGAATCACAGCAGACTTTTCACCTGAGACTATGAAGGCTAGAAGGTCCTGGGCAGATCTCATGCAGACTCTAAGAGAACACAAATGCCAACCAAAACTACTATATCCAGCAAAACTCTCAATCACCATAGATGGAGAAACTAAGATATTTCACGACAAAACCAAGTTCACCCAATATCTATCCACAAACCCAGCCCTAAAAAGGATAATAGGAGGACAACACCAATACAAGGAGGGAAACTCCACCCTGAAAAAAGCAAGATAGTAACCTTTCATCAAACCCAAATAAGTTAAGCAATCAAATTTAAAAAATAACGTCAAAAATGATAGGAAGTAACAATCACTATTCCTTAATATCTCTTAACATCAATGGACTCAATGCCCCAATAAAAAGACACAGACTAACTGACTGGATACGTAAACAGGACCCTACATTTTGCTGCTTACAGGAAACACACCTCAGGGTCAAAGACAAACACTACCTTAGAGTAAAAGGCTGGAAGACAATTTTACAAGCAAATGGTCTCAGGAAACAAGCTGGAGTAGCCATTTTAATATCAGATAAAATTGACTTTCAACCCAAAGTCATCAAAAGAGACTCTGAGGGACACTTCTTGCTGGTCAAAGGAAAAATACAACAAGAAGAACTCTCAATCCTGAACATCTATGCTCCAAATGCAAGGGCACCCTCTTTCATAAAAGAAACTTTATTAAAACTCAAAGCACACATTGCACCTAACACAATAATTGTGGGTGACTTCAACACTGCACTTTCCTCAATGGACCGATCAGGAAAACAGAAACTAAACAAGGACACAATGAAACTAATTGAAGCTTTGGACCAATTAGATTTAACTGATATATATAGAACATTCTATCCTAAAACAAAAGAATATACCTTTTTTTCAGCACCTCATGGTACCTTCTCCAAAATCGACCATATAATTGGTCACAAGACAAACCTCAACAAATATAAAAAGATAGAACTAATCCCATGCCTCCTATCTGATCACTATGGAATAAAAGTGGTCTTCAATAGCAACAGAAACAACAGAAAACCCACAAACACGTGGAGATTGAACAATACTCTACTCAATGACACCTTGGTCAAGGAAGAAATAAAGAAAGAAATTAAAGACTTTTTAGAACACAATGAAAATGAAAACACAACATACCCAAATCTATGGGACACAATGAAAGCAGTGCTAAGAGGAAAACTCATAGCCCTGAGTGCCTCCAAAAAGAAAATGGAGAGAGCATACATTACCAACTTAATGACACACCTGAAAGCCCTAGAACAAAAAGAAGCTATTTCACCCAGGAGGAGTAGAAGGCAGGAAATCATCAAACTCAGGGCCGAAATCAATCAAGTAGAAACAAAGAGAACCATACAAAAAATCAACAAAACTAGGAGCTGGTTCTTTGAGAAAATCAACAAGATAGATAAACCCTTAGCCAGACTGACCAAAGGGCACAGAGAAAGTATCCAAATTAACAAACTTAGAAATGAAAAGGGAGACATAACAACGGAAACTGAGGAAATCCAAAAAATCATCAGATCCTACTACAAGAGCCTGTACTCAACACAACTGGAGAATCTGGAGGAAATGGACAATTTCCTTGACAGATACCAAATACCAAAATTAAATCAGGACCAACTAGACCATCTAAACAGTCCCATAAAGCCTAAAGAAATAGAAGGAGTCATAGAAAGTCTTCCAACCAAAAAAAGCACAGGACCAGATGGTTTCAGTGCAGAATTCTACCAGACCTTCAAAGAAGAGTTAACACCAATACTCTTCAAACTATTCCACAAAATAGAAACAGAAGGAACACTACCCAATTCCTTCTACGAAGCCACAATTACGCTGATACCAAAGCCACACAAAGATCCAACAAAGAAAGAGAACTTCAGACCAATTTCCCTTATGAACATCGATGCAAAAATACTCAACAAAATTCTTGCCAACCGAATCCAAGAACACATCAAAACGATCATCCACCATGATCAAGTAGGCTTTATCCCGGGAATGCAGGGTTGGTTCAATATACGGAAATCCATCAATACAATCCACTACATAAACAAACTCAAAGAACAAAACCACATGGTCATTTCATTGGATGCTGAAAAAGCATTTGACAAAATTCAGCATCCTTTCATGCTTAAAGTCTTGGAGAGAACAGGAATTCAAGGCCCATACCTAAACATAGTAAAAGCAATATACAGCAAACCGGTAGCCAGCATCAAACTAAACGGAGAGAAACTTGAAGCAATCCCACTGAAATCAGGGACCAGACAAGGCTGCCCCCTTTCTCCTTATCTTTTCAATATTGTACTTGAGGTACTAGCTCGGGCAATTCGACAACATAAGGAGGTCAAAGGGATACAAATTGGAAAGGAGGAAGTCAAACTATCATTATTTGCAGACGACATGATCGTCTACCTAAGTGACCCAAAGAACTCCACTAGAGAGCTCCTACAGCTGATAAACAACTTCAGCAAAGTGGCAGGTTACAAAATCAACTCAAGCAAATCAGTGGCCTTCCTATACTCAAAGGATAAACAGGCTGAGAAAGAAATTAGGGAAATGACCCCCTTCACAATAGCCACAAACAGTATAAAGTATCTTGGGGTGACTCTTACCAAACATGCGAAAGATCTGTATGGCAAGAACTTCAAGACTCTGAAGAAGGAAATGGAAGAAGACCTCAAAAAATGGGAAAACCTCCCATGCTCATGGATCGGTAGAATCAATATAGTTAAAATGGCCATTTTGCCTAAAGCACTATACAGATTCAATGCAATACCCATCAAAATCCCAACTCAATTCTTCACAGAGTTAGAAAGAGCAATTATCAAATTCATCTGGAACAACAAAAAACCCAGGATAGCTAAAACTATTCTCAGCAACAAAAGAAAATCTGGGGGAATCAGTATCCCTGACCTCAAGCAATACTACAGAGCAATAGTGTTAAAAACTGCATGGTATTGGTACAGTGACAGGCAGGAGGATCAATGGAACAGGATTGAAGATCCAGAAATGAACCCACACACCTATGGCCACTTGATCCTCGACAAAGAGGCTGAAAACATCCAATGGAAAAAAGATAGCCTTTTCAACAAATGGTGCTGGTTCAACTGGAGGTCAGCATGCAGAAGAATGCGAATTGATCCATCCTTGTCTCCTTGTACTAAGCTCAAATCCAAATGGATCAAGGACCTCCACATAAAGCCAGACACTCTGAAGCTAATAGAAAAGAAACTGGGGAAGACCCTTGAGGACATCGGTACAGGGAGAAAGTTTCTGAACAGAACACCAATAGCGTATGCTCTAAGAGCAAGAATTGACAAATGGGACCTCATAAGGTTACAGAGTTTCTGTAAGGCAAAGGACACCATCAAGAGGACAGATCGGCAACCAACAAATTGGGAAAAGATCTTCACCAATCCTACATCAGATAGAGGGCTAATATCCAATATATATAAAGAACTCAAGAAGTTAGACTCCAGAAAACCGAACAACCCTATTAAAAAATGGGGTACAGAGTTAAACAAAGAATTCTCACCTGAAGAACTTCGGATGGCGGAGAAGCATCTTAAAAAATGCTCCACTTCATTAGTCATTAGGGAAATGCAAATCAAAACAACCCTAAGATTTCATCTTACACCAGTCAGAATGGCTAAGATTAAAAATTCAGGAGACAGCAGGTGCTGGAGAGGGTGCGGAGAAAGAGGAACACTCCTCCACTGCTGGTGGGGTTGCAAATTGGTACAACCACTCTGGAAAGCAGTCTGGCGGTTCCTCCGAAAACTGGGCACCTCACTTCCAGAAGATCCTGCTATACCACTCCTGGGCATATACCCAGAGGATTCCCCACCATGTAATAAGGATACATGCTCTACTATGTTCATAGCAGCCCTATTTATAATTGCCAGATGCTGGAAAGAACCCAGGTATCCCTCAACAGAAGAGTGGATACAAAAAATGTGGTATATCTACACAATGGAGTACTATTCAGCCATTAGAAACAATGAATTCATGAAATTCTTAGGCAAATGGATGGAGCTAGAGAACATCATACTAAGTGAGGTAACCCAGACTCAAAAGGTGAATCATGGTATGCACTCACTAATAAGTGGTTATTAACCTAGAAAACTGGAATACCCAAAACATAATCCACACATCAAATGAGATACAAGAAGAAAGCAGGAGTGGTCCCTGGTTCTGGAAAGACTCAGTGAAACAGTATTTGGCAAAACCAGAACGGGGAACTGGGAAGGGGTGGGAGGGAGGACAGGGGAAGAGAAGGGGGCTTACGGGACTTTCGGGGAGTGGGGGGGGCTAGAAAAGGGGAAATCATTTGAAATGTAAATAAATTATATCAAATAAAAAAAATACTCACAAAAAAAAAAAAAAAAAAAAAAAAAAAAAAAAAAACAGGGAAGGTGGCACAAGGCAGAGAGTATGCTAGAGGGCTGAGCTAGTCCAGATGAAGGGTTGGTTGGGGGTTGAGAGGGCTGTACACTGTAGGGAAAGGAGACTGAGGGACTCCTTGAGTTTGAACCAAGGCTTTACTGAGAGCTTTCTTTGAGTCACTTTGACTAAGTCCTTTCCATAGCCTCTTTTCCTCTGTTAGGCAGGAATTACAATGTTAACTCTGAAGGAGGGCAGGAAAATTAAGGTGATGTGTTGGAATGTATGTGGTTGGCATCATCATTTGGCAGTGCCATGTGTGATAAAGAACTGCTGTGGTTTTGATTTGCCATGTCCTGCTCATGGGAAAGTAGTTGTTTTGGTAGCTCTGGTTGGGGGCTGGCTTCTTTTCTTCCAGTAATGGAAGTGACTCCAGGCAGGGGATTATGACAGTGGCTTTGATTAATTCTGGCCTTTGATGTGCATGATCTGTTTCCCAGGTAAGGAGCACAAATACTCCCAGCTTGGCTAACAGAGCCTGCCTCACACTGGGAGGCTCTACCAAGCTCAGCTTTCCCCATTCCACCAATGAACCGGCCAGCTCAGAGCCAGGAAGAGGCTCTGGCAGCAATCAGAGCTGCAGCTGTGACCAGGCCAGGTTGCCCCATCTCCAGCAAACATTTACAGTGGCTCAGCGCCTGCTACTCCTGCCCTGACACACAACAAGCGGAAAGCCTGGCCAGCCTGTGGCAGCCAAGACAATGTTGCCAGCACGGCAGTTAGGAGAGGCAAAGGCCCTTATCCAGAGATGGTCTCACTGGAGCTTTGAGCAGCCTTCTCCAGCTGACTCTCCTGTAAAGTAAGACTCTCACAGGACCTCACTCACAAGAGTAAGCCATACTGTGAGCCAGGCCCTGGCTCTCTCTGGTTGATATTAGACAGCTCTCAAGGGCAACGGTGATATGGCAAACAAGAAGGAAACCAGGATACAGTAAGGAATCTTGGCAGGGACATTTCCGGTGGCAGACTGCTAAAGTTCTTGTTTATCCGAGAGAAATACCTTTATGAGCATTTGGATCTGCTAGCTGTGGTGTTCGATGGTACAGGTTTAACAACCAGAACTCAGAAGGAAGGAAGAAAAGAATAGAGAGAGATTAAAAGGAAGAAAGAAAAATCCTTGATTTGTTGATTTTGATGATTTCCTCTCCTTTAAACTTTTTTAAGATAGTATACAAAGTCATGGTTTTCATTATGATATCTCCATACAAAGACGCAACCTGTCATAGTACTTTGGTCCAACTTATTCTTCCAGCCTGCTGCCCTCTCCTACAGAGATTCACTCTCTCTCTCTCTCTCTCTCTCTCTCTCTCTCTCTCTCTCTCTCTCTCTCTCTCTCACACACACACACACACACACACACACACAGCAGGTGGACCTGATGGTAGGAAAGAGAAGGGGAGAGGTCACTAGGGGGTATTGGAGGAAAGTAGTGGTAGATGGATTTGAGCAATAGATATTGTGTAACTGTATAAAACATTCAAATAATTACAAATCTTATTCAAAAATCATTTGTCACAGAAAATGTCAAGGCAGCAACACAAAGTCACTGAAGCAAAGTAGAGAGGAGATGCAGCCTCACACACCACAGGGAACTATTCTGCTACATGTAGAAGGACACAGAGACAAACGACCTCAGGAGCATGAATAATGGCAGTAAAGGAAGACAGAAAACCAGGAGGGGCCCAGTGAGTTACATTCTCAGGTCCTAGGGATTAGGTGCTCACAGACCTGTTTTCTTGAGTTGAATTACATTTCAACCAACCAGAACAACTTCAGACACTGCAACCAGTCTTTAATATAATTTTACTTTAAGTTTATATAATTTAACATTTAATAGTCAATTAATTTAACAATTATTTCTGATTCTTTTTTAGTGGAGAGGATATAGAGTGTCTTTGTTTTATCTTCTGAGATGATCACTTTTCCATGTACAAGGCAGAGTTGTCTAGATAATTATTCAGAGGCCTGATAGGTCTAATTTTTTAAAAATACATCTAGACAAAATTCACGTGACACAAAATGAACCATTTAAAAGCATGACATTTGATACAATCATAGTCCTGTGCATCCAGCAACTTTGGCCCATTCTGAATCATTTGTACCATAACCCCCAACATCATTTGGCTAAGGTGTGACTATGACAAAAGACCAGATGGATGAAATAGCAGACATTTATTTTCTTGTGGTTTTGGAGGCTGGAAAACCAAGGTGTCAGCATGGTTGGTTTCTTCAGAGAAATCTAAGAGCAAGGTTTCTTTCAGGTCCCTGAGTGTAACTGTTCTGCCTGTTCCTTCCTATGGCCTTTGCTCTATTCAAGCCCTGTCTCCATATTCTCCTGATCATCAATCATATTGAACTGGGAACATCTTTTTTACTTGATCACCCCTTTAGGGATTTTTATCCCCAAGTCTTATATTCTGGGACTTGACCTGACTATTTTAATGAGTTTGGTAACATTTCCCCCATAAGGACTCCGTATCTGCAGCATGATTGCTTTCCCTCTCTTCCTCTAACCTCCTGATGATAAGTGCTGTGTTCTGCCCCTGGAGTTCCACTGTTTTGAATGTTTTATAACAATGGAATCATGTAATCAGGCAATCCATAACTTTTTGTATGGAAGTGTACCACTTATGGGGATCTTATTAGTTGTTTGAGTTGTGCCTTTAAAAAATGAATCTAAATGGCTACCAAGAGCAACCGCTCCAAAGTTAAAAGATTCTCTTGGGACCCATGAAACTGACTGATAATTGGCAAATAATTTCTAAAACTAGGGGCAAGAGAACTAAATAAGTCCTTATCTGCTTTCTCCTCTCTGCACTCTTTGACCCCAAACCACCTTGTTTCCACTTATTTAGTGTAGAGAACATCAAAACTAATACTCCTAGCGACTTTCTTGTATATGCAATATTATTGACTATCATCACCATGATGTACTTCCTGCAGGACTTCCTTATCCAGTATGACTGAATATTTATACTCCTTGACCAACGTTTTCCCATTTTCTCTATTCTACTCTGTTTTCTTCAGTTTGATGAGATCTAATAATGTGTGAGAATCATGCATTAGTTTCCTTCCCGTGTCTGGCTTATTTTACATATCATGCTTCCTATGTTCATCTACCAAATGACGAGATTTCCTTCTTTTGTGTGGTGGCCAAATAATTGTCAACTGTGTATATGCATGTGCATGTGTTTACACATCTTCTTTATCTGCTTTTCTATCCACAAACATGCTAGGTGTTTCCATATCTTCATTACTGTGACTATGAGAGTATAGTTATGTCTGTGATGAAGTGAATTCATTTCCTTATACATACATCTGCGATTTCTGGATCATAGAGTAGTTCTGTTTTTAGGTTTTTGAGGAGGTTCTATATTGTTTTCCATAATGATCTTACCAGTTTCTATTGTTGTTTCTCTACTGCCTCACCAGTACACACACACACACACACACACACACACACACACACATACATACACACACACACACACACACACAGAGGCATGTAACAAACATATTTTAAAATATAATCATTTTAATAGATGACATATATATCTGCATTTTGATTTTACTCTGGTTAGTGATACAAAGAATATTTGTGCATATGTTTTGCTATTATTTATCCCCTATTAAGAAATATCTGTTCAGGTTTTGTCTCATTGTTAATCAGCCTATTTATTTATATTGGTTTGGTTGGTATTAAGCGGATTGAGTCCATACATTTTGGATATTACTATTTGTACATGGACATTTACACATATTTTGTTCCTTTCTGTACATTATCATTTTTATTCTGTGAACCGCTTGCATGACCACCAGAGTTTTTATTGCAATCCCATTTTGTCTATGTTTGCTGTTCTTAATATATGGTGTTTGTCCTGGCTTGCTTCTCTATAGATTTGATATAAAGACTAAAGAAACTTAATGAGGAAAGGGTTTATTTGGTTTACACTTACAGGTCATACTCCATCTCTGAGAACTGAAACAGAAAACAGAAGAATCCAGCTTGTCCAGTGGGTCATGTTCAGTCATCCAGGCCTGCTTTCTTTCTTTTCTTTTTTTTTTTTTCAAGCACATGGATTTATTTAAGTTAAGTCTTTTTTTTTATTCGATATATTTTTTAATTACATTTCAAATGATTTCCCCTTTTCTGCCCCCACCCCCCACTCGCCCAAAATCCCATAAGCCCCCTTCCCTCCCCCTGCTCTTCCATCCACCCCTTCCCACTTCCCTGTTCTGGTTTGCCCTATACTGCTTCACTGAGTCTTTCCAGAACAAAGGGCCACTCCTCCATTCTTCTTGTACCTCATTTGATGTGTACATTATATTTTGGGTATTCCAGTTTTCTAGGTTAATATCCACTTATTAGTGAGTGCATACCATCATTGATCTTTTGAGACTGGGTTACTACCTCTCTTAGTATGATGTTCTCCAACTCCATCCATTTGCCTAAGAATTTCATGAATTCATTGTTTCTAATGGCTGAATAGTACTCCATTGTGTATATATACCACATTTTTTTTTGCATCCACTCTTCTGTTGAGGGATACCTGGGTTCTTTCCAGCTTCTGGCTATTATAAATAGGGCTGCTATGAACATAGTGGAGCATGTATCCTTATTACATGCTGGGGAATCCTCTGGGTATATGCCCAGGAGTGGTATAGCAGGATCTTCCGGAAGTGAGGTGCCCAGTTTTCTGAGGAACCGCCAGACTGATTTCCAGGGTGGTTGTACCAATTTGCAACCCCACCAGCAGTGGAGGAGTGTTCCTCTTTCTTCACATCCTCTCCAACACCTGCTGTCTCCTGAATTTTTAATTTTAGCCATTCTGACTGGTGTAAGGTGAAATCTCAGGGTTGTTTTGATTTGCATTTCCCTAATGACTAATGAAGTTGAGCATTTTTTAAGATGCTTCTCCGCCATCCGAAGTTCTTCAGGTGAAAATTCTTTGTTTTCTCTGTACCCGATTTTTAATAGGGTTATTTGGTTTTCTGGAGTCTAACTTCTTGAGTTCCTTATATATATTGGCTATTAGCCCTCTATCTGATGTAGGGTTGGTGAAGATCTTTTCCCAATTTGTTGGTTGCTGATTTGTCCTTTTGATGATGTCCTTTGCCTTATAGAAACTTTGTAATTTTATGAGGTCCCATTTGTCAATTCTTGATCTTAGAGCATACACTATTGGTGATCTGTTCAGAAACTTTCCCCCTGTACCGATGTCCTCAAGGGTCTTCCCCAGTTTCTTTTCTATTAGCTTCAGAGTGTCTGGCTTTATGTGTAGGTCCTTGATCCATTTGGATTTGAGCTTAGTACAAGGAGACAAGGGTGGATCAATTCGCATTCTTCTGCATGCTGACCTCCAGTTGAACCAGCACCATTTGTTGAAAAGGCTATCTTTTTTCCATTGGATGTTTGTACAGAGCCATATTGGGGCAGTCTTGCACTTGGTCAGAGTTTGACTTTGGTCAAGGTTAACTTCTCCCAGTTAGCCAGGATCCTGCTCCACCTAGGGTGGAGTGCACGTAGTAAAGGTCAAGTTCATTGTTCTTCCTGGTATAGGGATTCCTGAATTAAACAGGTGACCCACCCAGCTGCCGGAGCAGTCAAGACGAAGACCTCCAAGAGAAGCTAGACAACTTCCACCGGAACTCAGCCTGGAGTCTGGGGGGAAGGGTTTGCCCGAACTGTTATAAGGTCTGGCGCCATTAAAGTTTACGGCTTTGATCAGTGAACATTGACTTAGCCGTACGTTCTTTTCGCTTCTCTTCCCTATGACCCCAAAATTCTCTCAACAGGTAACCCAGTTTACATGTAGCTGCTGGCGGCTACATAGTGGCGCCTGAACGTGGGAAGACCTGGCACGAGAGAATTTCTTGAGGTAGCCCTATCCAGCGAAGCTTCGCAGGAAAAGGTGAAAATTAATGGTGTCCGCACGGTAAGCAACATAGAGGGCAAAACTAGCGCTAGTGAATTCGTGTCTATGGTTGTGAGTGCAGGAATGGATACAGTTTTTCAAGCATACTGCGTGGACCCAGCGCAGGACTGCTTGGGTTGATAAGATAGGGAAATATGGGGAAGGAATTTGGTAGGCATTTGCCCAAAGCTCGTAAGAGCTGATTTCGGCGAAAAGAAAGGGGTTTTTAAAAATAGGCATATGTCCACAGCTTCTAAGAGCTGTTTAAAGAGGAAAATGGATGCAATTGCTTAACAAGCACGCTTAACTTTCTGTGTATCTTTCCGTGTTTGTCCCGGTGCACCGACTGTCTATGTGTATGTTTATGTCCTCTCTGTGTCTTTGTGTGAATGACTGTTTCATGTTAAAAAGAAAAATTGGTAAAGATTACATCTGCTGGTAACCTCTTGAGCTAGCCACAGTTTGTGTGGGGATTGATTCAAAGCCACGCTGCAGCAGCGTAGCTCACTCACCCAAGAGGCAAGCATGGCTGGGGAAAAAGCCGCTCTTAAAGCCCAGAAACCTCGAGATTTGGGAAGACTTTGGTTTGGCTTGTGAAATTCATGTAGTCGCTTTATACTTGTTTCTAATTGGTTTTAATGATATAAGGCTTTACATTTCTTGACTAAAGAGTTATAAATTAATTGGTTATTATGTAAAAGGTATAGTGTTATTAAGAAAAGGTTAGTTTAAAACTGGTGATTCAGTGTTAGAGCTATCTTAACTAACTACACGTGGCCTAACGCCACTCATGCTTTGTTCTTGTTTATAATTGGATTTAAAGGTATATTTTGCATGTCTTGACTATAGAGTATTGGCTTAAGTCACTGCACATGATTTAAAAGGTATAATGTTATTAACAAAAGTTAGGTTAAGGCTGGTAGTTTAGGGTAGTCGCCATTTTGAACACGTGGCATGACGATTAAGGCTGGTAGTTTAGGGTAGTCGCCATTTTGAACACCACATGGCATGACGCAATCCAGGAAATACAGGCCTTTGGGACGCTCCTAAATTGGCATGGTGTTTCATGTGAATCTTGGCCTGGAGATTAGACTTAATGAAGATTAAGATCTAAAATATTGTCTCTTTAATAAGTTACACTGTTATACACTTGAACATAAGAACTGGCATACAAACCTTGTGCTGTAAATATGTGTTTGCCATTAATTTTAAAGAAAATAGATTGTTTAAAATTGAGATTTGCTTCCAAAATTACAATTGTGCTCTAATATTGCAAGAAAACATTGAGTTACAATAAAAATCAGTGTGTCATTGGCTACAGTTTTCAGTTTGCAGGCTCGTAATTGTTAACATTTTGTAATTAAGATAATTTTGAGAGTGATACAGCTATGGGTTTTAGAGGCCCATTGCCTCTTTTCCACAAGTTTATAGGCTACAATGGTAGGAGCAAAATTTAACCCTCCAAGATTAAAAAGGATATCTCTGTAGAAATGTATTTGATATCAAGTAGGTTCCTTTGACCATGAAATTACAGGTTTCTTTTGTTTAATCCTTAAATTGTCCTTGCAGGACAGATAGTTTGGGTCTGGTCTTAGATAAAAGGCTCAGATTAGAAGATATTTACATTTGAGGAATCTCATACAATGTCCTTGCCAAGGACTCAAGGTGGATCCTAGGGCAGATAAAAAATTTACATTTGAGTTAATGCAAAGCTTAGAGCTGCCTCAGGGGAAGCTAGTGAGGAAGTTTTGAGAAATTGTTTCTGCCTTACAGGCCCCACCTAGGGAGTGTTTGGCTTAAAAAAAAAAAAAAAAAAAAAAAAGTTTTTGACTTATCCAGGTGTGGGTTAAAATGCAGTTCAAATCTATGAAAGGTCAAGGAGGCTATAAAAGCATTAACATTTGGCCTGTCTACTCCCTACAAAATTATTGTAAATTTAAAGGGTTGGTTTTTTGCTTTACATTCTGATAGTTATAAAAGCATTTGCTTCTAATTTTAAAGAAACAACAAAACAATGTCATTAGAAAGTTTTTGCCTCAAGGAATGGCTAACAGCCTTATGTCTTGTGAGAAAAAGTGTTTTGTCTCTGTTTCAATACTAGAAGTTAAGATCTTAAAATTTTCAGTGTATAATGTTCATAGAATGTTTGTTACAGGCCCTTGCTCCTATAGACTTTTAGAATTTTTAGGTAAATGGCTTTCAAAAGTTGTTAGGATATATTAATTGGCTTTATCTTATTTACCTCATTTTAAGCTTGCCACAAAAGGTCTTAAACCTCTGTTTTCAAGGTAGGAAACATTTGTTCCTTGCTTCAAGCAACAATCAAATTTATTATTAATGGTTGGTCTATTACATGGCAAGCATTTTTAGGCAAAATTAATAATTGTTATCCAAAAGATAATTTGTACTATCAGATCACATGTTTATTCCTTTAAGTTTCTCCCTGCTTCAACACAGATACCTGAATTGGGTGCTATAGCAGCTATTTTTAAGATGTTAAAGGTCAAGCTTTTAATAATAGTAGATATACATAGCTCATGGTCTATAATTGCTTAAAATTGGTCCATTTTTAATACTGCTAATTCTTAATTTCTACAGTTTATACAAATGTGATTCAAATTTCTAAGAACAAAGGATATGTTCTCTAAATGACTGTCCTTTAGGTATTTGAAATAATTTTATATTTTGTGCACATCAAATTATAAAGATTTGTTCTTGATGTCCTCAGTTTCTACCTCTACCACGTAATGGTGTTAATCCTAGAGGACTTAGTTATTACAGATAAATGATATTCATATTTCTAATTTAAAAGATTAAAAAAATATGTACATGTGACTAATGATTCATTTTTAGGCTGTCTAGTTGCAACTGCTCTAACAGAAAAAGCAACTATATTTTATATAATTACATAGTTATTGCCTATGTTATGGTTTATACTTTGTGTTCCAACTTAAATTAATAAAACAATATCTTGGAAGAAAGAAGAGAGGGGAAATTGTGTCCCTGTGCATATAATTTAAATTATGCTTGCATGTTTTTAAAAAAATTTTAAAAATTGGATGCCAAGAAACTCCTTGCTAAATGTATATGACATCTTGTAATTAGGCATATTGATGTCTAGGTGAAATGAAGGAATTCACTTACTAACATATGCCATGATCCTGATTTAATATTGGGGGAGAAGGCATGTCCTCTGTTTTTTCCACAGAATGCTGCAGAAGATATGCTGACTGTGCTTGCTGAATGCCCAGACCATGGTAACATAAGAGCTATATTGGATATATGTTCTTGACTTACCTCAATTGTTAAATGTCCCAGGTTAGATAAATTGCCTAGCTTCAAGCTTTTAGACTTTGTGGGACAGAACATGGAGACTGTTATGCTAGCTTAGGAAAAATTAATTAGAAGAGTTAAAATGACTTCTCCTTATTGTGTTCAGCTGACTCAACCATAGACTGGTCTAGAAATAATTCCAATTTTGAAGATGGCTAACAATCTTCAGCCAGCTGTGTTAATTTAACATATAGTCTCCACTTTTCCTGAGAAGTAACAGCTTAATTCTTGATTCACAAGGCTACCTCTCCCACCTCAGAGGCCAAGCCTTGGGTCCTTAAAGTTGTTAATTTACAACTGAATTGGATACTTCTGGGACAAGTTAATCCTATTCCACCTTTAACTCTTGACCTTGTCTGTTAAGCAGACTGGCTGTCTCCACCCAGGCTCACCTGGATGGAGAGATTACATGTCTGTTAAAGACACTTGCAGACCCCCCTGGCTTCAAAACTTACACAAGTGGATCTCCAAAGAGGGAGCCACATAGAACTCAGATCTATGTGTGTTTGTTTTTGAACAAACATGGGTACCAGCGAGACGTGCGAGGCAAAGCACTGCATGGGGAGGTGAATTTCTGCTTCTGAGTCCCCAGGAAGTACACCTAATTGCATAGGGGTTAACGTCGAGAGGCTGTCCTTAAAATAATAAGGGAGCCTATTACCCCTCCTCTGAAAAAGACGTTATACAATATTTAAGAGGAATTACGGTCAATGCTTCCCCTCCTGGTTAAGGCCCGCCTTCTTATGAAGGATATTAATAAAAAAAGGGAGGACATGTACAGAGCCATATTGGGGCAGTCTTGCACTTGGTCAGAGTTTGACTTTGGTCAAGGTTAACTTCTCCCAGTTAGCCAGGATCCTGCTCCACCTAGGGTGGAGTGCACGTAGTAAAGGTCAAGTTCATTGTTCTTCCTGGTATAGGGATTCCTGAATTAAACAGGTGACCCACCCAGCTGCCGGAGCAGTCAAGACGAAGACCTCCAAGAGAAGCTAGACAACTTCCACCGGAACTCAGCCTGGAGTCTGGGGGGAAGGGTTTGCCCGAACTGTTATAAGGTCTGGCGCCATTAAAGTTTACGGCTTTGATCAGTGAACATTGACTTAGCCGTACGTTCTTTTCGCTTCTCTTCCCTATGACCCCAAAATTCTCTCAACAGGTAACCCAGTTTACATGTAGCTGCTGGCGGCTACAGATGTTTTCAGCTCCTTTGTTGAGGATCAAAGGGCCATAGGTGTGTGGGTTCATTTCTGGATCTTCAATCCTGTTCCATTGATCCATCTGCCTGTCACTGTACCAATACCATGTAGTTTTTAACACTATTGCTCTGTAGTATTGCTTGAGGTCAGGGATACTGATTCCCCCAGACTTTCTTTTGTTGTTGAGAATAGTTTTAGCTATCCTGGGTTTTTTGTTATTCTAGATGAATTTGATAATTGCTCTTTCTAACTCTGTGAAGAATTGAGTTGGGATTTTGATGGGTATTGCGTTGAATCTGTATATTGCTTTTGGCAAAATGCAGGCCTGCATCCTAAGAGATGAAGTTGCCCACAGTTGAGTAGGCCATCCCAAATCACTAATCAAGACAATGTCTGACAGACATGGGCACATGCCATGTCTAGATACTCCAACTAAAATATTTTCTTCCTAGGTGAGTCTAGGTTTTGTCAAATTGAGAATAAAAATTAAGCAGCACAGTGTTACTTATTTATAAACATAGCTAAGATTTCTGTTAAGAACCTATCTTATGAAAGATGTCTCATCCTGGTATTTGTTTCTAGCAACTATAATTTCAAGTCTTTGAAATCTTTGTTCCATTTGAGTTGATTATTGGGAATGATGTGAGAGACAAAAGTCCAATTTCCTTCTATGCATCCAGCTCTGCTATCACCAGTTCTCAAAGAAACTCTTACCCATTGTGTGTCCTTGGTAGTCTTGTCAAAGATCAATGGACCATATAAGCCACATGTCCTTTCCTAATTCTGAGGTGTGTTCTATTCTATTCATTCATCATATTCTTGGTACTCTTGTCAAAGGTTAATTGACCATGTAAGTCATATGCCCTCTATTCTAATTCCAAATGTATGTTCTATTGTATTTGTTCATCGGGTTCTTGGTAGTCTTGTCAAAGATCAATGGACAATATAAACCTTGTGTCCTCTATGCTAATTCTGAACTTCTGTTCTGTTCTATTTGTTTATCTTTCTGTTTTTATGCCAGTGTGATGCTTTGTTTATGACAGCTTTATAATATAATTTTGAAATTAGTATATGTGATGCCTCCAGCTATGTTCTTGCATAATAATGTTTTAGCTTCTTAGGGTGTGTTATGATTTTGATTGAAAAAAAATGCCAAAGCTTATGTCTTGAAGACCTGACCCACAGATGGGAATCTTGAGAATTAACTGGATAATAAGGTTACCAAGTTCAGCAATAAACTAATCAATTGATAAATTTATAGATAAATAAGATATTTAGAGGTAGGGACTAATTTGAGGAAGTAGGTCATGCAGTCTTGCCTTGGAAGAATATAAGTGGTTCCTGTTCTCTTCACCTTCTTTCTCCTCCTCTTTCCACTTCCCTATGCCCTTCCTGGTAGTCAGCAATTCCCTCTCCCACACTTTTATGTTGCCATCATATTTTGCCTCAACTCAGATCAGACTAGTAGAATCAGATGGCCAAGATCTAAAAATATCTAAAACTATGAATTAAGGCAAATCATTCTTCCTCTAAACTGATTTTCTCAGGTACTTTTTTCCATAGTGGTGGAAAATGATAAACACTGCGTAATCTTAACCATCATGATGTTTAAAGCTCTAGTTCCAATCTTCTTTTGAACACTTTTGTATTCAGTATAAATTTTAGGAATACATTTCCCCACACCAGTGGAAGGTTGGTAGGGATTTCCTTGAATCTGTCATTATTTAGAATAGTATGGATGGTTTAACAAAATTAATTCAATCCAGAAACATGACATATCATTCTATTTTGTCTGCGTCATATTTAATTTTCTTTGTTTTTTCCTCCCCCTCTTACTCTTCCTCCTCCTCCTCTACCTCCTTCTTTTGAAACAGGGTTTCTCTGTGTAATCCTGGCTGTCCTGGAACTTGCTTCATAGACCATGCTGACCTCAAATTCAGAGATCCTCTCGCCCTTGCCTCCCAAGTGCTGGCATTAAAGTTGTGCATTGCCATCACATTGCTTTATTTTTTTAAATTTTTTTTTTAGATTTATTTCATTATTTTATATGTGTGTGAAGAGACACCAGAAAAACATGTAACCTGGGCTGGATTATAGTTGTAAAGGTTCGGTCCACAATCATCATTGTGGGAAGGGGAAGGATGGCAAGATGCAGTCCAGGCAGCCATGGTACTAAAAGAGCTAACAATTCTATATCTTGATCCAAAAGCAATAAGGAGGACACTGCAGGCAGCTAGAAGGAGGCTTTTTCCACATTGGGAAGAGCCTGAACATAGGAGCCTCAAAGCCCATCTCCACAGTGACACACTTCCTCCAAGAAGGCTACAACTACTCCAACAAGGCCATACCTCCAAGTAGTGCCCCTCCTTGGGCCAATCATATTTAAACCACAATGTATATGGTGTTTTGCCTGCATGTGCATGCTTGGTGCCTGAGATCAGTGTGTCTATCACCTTTTGGTTAAATATATTTTTATTCATTTTATTTGCTGTGGTGGTTTGAATATACTTGGCCCAGAAAGTAGAACTATTAGGTACTGTAACCTTTTTGGAGGAAGTATGTCACTTTGGAGGTGGGCTTTGAGACCATGCTTCTAGATGCCTGAGGATGGAAGAGTCTTCTATTTGGTTTTGGAACAAGATGTTGAACTCTGAGCTCCTCCAGTGCCATGCCGGCCTAGATGGTATAATGCTTCCTGTCATAATCATAATGGATGGACTGAACCTCAGAAACTGTAAGCCAGTCACAATTAAATGTTGTCCTTTGCAAGAGTTGCCTTGCTCATGGTGTCTCTTCACAGCAATGGAAACTCTAAGTCATGTGTCTTATTTTAAAATTTGTTGCTATTTTGATTGGGATTACTATCTTGTTTCCTTCAAGGTTGGTTATTCATGTATAGAAATGCAATTGGTTTTGTTTGTTGTTGTTGTAGTCTACAGATTCCCTGAATTCATTTATTTTTCTAATAGATTAAAAAAAGTATCCTTAGAGGTTTCTAAATATATTATCATATAATCTTCAATCACATAATTTTCTATTTTAATTTAGAAGACATTACTGGTTTTTCTTATTGAATTTTTTTTGGTCTGGATGCTCAGAACTTGTGCCAGCCAGTTTTATCACCACTGGGACCAAACTAGAAGCAACATAAGTTTCAAATAATTCTGTAATTATTAATTAAAATTAACCACCCAAATGTATTCCCTGTTAGTTTGACACCCAAACACATCTAAGCCATACAATTCTACCATTGGCCCTGATCAGTTGTCCGTCTTACAATGCAAAGTGTATCTCATTTGTGCTATGAGTCCACATAGTCTTAGCCATCATGATGTTGTTTAAAGCTCTAGTTCAAATCCTCTTTGAAACTTTAGGAAACTCTGAGTTGCAAGCCTTTATAAAGATCAGAAAGCAGATTACATACACAGAACCATGCAATGCCTCAAGTAAACATTCTGGGATAAAGGAGGACTATCAAGGATGGCATAGACCAGAACAAGATAAAAACCTAGGAAGGCAAATATTGACCTGTCTAGCTCTGTGTTTCATCACTGAGCATGGTGGCATGAGCTCCGAAGTCTGTTCACAACTCTGCATTGAAGGCCTTGTTAACTGTGTCCTACTTGGCTTACTTAGCCTCTCTCCTGAGCCGGCTTAGCTCTTTTCTTCAGCAGACACTTTACATCCTTGGTACCTCCAACTGCAGCTTCAGCCCTCTGAGATCGCACCAGAATCACCCAGTCCGTTCTGCTTCTGGCATCTAGGCTGTTTCTAACCTGGATCTCCAAATCCTTCCTACCAATTCCAGAAGCTTTTGAGCTGTGTGTTCAGGGAGATACACTCATCATGGTTCCATTTTTTTCTGGTGTTGACTTTTGTATTGCTTACAGTTAATGGGTGACAAAATATCTCAGAGAATGATTTGTTTGCCTTATGATTTTAGTGGTTTCCATCCATTGTGACTGGGAGAGAATGGTGGAATAATTTATACCACTGCAGATAGGAAGCAGAATAGATGGACCAGTGAAGTAGAAAGTTAAGTGTTTTTTATAAAGATGGTGTTTTGCTGGAGTAAACACATAAAGGAATGTTTACCTGAAGCAGATATAGGAGATAGAATGGTCTGCTAAAGCAAGCACATGAAAGGGCATGTAGTGTAGGATTCTTTGCTAACGATGGGCATGCATTGGTCTGCCTTACATTGTGTAGTCGAGCTACATTTGTCAGGACTCCATAAAGAGAAACACACCAAAAAACTTCTGGTGGTGTGCTGCAGTTTCTCGCTGTTTCCATAGAGTCAGACTGATTGACAGCTGTCAGTTGAGACAGATGCATGTGCTGAGGCAACACCCATGCTGAGGTAAAACCCATGCCTAGGGAAGTCCCATGGAGAACACGTGATGCTTGGAGGGTAGAAATAGACCTTGATGGACAGTGACAGAGACTGAGCTAGGCTTGCTTATAGAGCTAGCTGTGCAATTCATGTGGGTCTCCAGACTTTGCTGATCGTCACTTCCCTGAGAGGCAAAGTTGAGAATTTCTCTTGGTCCCTCTAGGTCATTTCTGCTGGCTCTTGCTGAGGCAGGAGCCTGGTTCTCTCTGCTAGGTAGTGCCACCACTGCTGATTCATGTTTGCTATCCCAACTCTACAAAACTGGATTGCTGGCGTATCAGTAAAGTGTTTGCAAATAGATCAAGCTGCCACTGCTAACCTGTGAATTGAACTGCTGATTTTCAGACAACATAAATGGGAGTTCCTCCAAAGGGCTTTCTAAACAGGTCCATCCTCCCGCACCCTCAACTCCAACTGTGGGTAGTGGGCTCAAGGGGGAGATTAAAGCATTTAAAAACCCTCATTAATATAAGATTTTTAAAAAAATTAAAGTTACAGATATGACCATAAAGGGGACAAGAGAGATGTCACAAAGACAGATTCCCCCTAATGACAGACATTCTCCAACCAGGCCCTACCTTCTGTAATTGAACCACCTATCAATAGTCTATTTTAATTTCAAATCATGAAAGAGTTATACTGTTTGTGAAAGCAGAATTCTCCTGATTTCATTTGGAAATCAACAGACACATCTGGAATTATGCTATAGTAATCTCCCAGGTCCTTCTCAGTCAAATCCAATCAAGCTGACAGGCACAGTGTTGGCTAGCAGTGGTGTTGATGGACATCGTTTCTTTGTAGCAGCTCCTATATGGAAGCTTTCCAGTTTTTCTTGATAAACTATAGTAGCTGTGGGCTTGAGCTAAAGTAAATTTATTTAATTTTTTGTTGTTGTTGTTCAAAGGATGTGGATTTTCTGAGATGCTTTTTGTCTCTCTTAAGTGACTATGAGTTCTTTCCTTCTTTTTGATAATGGCATATATCATAATGAATCTTTCCTTTTTTTGATAATGGCATATATCAGAATTAATCAATTGGTCAAGCTGGGTAGTACTCTGACTGTGTAGCTTGCTAGTCTTTCATTGAAAATATTTTGAATCTACATTTTTTTTGGTGCCTTTGTTTGGTTTTGGTCTCATGATGATGCTATCCTTACCTGTTAGTTATGTTCAGAGGTCTGCTTGACACATCCTAGAGTTATCTGAGGGATTCTCACTTGAGGGACCCCCTTCATCACATTGGCCTGTGGGCACATCTGTGGGGCTTTTCCATGAGTTCAAATGAAGGTAGGAGTGCTGAGCCCACTTCACACAGTGCTATCCCCGGGCAGGCGGGCTGAGCTGTACAAGAAAGATAGTAACTGTGCACATGAAAGCAAGCTAGTAAGAATTCTTCCATAATCTCTGCTGCAAGCTCCTGCCTTGAGTTCCTTCTCTGACTTCTCTCAACCTGGGTAACGAAATAAACCCATTTCCCACCAAATTGTTTCTGATCATGTCGTTTGTCACAATAACAGAAAGGAATCTAGAACAAGTCAGAAATAAAACTGGAACTGATTTTTTAATTAACTGATTAATTCATTCGTTTTTTAATGATATAATGTTTGTATTTATTCTTCACAGTATTCATATATGCAAACTATGCATTTCTTCCCCTCAAATCTTCATTTTATTTTATTTTTGGAAGTTTTTTAATACTAGATTTTATTGGTTATTTTAGTCATTTTAAAAATAAAGGTTCTTTATACATTGCTTATGTGAGTCATTTATCATATATGCTACATCTTTAAATACCTTTTATATCCTTTCACTCAAAACATATCATTTAATTTCCTGGGCTTAAAATTTTAAAAGAACCCAAATTGTTTATTTTTTTTCTGTCATAATTAATGCTATTAATTATCAGGTTTTAAAAATATTCACCTCTTTCAAATTCATGAAAATACCCTACAGGTCCTAAAATTTTTATTGCTATCCCTTTCATAATAGCCTATAGTCTATCTAAAACTATTTCTTCACATGTGACAGGAATTTGTTTTCCCTATCAATATATAAGTCAGTACATTCACTGAGGAGATCATGACTCTCTATAGATATGGTTCTCAAGTCACACTTTCGAGGTTGCAGGGTATAGTTCTGTTTCTGTGTGGTATTTTTCCAGACTCTTTAGTCACTCATTTTTCTCATGTTTTCACAAAAAATATCTTCCTAAAACAGCACCACTTCCTACTTATGTCGGTCCATAGGTTTCCCTCTTCATGTTTGTTTTAGCTACTGCAAATTAAAATTTTATTCCGGAAGAAATTTTAGATTAATTGTGTGTGTTTCCTCAGGAAAGATCCCTGAGCTTTTGTTCAAAACAAGTTTGTTTTTTTGGTCATTCTTGAGTGATGAGTGGTTTGGATGCAGCCTTATCATGATGGTGAGTCACAAGGATTGCTGTCTGAGTGCTATGCCAACCTCTCATTCACAATCCAGTCCAATCATGGCGCCCTGTTCTTCTGACAGGTTTGCTAAAGAGTAGTTGAGCATTTCTGTATGTGTTTCCACAGGAAAATTGCTTGTAATCTTCATCTCTTGGGATGAGCTTCTTATGTTTTATGCCCAAAGTATGCTGGGCTCATAATACATTTTGGAAGTATTTCCTTTTTTTTTCTATTCTTTGTTTTACAAATTTAAATCTAAGATTTGCATTAATCTGTTAATATTCAAAGAATGTCACATATTTCATGTCTGGAGGTATTTAATGAAAGATTCTTTTTTTCTCATGTATTCATTTATTTTGTGTATGTGTGTGACTGTATCAGTGCACATGTACCATGGAGCGATGTGGAGGTTTGGGAACATTGCGATCAGTCCAGGCATGTGGGATGCAGGGATGTAGCTCACCAGACTTAACAGCAAGAGCCCTGCCCCTGAACCATCTCCTCCACATGCAGATTTATTTCTTTAATACAAATAAAAGATATTCAGGTTTTTAATAATTTTCCTTCAGCTAATTTTGAGTTGTCTTGTTATTGTTATTTGCCAGCTTTGTTCGGTCTTCAAACATTACAAACACTTTCATAACAACGTATTATGTTTCTAAAGTCCTCCTTTTCTAGTTAGCAATATCTTCTCTGTTTCAGTTTGAGATAAAGTCTTACCATCTATCTCAGGCTGACTTAGAACTTACCATGTGGCCCGGCCTTCAAGCCTTCCAGCTCTTCCCTCCTCCCTCAGTCTCGCAGCTAGTGGGGATGCAGACGTGAGCTGCTCTATGCAGCTCACCACCCTAACATCTCCGCGCTTTCTCTGCCTTAGTAACATTTCACAAAGAAACGTGTTCTCACTTCTCTCTTACTTGTTTAATTTATACTCTATTAATTTCTGATCTTGTTCTAATTTTTTCCTGTCTCTGATTTGAGTGGAACACTGTAACAATTGCCACTTTCTTTTTTTTTTCCTGTCACACACATTTAAGACAACCACTTCCCTCCCAACAGCTCCACACACCTCTCTTAATATCTGCTGCAATTGTTTTCATTACCATTTCAATAAAATTGCCATATTTCTTGAAAATAATTTTTTCACAAATTTTTTCTTTATTTAGAAAGACAGTGCTTAAAATACAAACATGGAGAGACTTTCTGATTGCATTTTTGACACTTATTTCGTCTACATTTCCATTCTTATATAATATATATTCGTTCTTGATATAATCTTGTTCCAAATTATTTTAATTATTTGCCATTTATTGAGACTTTCTCTCTGGTTCATTATATGGTTAATTTTGCTGAATATTTCACAGCCTTTGAAAAGAATGTGCACTCTGAGTTAGCAGGTGCTATATTTTCTATGTATAAGTTAAGTTTCTTGGATTTATTATTCAAATAGTAGTCTTATCAACATTTTTCCCATTTATTTAATAGTCACAAACGCAGTGTTAGATCATTATAAAGTATTTTCTTGAATTTCTGTTAAAGATCTTTGTTTAAGATTTTTCTTTGTTACCATTAATAATGTAAACATTGTTAGGTTAATCTTTACATGCTTGTCTTTATGTCTTAACTCTTTACTTTTGGCCTTTCTCTGTTAGAGCTAGTCTACTAATAAGAACCATATAGTCCCATCGTTCTCTGCATTGAAACATTTAATCTAATTACATTTAATACAGTTGTATAATATATACTGTGTGTGTATGTGCATGCGCGCTCGCGCATGTGCGCATGTGTGTATAGTTTTGCCTCCAATCCTTTTGAAGATATACTTTTACTTTTAATTGGCACATGGTACTTTTCCATGCTTAAGGAATACAGTGTTGCATTTCAATACGTGTAATGATCAGGTCAGATCAATTGGTACATCTCTCACCTCAGATGCTTATCATGCCGTTGTGTTAGGAACACTCAAAATGATAATAGCTCTTTTCAAGTATTTAATTAATTATTGTCAGCTGTAGTTATTCTGTCACGATATTGAACATCTTGGAACTATTGTAAATGAAGTGACTGAATATTATCACGAATGGTTTTGGTGGTTCTATAAGCTCAATGCTCCATAATATAAACCTAGAAATGAAGGTTCTGAGTCTTAGGGGAGGCATAATATAGTGCATACTGATGGCCACATTTTCATCCTAGGTATCAGTTTGCTTTGGAACATACTCCATATGGTGGTTTGAATAAAAATGACCCCTATAGACTCATGAAGAGCAGCACTATTAGGGGATATGGCCTTATTGGAGTAGGTGTGGCATTGTTAGAGGAAGTATGTCTCAGTCACTTCCTGTTGTCTGCAGATTCAGATGTTGAACTCTCAGTTCCTTCTGTGAGCACCAGGTCTGCCTATATGCCACCATGCTTCCTGCCACGATGATAGTAGACTGAACCTCTAAACTGTAAGCTTAAACTGTAATAAAATATTTTACTTTATAAGACTTGCCATGGTCATGGTGTCTCTTCACAGCAACAAAACCCTAAGACACTGTATATGAGTATTTAAGGAATTCTTCATCATTTGAAGCAAGGTTTGTCTTTCAAATTTTAGTATTTTATGATGCATTATTCATTTTACTGTATTTTAAAGATTTGTTTGTTATTAATCTCTCTCTGTCTCTCTCTCTGTCTCTCTGTCTCTGCCTGTCTCTCTGTCTCTCTGTCTTTGTCTCTCTCTCTCTCTGTGTATGTGTGTGTGCATGTGTGTATGTGTACAGGAGCTTGCGGATGCCAAGAAAGGACACTGGATTTCCAGAAGATGGAGTTATAAACATCTGAGAGCCACCTGACATGTAAGCAGTTCTGTTCTCCTGTGTACTCTCACAGTGTTTGGCCCTCTCACAGGCCTCAAACAATGAGGTCCACCAGTTATCACCTGGAGCCTCTAATAATTTAAGTCCAATTAGGCATTTTCTCCTTATAAGTTGATCATGCCTGGAATTTTTTTTATTGTTACAGAACTAAGAGGTTTGCATCAGGTTTCATGTTTAAGAATGTTCAAGCACTTGTCTAGTTTTACTTACCACTTGTCATCTTTTAATCTTCTTAATTGGTAGCGTGGCACAAATGTATTTATTTATCTGGGAGTATTTTAATGAAAGCCACCCCATTTGATCATTCTGTACCTATAATGGCCATTTTTCTTGGCAGGTGGTTCTTTGCTCTCAGTTCCTTCCAACTGTGATACCACTGACTTTTGGATTTTGTTTGTTTGTTTGTTTCTGAGGAGAAATAAATATAAATCTTATGTTGACTCTTTTAAAGTTAACACATGCCTTTTCTTGTAAACAGTATAAAAGGTTTTCACTCTCTATTTGTTTTTTCCCATGTTTTTATTAGTTGTTTGAGAATTTTATAAATACATTACATTTCTCCCTCACCCAACTCCTCCCAGATCCCTTTCCTCTTCTAAACCCATTCTAACTTATGACTTCATTTTTGGCTCCTTTTCATCTGTCAAGTCTAGTTTGTGTTCTACTGCTAGATGCATGGCCTTCCACTGCAGCGTGGCTGATCTTCCAGGGGCCATACCCGTAAAGAAAACTGGCTTTTTCTCTCCCAGCAACTATCAAATGCTAATGGCTCTATAGTTAATGATGAGAATTTGCTCCCATCTCTCCTCTCCATGCTGGGGTTTTGTCTGGCTTGAGTTTGCACAGGTCTTGTATGTCCTTGTCATAACTACTGTGTGTTCACATATATAACTGCGTTGCTGTAACTGGGAAACACTTTTCTTGTTGTTGTCCACCATCTGTGACTCTTCAAATCTTTCTGTCCCTTCTTCTCTAATGATCCTATGGGAGGAGAGGATGTGATACAGATGTCACATTTAGGATTGAACATTCCACAGTGGCTTATTCTTACACCTTGTCAGTGGTGATTCCTATTCACAGCCATCTATTGCAAAGAAACTTCTTTGATGAGGATTGAGAGAGAAATTAATCTATGGTATAGCAATAAGTCTTTTACAACTCAGTTTAATACTAAGCTCAGAGAGTTTATGATCTATCAAGCCACATATTCTTAGTTCTAGTAATGGTGTCAGGTGCTGGTTTTATTTTGTGAAATAAATCCAACCATAAAGCAGACGGTTACTCCTATGACATTTATGCCATTATTACACCCATAGGCATGGCATGCTTAGCCAATCATTATTATAACTTGCCAAATTCACAGCTGAGTAAAACTGATGGTCACTTTTCTCATTCAGTATCACATGTAACATCTTCTAGCACTCTGAAAACTAGTGAAATTTCCAGGGCAATACCAGACTGATTTCTCCATGCTTGATGACTCAAATATCCACATATGTCTTTAGTAGTAGGGCCTTATTGTCAAGTTCTGGAAAGTAACCATCAACAATGGTAATAGCCTATTTAGGCTATTATAAGACTCCACTTTGGCCAACAGCTCCTTAAGAAGTAACTGATTCCAGATTCTGAGTTATTTTGATATTATTGCTGTTATTGTTATTGTTGTTGTTGTTGTTATTCTCTGTTGTCTAGAACAGATCTCCCACAGAAATCCAGCTATACCACTCTTGGGCATATACTCGAGTGACATATTTGTGCGAGGAACTCTGTATCTTACTTTCAAGAAAGACTAGTCAATGTTCATCATTGCTGCATTCACAAGAGTCAGGAAATTGAAACAATCTAGATGCCCATCAACTGCTGAATGAATAATGAAAACATGGTATATTTATACATGGTGTATTACTTTTGCTGTTAATATAGAATTATGAATTCACAGATAATGGAAGGAGCTGGAAACTGTCATATATATATGGGATGTGACTGTAGATGTGCCAAACTCCACTTGTGGAGGTAAGATAGCAACTTCAGGTGTCTAAAGTTGATTCCTAACTGTTTAATGAAGGGTTTCTTGCTGCTCAGTGCTGTGTACCTCAGGCTAGTTAGACTCTTAGTTTCCAGGCACATCAGGCTAGTTAGACTCTTAGTTTCCAGGGATTCTCTTGTCTCTATTTCTCTTATTGTTTATGCATGTGGAGTGTATTTGTATACTCTACTGCATCCAGCTTTATGTGGGCTCTGAAGATCCAAATTTCAATCCTCACACAGTCATGATGTTTTAGCTTCTTTTTCTGTTGCTGTGATAAAATATTCTGACAAAAGTGACCTGAGGGAGAAAGAATTTATTTTAGCTCATAGTTTAGTACATAGTCCATCACAGCAGCAAAGTCAAGGCAGCAGAATCTTGAGGTAGCTAGTCATATTATGACCACATTCAGAAAAGGAAAGTAAATTATTACACACAAACTAATACTCAGCTTGCTTTCTTTATTCTTACACAGACCAGGATCCTCTATATAGGAGATAGTGCGTCCCACAGTAGTCAGGTCTTCCTATCTCTATTAAGATAATCACGATAATCCCCACAGGCAAGGTTAGAGGCTCAACTGAAAGGTGATTCTAGAGTTTTATCAATTTGATTGTTAACAGTAAATGTCACACAGGGCAAGCACTTTGCCCACTGAGCTATCTCCACAATACTCATTCTAGTTTGTCCTCCACTGGTTTTAAGTTGAGAGGGTTGGTTATAGATTTTTCTTTCTTCTTCAAAATTTCTCCAGTAGTTCTTGAATGGGTGGTTTAATTATTTAAGCCATTTGGAAAATATAATCTTTTCAAAATTTGCTTCTGACTACTCCTTTCTCATCTTTCCCCTCTTCCTAGGAATTAATTAAAATGTATTACCTATTTTTTACTATGGTGTGAATGTTTATT
Organism: Apodemus sylvaticus; assembly: GCF_947179515.1. Classification (NCBI taxonomy): domain Eukaryota; kingdom Metazoa; phylum Chordata; class Mammalia; order Rodentia; family Muridae; genus Apodemus; species Apodemus sylvaticus. Next base: position 68,261,927 of record NC_067474.1, on the reverse strand, counting down.
AGGCTGAACTGTGTAGTTTTCAGTCTTTTGCTTTTTTGAAACAGGGTGGTCCAGGCTGGCCTTAACTGGTTCTTCTGGACCAGCCTCCTGGGCACTGGGACTGTCCTCACACACCACCACTTCCAGCTCTTGAAATTCTTCCTGAATAGTCTAGTCACCAATTTACTAACTTAGTAAGTAATCCTCCTTTTTATCTGCCAGACAATTTTTTAAACAACATTTTAGTTTTCCTTACCACACTATTTTCATCACCGGACTTACTATAGGTTTTTTTTTTTTTTTTTTTTTTTTTTTTTAATGTAGCTTTAATGTGTCTGGTGATTTTTTTCCACCTTGCCATATATTTCCTTGACTTAGTCATAACAGTTCTTGTGCTTGGAAAGCCATGTGCTTTGAAAATCCATGTAGCTTGCTAGTCTACAAGTTTTTACTCTACTTTGTCGTATATCCTACATTTAAGTAAAAGGGTTTCCTGGAAATGACCAAAACTGAGATTTTTGCCAAAATAATAGGTTGCTGTCTATAAATTGACAGCAAGACCCCAATGCTGAAAAGCTATAGTATAGCTTCAGAGGACCTGGTGCAGACCCATGTAGCCACCATGATTTCTTCTTCAGCCTCTGTGAGTTCACATGAACTCTGCTCAGTTGATTCAAAGGGCCCTTTTGTCCTGGTGTCCACTGGCTCCTTTGCTTCCCTCTTTCTTTCTGCTTTCTCTTCCATGGGGTTAGCTGAGCTCAGAGATGGGGTGGATTTGATACAGACATCTTGTTTAGAGATTTGTGTTCCAAGGTCTCCTCATCCCCATGTGTATATGCATTTGTATGTGTGTGCTTGTGTGTGTGTGTGTGTGTGTGTGTGTGTGTGTGTGTGTTACACCTGGCTGTGGGTCTCTTATGAGTCTCTGTGGGTTTGTTTCTATCTGCTGTGAGATGAAGCTTCTGTGATGATGGCTGAATAAGGCAGCAATCGATGAGTATAGCAGAATATCATTAGGAGTCGTTTCATTGTTATTCCTCTCCTTTTAAAAGTCAGTTGTATTGTTCTTACCCTAGGTCTCTGAGCTATCTACTTTCTGTTTCTTGGTCAGCTAAGCAGTGTAAGGTATGGGTTTCATCTCATGGAGTGGGCCTTAAGTCAAATCAACATTGGTTACTTCTGCAAGGCTTATGACACCATTGTCCTAGCATATTTTTCAGGCAGAATAGATTTTAGACCAAGGATTTGTGTCTGGGTTGACATTATGTTCCTCTTTTGGTAACCTGCAGAGTACATTCTCATACCAAAGACACTAGAAGATAGCAGTAAAGGTTCTCTGTAGGCACCAGCTTGACCATTCCATATTTAATGAGCTGTGTTGGTGTTGTCTTTAGCATTGGGGCCTTGCTGTCAATTTGTGGACAGCAACCTATTATTTTGGCAAAAATCTCAGTTTTGGTGATTTTCATGAAACCCTTTTGGGTAACAACTCCATTTCATGAAACCTAGTCTTTTTTTTTTAATACTTATTTTCTATATTCTTTGTTTACATTCTAAAAGCTTTCCCCTTTCCCAGTTCCCCTCCCCCCATATGTCCCATAAGTCCTCTTCTCTCCATCCATTCTCCTATCTTTCCCCCTCCCTTTTCTCTGTCTTGGTACTCCCCTACAATGCTGGATCAAGCCTTTCCAGGATTAGGGCCCTCTTCTTCCTTCTTCATGGGAATCATTTGATATGCTAATTGTATCTTCAGTATTCAGAGCTTCAGGGCTAATTAATATCCACTTATCAATGATTGCATTCTATGTGTATTCTTTTGTGATTGTGTTACCTCGCTTAGGATGATATTTTCCAGTTCTATCCATTTGCCTAAAAAATTCATGAATTCATTGTTTTTAATTGCTGAATAGTACTCCATTGTGTATATATACCACATTTTCTGTATCCATTCCTCCACTGAGGAACATCTGGTTCAACTACTATGGAAATCAGTCTGGTGGTTCCTAAGAAAACTGGGCATGACACTTCCGGATGACCCTGCTATACCTCTCCTGGGCATATATATATATATATATATATATACATATATATATATATATATATACACCCAGAGGATTCCCCAGCATGCAATAAGGACACATGTTTCACTATGTTCATAGCCTTATTTATAATAGCCAGAAGCTGGAAAGAAACCCAGTCTTAATACTAGAAACTTCGTTTGGTGACAAGAGACGAGCAACTGGGGTGCTCATCACCCTCTGTAGTTGGAAGCTTCATTGGGATTGCCTTCACATAGCATAGGAATTTTCCACTGCACTAGGTTTCCTCACTACTCCTCAAATGCCCTTCAGTTCTTGTGGGGCAGTGGACTGTGAAAGGTAGCCTGGTCCCCGGCTGAGCTATGGCTAGAAGCCCTGGAGTTCCTGAAGAGACAGTAGGAGCTTTGCCTGCTCCTGGGCACCAGGCCTCTGTCACTAGCCACAGCCCTTCCCTTCCACAGATTTGTAACCATCAGTCATATAAGAGCAATGTTCCGAGCCCCTCTATGTGTAGAGGACATGACCACAGGTCACATGGCTCAAGACAGATCTCTGTGCTAATGAGGTACATAGAGACCTGGAGGGCTTAGCCAGTAAGCTTTCCTTCCCAGACATTCCTCCCAGCAAAACGTATTTAACCTCAGGCCCACCCTGAGAAGTGGCATATGTTTCTCACTTCTGCTTTCTGCCATGAAAACAAATGCCTTAAAACCCTGGACTGTCTCTTTTCATTGGAAGCTATGAAGATGGCCTTTGCAATCACTGTAGGACCAGCTGGAAGCTCCCCTCCCCACTGTACCTTGGCCCCGGGCAGGTTCCAGCCTGCAGTCTCCCACTCCACAACCATCCAGCAACAGCGTGGGGTCAAACTTTCTCAACCTGCTTTGCCAAGGAGCTGTGCAGATGCAGGGACCCATAACCCTACAAGTTCTAGCTGTCTTTCCCCTCACTTCCTCTTTCAATCTTATCTCCTCTCCCCCTTCTCAACTGACCTTTCTCATCCCCGGTCCAGCCCACTTACAAAATCTATTCTATCCCCTCCTCAGGGGGATATTCATGTGTATCCCCTAGTCCCATCTCTATGAGTAACCTTTCTATGTCTACAGATTGTATCTTGTTTATCATTCATTTAATGACTAATATCCACTCTTTCCAAGAGATAGGTCATTTAGCCAAATGCTAAACAGAGAATTGCTAAAGACAGTAGACATTATAAACCAAGTGTTCCTAAAAGATATTTACAGAACATTTCACCCAAACACACACACACACACACACACACACACACACACACACTATATTTTTCTTTGTATTTCATGGAACATTCTCCAAAATTGATCACATACTCAAACACAAAGCAAACCTTGAAAGATACTAGAGAATTGAAATAAATTCCCTCATTCTATCAGACCACTGTGGATTGAAGTTGGATATCAACAACAAAAGAAACAACAGGAAGCTTACAAATACATGAAAATTGAACAACTATGGGTCAAGATAGAAATTAAGAAAGACATCAAAGCCTTTTAAGAATTAAATGAAAATGAATGCGCATCATGTCCAAACTTACGGGACACAATGAAGGCAGTTCTGAGAGGAAAGTTCATAGCACCAAGTGACTATGTAAACAAAACAAATTAACCAACCAAATGAATAAATTGGAGCTATCTCATATTAGTAACTTAACAACACTCCTGAAAGCTCTCGGACCAAAAGAAGAAATTATACCCAAAAGGAAGAGATGACAAGAAATAGTCAGGTTCTGGGCTGAAATCAATAAAATAGAAACAAACAGAATAATACAAAGAATCAGTAAAACAAAGAATTGGTTCCTTGAGAAAATAAATAAGACTGACAAACCTTTATTTGAATGAACTAAAAACTGGAGAGAGTATCCAAATGGACAAAATCAGAAATGAAAAGGAGAACAAAGCAACTGACTCCAAGGGAGTCCAGAGAATCATAAGGACATACTTTGAAAACCTGTATGTCACCAAATTGGAAAAACCTATAAGCAAAGCATTAATATTCTCAATAGATGCTAGTTTAGTTTTTATTTCTCCAGGTATTGAGAGCTGCCAGAAGGGGAAAGGGAACCTGTTGCCAGCCTCCTTTTGATGGTCTTGTTTTATCCATGGCCTTGCTCTTTCAAGTACCAACTAAAGAATTTAAGGAATTCTCTTGTGCCTTCAAAGAGACTTCTAAGCATTTTAAGTCACATCTGATTGCTCTGGTTGAAACATCTGGTCTCTGAAAAATTGTTTCCTAAGACTCAAAAGCAGAAGTTCTATAATATAAAACTGACCTTTATTCATTTTATTTGGGGGTGTTTAGTTTACATTTGTTGACAAATTCAGTACTGTTTTAAATAAATTGCATTTGAAATCAGGATCCTGTTCCTCTTATATGAGTTGGAAAGCATTCTTATTTCTTTTCTAAGCCCAGTGTTATTTTACAAAGTTACAAAAAAATAAAATGAAGAAGAAGAAGAAGAAGAAGAAGAAGAAGAAGAAGAAGAAGAAGAAGAAGAAGAAGAAGAAGAAGAAGAAGAAGAGGGATTTGTTTATCTACAGACTTGTTTCACATTCTCAAGGTTTATTAGAGAAGTTCAATTTCATCATTTCTAGGTAAGTCATTGATAGACTGTTTAAGTAATATATTTAGTTGATAATTTCAATGTTAATAAGAAAGATACTTTCATATTTTGCATAAATTTCTTAAATATTTAAAATTATAATATTCTACTTGTCCTAATTTTGTTTTTATTATTATTTTTATAAGATTTTTATGTTTTATATTTTATTTCTTAAATAAGCAATTTTTCAGATGTTCTTGTTCACATACTTCTTCATTTAATTAAAATTGCCTCTATCTATTCCCTTTTTATACTTCCTTACGATTATGGAGCTTTCTATCTTATTGAGCAAAATAGTCAATTATTTTACTTCTATTTTCTTTTTTTTTTAACTTCTATTTTCTTATGTCATGATAAAAATAAAGAAAAGTCTCTCAATTTTGTGTAGAATTTTAGCCAGGATGTTCAATCCTTTTATTTTATTTATTTAAAAAAATCAGGTTTTTAAAATTTTTTATTGAAAAGGGATGTAAAAACACTTTATGATAAAATTAAAGATTTACATGGAAAATATTTAAGATAAACACATTAAGATTGACAATTTTCATGGAAAATTAAAGAGTAAAATGGTAGACATATAAAACACTGATAAATTAATTGAAATATGGAATAGAAACATTTTATGATAGAATTGAAGATTTTTGTGGAAAATATTTCTGATAAAATTATAGAAAAATGTAGAAAAACATGTTAGAATTGAAGATTATCATGGAAAATTTTACATATAAAATGGTAGATATAAAAACTCTTTCTAAATTGATTGAAGGTGGAATTAGAAACATTCGTGATAAAAATCAAAGATTTACATTGAAAACATTTCTTATAAAATAGAAAAAATAGAAAGACATATTACAATTGAAGATTTTCATGAAAAGTAATTCAGATAAAATAGTAGACATAAAACATTACTAAATTAATTAAAAGGGGAATTACAAACATTTCCTGATAAAATTGAAGTTTTATATGGGAAATATTTCATTAGTCTATGTCTTTTTATTGGGGAGTTGAGTCCATTGTTGTTAAGAGATATTAAGGAATAGTGACTGTTGCTTTCTGTTATTTTTGATGTTATTTTTATATTTGTGTGGGTATCTTCTTTTGGGTTTGTTGGAAGATTACTTGCTTTTTCTAGGTTTACTTTCCCTCCTTGTGTTGGCATTTTCCATCAATTATCTTTTGTAGGGCTGGATTTGTGGACAGATATTGTGTAAATTTGGTTTATCATGGAATATCTTGGTTTCTCCATCTATGATGATTGAGAGTTTTGCTGGGTATAGTAGCCTGGGCTGGCATTTGTGTTCTCTGGGGGTCTGTATGAGGTCTGCCCAGGATCTTCTAGTTTTCGTCGTCTCTGGTGAGAAGTCTGTTGTAATTCTCATAGATCTGCCTTTATAAGTTACTTGCCCTTTTTCCCTTATTGCTTTTAATATTCTTTCTTTGTTTAGAGAATTTGGTATTTTGATTATGTGCCGGGAGGACTTTCTGTTCTGGTCCAGTGTGCTTGGAGTTCTGAAGGCTTCGTGTATGTTCATGGGCATCTCTTTCTGTAGGTAGGGAAGTTTTCCTCTACAACTTTGTTGAAGATATTTACTGGGCCTTTAAGATGCAAATCCTTGCTCTAGTCTATACCTATAACCCTTAGGTTTGGTCTTCTCATTGTGCCCTGGAGTTACTGGATGTTTCCGGTTACAAGCTTTATGCATTTTGCATTTTCTTTGACTGTTGAGTCAATGTTTTCTATGGTATCTTCAGCACCTGAGGTTCTTTCTTCTATCTCTTGTATTCTGCTGTTAATTATTGCATCTATAACTCCTGAATTCTTTCCAAGGTTTCCTATCTCCAGAGATGTCTCACTTTATGATTTCTTTATTGTTTCTACTTCCACTTTTAGATCCTGGATGGTTTTGTTCAGTTCCTTCATTTGTTTTTGTTTTCCTGTAATTCTTTAAGGGATTTTTGTATTTCCTCTTTAAGGGCTTTTACCTGTTGACCTATGTTCTCCTGTTTCTTTAAGGGAGTTATTTAAGACTTTCTTGAAGTCCTCTATCAGCATCATGAGATATGATTTTAAATCTAACTCTTGCTTTTCCAGTGTGTTAGGGTATCCAGGACTTGCTGTGGTGGGAGAACTGGGTTCCGTTGTTGCCATGTGGCCTTGGTTTCTGTTGGTAGGGTTCTTATTCTTGCCTTTCACCATCTGGTTATCTCTGGTGCTATTTGATATTGTTGTCTCTGGCTGGAGTTTGTTCCTCCTGTGGGTCTGTAAGCTTGTGTCCTTACTCCTCTGAGCTCAAAAGTGAAAGAACTGCTGGGAGATCTCTCTCTCCTGGCAGGCTATTCACCAAAGTCTGTGGAGGTTCCAGGCTCCCTGCTGCCAATGGCAGCAGGAAGGCTTCTGTCCCAGATGCTCCACTGATCTTATGCCCTGTATGTTCCTAGCTGGTCCGCTCCAGAGAGAAGGTGGAAATTTCACCTCTGCACTCAGAAATGAAAGCGCTTCTGGGACATCACCCTTTCCTGGTGTACTGTGCACAGAAGGCTGTGGAGTCTCCTGGCTCCCTGGTGCAAATGGTGGTGGGAAGACTTCCGTCCCAGCTGCTCCACTGATCTTATGCCCTGTGCGCTCCTAGCTGGTCCCCTCCAGAGAATAAAAATCAGGTTTATTTTTAACTTGAAAGTTTTTCTCTTTTATTAATTTTTTTAACAAGCCCTTTTACATTGCCATGTGATTGGGATTTTAATGGTATTTCCTTTCTTTGATTCTCAGCTTTATGGCATTCAAGATAGAATTGGCGTGGAAAATACTGAAATTTAATAAATTCTTCATGAACTTTAGTAAATGCTTCATTAGCCTGTATTATGAGTTACATTTTTTGTTTGTGGAATTTGGGAATCAGTATGTAGCTATAAGGAGAACACTAATCCTGCAAATTACATATTTCATTTCCTATTGCTAAACCTAATTTGTTATTAATTTGTAAATATTTGTGCTATATATTCCAAAACTTTATTGTTAAATTAATCAGATTCATAATTTTTATTTATTTACATTTTAAAACTTCATGTAATATTTTCAACTTTTTAACAGTTTTGACTTCAATATTCTATGTTTAGTGACATTCAAATTTTCTGATATTGGGACTTTAAATTTTTATTTGCAAAAACACATTTTACTTTATAAATCTAGTTTTCTTGCCTATGTCAAAAGATTTTATCATTTGACAAATGATGTATCCCACATACAATTCATTTATTTTTGTCTTACATTTTTTGATTTATATTTTAATAATTTATCTTCCTATTTTATGCATATTTATAGAACACCTAATTTAATTTTTTCTCCAATAAATCAGTTTTTACAAAACAATCCTAAGAAGTCAAGTGTTTTCAGAGAAAAGCAGAATAATATGGTATATGTGTGTGTCTTTGTGTGTATGTGTGTGCATATGTGTGTTGTGTGTACAACATAGTACCAATTAATGTTTATTCAATTACTAAGTGCTCTATAACAAACAGTAATTTATGTCATTGCCTTTTCATTTTTTTATCTTTGATGTTATTTGACAACTTCATTTGAAAAAAGAGAGGTGCTTAATAAATATTTCCTGGAGACACAGCTCTTGGCTACTTTTCTACACTCTTTTCTTTATATATTGCACTGTGTTTGTCTTTGCTGGCTATTTGCTTGGATTCACTTACAACATGGATTTCTCTGTGTCTACTTTGTCCATCAATCCCACAGGTAATAACCTAAAACTGTCTCCATATATATGTGCAAGTGTTTGTGTGTGTGTGTGTGTGTGAGTGTGTGTGTGTGTGTGTATGTGAGTGTGTGTCTATATGTATCTGTATTTTAAATTATTTACTTATTATTTTTGTGTGTTTGTATGTGTGCCTGTGTGAGTTTATTTGTACTATGTACATTCAGAACCTATTGAGGCTATTTGAGTTTCAGGCAGTTATGAGTTGATGTTGTGGATGATGAGAATTGAAATTGTGATTTCTGTAAGAACAGGAGCATTTTAAACTATCTCTGCGGGCTGAGCCATCTCTGCGGGCCCCAGTAAGTATCGTTCTTGCTATTCACACAGATAATGACAGTGGGTTCTTTTTTTTGTTTTTTTGTTTTTTTTTTTTGTTTTTGTTTTTTTTGTTTTTTGTATTTGTTTTTTTCAAGACAGGGTTTCTCTGTATAGCCCTGGCTGTCCTGGAACTCACTCTGTAGACCAGGCTGGCCTCAAACTCAGAAATCTGCCTGCCTCTGCCTCCCAGAGTGCTGGGATAACAGGTGTGCGCCACCACTGCCCGGCTGACAGTAGGTTCTTATTACAGGGGCATTTGAACTCTGTAGACTCACCAGGAAATCTGAATTAGCAAACAAAAGATTAGTTATCTTCTTGAAAACTACTGTTAGGATATCACAAGTCATCAATAATCTTCTCTTCAGTAGCAAAGAGCAGAAGAAGGCCATTGATCAAAGAAATCTGAATTGGCAAACAAAAGATTAGTTATCTTCTTGAAAACTACTGTTAGGATGTCACAAGTCAGCAATAATCTTGTTCTACATGCATGTCTATGTAAATATCTTTTAATAAATACATGTATTTATAGCATATGCATATTTTGTATATTTCATGGCAATGAACCACACACATGATTCTTTATATCTGAACTCAAGGCCACTAGTTCTGCCTATTATAAGCTCTTTATAAAGCTCATCATAGCCTCTTGCACTTAGGAATAATAAACAGCCCTTTAACCCTGTGTTTGATGCCCTTGTAAACAGAAGCTACAGGCTGAAGAGATGGTTCAGCAGTTAAGAGCACTGACTGCTCTTCTAGAGGTCCTGAGTTCAATTCCCAGCAACCACATGGTGGCTCACAATCATCTGTAATGGGATCTGTTGTTGTCTTCTGGTGTGTCTGAAGAAAATGACAGTGTACTCACATAAAACTAAATAAATAAATCTTTTTTAAAAAAGCAGAAGCTACACAGGAAAGATGAAAAACAGCACAAATGTACTCTAGAAAAACAGTTGAGAAGGAAACCAAGAAGAACAAGAGACAGCATGGTGTGGGACTTCAGTAGCAAAGAGCAGAAGAAGGCCATTGATCAAAGATTTACCATGAACTATGGCAACTATGAATGGTCTGTTAAAGACTGCATGTTACAGACACATTTGTAGAGAGTAGTAGCATGTCAAATACAAAGTCAATGGATGATGAGGATACAATCATTTGTACATATATGCATACATACCCTCACACACACATATGTGCATTATTATGTGTGTATGTGTGTGTATATTATATGTGTGTACATATATGTGTCTGCATATAGCACATATGTATATGTGCATATATATTTATGTGTATATATTTGTGCATATGTATATATTTGTGTGAACATATATATTATATGCATATGTATATGTATGTATAAATGTATGTGCATTTGTGCATGTATATATGCATATGTGCCTTTATATATGTACACGTATATATGTATGCATATGTGTGTATATATATGTTTGTATATATGTGTATATATGCATACAATAATGTGGCTACATTGTAGTCCTTTTTTGTGTGATAGACAAGATAAAAAAGACCTTTGTATACATGTATGAAATTTTCAAAAACTAAAAATATTATTTAATAAATATATTTCTTGGCTATTTTTGAAGATGCGTTTGCAGAAGTATGTATCTTCCCTTACTCTTCCCATTTCCCCATGCCCTAGTATTTAGATATTACTACTCTGTATCTTCATGTGCACATCTTTTGGTAATTCCCACACTTTGGTTTGTGGCGTTGTTTTCTCTAAAGGCACCTTCAGTTTTTCTTACTGTCAGTTGTCCTTGACATGAATAGGCCTTGTTGACCTGAGGGACACTATTTTGCTCTTGGTCCTCTTTCTGCCTTGTGTGGCAATGGCCCTTCCTCAGGTCTGTAATTAGCAGGCTGGTTGATGAGTATAACTCTTAGGCTACTTTTTAATTGTTGCCAGTTATGACTAGCTGTAAGGGCATCCTCTTATGCAGTCCAGTGTAAGATGAAAAAAATTATAGACCATGAAATAGAAATAAATTATTTGGGTTCAAACAAAAAGTCATTTGCGAAGTCTTTCATGTTGTTAATTTCCCTTTGTTTTTATTTTATTAAATGTTTTTGTTTATAAAAGAAAAGGAAATGGCAATCCATTCTCAGGTCCCCAAATTTTATCTGCAATTTTACTGGAGCATGAAATTCTGAATTTGAGTTGTAGTGCTCTTTCTCTTATTTAAGTGTTAGATGTTTTCCTCTATGTAGCCACCTTCTGCTGGATAAAATTAGTAATAATGTTAATATTTATCTGACACCTATATATCTGTTCTTGAATCAATAAAACTCACACACATGTCTTTAAACCTTAAAATAATTCTGCTGCTTTGATAAACACTAATGTTATTCCTATTTTGTAGGTGGAACAGCTAAAGAACAGAGACTCCTTCAACGACACCCAGTTTGATGGATACAGGATCAGTACTTCTACATGGGCAATCTGACACCTCAACCACTACCCCATCAAAACATGCTAAATTCCTTCTCTGTGACACACCTGGACCTGCTGATCACGCCTTTGTTGTGGACTTTTCTTCTTCCCAGCCCAGGCTGGTGTTTGGTCTGTATGGACCAAGTATCTCAGAATGCAATGTTTACTGTGTTTTCTTGCTTCTCTGTCACTCTTTGTTCTGGGTCTACTGAATTCTTCCCTGAGTGGAAAGAGAAGCCCAAGACGAGGAGATGTGTGAACACAGACTGAATGGAGTATGGCTTGACTGTTTTTTAAACAATTAATAAATAATCAGTCAATTATGTCTATGTGTGCTATGTGTGTGCATGTTCCATTATGTATGTGCCATGTATTTGGGGATGAGGCATGAAGACAGCAGAGGGACCTTATGTGTCCTGCTGTCTGACTCTCTATCATATTTCCCTGAAAGAAGCTCTCACTGAACCTAGAGCGAGGCTGATGGATCCCCCTCTCCTGCTCCCACCTCCCAGCCCTGGGTTAGGTCCATGGTCCACTGTGCTTGCCTTTTCACGTGAGTCCCAGGGATTTGGATCCAGTTCTTCATATAGAATGTTTTCTTACCCACTTATTATTGCTGTACTCCCAATGCTGTGTTTCTTGATTCTTAATACAGAGCAAAAAGGCTCGTCCATCTCCTGTCTGCCAAGCACTAGAGGTTCTTACTGGTTCTTACTGGTAGGCACTGGAAAAGGGGCCTAGGATCTTCTTTCTTCTTGTCTCTCTTTTTCTCCTCTCTCTTTCCCTCCTTTCCCTCTCGTTCTCCTCACTCCCTTTCGCACAGTGCTGGTCTACACACTATGCTTAAGCCAAAGCATATTTTCCGCAGTCCCTCTCTCCCTTTCAGTTCTTGATTTTGAAATATGACTTTTCACTTTCAGTTCTTTGTAAATTATGCTGATCAAGCTTTGCTAGTCAACACTTAACATTTCGAGCAGGGCCCTTTCCTCATTCCTTTTAGTTTAAGATCTGAAAGCAAGCTGCCCTCTTGAACTGTAAGTGATGTTTTCTTTGATAACATCTTTCACTGACTCCATTTTGACGCAGTTCAGTCAAGTCGAAACAGGACACATTTCATATAAGACTGGCTGTTTTCTGTTTCCTTTTAAGAAGAGCAGGTGGACCCTGGGTGACTTTTCTCCCTGATCCCTTCACCACCGGCTGCTAAATGTCTGTTCTGTGCTGTATTGTTTGTGCCTGAGGAGGAAAAGGATGCCAGCAAGGGCGCATCAACCTCCTGCCCCAGGGATGTTCATCGATTCGGGTGCTTATGGCATATCCAGCACCGTCTGCTCCCAGCTTCCTACCCCTAGGCTACACAGGCGTCTGTGATCTTCTTCACATCTTGCTTTTTACTGTTTACCACAGGATATGGAGAAGTCGGTCTTACTACTTCTTTCAGTGTCACTTCTGCAAACCCACAGGGTATGCAGAAGTATGTCGCTAAACTTGGGTGGGCTTCCTCAGACATCTCTCCCCACCTCCAGCCCCACTCTCTGCCCATGGCCTTTGAACTCCTTCCTCCAACCTATGGAACTTCTTCCACGGTTTCCTACTGCTCTGAGTCAAATGTACCAAGCCCAAAAACAGTTGCCAATGACTGTTCTTGTTCCTTCAAACTATTTAAGACTGGTTCCCAGTTTTCTGATCTTTTGGATATTTCTGATCTTTTTTGGATATTGGAGTTTGGACATATTCAACTGACAGAATACATCAGACTCCTGTGTTCAAGTACTCATCTTCCATTAGAGTCTTCCACCTATCATTGTCTTCTGGGCACTGTGGTAGCCACATTCACTTATGAGGCATTATGTAATTCAACAAATAACCCTTGAAGCCTTTTGTGGCTCCTATTCTACAGTTTTGTATAACAAATAACCTTTGAAGCTATTTTATAATCCCTGTTCTACAGTTCTGTATATATGGTTTATAAGGGTATATCGACTGGTTAAAGCTGATGAGACTGTTTACAAGTGAGGCCTGAGATTAGGAGTCACTTCGATTGAAGCATGCTACCTCTCCAGATAACAACAGGGCACACAGAAGCAAGTCCAAACTTCAGTGGCATGGGGTTTTGGCCCTTCCATGTCATGTGACAAGGGGTGACTCAGTTTTTGCTTTAGTAGAATTTTAATAGCAGCATAATTTAGATCCAGAATTCGACAAGAGAACACACTCAAATGCCCTAAGAGACACAGCAGGTAGAATAAGCGCTTGAGGCAGTAGTGTGCCAGAGAGTGAGCCGCAACCAGGTTTTTGTGCTATGGGAAGGCTTGTTCCTTAGACTTCAGATCTGACTTGTAAACTCTCACTTGCATTACAGTATGGCCATGATAAAAGACCGAGAAACAAAAAAGAAAAGCAGAAATATAGAGAAAACTGTAACCTTGATCTTTTCCACCTGTGCTCCAGTTCCCAAATAATGACTTGGAGGCTTACTATTTATTAAAAAAAATTACCTACGCCATAAGCTAGGCTTGTTTCTACTAGCTTGTAACATATATTGACTGGTTTATACTAGGCAATGTCTGCCATGTGGCTAGTTACCTTGTCTCAGTTTTATAGTTTTGACTTTCTCTGAGTCAGTGAGGGGGCAGGGTGTTCTGCCTGATTCTTTCCCAGAGTTTCTCTCTTTCCTAGAAGTTCCACCTTCTAATCCTGCCTCAGCGTATTGGCTATCAGATTTTTATTGACAGGCGATGCTTCCACACAGAGCACAAGAGATTCTCCCTACAGAAGAAATGAAAGGACCATGCCAGATGATTTCAGCAATGATATAACTGAAGGTCTCATGGGTTGCTGGTGGCAATAGGAGTTGATATAATAACTTTGGAGGTAACACTTTGGCTATATCTACTGAAGTCAAGCATGCAATGACATTGATATAACACCTCAGCTTTACAGTATGCATTCAGATGAACATCTTCACGACAATATCCCTGAGAGTAGCACCAAAGTAGGACCTGCTAAATGAATCCTGTCCTTGCATAGGTTGCTTTTGGTCATGGTATTTGCCACAGCATCATAATGAAATTAGAACACTTATGCTAACCTAAGTGTTTACTCTGTATTGGATTCTCATTTCTGCATGAGGAAAGAGAAGACATTATAATCCTACTCATCTGTTAAGAAAATGGATTCTCAGAGATCTAAATAATTTTCTCAGTTTCCAAGCTAGCACAGTTGATGCGTACAGGGGATTGGTGCCAAAACACTTAAGATCCTCATGAAATATGTACCAGCATTTGCATATAATCTATAATAAGTGTATATTGTCCTGTGGAATCTAAATCATTGCTAGATTACCTATAATACATTGCCCAGAGAATAGTGGCAGGAAAAAAATATATACATGTTCAATACAGTCACATTTTGTTTCTGATGAGTTTCTGTTCCTGCTTGATTGAATCTGTATACACAGAATCCATAAAGATGGAGGATTTCCTGTATATGATAGAAATCAGCTCAGACTTACAGGCCCTCTTCAAACAACAATGGTCAAACTTAAGGCCCTGGGACTCAGCTAGACTTCTAAGAGCCCATCCTGTGTCACTCTCCTCTCTTTTACCTCCTCTGTGCATTGTTCCTTTCCATCCTTTGCCTTCCCTACTGTCAGAACATAGTAGCAGTAATCCCCTGTAGTCAGCCTTCTCCTTGGTTTTCAGTAGAAAGCTCTGTGTATCAAGTCTATTTTTCTGACACTTATTTCAGTAGAGTTCAGGGCACCTTGTCCCATCATTCACAGTAAGCTCTAGGCCAGGGAAAGCAAAATGCTTTCACCTCAAAATTTCTTTCCAATCAATTGATAGTGGCTGCCTAGAGCAGGCTGCTTAGAAGGATTGTGAGACAGTGGAACTCACAGGTGGAGCCTGGGGCACTTGTTAAAAGTAGGCTGTAGCAGAAGGTGTGGGGGAGGGGAGGGACATCTGATAAATCACAGACAGTCTTGTGGCTCTGTGCTCTGAGGGATGTTCACTTTTACCCAGACCTCAGTTTCCCCTCCAGGAGGAAGAAATGGGTTTTGACTTTGAAATTCCCTTCTGTCAGAAGCTCATAAGAAGGGTTATGCCACTGGCCTGTGGGGCTTGATTCCAGAGAGGCTCACAGAACCAAACCCAACCCAACCCAACCCAACGCAACCCAACCCAACCCAACCCAACCCAACCCAACCCAACCAAACCAAACCAAACCAAACCAAACCAAACCAAACCAAACCAAACCAAACCAAACCAAACCAAACCAAACCAAATCATCAGTCCAGACATAAGTCAAGGCTCCTGAAACTGTCTCAGTTCCTCTCTGCTGCCCTTAGTATCCATAAGCCATCTACAGATGATTGTGATTTGTAAACTAGGAATTTACATACTGGCTCTGACAGAAGGCTTTTTCCCCTTTCTGCTGTGACTATTTTTACATAAGAAGCTTTAGCAAGGTTATAAAAACGGAACCGTATTTAGTTACACATTTAATGAATTGCAATCTTTATTGAAAGGAATCAGGTTACCCGAAGTCAAGATGGTCTCGGAGCACCATGAACAGAACATATCTTTTCCTTTCAAAAATAAGTGTGGGAGAAGAGAAGTGAATTATGAGGACTTACTTAACAGTAGTGGGTGGCATCTTGGAGCAGGCTTTTCTTTTTCTAGGGTCTCCTAGGTGGATTACTTATGAGTCTCTCTATCTCTCTGTCTTTACACCCCTCAATAATTCCTTCTCTGTGTTTTTTAGGTCCTCTAAAATTTCAATTTGTTTCTGCTCTCATTGAAGAGACTGCAAAATTTACAATTTGTAGCCCAAAGCCTCCAGAAGATAGCTTTAATAGCTATGAACTGACCACAATTATTGAACAATGAGGATGTGACCATCCACTTACCTGCATCACGTGGTGTCTCACATGTAATCCCAGGGAAATGAAGGCCCATGTTAATAATGGAGGATGCTTACAACAAACAGAGAGTGTAAAAGCCATGGAAACTGGAACTCAGAGAAAGCACAGAGGTCATGGAAGTCACCCTCTTGCCTCAAGTGAGTGAGTCCCAGAGAGCTGAACAGAATGGTGAAATCCTATCACTAGTAAGTGGCAGAACAGACACTCACACCTAAGTCCCTGAACTAGGGTGCTTATCTCTGTCATCCAATCTCTTAGAATTTGTAACCTCTGGTTCTGCTTACTACAGGACATGCATCCTAAAGCTCCATTTCCGTGGAAATTTATGGATCAAATATTACTTCTTGGCATTACGTTGAACTATGAATAATAATAACCAATAGCTGATGGAGTGTGGATGTTCATTTTGCATAAATTGAAAGAAATCTGCAACTAGCCCTGGAGGTTTAATTGACTGCTTCACCATCCTAAGGAACTGAGGCTTCCCTTGGCTTACCACTTTTTCTACCCCAATCAATGGTTCTCGGCTTCTTGGGCGAAGATGGGTATTTAGACCTCCAGCCATCACACACACACACTGGGCGAAATACCTCTTAAGGTGATTCCCCATTACCATATGTCATTGGTACCTCTATTTACATACCATGGGAGGGAATTTAGTCACAAGGCTACAATAAGATTCAAGGGAATAAGAAAGAGTCACAATGGAGTACTATTCAGCCATTAGAAACAATGAATTCATGAAATTCTTAGGCAAATGGATGGAGCTAGAGAACATCATACTAAGTGAGGTAACCCAGACTCAAAAGGTGAATCATGGTATGCACTCACTAATAAGTGGATATTAACCTAGAAAACTGGAATACCCAAAACATAATCCACACATCAAATGAGGTACAAGAAGAAATGAGGAGTGGCCCCTTGTTCTGGAAAGACTCAGTGAAGCAGTATTCGGCAAAACCAGAACGGGGAAGTGGGAAGGGGTGGGTGGGAGGACAGGGGAAGAGAAGGGGGCTTACGGGACTTTCGGGGAGTGGGGGGCTAGAAAAGGGGAAATCATTTGAAATGTAAATAAAAAATTATATCGAATAAAAAAAATACTTAAAAAAAGAAGGAGTCTTCATTCCCTAGGTGAAATGGTGCTGTATAACTTCCATCCAAGTTGAAACATTGCCTCTTGAAGAGAGGAAGAGCATTATGACGTAGGAAGGAAATGCAGCTCACAAAGTTCAGGAGGCTCAGAAAACCCCGAGACTCACAGTCCCCTCCCTGTGGTAATAATAGATAACTAGGGGAGAGGCTGCTCTTCCAGGGAGCTGACTTCAGACACATTCTCCTCTGATGTAGCCTTTCTAAGTTCCCATCCATGCAGGGTGGTTTAGGATGCTGTTGTTTAATACAGTGGCCTTTGCGTCACCCATGCTCTTGCAAGTAACCCTGATAAAAACAGGGATTCCGTCAACTACATTTGGTTGAAGTATTTCTTTTTTCTGCAGTCAGTGCCCACTCTGGGACAAACAGGTATTTGCTCATGTATCTTCAAGGAAAGTCATGCAACACATGGAACCAGCTAAGCCTCAGAAGTTCAGTGCAAAGGAAGAGAAGTGTTGTAGAAGGCCAATTAGTCATCTATGCTTCAACAGCAGACATCATTGTTTAAATGAGACATCTCAGTGTTCTGAGCCCACTGATCATAGGTTCACCAAGGGTTTTTTTTAAATTCATTATTGCATTTAATATGCAGATGAAGCCTGTGATGTGTGCACTGTAATTTATCTCATTTTGTAGATGAAGACACTGTTATTTAGATTTTTTTCTAAAAGTTGCCCAGCAAATAAGTGGGAAAACCTGAATCAGCCTGTTTCTAACATCAAAATCCAATGCTCATTCTGACTTGATGAGAGAGAGAGAGAGAGAGAGAGAGAGAGAGAGAGAGAGAGAGAGAGAGAGAGAGAGAGAAAGAGAGAGAGAGAGAGAGTAAAAAAATCCACATCTGAATTTTCTGGCCACTAGACTGGTGGGTGAGCAGGGAGAAGAGTCCTGCATGTATACAGTGGCCCTACCATTTCTGGGGAACAACTGACCTGTCTTCTAAGTCAGGTTACAGATTTGAATGCATTTTATATAATTAACTCTATTATTTATTTCTCTGTTGTTTATTGGCAATGTTCACTTATAGCCTAAAGAAAGCTTTTTTCTTTTTTCTTTATATTTTCTTTCTTTCTTTCTTTCTTTCTTTCTTTCTTTCTTTCTTTCTTTCTTTCTTTCTTTCTTTCTTTCTTTCTTTCTTTCTTTCTTTTCTTTCTTTCTTTCTTTCTTCCTTCCTTCCTTCCTTCCTTCCTTCCTTCTTCCTTCCTTCCTTCCTTCCTTCCTTCCTTCCTTCCTTCCTTCCTTCCTTCCTTCCTTCCTTCCTTCCTTCCTTCCTTTCTTTCTTTCTTTCTTTCTTTCTTTCTTTCTTTCTTTCTTTCTTTCTTTCTTTCTTTCTTTCTTTCTTTCTTTCTTTCTTTCTTTTTCCTCTGAGAAATTTCTTGTGTTCCACCTGATGGAGGGAAAGGGCGATGGGAAGAAATGAGAGTGGTCATAATTTCACAGTCAGTGAAACTCTCTCAGTAAGATTTTCTCATGTTTCCTCTGTCCCATGTTTGAAAATGCCTCCTTCTGAATTAAAACTCTGGCTGAGGCTGGTGAGGTGGCTCACATGTAAGGATGCTTGCCTAATGACCTCAGCTCACCCTCCAGAACTGTCATGAAAGTACAAGGAGAAAACTGATTCCACCAAGTTTTCCCCTCACATCTGCACACGAGCTCCCCACAGCACATATTCAGACATAGAACAATAAGAACTATTTTTTAAAGCACCCAGGGTTGTGGAATTTTTCTTATAGAAATTCTGAATCCCAATCTGTGGTTTCTACCCCACCTTTGACCATTTAGTTCCTGGATAAAAGATATACAAAACCATTTTTTTTTATTTACAACAAGCCTTAAACAGCAGATATCTACCGTCTATGCTGTTAGAATCTACTTTCCTATCAATAACCTTGAGTTATTACTTACCATGTTTTTCCTGGGATGCTCTTAGGGTCATGTTTTCATGACCCATCTAACCCATGGTGGCTTCTCTCCCTCCTCCTCACTTTCCCTTCTCCCTCATCATTCTCCTATCACCTCCAAATTAGTGATCCTAAACCCTACCTATATCTCTTCTGCCCAGCTATTCACTATTGGCACCTTTATTTACAAAGTAGAAATAATTTGGGACAGGGTCACAGGGTTACTTGGGTCTACCTGCAGACTCCAGGTCTTGGGGGCCCACACTTAGCATTATAATAGACAGCAACCAAACCTCAACAGGATTTTCTGTCACATCTGGAAGACACCTCACATCAGACTTCCTGGTTCTCCAGCTCTTACAGTGATTCAGGTCCTTCTTCAGAGGTGTTCCTTGGAAGGGTTGTGTTGAATATGAAACCTCAGCAATATGATCTCTGAAATAAGACCTTAATGATGACCGCACCAACTGACATGGTAATGTGGATGGGGACATCTCATAGGACCACAGCCCTAGATGTAGAGATACAAGCAACTGACAACAGCTGAGAGAGGAAGAGAGAATTGGCCTTCTCCAGGAATGAGCCCCCTAGTTGATTACATCAAGTGATCAGCTCTAAAAATACATATACACATACATACATACATACATACATACATACATACATACATACATACATAGACACATACAAGCAACACTAAAGAGACTTAGCTGGCTGTATTTATATATTTATTCATTTATATGTATATACAATAAGGATAATTAGAGAGTAAGAGGCCATGAATTTGAAAGGGAGCTGGGAGGGGCGGAGGGGTTGGAGGGAGGAACGGGAAGGGAAAAGTGACACAATTATACATTTGTTTTTTAAAAGCTCCAGTTGGGTTACTTTTTGTTGACTTACAGGATTGGGCCTCATTTTTTTGAAGCAACATACAAAACTATGAGAAGCACGGACACTGGGCACCCTCGACAACTTTACTCCTGCTGCTCACTTGTGTTCCTTTGAGGTAGGGCATCGCTCTCACCAGGGGAAGTATATTTCCCTTTGTCTTCTAGGCAAGGAAGGTGGAGATGTTCATCACCTCCAAGGAAACCTGATTCAGTATCTCCTGTAGCTCTTCATGGATCCACACCCAAGTTCCATGCTGCCCCTTTTTGTATCAAGAATATCTTATTTGTGTTCTCACTGAACATGCCATTGGCATTTGTCTGTGGTTCTTTCCAGGGGTATATAGCTTTCATATTAAAAATTAGTGTCACTGTCTACGGGAAAAGAATTTTTAGTACTGGGTTGGGGTTTCCAATTCCCTCCTCTGAGACATAATGAACCCTTGATGACACTGTGTAGTTCCATCATTATGTGCCTCTTACTATTAGTCTGTTTCTTTGGAAGGACCATAAGCGATGAAACTGTTAGTACACTTAGCTGGAAGACTATGTCTATCCATATATATTTTGTGGCCCTAAGTTTTCAGAAGTACACTTTATGTTATGCCAGTTCAGAAAGCCCCAGACTTGCTATGTGTCTGCCTTTCAGCATTTACACATAAGGAATCTAAGTATTCTATGTTGAGCCTGGGGTTCATGTGTCCCAGAGTAGCTTTAAACACTCAATGGAATGGAAGACGATTCTTAATTCTGTTTTAAAAGATTTATTTTATACATGTGAGTACAGTGTTGCAGTCTTCAGGCACACCAGAATAGGGACTCAGAACCCATTAGTTGTGAGACACCATGTCGTTGCCAGTAATTGAACTCTGAAATTGGACCTCTGGAAGAGCACTCAGTGCTCTTAACCACTGAGCCATCTCTCCAGCCCCTGATTTTGAATTCTTTAGTCCCCTGTTTCCATCCCATAAGTGATGGGATTACAGGTGTGTGCCGTGGTTGCCTGGTCTATCATATTTCTGGGCACCAAAAAAGAGGCTAAACAACACTCTACCAACTGAGACACATTGCTAGACCCAAAGATGCACTTCTTAGAATGCATTTATTCTTTATGCAAGAACATATGTTTTTAATTAAGCTTTTTTAATTTTTAAAAATCAATAGTCTTTTTCTTTCTTCTTTCTTCTTTTTCTTTTTTTCTTTTTCTTTTCTTTTTCTTTTCTTTTTTTTTTTTTAGAATGATGCTTCACCACTCATTTTTCAGCTCCTCTCCTTTCATTTGGTTTTAGAAAAAGTTCATTTTTTCCATTTATAAATAAAAACTCCTCCATTTATTCCTCATCCACAACAAACATCAGAGTTAATGCCAGGCTATTATAGGCTCTTCTTTAAAAGTTGAGGGCATGAAAAGGAGACTTGGTATTGGTTTTCTGCTCAGCACTGAGGTAAATGCCCTGAGATTATGAAACTGGGGGACAGGAAAAAGACATTCTCATTTGTTCAAAAACCACAAAAGATCTACTGAAAAATGAAGAGAACTGATAAGTTTAGTAAATCAAACTGGATGAAAGAAAAAAACCTAAATAGCTAATCTGTTTCTTTTACCATAAATAATACAATGTTGAAGTAATTAAGAAATCAATGAAATATATTAATTATTAAATTAACACAATGTAACATTAAATTCTACACAGCATATCATCAAATGTGATGTACCAGAGACTAACTCTTTCAAGGAAGAAGAGAGGTGCAACTCTTCTACACTCAAACTGAAGTTAAAAGAAAGTAAATTTAGAAGTATCCCATGTACCTAGAAAAGGTAACTCAACAGCAAACGAAGTGAAGCCTTTAAACGTAGTCTCCATCTCATGACAAACTCCCTGATCTGGTTCTTACAAGTTTTCTGTCCCTTCTTCTTCAATGCTCCCTGAGCCTTAGGTTCAGGAGCTGTGTTGTAGATGTATCTGCTGGGACTGGGCTCCACAACTCTTTATTTAGATCTCCTAAAAATCTCACCAACGTGACTGCTTAAACATGAGCTGAACACAACAGCTATAGACACATTAAAATGAGTGGGTAGTGGAGCCCACGAGGTCTCAATCTCACACATGAACTACCAGCAGCTAAGGAATGCTGAATGGGGTGTGGGTCTTGGGGCAAGCTGTCTCAGGACCCCAGGGAAGAGCACACTAATTGGTTACTCAATACCAACTGATCATTCTTGAAAACACACAGACAAGTAACATTATACAGACTGAGCAGGTTGTATTTATAGTCTAAGAAATATATATGTATGTAACAACAATTAATGAAACAGGAGGTGGTGAGTTTGAAAGAGAGCAAGAAGAAGTATAGGGGAGAATTTGGAGGAAGGAAGGGAAAAAGATATGATGCAATTATAATCTCAAAAATTAAAGGAAATAAATTAAAAAAATGTAGTCTCAGAATCTTGCTATTGTGATCCATGTGTCTGCAGGGTTGTTTTATTACTATGAAAAGGAAAGTGCAAAATCCATATAATATGCTGACATACACACTGTGGTAGGCTGCTTTTTGTTGTTGTGACTAAAGCTTAGAAGAAACTGAGAAAGGAAAGACTGACTTTGGCTCATTAATTCTAAGGCTTCCACTCATTTTTAGCTCTACTGATTTGGACCTAAGGTGAGGCAGAATATCATGATGGTCAGAGTGGGATGGACAGAAATGCTTATCTCATGGTAGCTAGGAAGAGGAGAGTGGAGGGGGAGAGGGGAGACGGGAGAAAGAAGACAGAATTAGATAGATAGATAATAGATTTTAGATAGATGATAGATTTTTAGATAGACAGATAGAAAGATAGGTACGTAGGTAGGTAGGTAGGTAGGTAGATAGATAGATAGATAGATAGATAGATAGATAGATAGATAGATAGATGATAGACAGATTACAGACAGGTAGATGATACATAAGATGACAGACAGATGTTAGACACAGATGGATGGATGGATAGATAGATGGATAGATAGATAAATAGATAGATAGATAGATAGATAGAAAGAAAGAAAGATAGATATGCATAGATAAATGATAGAACTTGTGAAGATGCCTCATCTCATATTTTCTCCCACCTCCCAATACTCATACTACATAATTCTCGTCAAGGGATTAGTTTGTTGATTGGGTCAGAGTCCTCAGGATCCAGTCACTTCCTCAAAGCCTGTCAGTCTAAGCTCTAAACGCATGGACCTTTAGGCAATATCAGATTCAAAGCACAGTACACACACTCATATCCAGGACCAAGATGGATTAGTATAGATTCTTAAGTTATATTATTTTGAGGTAACTTAGAGTAAGATGCAATGGTAAGTAATGGATTCAGTGAGCCTTTGATGTACTTCTCTCCATGGATGTGCCCCATGAAACCATAGTTCAGTGTCACATCCACAACAGGAATGCTTCCCCATTGTATACAAGACTTCCTCTAAGACTTACATCTTGGAAATAACTATTCTCTTCTGTATTTCTGTCCTTTTTTCATTTCAATAATGCAATACAAATAGAATCTTGCAACACACAGCCTTTCAGAATTGGTTGTATTCATTGCATACAAAACTCTAGAGATCAGTCTAACTTGTTACCTGTACTGGTAGCTTTTCCCATTTTACTGTTGAGGTAGTAATATACAATAGTGCAATTAACCCATTTACTTTTTGAAGGCTCTAAAGTTTGCTTAGAGTTTGGGCCTCTTGCAACTAAAACTCCTGCAAATATTCCTGCATATTCTTTAGTGTGAATATTTTTCTTTGCAATAAGATTGAGGAGTATCAATTGCTAGGTTGTATAACAGGTGTTTATCTATCTATCTATCTATCTATCTATCTATCTGTCTGTCTGTCTGTCTGTCTGTCTGTCTGTCTGTCTATCTATCTATCTATCTATCTATCTATCTATCTATCTATTTATTTATTTATTTATTTATTTATTTATTTATTTATTTATTATGTTTGCTTGTTTTTCTTTTCCAAGGCCAACTCTCTTGCATCCCAAGATGGTGTTGAACTGCCTGTGTGACCTAGAATCAGCCTGAATTACTGTCCCCTAGTCTATACTCCCCATGTGTTACGATTAGGGCCTTGTAGTATCATGTCTGGCTTGCCTGTTTATTTTAAAGACATTGCAAATTTCTTTCTCAGAGTTGCTGTACCATTCATATTTCATTTACACGAACAGTATATGACTGGCCCAGTGTCTCTGCGTCCTTGACAGCATCTGACATTAGCCCTATTTTTATTTTAGTCGTAATGACTAGTATGTAATGCTACCCTATTATAATTTTAATTTGCATTTTAATGATGGATAACATTGAATATCTCCTCATGTACTTATAAGCCAATATTCTTTTTTTAGGTGTTTTTTTTTTTAAGGTTTCTCATTCTGTGGCTATATTATTTGCTTTTTGACATTGCACTGAGAATTCTCTATATGTTCTGAGTACTAGTTCTTTGATGGATGTACACTTTGCAAACATTTTCCCTCAATCTGTAACCTTTTTTGAAAAAAAATTCACTTTGACAAGATGTTTTTCAGAGCAGAGCAAAACTGTAATTGTGATGACTCTGAAAATCTACTCTTCATTTTGTAGATCATACTTTTGATGTCAGAGAACTCTACCTCCGAATACTTTATCTACAAAATATTATAATTTTATTTTACATGTAAAACCTTCCCTTTATTAAGTTTTAGTTAATTTTGTCCAATATAATATATAAGCTAAGGGTCTTTTTTATTAATTATTTTTCCATTAAGATGTAAATTATTTTATCATTTTAATAAAAAAAAAAACAGGTGCTGGCGAAATGGCTCAGTAGTAAAGTTCTTGTTACACGAATTAAGGACTTGAGATCAGATCTCAGATCTCATCTAAAAAACTATGTAAAGAGTGCATGCCTATAACCCTAGCTATGGGAAAACAGAAATATCCTATGGACAGCTGACTAGACAGACTGACTTACTTGGTAAAGGTCCACATTTAAAAGTCTCCAGTGGGAGATTCTGCCTTAAACGCTAAGACTGAGATGAAAGAAGATACCAAGTTTTGACTTCTGTCTTCCACCTGCTTGCATTTATGAACATGTATATAAACATTGTACTACATATGTATACACATAGGTGTATGCACACTCACATGTGAGCACACATATACACTTATTCTTTTTACATTTACTTGCTATATTATGTTTTCTTGGAGAGGAATGTACATCTGTTTCTGATTTCTTTGTCATTCACTTGACCTGTCTTTCCATCCCTCCTAAACAATGTTGATAGCAATAGATTTGAAGTCAATCTTGAAACCAGGCAGACAGTTTTCGATGATTTCCTTTTCTTTTATTATCACCTTTGAAACTGTTTCTAGTTCCTTTGACTCTGCAATCACATTTGAGACTAACCTTTTGCATATCTACCAATTAACTCACTTGGGGTTCGTTCTGAATTGTTACCTATTGGGGAAGCTGGCATCTATTTAAGCCAAATCTTTTAATTCAGAAACATGGTGTGTCTTTCCATTTATTTATATGTTCTTTCATTTAGAAAATAGACATTTGTGTACATTTCTTCTTCTCCTCAACAGGACAATGTGTACTTGGTTGTTGAGGTGGTGGGACAGGGACCATACCTCATTTCTCATGTCTCCAGCATTGGGTACCATTCAAAAGCAAGAGCACAAAGCTTAAAGCTTGACTGGATGGCGAGTTCTGGGGTAGACATCCCCTTGGGTTGCTTTCAGTTTCCTGACCTCTTCTCTTTCCCATATAATTTTTTTACAGGCCACATGGCTTCTGTAGCTTTCCTAAGAATTTGTCTTGCTGAACGAAATCATTTAACTTCAGTGAGAGGTGGTGGCTAAGGAAAATTCATTTTCTATTCTTCAAGCTTGATTCATTCAGACTAACTAATATCCACTTAGAACTATACTATACAGTTTGTTCCCAGTTCACAGCTCTTTAGTGAGGATTACCTCTCTGTTGACCAGAGCATCTATTTAGTTCTGGGAAGAGGTCCATTATCTGGAACAGAGCAGTGTGCTCTGGACTATAAAATTATTTTGTATAACTGTGGAAAGTCTATTTGAGGATTTCAAAATACAGTATGAAAAAGGAGCATAGCACAGTGGTTCATGTCTGTAAGTCCAGCCACTGAGAAGCCCATGAATTAGAGACCAGTTTGAGCAAGAGAGTATGACAATATCACAACCAACCATACAACCAAATAGTATAAGTAAACAAATAGTTATATAAAGCTGATTGTCCAGAGACATGAGTCTGTTTCAGACTGTCTTACATATATCCTGCACATTTTATTATCTTCAATTTTTTCATCTGTACAATGTGTATATTTGGAATTAATCACTGTAGGGACCCTCTGGATTTAAATTGTGTGGTTTGTGGTTATAGTTTCCTCACCTTCACTATATATTGACAAGAATAAAATAATTTCCTTACTAGCAATCAGAAAACTAAAGCTCTGAAGATTATTAGATTTGTCCAAATGTATTCAGAACATCAAAATCAACTTTAAACTTTTACACCTAAATGGTATATTAATGCGATATTCACATGTGATTTTTGATGTATCTCCAGCTCCAATCTATAAGCAGAGAATCTAGACATGTAGAAGGAGAGCCCTGCCTTTGTGGGCTAATGGTCTACTGTGAGAAGCAGTGATGTACACTGCAGTGTGAAAGGATGCTCAGGTGTTTTGGGAGGAGAGAGAAAAGACAAAAGCCTTGGGCAGGTGACAGAAGGAGTCTGCCATTACAGAAGTTTGCTGTGTCCTTCACTCTTTCCCTTTATATTTATTTATTTAAGAATGTGTATGTGTGTATGTATAAGCATGCAACATACATGCAGGCCCTCTGTGGGAGCCCATGTGTGTGTGAGCCAGAGGTTGAGCCTGAGCATCTTACTTCAATATTCTCTGCTTTACTTTTAGGAAACAGGGTTTCTTACTGAACTTGGATCTTACTGAACAGGATAGACTGCCTGGCTACCAATTCCCAGAGATCCTCTTATCTTTGCCTCCCCAGAACTGGGATTAAAGCTGCATATCACTGAATATTAGCTTCACCATCCCATAAGCTTGGGTACTGAAAAGAATGAAAAGAGCACTGACATACTCTCCTGCCTACTTCCATGTCTGCCAAGATGTGAGGAGAGTCTGTGGCCGTGGACTCCCTTCATGCCTTCCCTGGCATGGTAGATGACACCCTCTGAGACTGTGAGCCAAAATAAGTCCTTCTTCCTGTAAGTTGCTTTGTTCTTTTAGGTAATCTGTCAGCCATGAGAAAAGCAACTGCTAACTGTGGTGGATCTGATTTGTTCCAGAGTTGAGTTCTGATTTAAGCTCCTATGTGTTTCAACACTCTTCCTTGAATCTAGAATTAGCAAATACAGTCAACATGAGCCTTTGTCTGAAGCTGACACCCTCTGACTATTACATTTAGAGCTCACTGTACATGAGAGTATCTAGGAGACCTGGTGACCAGGTTGAACATGGCTCTCTAGAGGAACAAAGCCAATAGAATAAACACACATTGAAAAGAGATTTATTATATTGACCTACATGATGTGGGCTCCCTGTCCAACAATGATCATCTTGTATGCTTGAGTTGGAAAAACCAGTATACTGCTTCATCCACAAGGCTAGATGCCTCAGTAGCCCCCATCTGGCAGCAAAAGCCTATAGATTTCCTGGAGAGTTACAGGCTTCATTCCATTTTGTAAAGCTGATTAAACTACTTTTTACTACCAGCAAAGAGTGCTGGCAGCAGCAGTGGCAGCAGAGGAGGAAGAGGAGGAGGAGGAAGAAGAAGATGAAGAAGAAAAAGAAGGAAAAGAAGGAGAAAGGGATGAGGAGGAAGAGAAGGAGGAAGAGAGGAAGAAGAAGAAGAAGAAGAAGAAGAAGAAGAAGAAGAAGAAGAAGAAGAAGAAGAAGAAGAAGAAGAAGAAGAAGAAGAAGAAGAAGAAGAAGCACAGTAGATGCACTCACCTCCAGGGTTAAAAGGCAGAAAGGCCAAGAGCAGCAGCTCCCCTCAGATCTCCTTATATCTAGCATGCTACAGGATGGTGTGGGCCATTCTCACAGAGAGTCTTCGCCACTCAAGCCTTCCAAGAAATGCCATTCTCGACCGGTACAGAGGCATGACTCTTAGTTGATGTCACATTCAATCAAGCTAATAAGCCAAGATTAAGACCCATTGACTCAAGGTCAGCTTCTTTTTCAGTGAATGTTTATCGAGCCTCATCTGTGTATGGTTTCTGGTGCTTTGATTCTTTAGGGCACTTGTTGGCTTCTTCGTTATCCTCCCACTTGCCCAGGTACCTACTTTCTGGAGTGAGTCCTTCAAAGATTCTGTGACTGCTTCCTCATGACGCCAGTGGGGAATTGGCTCCTATCTTGTTTAATTCACAAGAGTTCAAGCTTCTGAAAAGACATTCATCTTCCTTAGGAACATCACATATTTCTTCTGAATAAGTCCTGTTCATATTCTGCAATATCTTTTGTGTTAAACAATGACCCTCAGAGTAATTCAGCATTTCTCTTGTGTTTAGCTAAGATATTACACACACACACACACACACACACACACACACACACAAAGAGAGAGAGATAAAGAGAGAGAGTGTGTGTGTGTTAAGATTGTAGGGATAAGAAAGAAGGAACCTCTGCTAAATAAGTAGATTTTTTTTTTGTACTGTTTGTACTTATCTGTGTTCTGATGTCTAGCATCACATATAAACCATACTTCATCCTGAAAGATGGCTGTGAGGAACCATGTTCAGGTAAAGCTTTAGAATGAACAGCCAGGCAACTTGGATTCTGGTTCTGCCACTGAAGGAAGACTGGGTGACTTTAAATAGTGTGATGGGACTTTTCATGCTCACTTTCTTCAGCCAGAAACTGAGGGCTGCACCTGAGAAGAGGTGCTGAAGGCTGAGTTTGGATTTGGGAAGTCGGCACAATAACTCAGTGACTTTCATCTATTGCTTCTGTTCTTGGTCACAAAGCACTAGCAGTTTAAGATCTAGGAGGACCAGTGTACTGGCTAGTTTTGTGTGTCAACTTGACACAGGCTGGAGTTATCACAAAGAAAGGAGTTTCAGTTGAGGAAGTGCCTCCATGAGATCCAACTATGGGGCATTTTCTCAATTAGTGATCAAGGGGGGAGGGCCCCTTGTGGGTGGTGCCATCCCTGGGCTGGTATTCTTGGGTTCTGTAAGAGAGCAGGCTGAGCAAGCCAGAGGAAGCAAGCCAGTAAGAAACATCCCTCCATGGCCTCTGCATCAGCTCCTGCTTCCTGACCTGCTTGAGTTCCAGTCCTGACTTCCTTTAGTGATGAACTGCAATGTGGAAGTGTAAGCTCAATAAACCCTTTCCTCCCCAACATGCTTCTTGGTCATGATGTTTGTGCAGGAATAGAAACCCTGACTAAGACAACCAGTAAGAGTGAGAGGCACATATATCCATTAAAACAACATAAAAATGTGATGATTCTAGTAAAAGCAAAATACAGCAAACCGGTAGCCAGCGTCAAACTAAATGGAGAGAAACTTGAAGCGATCCCACTAAAATCAGGGACTAGACAGGGCTGCCCCTTTCTCCTTATCTTTTCAATATTGTACTTGAGGTACTAGCTCGGGCAATTAGACAACATAAGGAGGTCAAAGGGATACAATTTGGAAAGGAAGAAGTCAAACTATCATTATTTGCAGATGATATGATAGTCTACCTAAGTGACCCAAAAAACTCCACTAGAGAACTCCTACAGCTGATAAACAACTTCAGCAAAGTGGCAGGTTATAAAATCAACTCAAGCAAATCAGTAGCCTTCCTATACTCAAAGGATAAGCAGGCTGAGAAAGAAATTAGGGAAATGACACCCTTCACAATAGCCACAAACAGTATAAACTACCTTGGGGTGACTCTTACCAAACATGTGAAAGATCTGTAGGACAAGAACTTCAAGACTCTGAAGAAGGAAATGGAAGAAGACCTCAAAAAATAGAAAAATCTCCCATGCTCATGGATCATCAGGATTAATATAGTTAAAATGGCCATTTTGCCAAAAGCACTATACAGATTCAGCGCAATACTCATCAAAATCCCAACTCAGTTCTTCATAGAGTTAGAAAGAGCAATTCTCAAATTCATCTGGAATAACAAAAAACCCAAGATTGCTAAAACTATTCTCAACAACAAAAGAAATTCTGGGGGAATCAGTATCCCTGACCTCAAGCAATACTACAGAGCAATAGTGTTAAAAACTGCTATTGGTACAGTACAAATGGTATTGGTACAGTGACAGGCAGGTGGATCAATGGAACAGGATTGAAGATCCAGAAATGAACCCACACACCTATGGTCTCTTGATCCTCGACAAAGGAGCTGAAAACATCCAGTGGCAAAAAGATAGCTTTTTCAATAAATGGTGCTGGTTCAACTGGAGGTCAGCATGCAGAAGAATGCAAATTGATCCATCCTTATCTCTTTGTACTAAGCTCAACTCCAAATGGATCAAGGACCTCTACATAAAGTCAGACACTCTGAAGAAAATAGAAAAGAAACTGGGGAAGACCCTTGATGACATCGGTACTGAGGGAATGTTCCTGAACAGAACACCAATAGCATATGCTCTAAGATCAAGAATTGACAAATGGGACCTCAAAAAATTACAAAGTTTCTGTAAGGCGAAGGACACCATAAAAAGGACAAATTGGCAACCAACAAATTTGGAAAAGATCTTCACCAGCCCTACATCAGACAGAGGGCTAATATCCAATATATACAAAGAACTCAAGAAGTTAGACCCCAGAAAACCAAATAACCCTATTAAAAATGGGGTACAGAACTGAACAAAGAATTTTCACCTGAAGAACTTTTGATAGCTGAGAAGCATCTTAAAAAATGCTCAACTTCATTAGTCATTAGGAAAATGCAAATCAAAACAACCCTGAGATTTACACCAGTCAGAATGGTTAAGATTAAAAATTCAGGAGACAACAGATGTTGGCGAGGATATGTAGAAAGAGGAACACTCCTCCACTGCTTGTGGGGTTGCAAATTGGTACAACCACTCTGGAAATCAGTCTGGCGGTTCCTCAGAAAACTGGGCATGTCACTTCCAGAGGATCCTGCTATACCACTCCTGGGCATATACCTAGAGGATTCCTCAGCATGTAATAAGGATATGTCTTCCACTATATGGCAACCCTATTTATAATAGCCAGAAGCTGGAAAGAACCCAGGTATCCGTCAACGGAATAATGGATGCAAAAAATGTGGTATATATACACAATGGAGTACTATTCAGCCATTAGAAACAATGAATTCATGAAATTCTTAGGCAAATGGATAGAGCTGGAGAACATCATACTAAGTGAGATAACCCAGTCTCAAAAGATCAATCATGGTATGCACTCACTAATAAGTGGATATTAGCCTAGAAAAGTGGAATACCCAAAACATAATCCACACATCAAATGAGGTACAAGAACGGAGGAGTGGCCCCTGGTTCTGGAAAGACTCAGTGTAGCAGTACAGGGCAAAACCAGAACAGGGAAGTGGGAAGGGGTGGATGGGAGAGCACGGGGAGGGAAGGGGACTTATGTGACTTTCGGGGCGTGGGGGACCAGAAAAGGGGAAATCATTTGAAATGTAAATAAAAAATATATTGAATAAAAAAAAGAAAAGAAAAAAATGTGATGATTCATATTTGATACAATCTAAACAACCTGTATCAGACAGCCACCAACACACAGTGATTTCTCCTCTGTCAAAAAAAAAAAAAAAAAAAAAAAAAAAAAAAAAAAAAAACAAAACCCAAACTTCTGAAACTCCCACTTTCCTTTCAATTTTTTATGCTCTGCAAGTAATTTTCTGAAGACAAACTCAACTTATTATCAAGAAATACTTCAGTAGAGAGAGAACAAGATGTCTCAAGCAGTAAGCTCACATTCCCAAGTCTCTGTGAAAACACAGAGCCACCTTGCCACCAATTCTAGCATCTCTTTCCACAATGCTGATACATTACAGTGTGGATTCCAGGATCCTGGATCTCTAGACCATTATGAACCTGTAACAGTGATGCTACCCTGAGGTTCAGTATCACTCTTGTCTTGGGACCACTGTTTTGTTGTGTGTTGTGTCTCTCCATTATGTTTTGGTTCCTACTGAAACCATCAAGCCAGTCCATCCACAGTGTCCTGAGAGTTTTCTGTAGCAGACACAACCCAGGGCCAGAGGTTGCAGGAGACCAGTGCTTGGTCTGTCTCCTGCTATTTAGCAGAAGTGTCAGGTATCAATTAATATGCTCCATTCAAGAATTTTACTCTTTCAGGAATCCTAACAAGGCCTTCTGGGAAGAACAGCTTGTCTTCCTTTCATAAATAATACACCAAAAAATAATTAGACAAGCATACACCTCAATGCCCTGCATACTTTCGGTTATGCTGAAAACCCTATTTAAACGCCCTATCAGAAAAAAAAGACACCCCTGTGCACATATCCCATTCCTGACACTTTCAAGCTGATTTAATCTACTGCTAGAAGAGGAGAAAGTCATGAAATTTCTCATTCCACAGAGGCAATTTAAAAGAAAGCCAACCAGACAGCACATTCAGAATGAGAGATATTCTGACATCTGCTTTGAGGAGAAGGTCAACTCAAGGTCGATGACAATGTAAGAAATTGCTAAAAGGTGGGAGACTACACCTCCTGGACTTAGGGATGATGGAAAAAGTCTTGCCTTCCTCAGATACCCTCAGAAGGATGGGGCCTCTGGTTCAACTACCGTGAGTAATGTTCTGTCAACAAAGGATTTGTTTTTTCAACATCAGACCACAAAGAAACTACTCAGCTCCATTATAGAGTCCAGGCTCCATCTAGAAAAAAAATAGAGTAACAGTCAGACACTGGACTTATTTCTCTATTTCATTCATTTCTACTTTTGTCTTTATTGCTTTTTTTTTTTATATGTTTTTAAACCGTATTTTTTTTTTTTTTTTAGATTTTATATTTGATTGTGAGCTGGATTTCTATTTAGAAATATAATTTTGAATGTTTTTTCTTTTTTGAATAATTTCTCTTTAACTTTGTGTGTGTGTGGGGGGGGGCAGGGTCTCATTCTATAGTCCAAGGTGGCCTGGAACCTACTGTGTAGCATAGGCTGACTTGGAACTCACACTGTGGTCCAGTTTGGCCTGGAACTCATGGTGCTCCTTCTAGCTTAGCCTCCTGTCTGAGCTACCATGCCTGTTTTAATCTTATACAGTAATGATATAAGTAGTTCCTTTGTGAGGTTTACTGGTTCTAACCAAGTGTTTTCATTTTATTCAGTAGAAAATTTGTCTTACTTGTCCCTTGAAAAAAAAACTCAAATAAACTCAAATGGATAGAATTTAAAAACACAATCTGCAGGTGTTTCTTGCAGGTGAATTTAACCGACTCACCCTGCTGCTGCTGCTGAGTGGCCTGTCCTCAGACCCCCAGTGTGGTATTCAATCAGTTGAACCTTCCAGTTGCTCCTCCTTCCTTCCTCAGCATACTTATTGCCTTTTAAAATTTTTCTTCATTCATTTTTAATACATTTTATGAGTCTATGTGATGGTTTGTATATACTTGGCCTAGAGAGTGGCACTATTAGGAGGTGAGGCTTTGTTGGAATAGGTATGGTTTTGTTGGAGGAAATATATCATTATGGGGTTGGGCTTTGAGACCCTGATCTTAGCTCCCTGGCAGCCAGTCTTCTGTTTGCCTTCAGAACAAGACATAGAACTCTCAGATCCTCCTATACCATGCTCCTACCTTGATCATTAGCTGAATCTCTGAACCTGTAAGTCAGCGCCAATTAAATGTTGTCTTTAGAAGAGTTGCCTTGGTCATGGTGTCTCTTCACAGAAGTAAAACAGTATAACAGAAGTTGGTACCATGGACTGGGATATTGCTGTGATAGACTGACCATGCTTTCATTTGAAAGAGTGTGGATTTTGGGACTTTGGGTTTAGAAAACAGTAGGATGCTTTAAATGGAGATTAATGGGCCATGCTATTAGAAATATGGAAAACTTTATCACTGAGTGATTTAAACTATTTAGACAAGGTCCATGAGGTTTCAGTGGAGAAGAATTTCAGTATGTGGTCTAAAGGCTGTTTTTGTGGTATTTTGGTAAAGAATGTAGTTGCTTTTTGCCCTTGTCTGAAGAGTCTACTTGAGGCTAAGGTAAAAATATTTAAATTAATTACATTTATAAAGGAAGTCTCAAAAAAGCCCAGCAGAGACTTTGTTCTCTTGTTAAGCCTAGTGAGGAGAATTTTGAAGAAACATAGCAAGCTTAGAAAGGAAAAATATAAAATATATAGTATTAAAGAGGCACCAGGAAGTGAAATGGACTGAATCCTGTATCCAGAGATATTAAATTGAATTAAGGGAGTGGTAACCTAGCTAAGTTTAGGTCTCGGCCTGGTAGTTTAAGCCATTTATCCCGGGATACTGAGGCAAGCAGATCTCTGAGTTCAAGGCTAGCTGGGTACAGAGCAAGTTACAAGTAGAGAAAAACTTAAGTCTAGCCCAAACCATGTCTCTTTTAGTATAAATCAGATCTTCATCCCTTCCCATTAGTGAATTACACTCTAGTGAATGGATATACTCTATTCTATCCATCAATTGATAGGCATTTTTATTGCTTCTACTTTTTGGCTATTATGGCTATTATATATATTCATACAGGGTACATTCCTGGAAGTAGAGTTACCGGATTATGTGTAAACATACGTTTAAGCTTTTGAAGAAAGGTCTTCCTTGAAAGTGAGTCCACTTACATCTCTGAATAGTATGTGAGGGTTCCAGTACCTCCACAAGTCATCAAACCTAGTGATTATGTCATTAAAATCTTATCTATTACGAGGTAATTTTGTGTTGAGTTTTCCTAATGATGAAGAACATGGGATACCTTTTTATGTTTCTATTTATAACTGACATATCTTCTTTGCAGAGATTGCCACCAAAAGTTTGGAGCATTATTTTAATTGTGTCTGGTCTCCCTCTCAGTTCACACACAATGTCTACAGTTAATGCAAGGAATGAGTGAAGCTGAGCAGTGAGTTGGACTAATTTCTTGTTCACGTCTTCCCTATGCATCTCACTTCATTGTCCCAGCTTAACTTTGCCCTTTTCTTTCTTTTTCTTTTTTTTAAAATTTTATTTATTTTTTAATTTATTTACATTTCAAGTGTTATACCCTTACCCAGATCCCCCCTCCCAGAAACTCCCTGTCCTATCCCCCTCCCCCTGTTTCCATGAGGGTGTTCCTCCACCCACCCCACCCACCCACTCCCACCTCCCTGCCCTCGGTTCCCCTGCACTGGGGCATCTATCAAACTTTGTCCTTTTTCTTGAATATTCTTTAATCATTTTCTTCAGAGGGTGTGGGCTGTACCTTTCCTGAGTTCATTCATCTCTATAAAGATCATTATTTCATTCTCATTTTCTAATGAAATTTAATCACAGAATTCTAGACTTGAAGTAGTTTTCATCCAATGAAGCCACATCTTTTATGTAGCTACCGCAGTAGTTCATGGAAAAAGCTGATTTCCTTTGTAGACAGGTGAATTTTCTTTCCTCTTCCCGGATGGCTGCTCCTCCATGCCAGCTGAAGCACTTTCCTCTCTTTGGAGTTATTTGGCTGTTGTTGAACATTTACGGTTTTTGGAGTATTGCCTTATTTTCGTTCTAAGAACCATTATTTTTTTTTAAAAAAAAATTTTTGTTTCCTCTAAAGTATCCAAGAGCTCACGGTAAGAGCAGTTAGAATCTGTTCTCCGTGATTCTTGACCTTCAAAAGCTCGAATTCCTTTACCCTCTTTGCTGTTTTCTGTGAAAATCTTTGGACCCAAATCTTCAGACCACTCTTCCTCTTTCCAGTTGTGCTCATTTTATAGTTCAGTTGGCTATTCACTTTTGTCTGTCAACTAGGCTAAGTTAAAGCATCTAGTTATCTTTAGTTTATTTGGATAAAACAGATACATGGATAAAAACCTGTTTATCTCTGTAGATTGTCTCTTTAAACGTATGTTCTCCTGTCAGCCACTCAATTGTTCATTAGATGTAGGATCTACATTTGCAGTTATTCATTCACAGTGATGGCTTTCCTCAGGTCTTCTAGGGAGAGTGGGTGGAGAATCCATCTTTGCAGCCAGGTTGCCCTCTTTATCTCCACCCTATTGGCTGCTACCACCTGGTAGAAAGGAAGAGAGGAGCTTTGTCTTGGATGTACTTACCCTTTCCAAGGAGGCCTGAGAAGGAATGAGACATATGTCTGGACAGCTTTAAGAGGTGACTTCAGCTCTGGTATAGGTGCCCCCCCCCCCACTAGATATTACCAGTGTGTCTAACTTCCTCATTTTTCTAATTTGAATTCTTACAGCATTGCTTTTGCCTAGAGGCAAGTACCTCTGGAGTGGCCAGCCACTCTTCAGGGGAAAGGGACAGACGTCAGACTGTCAGACTGATGCTTCCCGAAGTCTCCAGGTCTGTCACTCTGTGTCCTCTTCTTTGTAGCCACCCTGGATTGGGAAGTGAGCATTTTCTAGGGCACTTCCTCCATGGGAGGAAGCTGTATTTCCCACGTTCACAGCAATTCCTCTGCTTTCTGATTTTTAAGGAACTCATTACCACTTCTGGACATACCAAGAACTTGATTTTGTTAGTTTGGAGGCTCATTTTGGATTAAAAAAAAAACATCATTCTCTGTTGTCTTTTCAGATTTAGCATGGGAAAAGAAGCTGCAAAGAAGTCGTGTCTTATAATAGAAATCAGTCTTGCTTTATTGGAAGGCAGAGTCCTCTGGCCCTCCCATTCTCCTCGTTCTGTTCAACCCTCCAATTGAGAGAAAGAAACAGCAAGAGAGATGAACTTGGAGAGCAGTTTGAGACGAATTTCAGGAAGGGGGCGCCTCTTCAGTAGCTTGGGGCTGTTTATCCTATTTACATGGCCTGTAATGACAGGTGCCACCTGCAGCAAAGGAACAAAGGGGTCTTTTTCAGAAGTATGGGACAGAACCAGAAACTCAGCTGTAGACAAACCCCAGCTGGCTTCTTTTCACCCTGTCAATAAAAGGCCCTGTGCTTGTACTGTGGCTCCATTATCCCCTGCAGCTTCAAAGCCAGGGCAGGCTCCTCCTAGCTCCGATGCTGACAGCCGCTCTTCAGCTGAGCTCTGCTTCCTGATGCAAATGCAGCTGCGCACACTCCACATGGTCTTTGAGTATCTTCTTCTTTCCTCAGACTTGCCAAGGGCAGCAAGGCATTTCTTCCGAGAGTGCTGCTCCAAAGCAGGTCCAGAGTCTGGCTTTTTGGCTTGTCACCTCAGTATTTCTTTTGCTTCTAGATTCCCTTTTTAGTTTTCATTTTAGAGATCCCATGACAATCAACATCCCACCAGCGAGGGTGTGAGTTCCTTAGACACAACTGGAAAACTTATTTTCTAGACAGATATCCCTGCAGAAGGGAGAGTTTCCCAAGTGGAGTGGATAGCTACAATCCTTTCCTTTATTCTGGTAATAGCAATTCATATTCCTCTGAGAACGTACTACTTCTCTCTTACAATGTGACTTTGGAGAGAGTTGCCAACAATCCAAGTGTTGCATGCTTGCCATGTTACCAAGGCTGTTTCCATCTCTCCCTTCACAGGGACACCTAAATGATGGTCTTGGAGTGGGCTTGTGACTCGAGTCCTTCCTCAGGGTTGATGTCAGTGACGCAAGACTGTTTGCTGAGTAATAGGTCCTTCTCATTTACACCATCAGTGTGGTTGTGTACGGAGACGG
Source organism: Apodemus sylvaticus (assembly GCF_947179515.1). NCBI lineage: Eukaryota > Metazoa > Chordata > Mammalia > Rodentia > Muridae > Apodemus > Apodemus sylvaticus. The sequence goes on along the minus strand of NC_067474.1, from coordinate 68,224,016 downwards.
TCTAATAGGGTTATGGTAAGAGAAATCCAGCAGATCAGCTTTTTACCAGGGCTCAAGAAAAAGCTGGCAGCCACTGTCAGGAAGAGGGTGGGCTTGGGGGGCCTCTGAAGAACTGACAGTACTGGCACTCTGGTCTCACACTGGTAGCCTTCAGAATAGTGAGACACCAATTTCTGAACTTTCAGCCACTCAACCTGTGGTTCTTTGTTGTAGCAACCCGAATGGACTAACGTAAATGGTCGGGGAGACAGTGTTCTTTAAGTTCCATCCTCTGTGTTTATGTAAGCATGAAGCTGCCTTCCCAGGCTACCCACTTCCCCTACCCACCTCACACACAAGAAGCTCCCGCACAGAGCTGAAATGGTGCTGATATTGGGGAGGGAGAAATGAAATGACTGAGTCAGAGAAATGAAGAGTATGCCCATGTACAGAGAGAGAGAGAGAGAGAGAGAGAGAGAGAGAGAGAGAGAGAGAGAGAGAGACTCTGAGCCTACTGACATTTCCTATCCATCATTCTTATATCTAATTTTCAAATATAATTTTCTGTCTTCTATGTTGTCTATAAGTATTTGTATATGGTTTGTAACTAAAGAACTTCTTAAACTATTTGTCTTCTTTTTATTCCTAGGAAAAGCTTAGTTAGTTTTCCTCCAAGAACTAGTCCAGTGTCCTCCATCCCTCCACACACATTGAGGGTCCCAGTGCCCAGTAAGAGACTTCTAGACAGCCTCGTAAAGGTTACTTGTTTTGACTTCTTTTTTTTTTAACCATCAGATTGTGAGTTCTTTGAAGGCAATGGTGTGTGTCTAACTCACATTTAAAGCAGGGCTAGGTATTGGACAGAGTATTTTAGTCACCAGAGAGAAGCTCTGGTGTAAGTGTAGGATGGGACAGAGGGTAATTTTTCCGTTAAGAGAGCTCACTTTTGCTGTCAAACCATGTACCCTTCTCTCCCAAATCTGTTTTTCCCTGACAGAAGTTTTCTGACTGCCTTTCAGAAACAGGAAGAGATCTAGACTGTTCTTCTTTATAATTTTAATGTTTTTTAAACTAACTTTGTTATATGCATGTATATGTTATATGCATAATAATGACTTTCAGTATGATGTGTTCCTGCATGTATATAATATGTTCCAGTCCTTTCAGATGCCTTCCCATTGCCTTTTCCTGTGCTCCTCTCACTCCCCTCATCCTCTCCCTTTCCTACTAACCTCCCTTCTACTTTTCATGGACCTTTTTGGTGTTTATGATAAGGTGAGGCTAAGATCATTTAGAGGAACATGGGCAGGCACCTGTTAACAGGAGCATGTATACCTTACCAGTAGATAGCACTGAAGAAGTTGTCTTTCTTTCTCCCATCAAGCAATATCTATTTATACATCCTCTGAAAGGGTGTTGTTCAAATTCCTTACCTGAAAGAGACATAAGCAATGTCAACTCCCCACAAGGTCCCAACAACAAACCAAGGCATGATATCACTGAAAGTCCCTCTGAGGAACCAATGAGTTACTCACGGAGCCTAATTGACAGCTGAGCACAAAAGGTGCTCATCCCCCCCTCCAAAAGCATCACTGGAAAGCAATGTCTTTACTCATCAGGAATGATAATTTTCTCATAGCTACACAAACGGAGCTTTCCTGTCTTAGTCTGTCCATAACTGTATACATTAGCCTCATCTAGAGGCCATGTGCAATTATGACAAAGATGCAAACAACCAGCTTCCACTGCCTTCATGAGGGGATTGAAGTAGTGAACAGACCTAGCAGGGACAATCCTTTCACAAGATGTCATAGCTGAACTCCCCAAGATGGTGATTTCTTGGCTTAGAGGATAGTTATGAACACAGAGCAGTAGGCTCCTGTGGCTCCTCCTCTTTTCCTGGCCAAGGATATGTTGGTCCAACCTTGTGATGATCTTATGCAGGGAACTATAGCTACTGCAAGTTCAAGAATGCAACAAATCTTTCATGTCCAGTGTTTCACACGGAGGCCCAACCCCTTCCTCCTTCTTGTATACCTACCTCTTACCCTCTTCCTTGAGTTCTCTGAGCCTTGGAGGAGGTGTTGCAGATGTTCTATTATGACTGCATACTCAATTAGTCTTTTATTCTCTGTACTTTGACCAGTTCTGAGTCCCTTTAGACACTGCTGACCACTGCAGACAGAAGCTTCTCTGACCACAGCTTACAGCAGCACTATTCTCTGGGCACAAACAGTTATTTAGAAGGGATCTGACAGGCACATCATGTCCATTTAGCACAATAACATCAGTAACACCAGTGCTAGAGCCTATGATTGCCCCAGCTAAGATCAGATTTATAGTTCCAAACATGAATTCCTTCCCATGGAGCAGATACAAAATCTAATCAGAAAGCAGGTGGTTATTCCTATAACAGACTTACCACTATGGTACCAGTGGACTACCCTTGCTTGCTGGGTCTACATTTAAATAAGATTGTTGGTGACAATTCTCCCCCCTGCAGGCTGCATTGTGCCTGCTATCACTATAAGGGCTAGCTGACATGGAGGAAACTTCTGTCTAGTCTTCCTTTGTCATCTTGATGTCCTGCCATCAAGGTATGTGGCATATGGAGCAACAGGTCTTACAAATAATGTCTAGTAGGCAATCAACAGAAGTAGCAACTGCCTGAACTGTTTTTGTGGGCCTTGGGTGCCTCCCTGGCCAATAACTCTTATGGAAGTAGCTTCCAACTGATAGTAGGATTTAATGACCTGTGGTTTCTGGGAAGAGCTCTATTCTTATATCATTGAAGATAGTTGGGTTTTATCCAGAGTAGAAGAGTGATTATCAACCTTTAATACAGTTGCTCATGTTGTGGTGACCTTAAGCCATAAAATTATTTTGTTTCTACTTCCTGACTATAATTTTGCTATTGTTATGATTCATAATGTAAATATTTGACATGCAGGATATCTAATATACAACCTCCAAAGGGGTCATGACCCCACAGGTTGAGACCCACAAGAGTAGAAGAAAGTCATGGATGAATTTTAATCAAGGGCATTTAGAAAAATTATTAGAGTACAGTATTGAGAGAGAGAGACTAAGCTGCAGATGGATGAAGGTGAAGATAGAAAAAAAAACAGTGGGGAATTCAAGTAGATATTTGATCCTGGGGGAAGGGTCATAAAGTGTGGGACACTGTTGCAGGGAGCGCAGAGGGAGTAGGACAGTGAGTGGCCTTCTGTGAGTTGCCTTAGACTCGATTGCCAATTCCTTGGTATTAACAGTCACTATGAAAATATACCTCTGGACACATCAGTGGGAAAGTTTGCATGCTGAATGAACTGAAGCGGGAAGGTTCACTCTAAGCTTGGGTAGTATCAAGTTAGTCGTTAGAGTTCATGGCATGCTGCTTCCTAACTGTAGATAGTGACCAGCTAGCTGAATCTGCCACTCCTGCCATGACTTCCTGACATGACGGACTGGAACTCAAGCTTTAAGGCAGAATAAAATCTTCCTTCTTTAAGTGGCTTTTGCTATCTTGTTGCTACAGAACAATCACTAATATAACATCCTTATCCTCTCTGTCTCTCTACCCTGGTGAACAGCTGCAGCCATCTTTCTTCTTGGTGCTCTTCTGCCCTGACTTCTCCTCATCCTTCTCTGTCTCATCTACAAGCCTCACACTGCCTGTAAATCATCAGAGTGAAGCTTTTTCCTTGCCCCATAGAATCCTTGGGAGTTACATCTTTGTCAGCATTTCTGCTTCCAACTCCAGTCAGATCAGTTCATGTTTCTTTTATGAAGCAAGGACACCTGATTTCTGTCAGTGCAAGGCTTCAGACCGCCTGATCAGCACTGTGTTCAGGCTGGCCATATCAAATAGACAGAGGGGGAAAGCAACCAAACAGGTGATCAGATTCCAAGGTGAAGCTGCCAGGAATCCATACTGTTTGAGACAGTGGAGATAGATGAAATCGCAGACTCCCATGGAGCTAAGATGACAGCGATTTGGAGCTGTCTGTTCAGAAGCATGAGAAAGCTGAGGGCCAGCTGCTGGCCATTTGGCCATCTAGAGCCATCTCTCCACTGTGTTGTCTCAGTTACTCACCTGCAAAGCATCAGTGTCCCCTTTCAGTCTCTTCTAGGATCACCTGGTCCAGACTGAGGGACATACAGGGTCTTAAACAAGTTTCTTGTTTAAACTTTTGGTTCCATGAGTCGGAGCAGACCTCACTCTATGATCCCTTCCTGCACTCATGAATTTATCCAACTATATTGGCAATACATTCACTTATTCATGCATGTGTTCAGGCAATATCTACTTGGTCTCCAGTCTGTTCTAGATCCAGGGCTCAGTTTTAAGGACATGTGTAAAAGTAAGAGACATTCTGGACCTTAAAAGTTTATCATTTAGAGAAAGATCCAGTATTGCGACTAGATAATTATCATTATGGGACCGAAGTTCAGGAAGAATGCAGCAAAGTCAAGAGTCTATAATAACTGTTGAAAGGTATACTATTTTATTCATCTTAAATGTGATATATTCCCTAGAGTAAAAATTGCATCTTCCATAAATAGATAATGACTTCTCTTAGCTAGTTCTAAGAGTTGAATTTCTCTGGTAAGGAAGATAAAGGGAAACCATTATGAAGAAAGGAACTATGAGGGTCAATATCTGTAAATATAACAGAACTTTCTCATTCTTGGGAAGATTAAGGAGTCTCCATGGGGAGACTCCTTATTGTGTTCAGAACACTATAAAGTTCCATTAGGAGAAAAAGATGGAGAAGCAGATGGTAGGAAGATTATGCCACAAATGAGAACCTGGGCTATGACATGATAACAAAGAACCATTGAAGGCATATCACAAGCATTGTTGAAAGAGTCCCTTGTTCCTGGTGTGAGTTGAGGAAGAAGATGCCCCAGGCTGGGAGGCCTGAAAGGGTTTTTCTCAAAGACAATGCATCCCTTGGCTGAAGGTCAACTAGAGTAAGCAGGATAGTTTTAAATATGAATTCTTCTCTACATCTGCAGAGTCAATAACTCCCAATCAAGTAGAAGACAACTTGGGCAACGCATTGCCTAAGATGTGCTGACAGATTAAATATATCATGAAAACACCAATTTCTTCTCAAATACCAAAATACACCAGAACAAAGAAGCTGAGTGAAATTCTGGGTTGGTCCATTCTTACTATCTTCTGCCTAGCTAGACTGCATGAATAAATCTATCTCCTATTGCTATATTCAAATGGAATAAAGCAAAATTCTGGCTCAAAACCAAACAAGCTCATAGAGAAGCACACATCTGTTTACACTCTTGATTATGTGGGGATGAGAGCCCACAAGTAGAGGGGAAAGGCTCTGGCCCAGTTAGTGATGACCAGTTAATGCTGGAAGTGGATGTCCTAAATGTCCGGCCACCAGTTCCCCCAGAGTGACCCTAGGCCCTTGTCTGTGTCATTGAGAGGGTAGTAAAATTGAGTGGAGTCAGAGCAGGTGGTCTATCACTCTCAGAAGAGGAAGCTCTCAGAGTCTTCCGGAAGTTCAGTGGAACAAGGCTTTACTATTATGCTGACTCAATTCCTGTATGTCAGGCCGCCTCCCTATTTAGAGTGTTGTGGGCCCACTGAGGAAGCTCAGACTGCCTTGGCTGGCACCCAAGGCCTTTCATTTCATGTCCTGTCTTAGACTCCATACTCATGTCACACAAGCACATCCATTCACTGGTTTTCAACTCCGTATGGGAAGCTTTTAAATATGGATGCTGCTACAATGGAGTGTACGTAGAGAGGAGGCCATTGGCATCCATGTGTCTTAAAGCTCCCCATGGTTCTAGTTAGTATCCGCAGTGGAAATGTCACTATTTGACCATACTTAATTCCTTCCTGTTGTCCCAGTCTGTCCTGCCCTGCCTTCTCTAAGGCTGTGGGCACTACTTTCTTAATGTTTCTCTCTTACTTCTCCAGATGAACTTTTTAAAACCGTGGCCCTCCCTCCAAGACAGATTTTTTTTTCCTCTGGATCTGTCTACCGACCATCACCATAACATTTGTACATCTTTGCTCACATGTCTTTCTGGAACCCTAGAAACAGTAAACTTAGAAAGAAAGACACCGTCCTATGTACACTTTCTTTGTGGTTGGCATTACAGGGCTTAACACTTAGTGTGTGCATTGGGAACATCTGCTGTCTGCATGAATTCTGATCCTCATGTGACCCCATTTCTAAGGTAGTGAGGGACAGGGTAGAGCTGAGAGATCCTCGAAATGTTGTCTTCCCATGACCGGTCCCTCCCACCTTTTATCTTCAAGGAAGAGAAATGATCCATGAAGTTCTCCTGAGCATCTGCATATAAGACCTTCGTGTCTCTGCTATGGAACTGGCCTACTGTATAACTGAAGAAGGGAAGCAAGAATATTTAGACCAAGATAGAGATTGCTTGGAAACCTGTTGCTCTCATTACCTAGATGAAGTATGTGATGATCCCAAGAAAGTCTGAGCATCTCTGCATTAATGGATATGGACTTTAGCACATTGCCTGCCACACAGTGAGTTCTTCATATGTATGACTCCCATTTCTTCAAGAATATACTGTTTCAGAGTCTCACTGTGATTTTCTATGCATGCTGACCCTCTGCCTATGTGCTCCCTGCTTTCCTTTTTCTCACCCCTTTCTCCTTCCCCTATCTCTTTCTGTTTCCCTCTCATGTTCCTGTTTTTCCTCCCGACTGGTTTTCTTACAAGGTATCCCAGGAGATGGACTGGATTCCTTAAGCACACTTTCTTTGCATCTGTGGCAACCAGGGACAAGACAGGCATAACTCGCCAGATTAAAAGCAAGCTGGGAGAAAAGTCTAATTTCAACTTTTGCCGCAGTCTAGCTCCAGAGCTGCAAGCATCCTGTTTCCTTGTGCTGAGAAAGAGAACTGAGGCCTCTGACATAAATTCTGCACTGTGTGTTTTTATTACCGCATAATCCAGGCTCGTGCCACTTGTCCGCATACCGTAGGTAATGGAAACCTCATGTTCTACTGATCTGAGCTTCTTCATTAACTCTTGCAGGGCCAGGTATGCACCCAGCCAAAGGAAATCTTTTCCAAAAGGAAGCTGGTTTGTTGCACAGGCAGACACTGCCTTCAATGTTGAAGGAAGCCACCACAGGGTGGGGTAAGCTTAAAGATAGGAATGTGACAGACTGCCACTGGTCTAGACAGGCATGCAGAGCTACTCCTGAAGTAAGCCATACCATTTGTAATGTGGTCACTGGCCCAGAGCAGGAGGCCACCCTGGATCCATGGAGCTGACTGGTCCTTATTTGGTGCACATTCTCTTGGGGCCTTGACACATTTGGAGAAAAGGTCTAAGAAGCCAGGCACAGCATGGGCACATAGCAGAAGACATTACCTTGAGATAGAGTGTGTGTTTTTGAATTGTTCACAGGGTGTGGAGGATCCAAGGAGAAAAATCACGCACTGTGCCTAAAGTTGCCAGGAAAAGCAGCTGGAGAAGAAAATGTTTGATCTTGACAGTTTCAATGAACAAAGGGAAGAGCTTTAAATCAGGCAAACCAGGAGACCAGCTGAAGAGTCCTATGCGGTCAAATCAATGTGTGAGCGGGACTCTGGGATGTTCTTATACAGAGGAGGTAGGAGTAGGGATGTGGGTGAGGCCTGATGATGGGGTCACACTGCTGTCAGATCCCAGCCTGCTTAATGGCTCTGTGACCCAGTTTTAGGACTTCATGCTTTTGTTTCCTCATCTGTAAGCTGAAGACCTTAATAGAGTCTGCTCAGAGCCCACACGGAAGATGAAATAATGAAACAAATAAAGCTGCCCCTCCAGTTCCTGGCACTTTCAAAGCCTCGATAAATGTTGCCTGTCTGTGCTACCAGGGAACAAAAGACACTGTGCAATGGTCAGAACACATGTTGTTCGGAGACAATGGAAAGACCCAAGGTTAGCCAGGGGACAGATGGTGAAGGACCTAGATGCTGCTTCAAGGATTTGGACAGGCTCCTCCGGGTCATGGGAAAGCTTTGGAGATTAATTCACTCAGACACTGGCCTCCAGTTGGTTTCCCCTCTTGGAAGGACCTTCCCACGAAGCCTTCTTTTTTTTCAGTCCTCCACTGAGGATACTAAGTGTATTGGTGATGCTTGTCTTTCTCCAAACAACAACAACAAAAAAATGGCTCCATATGGCTTGGCCCATATTCACTGAACTACCTGGTCACCTCCTTCTGCTTCTAGTCCCGAGCCTATGATTCAAGAGTCTACACCCAGGTTTTTCTTCTCAACACTTCTAACCTGTGTCCATAATTACCAAAAAAAGGAGAAGGAACCCAGTCTGGATCTCCCCAGAGTTCTAGGCCTCAAAGCAAAGTTTGTAAAAACAGCCTTTCCTTGTCCCATTTAGGACAAGTTCCCTAACGAGAGAAAGCCCCTGCAACTTGGCCACAAAGTGCAGCCACATCCTCCAAGTAATGCTGATGGGATGTGAGTCGGCTTTCTCCAATGGAGGCTGCAGGTCTGTTTGTGAGGGCATCAGGGTAATGGATCCTGGCATTCCACTCCGCTATCTTTGCAAACGTCACTTTCACTTTATTGTACATTAACCCCAATCTCTTCACAAGCTCTAAAATAAAGCTCCTTTGCAAACAACCAAGGTCCATCTGCTGTGTTGTTAAAAATACCCCTGCATGAAAATCCCAAAGTGTTAGATGAATCCACAGGAAGGGATGTCAGAGTGGGCTTACCTGATGATGCCTATCATTAGACAACATGAGCCTTTCTTCCTCAGGCGAGAGATTGATGCCTGTTGGAAAGGCAGAATTCAAAATTCCCTAGATAGATCAGATTTCAAATATTGCCTCTCATGGCCCTTTGAGCCCATGTATCTACCAGCATTAGGTACTTCCAATGAATTTTATCCTACAGGTTTAGGGCAGAATTATTCTCTAGTTGGGAATGAATGAATGAACTAGGAAATATTTAACAGGTAAAGGCTTTATGACATCACTTAGTAAACATGACTTTTATTCTCTTCTCGTTCTCGTCTGTGATTATTTCATTATAGAGAAAGGACACATCTCCATGTTCCTGCCAACAATCTGCAAGTTGGGTCTCATTTCCTCCCCTGAAAAAGTAACCCCCAACTGTGAGTGTTTAAATTGATCCAATTCTGCTTCCATTCTGCACGGCCCATCTATCACAGCAATTTGTACAAATGCCACTCCAGCATCCAGGCCTATGTATCATGTATTTTGAGATTGCACAGTTCCTGAGGCCTTTGTAAAGCAAACCTTTCATGAATAAATCAGGAAATACCCTGATGCATGCTTTATGTAGAGGAAGATATTCTATTTAGGTCACGCAGGCAAGTTCTGCCAAGTTTGCTAAAATGAACAAATCCCCCGAGTGCTGTCTACCTCTCCACATTCTGAAATACCAGCAAGTATCTCCCAGACCCCTGCGGCTGTGCTCCACAGACGTGGAGGACTCCAGGTCTAAAAAAGAATAGTTTGATCACCTGAGGCACCAGGGACTTTTAAGTCAGGAGCCAGGCAATAAGGTGTGCTAGTCCAGGGGAGGAACTTCGCAAATGGTGAAAGGGTCCAGTGTGGGGCCTGGGGCAACAGGACTTTTTGCAGGCAAAGGAGGAAGGAAGAAGAAAAATTACAGTGTGTCTGTTCTCTCGGCCTGTATTTTGAATCCACTTAAGCAAGTCCCACACTTTGTTCAAGTTCAAAGCATTGCAATTGTCTCTTTCGGGCCTCTCTCAGAACACAGGATGTGGCTTAGTGCGCCCCCATACCCCTTTAGCTATGGAACTTCTCCTGATAAGAATAAGGATTTCCAGCCAACCTCAAATTAAAGGGGGTTATCTGGAGTAGAAGAATGCAGAACAAACTGCTTATCTACTACCCCCTTCTCTTTAAGGAGGGCAGGCAATCCCAGGCTAACCCAGAAATAGCTGTATGAGGTCCTACCTAATGTGAAGAACCCTTTGGATCTCTTCACTCAGAGCTGGGCAGTCGGGTCATGGAGAGGTGGAAATGTCTTAAAGAAGGCAGGCTCCATTTTTGGACAGGGTCTATGACAATGGACTTTGTTGGAATCAAAGACTGACCTTTGCTTTTGAGGGTCCCAAAATTATCTTAGACAGTGCTGTGTGCTGATTGTCCATTGGCCATGTAGGGACTCATTTCTAAAAAAAAGTTAGGGGAAACATACTCAGGACAATAACAACAACAAAACATTGAAGCTATTCAGGGAATAGTTCTGGGAATTCCTGGCGTATAGTGACTCTTTGGGAAGTCAAAAGTAACCTGAAGGTTACTATAGGTATAGAAACCAAGCAAAGATACTTTGTTCGTGCTGGTGTCTCAGACCTGATGGGGTGCCTGTTCGGCAGCTCTGCCCCTTTGATTGTACTCAGCCTGTAAAGACTGTATCCTTTCTCTCTATTTCCAGTGTGTACTTCCAAGCATCACCTTTGGTTGAAGCTCTCTTCCTTAGCTTTGCCATACTGAACTCATTTCCCAGTTTGAATCCACCCCCAAAGTTTAAACTCCATGACCATTTGTTGCCAAAATAAAGGTTTCAGGTGTGTTTGGTCACAGGTGTTAGGATTCTGTCTAAACTCTACACCACAGTTACCTGGCAATAGCCAGGTATGCATGCCTCTCTGCCCACGGTTAGCTGGCAATCGCCAGCTAGGCCTGGTCCACTATAAGAGGGGCTGCTTGCCCCTAACTCTCTTAATATTGCCTCTATCTCTTGCCTCTTGCCCTCTTGATTCCCCTCTCTCCACATTCTGCCCCCCTCCCATGTGGTCATGGCCGGCCTCTACTTCTCTATTCTCTCCTTTTCTCTGCCTTTCTCTCCCTCTACTACTCTCTTAACTCCCCTCCCCATGCCCTAAATAAACTCTATTGTATGTTATACCATTGGGTGGCTGGTCCCTCAGGGGGAAGGGATGTCTTGGTAGGCATGGGTCCACTGAGACACCCCTTCCCCTACACCTCACAACACTCCCACGGGACATATTCTTATTATTCTTTATTTTTTTATAATCACAACAACAGACATTAATTGAATTGATTTCTTATTATAGTTGTCCCTTGCTATTTACGAGATGTGGTTCCAGGATACTCTGTGAGTACAAAAATCTGCTGATTCTCAAGTCCTTTGTTGGAAACTTGGTGATATGGGCCAATAACCCTCTCACAACCCCTCACCCATTCTAAGGCATCTCTAGGTAGCTTCTAATAACTAACACAATATAAAGAATATATCAATAGCTGCTGTGCCCCACTGTTTGTGGAATAATGACAAGAAAAATGTTGTATATATTACACATAGATACATTTAATTTTTTGACTCACAGCTGAATTCCTGCTTACAGACCCACAAACATGGAGAATAAGTAGTATTCTCTTTTCAGAGTGCCACTGATTTTCAAGTTCTCATGAATATAACTTTCAGGTTGTTACAACACTTACCTGATTCAGGGGTTTGAGTGTAATTTTTCAATTTTCTTCTTTCTCTCTCTCCCTCTCATCTCCAAACCCATGGTATTGTGTATTCTAGGGAGACACTCTATACCTCAGCTTAGCCTCATCTTTATTTTGAATAACCTTGGGCAAGATTCTTCATTCATAAAATACTAGTCAAAATATTTTGTCTCCTAAATCTGGGCAGAAAGAAGAATGTAGCAAAGTCATGTGGAAGCATACTGTGAACGTAGAATTGTTTTATGAATGGCAAGTGATTTGGTTGAAGATTCCTCAAGTACTGTGTCTACATTTTTTCCTGTCTTTCTTAGCATTCCCTGCACTGTCTGGCGTATAGTACACAATCAATAAGAATTGGTTTCTAGTGGTTGTCTGGTACATGAGAACTTCATTGTGGGAACCAGTTCTCCAAGGAAATAGGAAAGAGTGTGCACATTATTTTTTCTCATTAAGAAGATAATTCGAGCTCAAATGATAAAAAATTAGAATGTGCATGTGAAGAAAATTTCAATAATACTTTATATTTATAACCTGTTAGCACTTGGTTGTGTTAAATAGAACCCTTGGCTTGGATTCAGTCCTCCCCATGCCCTCCCCTCCTTCCTTTCCCTCACTTTTTGACTTATACACACAATCTTAATTTTCCAAAGTGTTGCACTGTTTCTTTAAGTGCTGACTACAGTGGAGATCTAAAAGTAGATTTTTTTTTTCTTGGTAGTCAAAGGAAGACCATTGGCTCACTGTCCATTTTATTACTTGATTAATTAGCAAAAATCTTAGAAATGTCGTGGAGGGCCTGTGAAGCCTTCTTCTCTCTTGGTTTTAGCTTTAAGTTAATAAAAGTAAGAACAGCTAATATTTATTCAGTCCTTTTTATATGCCAGACATTGGTCCCAGCCTTTTATACATATTAACTTATTTTGTCTTCATGGCCCTATGACGGGCAGATACTGCAGGGATCTTGACGTCTGCATGGCTACAAGATAATAATCTCATATCTACAATTCTATAGCTTGGACAGTTCTGAAAATGAGAAAGTCCGGGAAAGTTCAGTGCAGTCTCACTCCATGGTAAACCCAATCCAGTGTGATATGAAGCTATTTGTCCTCTTATGGCTGATCAACTTTCATTCCTCCCCTCCAAATTACTATGCATGATTATGGGATGTTATCCCAGATTCTCCTACCATTTTACGTACTCCTACCTTACATACAACATAAGAAATTTTGCATCAGCTAGATCTCTGATTTCAAAGTCAGCCTGGCTTACATAACAAATTCTAGCCCAGCCAGGGCCACAAAGGGAGCTCCCCCAACAAAGATATCTTGCACCTTAATTTATATTCCAAAAATTTAGCCAAAGATTTCAAGTTTGTAATTTTGTGCACTTATTATAATCTCTACATGAAGATATCAATTCCTAGAGTCACTGATGAACTTACCCAAGCTGGGTCAGTTTTCTTTTTTCTTTCTTTTCTTTTCTTTTCTTTTCTTTTCTTTTCTTAAATTTAAAAAATATGGCAAGTTTATTTTTAAAAAGCTTTAATTATTTTGAGATTACTAAGCTGTCTCATTTAGGGTTTCCTTTTTTAAAAAAAATTAGGTATGTTCTTTATTTACATTTCAAATATTGTCCCCTTTCCTGGTTCCCGCCTCCCAAAAAATCCCATAAGGCATCTCCCCTTCCTCAATCAACCCTCCCCTACTTCTCTGTCCTGGTATTCCCCTACACTCCTGCATCAAGTCTTTCCAGGACCAAGGGCCTCTCCTCCCTTTGGTGTCTAACAAGGCCATCCTCTGCTGCCGATGGTCAGTTTTCTAATTCAGAGTAGTAACTGATCTTAGATTTTGTTATTTTTTTAGATAACACATTTTTTAAACTTTTATGTGTATAGATGCTTTGCTGGCATCTATATCTATATACTATATGTGTGCCTGGTGCCCCTGGAGGTCATATAAGGGCTTTATATCACCTGAGACTGGAGTTACAGATGGTTGTGAGCCACCATGTGTGCCCTGGAAATAAAACCTGGGTTCTCCAGAAGATCAGCCAGTTCTCTTAACTGCTGAGCCATCTCTCCATCCTCTGTACATACTTTTCTGAGATATGGTCTTATTTCTTTAAAGCCTTGGCTTGCCTGAAGTTTGGAATCTGGCTGGCCTCAAACTCATAGAGATCTGCCTGCCTCAGCTTCCTAAGTACTGGGATATATGTCTGCCTCAGCTTTCTGAGTCCTCGGATTAAAAATTAGTGCTATCAGGCCTGGCTTAACAGTCTTCACAATTAATTCTCATCTCCCTTCCCCCAAATATGTATAGCCTTTTTCAGCATACTAGCTTTTCAAGGTCTGCCTACATTTTATGGTGAAGGCAAATGATGTTTGGGGAGTCAGATGACTTGGTCATTTCAAATGCTACAGAATTATAATTCAGATGAAAGTATGCTTCTTCTTCTTCTTCTTCTTCTTCTTCTTCTTCTTCTTCTTCTTCTTCTTCTTCTTCTTCTTCTTCTTCTTCTTCTTCTTCTTCTTTGGGTGTTTTTTTGAGACAGGGTTTCTCTGTGTAGCCCTGGCTGTCCTGGAACTCACTCTGTAGACCAGGCTGGCCTCAAACTCAGAAATTTGTCTGCCTCTGCCTCCCAAGTGCTGGGATTAAAGGCGTGCACCACCACCGCCCGGTGTGATGCTTCTTCTAATGCTATCTTTACTGTGTCCTCTTGGCTGACCTGAGATTACCTGGCTAGTCCCACAGCATATATGCTAGCATAGAGCCACATTTTCATCTGTACCAGCATGACTTCTCAAGCTAGTTACACAAAAATGATTCTATCTCTTTCCAGTTCCTCAGAGACCAAAACTAGGTGAACTCAGAGTAAAAAAATCTTTGAGAACTTAAATTTATCTACACACTACAATTTCCCAGCCAAGGCATAGGGCTCAACTAACACTTCTTATACCAGCCATGGAGAGATGAAAGCATGATTTCTGCAGATGCCAAGCCCTCTTGGAATAAGATAATAGTAAAAATAAAAGAAGGACTGAAACCCAAGGCCATAGATGAGAGGCCCAACTCTGGCTTTTTGAAGGTAGACAAGTCAGTGTGTCTCGGGACACTCACATGTCCTACCAATGGTATATAAATATCACACGTACCCAGAAGTTACATGTGTTGGAGCCCAGACCCACAGCAGAATTATCAAGACATTTGTTGTGAAATCAGGCAGGCTTTGGGACTTACCTCACTTTGGGATAGCTTAATCTTGTAAATCTAGAGAAATGCTACAACTGGCAGTCTATTGTTCGGGTGCTAGGTGAGATTGTAAAAGAAGAAATGGTCTCTCTTCTCCAGTCCACCTAGATTGCTATCGCTAGTCCCCTGCCAATATGCAGATTAAAATAAAGCAAATCCTTTCTATTGGTCTTTATCTTTCCCTCTCATAACTGAATGTTTACTACTAAGTAATTTCCATTCCAAGGGAATAGAATCCTGAATGCTTTAACTCAGCAATATCATACATCATCAATATCATACGTCATCAAATATCATACGTCATACCAGAACAGCCTATTCACAGTTGCAGACATGTTCACACTTCACCAGTCAATTTAATTTCTGTTTCTGAAGTCAGATTATGATTTTGTTCTGCTAAAGCAGCCTAAAGATACATCCTGTTCCTTGTGCATAGAAGCAAGTACCCAGAGGCTGAGCTATGTCCCACAATGAGACAGTATGATGCTGTTGACTTTCAGATAGAATAAAAGAGCTTCATACTCTCCCAGCCATCCTGAGAGTAAGTCCTGCAATGCTTATGCTGTCTCCTTAGCTTGGTGTTCTTTCCTCAGACATGACAGTGATAGAGAGCATCAAAACAAGTTTTGGACATCATCATCCAGTTCCTAGCAAAACATCTTATCTTGCTGTGGCTCCAGATCCACTTACCCAGCCTACTGCTCTTGTGGTGCCTTCTGCTAACTGAAGAGGTTCGGGGCAATTTTTTATTAACTCAGGGTTGGAATATACTATCCAGTGTTTTAAAGGCATATATGAATGGACAGAGAGAGTGAGGCAGTAAGTGAATCATGACAGGAGATAGATAGATAGATAGATAGATACATGCATACATACATACATGCATGCATGCATGCATACATTCATAACTCTCCTTTTAACAAATCTCTGAGTTACCAGAGGCAAATTTGGCTTGGGGCAAGGCACAGCTCCTCATCCTGTAGGGCTTCTTTGATCCTTCATGATGAGGCTTTGGCAAGTGACTCACAAGTCCCCATAACCTTTTGTGCTATTCTGTGGAGTATCTGAAGCTCTGATGGATATCAACTCCTTTTCCCCCTCAAGGACTGCCTTGAGGACCAGAGATCAGCTTCATGATGGAGAGGGATGGAAAGGGAGCCTTCCCCAATCACCGTTTGGGCTTTATAACCACCTCCTATCTTTCCTAACAATTTGCACACTGAAATTGTGTGCAGTTACTTACCCAGCCCATTACTTGGCATTTATCATTTCTTTACTCAGGCATCCAGCCCCTTTTAGGTCAGTCCTGCTCCTTGGTCCTACTTGTATCTCATTTCCCAGCACTAAGGCTGGGACCCTGTATCTGATAGGAGCTCAGAGTGGCAACCGATTGTCTAAGTAACCTAGCCATTCCAGGGATATAATTGGGAAGTAAAGGCACATCACTGGCATCAATCAAAAGACAACAGAGTTCTGTCTTATGTGCAGTTTCATGAATCAGGGATGTTCCCTCCCTAGACTAAATATCAGATGGCTACCTGCTCTGGGCAATATGGACCACAGAAAAATACAGAGCTTGCCTTGTCGTGCAACATTGCCTGAAGTCAGGAGGTCCTCATCTCTTGCTGCACATGCAATCACCTGAGACTTTCAAATGCCATCCCTGGAGCTCACTTCAAATTAATTGAATCTAAATCTGAGGCTGAGGTTTAAGGACAGGCATTTACAAAGTTGTCCAGGTGAGACTCTTAGGCAATAATGACTGAGTGGCTCCATCTAAGTGACACTTAAGTACTAAGGATCTTTGAGACCTTGTCTTGTCACTGTCAGATCCAAGGATCTTGGTTTCTTCATCTGCAATGTAGAAAGTTGTATAGACACCCTGCAGCTTTGATGAAGATCGTATGAGATGATGCACACAGGGAGTCAGCCTGTGCAAGCCAAAGCTTGCCTGTATTCATGTGAGCATCACTATTTTATTTCTATTTGATTACATTGCCCTAGAATGCTTAGGTACTAAAAATATGCTATTTCTCTTGATTAATCCTAAAATGTGAAAAAAAAAGCTTGTAAAAGATAACATCAAAATGAGGCATACCATCATCTCTCCAAAGGAAACCATGTATGCCAAATTACCTGCTATATGCTTAGCTCTTTATAAATGTTATCCCATATATGACTCCCATTCAACACATGAAAGGGTCATTATCACTAATTAGAGACAAAGAATACGAGATCCAATGTGGCTATCCCAATCATCTTTCTGTGCGTGGCAATATGAATTTGAACTCAGGTGCCACTGTTTTTATGTTTGTTCTTGACCGTTGTACCATCCACAAAGACCTAGTTGAATGTGCCAGATGTTATCTCTTCCATTCTATGAACTGTTCTAGTTTGCTTGCTTTCTGTTGCTGTGATTAAACAGCACTTGGGGAAGAAAGGGTTTATTTCATCTTGCAGGTTATAGTTTATCGCCAAGGGGAGTCAGGGCAGAAACTCAAGACTGGAGCTTGAAGCAAAAACTAGGAACTCAAGGGAGGATCTTGAAGCAGGAATCTCTGAGGAACACTGCTTACTGGCTTGCTCCCAGGTTTACTCTTAATTAGCTTTCTTACACATCCCAGGCCCACCCACCTAAGGATGGTATCATTCACTGCAGTTTGAGCCCTTCTCCATCAATCAATAATGAAGAAAATGCCTGAAGACATGCCCATGGGCCAATACGATGGAGGAAGTTCCTCAATTGAAGTTGTCTTTCCCCAGGTATGTGCTAACTTGACAGCCAACATTAGCCATGATATGAAATTTATAGGGAAGTGGAAGGAATGAATTGTGTCAAGTGCAGAACAACCTGAAAAGACTTTCTGAAGGAAGTGAAAACCCATTTGGGCCTTAGAGTAGAAAAAGAATTTTCACCTGTTGGGAAGAGGTTATGGGTAAGAACTTTCTTGGCAGGAGAAACCAACACAGGCAAAACTAAAAGGACAGTGAAACACTGATACAGTGGGGTCTTGACACTCAACTACTTCATCTTAATCTCCTGTGTTCCTCTTTTAACACAGGCATCTTTCCTCTGAAGGAGGGCTCCTGGAGAGACTAGAATATCATTTCTCCCTCCAATGTCTTTTTATCAACAGCTAAAAATCTCTCCCTCATTCAGTCTACTGTTCTACTGGTGTCTGGGGGAGTTCTGCATGTCAATCAAATGTCAATGTTGCAACAGGGAGCACGAGCATGGAAAAGGGTTGTCTTCTCTCCCTTCATTTAAAACAAAGTAAGTGTGTGTGTGTGTGTGTGTGTGTGTGCCTGTGTGTGTCTGTGTGTGTCTTTGTGTGTCTGTGTCTGTGTGCATTCAAAAGAGATTAAAGGATTTTGTTAGGTCCATCTCAAACACTCCCTAAGAGGCTCAGTTCCTTTTTCCTTGCTAACCAGACTTCAGGTCCCATCTGCTCCATGCAAGACCAATGCCAACTTTTCTTTCATCATCCATGTTTGTGGCTGGGCTATCTGCAGTGGCAGAAAATGAATACTGTCTGTAGATCTCAGCTCTGGGGTGGCCACTTCCAGTCTGCTTGCAAAATATGATTGTGCTACCTTACAACCAGTTGGTGTTGCTTCATAAGAAAGCCATGGAGGGAAAAGAAGAGCCTCCCCTTTGGACGAAGATTGTTCCAATATTTTGTTCTGTCTTTCTGTCTTTCTTTTATTCTGTCATGTGTGTGTGTGTGTGTGTGAGAGAGAGAGAGAGAGAGAGAGAGAGAGAGAGAGAGAGAGAGAGAGAGAGAGCTTAATATGTAGAATATGATTTTTCCCTGGTGCTTTGCTTGGCTTATGTTCTTCCAGTTCCTTAGGAGCAACAACAAGAACAAGAACAACAACAATAAAATGTGTGTGTTAACCATGCTGCCCCAGAGGTCAAGTCAAACTTCTGCTTGGAGACTAAGGTTAACACTGGGTTTGTTACTTGATGACGAATGCAGGCAGGCTTGAACTCCAATGAAGGAGATACTGTGCAAAGTCCAGGTCCAGAATGGAGCCCTGCTGCTTGGAGTCCAAAAGGACAGAGTTCAAGCTCCACACTGATATTTGCAAAGGACTTAGGGAGCGTGACCAATGCTACAGAAACCGAGTGCATAGACATAAAGCCAAATGATGTGGTGTGAAGGAGAAAGAAGCTGATAGAAAGTAAGTTCCTAGGTTTATTGTTTGAAGAGGGGATAGAAACCTGACTTCTCCTCTTTGGCTAAAGCACACAAGCTTCATTTTGAAGGCCTTTCATGGGACTAATGAGAGTCTACCTCTCCATGGGCCATGGCTAAAATAACCATGAATGTTAATACATTCTATAAACTTCTATTGTATGCATGCAAGCACTTTCTGATGCACATTTGATTCCATAATTGTCAGCTATTACACCCTCATTTGCTTTCTGAAGTGTCTTGTGCAAAATGTAGTCAGTCTCATAGCCACTCTGACCATCACCATGTCAGCCTTCATCAGCTATCTTGTACATTCTTTGGTGTCCATATATATTCGAATCGGAAGACTTGATGAACCATTTTCTTTTGTGGAAGGTCCCCCGGTAGAGGGTCTTCTGCAATTAGTTGTAAGCCTAATATAAGCTTTAATGAATATGATTGGTCCTAAATAAATAGCTGTCATTGGCTAAATAAATGATACTGATTTCTTAGGCTACACACGCAGGCCACTTGGGCTCTGTCATTGAGTTGGTAGGGAGGCACTCTCCTGTACTGCATCCCCTGATGTGGCAGCCTCAGGTCAAATGATGACTTCTGAGCAGTAAGTCATCGCTGGTAGTGTGGCTCACAGGGAACTGATCTGATGTGTGTTTTGTGTTTGGGTGCTGCACAAATCTAGCATCCATCATTATCCAATACCAGTACTGTTTCCATTACCTAATTCAGGTTCCCAAAGAACCCAGCACATGTTCTTGGGTCTCCAACTTCTGAATGTAAGAGTATTTTCAACTGCTTCACAGCCTCATGGGTTGGGTAGCTTCAGGAAATCCCTGTAGATAGGTCCCAGCTTAGGAGACTCCATTGTAAGCGTCATAATAGCCCGCTTGGTGATTGGTACTCAGTTACTGAGCAATGTAAGCTAGCAAACTATGCTTGGCAGCTTGAAGAGGTAGCTGGAGCTGTCCCACTAGCAGTACCCATAGGCCTGAAGACACCATTATTCTAGGCCTTCTCAGAAACCCTGGTCCATAATGTCTCTACCAGAGCTCTTCCTATGAGGGGCAGATGTCTGTGTAGATGGCTCTGACTGTGGCTGATACTAGTTCTGAATGGTCCTTCTGATACCTAGACTTGGAAGAGTGTCATCTGGCTAGAGGACAGTGGCAAGTAAATGTGTACAGTGTGACAGTGGCTGGGGCAAAGGGAAAATGGGAAGGAAAATCAGAGATGACAAGAAAGCAGCCCCTAAGTTTCAGAGAGCTGTCAAATCTCAGGACCAAGGGTTCCAACCTATAAGCCAAGAGCTGTAATATGGTCCCTGTTAAGAGCTGAAAGTCAAGATCCCTAGAGCCTGCATGGGGAGATGACTTTTATAGGGCCCGAGATCCTGATATCCAAATCCCTCACATCAGAGGCTGTGTTTGATACTTCTGCCTACCTGCTGCCTACTTGCTGCCTACCTGCTGCCTACCAGCACTGACAGACACAGGGAAGTGAAGTTGAGCGGAGATGAGTGTAGAAGAGCTTACTCATTCTATTCAGGTAGAAGAATGGAATCATCAGCTAGCTTGGTGGTGCTGGGACTATGTACTATACAGTTGATCAAGGGCCACCTGTATGCCTAGATCAAGGATCTAGGAAGGAAAAATAAAGTTCTGAACGTCAGGTACGCATATTATTTTCCCAATATAGAAGTAGATCATAAATGCACTGTGAGGCCTAACTCATCCCTCTTGGGGTCTCAGCATCAGGTGTGATCTCTGAGTCCTCAATTCCCTAGTAGTATGTTGTTGGATAGTCATGCATTTTACTCAAACTGTTTCCTCATTTGCACAATGGAATGGATAGCAAAAAGGATGATGTTTAGGGAACAGATACATTATGTTCAAGCTAATAACTATTTCTCCAATCTCTAAATCCAAACTATCTGTAACAGTCCTGTCCCGTCTACTACCTGATGTCCACCAAGAATCTTAAAAGCATGCAGTGTGCTGGATGCAAATTCAGCAGAGCTTGAATAAGGATGGAATGAGAGAAGAATGGAGGGAAAGGGATGAACAAATTTTAGGTTTCTTCTTGAGTAATATTGTGAGAATTACTACCATTGATTGAGCTAAAGAATGAACTTGATAACTGAATTAGTAATTCTGTGTCAGGAATCTTGAGATTTCTGTAAGAAATCCAGGAGAAAGGCTGGTGAAATGATGCAATAGATTAAGGCACTCACTACTGAGCCTGACGACCGGTGTTGGTGTTCCATTGCCAGAACCCATATGGTGGAAGAACTTATTCCCACAAATTATCTTCTGATCTCCAAATGCATGTTATCACACACACACACACACACACACACACACACACACACACACTCACACACACACACATGCAAACACACTAATTATAATAAAATTTTAAAATGAAGAAGTCTAAAAGAAGACAGTGATCATTTTCAAGTGTATATGTATATAGAAACAGTCAGAGAAGTGTCACGGCTGTTCTTAGTTGTTACTGTTTTGAAAGTAGGAATCTCACATCTCCAGAGTTTTAGGACTTAGCTTACTGGATAGTTGTTGAATATTCGTCTCAAGTCCAAACATTTAGAAGGGAAGTAAGACATAAAAGACTTAAGTAATTGTGTAATAAATAATAACACCATCTAGGCACACAGACAAAGGGCTAGTGGGCTGGTCCACCATCAACTCTGATGATTCTCTAGGGAAAACTATACCTCTCTATAAGACAATTCCTTTGAGCCAGGTGTTGGTGGGGCACGCCTTTAATCCCAGCACTTGGGAGACAGAGGCAGGCGGATTTCTGAGTTCGAGGCCAGCCTGGTCTACAGAGTGAGTTTCATGACAGCCAGGGCTATACAAAGAAAAAAGACAGCTCCTTTGACCTTGTAGCTTTTATTTCCCTGGAAATTCAGGTAGATAAGATATTATATGATCTATAAGAATAAAGGAGATTTATTTCTTATTTCTGTTATAGTCTGGATATCAAGTGAAAAAATTAATATTGATTTAAAAGTTTAAGAAAATTGCCAAATACCAGATTGTTAAAAAAGCCAGTCATTTCCATGTCCATGAAAAAGTACCAATTAGTAGCACATATTAAAGAAAAATACTCAATTCATCTTGAGTCAAAACACATTCCTAAAATAATCTACATGGGAAATGGGTTGGAAGAAAATAAAGAAAAGCTGCAAAACTCTAATGAGAAATATGAATTAAGCTGTGACTAAATGGAGAGGCAGATTGTGTTCCTGTTTGAGAATTACCCTAGGTATTTTAAGGCTGCCAATTCTTCCAAATTAGTACATAGGACTAAGAAAATGTCAATCAAAATTATAATGGAGTATATTTTCAGAACTTTGTGAAGTCATTCAGAAGCTTATCTTGAAGACTAGACTATGAGTGTGAAAATAATTAGTCAGTGTCTACAGAGGGTGAGAGGGCACAAGGACAGCTGTTAGCCCCAAGTAACCTCAGAGGAGTCAGGAGGAGATAAAACCCTCTCTACTACAAGGATGCTGCTGTCATCCAAGGTTCTCACAGTCACCCACCTATTCTGATAGGAGCCCAAGGCTACTACTAGAACCTTTATTTAATTGTGTTAACATCTTCTCCCTTATATTATATTGGACTCTTTCATCACAACAGTTGACTCCTGTTTAACTGGCTGATTCTTTTGCTAGAATATCACACATTTTATATATATCTTCCTACTTTTTATAGCAGCATCTGATACAATAAAATTATGTCACTATTTTCTGAGAGCAAATGCATATGTCTTATGGAAGCCTAGTACTTTTTGCTTAGGATTTCAATCAGTCAATACTTATATGCACCAACTAATGTGATTGTAGATGTTAAAGAAGTCAACCCCATCCCATTGCTAAGGATTGTTAAGTCTAACAGCGGGTTTTTCCTCCTAGTGCTTGTGAATATATAACATTCATTTCTCCAGACTCCAGAATACCTGAATGACCACTTCAAACAGCTTCTAGTGGTGTCTAGCTTGATCGCTCTGTAGATCACATACTCAATATTCAAGGTCCTGTCCATGATGTAACTTGAGAGAGACACTCAGCTATTTTTTTTAAGTTCATAGAAGGCCACCATGTTTGAATTTTTGAAATGATTAAAAATGATGTAAGACTTTTTTGTGGCTTGAAATCTGGGATTATGACCCTACCAACTTCATTCTTCTGCGTTGATATAAGGATGAAGAAGCTGTTGGCATTTATTGCAGCTCATTCAAAGGCAGTCAGTTTTCAGCCTGTAATGGATAGTTATTGATTGATGTTCATTTTCAAAATCATTCTAAAATCCTAACACTGCATTGTCTATCTGCAAACTCAAAATGCTGTTGAATGAACCCCAATTAACTGAAAAAGTAGCCTGGCTGTATTTGCTTTGTGGTGTGTTCACTGGTGAAACTGGTAATTCCTAGATATCGTGAGTTGTAATTCTCCAATAAAAAGGGTTCCTTGAACAAAATAACAAATGCAACTAATTGTTCATATTTATGCATCAGACACTGTCAAGTCTTGAGAATTAAAATTAAAGACTAGTAGAATAGTTCTGTTTCTACAGTGGACTGTCTTCACAACAACAGCTAAAGTGCATATCTGAACACAGGGAATCACAGGCCTTCCTTGTCAATCTGTTTAATGTGATTTTCTTCAACGTGCTTAAGACAGCCCTACTTGGATTGGTTACTGTCTGCCTTCATGCCTCTTCCTCCTGACACACTCCTAATCCATCTTATCCCTACCATAGTAATGTCCTAGCCATCTACTTCCTATGTATGCATAACTATACACTTATCTGGAGGTGTCTCCTACACTTTCCCACAGGACTTGCTTTCTTTTACCTGATTTTAAATTTCTCCTTGGAGTTTTTTGACAAGGATTTCAATTAGAATCACAACACTTAACTTCTAACTTTTATTCTTATTTAATTTTTTCCAGTGCTATTAAGTAGATAAAGTTGTCATATATTTATTTGATTATTGCCTTTCCCAACTCCTCTATAATATAAACTTATAATGAGTATGCTTGACTTGTCCATAGCTATTTCTTCAGTGCTTAATATATTCGGGGCTTAATAAATATTTTGAAGTGAATGGATGAATGAATAAATGAATTCTTGAACCCCATTTCTGGAGATCTTCTGGTATGGAAAGACACACAGATAATTATCCCATTTAAAATTACAACTATGTTAAATGGATATCACTGTCTATTCACAAGAAATTGGGAAACAGGTTTAAGGTATACTAGCTAACAAAATATTTGAACCTACAATTCTTTCCACAATTTAAGTTCTTAATTCTTCCACTCATGGTAAATGTAGGCATTTATTCTGAATAAAAGATTAATCTTTCGAATAACATAGTGCAGAATTTGCTTTTCCTCATATAAATTTTCATTTATTTGATTGGCACCCAAATTTTAGCAGTTGCTCATACATACACATTTTATATCATATACCAGATGCAACCTTGTACACACAAAACATAAAAAAAATCATCATGTGTTAGAGAAACATAAAGAGTCAGTCTATAACTTGAGATAGTAAAAATGTAGAAGTACTCAGAAGATTCCCAGGAGGAGGGATTAGTATGGTCAACACTGACATTTTCATTACAATAGCTCTCAATTTACAATTTTGGTAGAATATGTATAGCATAAAATTAAATTCAAGAATTATACTTCTGGGCTTTGTAAGTATAACTTATATCAGACTAACACTTGCATAGAACTCAACTTATTATAGTTGCAAGATAAAGTAGAAAAAGCCCCACCTGTTGAAGGAAGAACAACTGAGGCATCCAGGACTTCATAGATCTCAGAGAGAAGGGAAGGCCCTGAGGAAAACTGTATATTCTTGTTACTACTTGTTCATCTTGTGTAGTGAGAGTTTTGGTTTCTTTAAAAACCCAGTTATGTTATGTGAATGCATTTTTGTTTTAATCCCAGGTGTAGGATATGGGGCTGCTCCAGATTGTCCATAGCAGCAAACTCTTTTCCTGTGTGTTCTCTGGCAGGAGGTGATTTTGCCAGCTGCAGACAGTTTAATTCTGAGGACTCTGGTGAGGGTATAAATGCCAGAGCCTGAGAGGATCCGGGGTGGTGTGTGTGTGTGTGGGGGGGGGTAAGGTGTGGATTTTCTTCCTGCAGGTTCTTGCTCCTGCTGTTGCTGGTGGTCTGGTTGAGAAAAAAGAGACAGGAGGAGGAAGAAGAGGAAGAGGTGAAGGAAGAAGAAAGAAGAAGGGGAAGGAGAAGGAGAAGGAAAAGAAGGAGAAGGAAAAGAGGAGGAGGAAGAGGAAGAAGAAGAAGGAGGAGGAGGAGGAGGGGAGAAGGGGAGGGGAGGGGGAGAAGAAGAAGAGGAGGAGGAGGAGAAGAAGAAGAAGAAGAAGAAGAAGAAGAAGAAGAAGAAGAAGAAGAAGAAGAAGAAGAAGAAGAAGAAGAAGAAGAAGTAGTTGTTGAAGATATTCTACCTATGAAAATTGCACTTGCTCTAAGGAACGCAATGTCCCTATTCAACAAGAAGTAGTTTATAGAGACCAAAAATCCTATGGCTCTTTCCTCCACTAACCTTTTCTCTCCTACCTGGTCTTGGGTTGTTGGAAGGAATAGAGGTTGGAAGGGAGGTAGAGATAAAATCCTAACTAAAATAGATTCAAAAATGCCAACAGTCTTGGAGAATTTTGCAACTTGTAATGAGACATAGTAGAAAAACAAATATGACAGTGTCACTGGGCTCAGGGAACGAAACTGAACTCCAGAGCTAACAATGCAGCTAGTTAGAGGTAAGGGTCTAGTAAAGTATAAAACAGAGAGTATACCCAAAATTTGAGCACAGTTTCTCTCAGAGTCATTGTCAATGCCAAAGTAGAAGTTTAAAATAGTTTGTGAAGAGCTAGGAAGTTAAGTCAGGGATTGCTTTAATGTCATAAGATAAATAAAATAACAATTAAATTTCCAGAAGAATGGCTTCCTGGTAAACCCCAGTTCTAAACTCTATACTCTCTTATTCAGTTGAGATAATCTGTCCACATGCAAGAAGAAGGCTGGCCACTTCTGGAACAAAATTAAATCATCAATAACCTCCACATGTTTTTCAAACTAAGTACCCAATGTTTAATCTAAAATTACTACATGTACTAGCAAATAGTGTCAAACTACTGTGATTCATCAAAAGAAGATACTAGATATGATTACCATGATCAAATAATGGGTTCAAATGTAAAGAATTCAACAAAAATTCAAAGACTGCAAATAAAATAATATTGTTTTAATAAAATGTATAAAAAAGCAGTAGGGTAATGAATAAACAGACATGAAGAGATTAAACAAAACAGAGAATACCACAAAAACACATGGAAGAATTGAAAAAAATCAATACACATACAAACTTAATCCCAAAAGGAGAAAAGAAAAAATGAGAAGAAACATTTGAAGATGCTAGCTGAGAAATTTCCCAATCTAACCAGTGACATAGCTTCAAAGATTCAAAGATATATATAATAGAAATTATATAATAGAAATAATGTATTTCTATAATAATTTATCATAAATTTTATTTTATTATTATAAAAATATACTGATCTATCATAGAAATGGCTACAAATCAAAGACAAACACAAAATAGAAAGCAAGCAATGAGGACATATTATTCTCAAAGGTTCTATATGTCTTACCTCTTACTCCTCAATCGAAAAATGAAAGACAGAACACATTGGGGCAAAAATATTCCAAGGTCTGAAAAATAATTACCACCAGCAAATGCTATGACCTCTAAAATTACCCTCTAATTTTATGTTAACTAAAGTTGCTACACACACACACACACACACACACACACACTTGGTAGAACTAATCATCAGTTGAACAATGCTAAAAGGCATGCCAAAGATTTCCTGAAGTGATAGAAAAATTGTTCTAGATGAATGTAGATACTTCAAGAAGGGTGAAGAGAAACTTGGCTTCTGCCCAGTTCATGAATGGATAAAAGTTCAGTTAAAGGGGATAAGAATGGATGATGAAAGTTGAAGGGTAAAAATAACAAGTGAAAACATGTTTTCAAAGAGAATAAAAAGGAGAATAATTTTAATGGTAATTGTTGTACAATGAAGAAAAGGAGGAAGAGAATAAAAATAAAAAAGTAACTAGAAAATAATATGTCATTATTTTCAAACCCCATTATATCAGTAGTTACTGTAAAAAGATATGGAAAACATTTCAATTCAACACTTGTTTGTCAGAGGGAATAGATAAAAGTAAATGAATTAAATGCTGTTTATAAGCACGCGCATGTGTGCGCACGCACACACACACACAAACACATGCACATATTTGAAAGAACTAAGTTTTTTTTTCCTTTTTTTTTATTCGATATAATTTATTTACATTTCAAATGATTTCCCCTTTTCTAGCCCCCCCACTCCCCGAAAGTCCCGCAAACCCCCTTCTCTTCCCCTGTCCTCCCACCCACCCCTTCCCACTTCCCCGTTCTGGTTTTGCTGAATACTGTTTCACTGAGTCTTTCCAGAACCAGGGGCCACTCCTCCTTTCTTCTTGTACCTCATTTGATGTGTGGATTATGTTTTGGGTATTCCAGTTTTCTAGGTTAATATCCACTTATTAGTGAGTGCATACCATGATTCACCTTTTGAGTCTGGGTTACCTCACTTAGTATGATATTCTCTAGCTCCATCCATTAAGAACTAAGTTTTAAGAGAATTTTGTAAGAAATACTGTGAACCTAAATGTCTATACACCTAAGAGCACAAAGTCAAAAGAGAGAAACGCATAATTAACAACAACAACAAAAAAGAAATAAAGACCTCCAATTTTGGGAAGATTTTAACATATATCTATTATTAAGTGATAAAATCAAAAAGAAAACAAAACTAAGCCCAGAGGAATTTACACATGAATTCTTTTGATTAATTAAGAAAAAGTAACAAAGAGAAATTACAAAAAACCCATATAAAGTTATTTTTGTGAACTCAGTGTATTTATTTATTATATAAAATTCTGACAAGAATATTGGAATGAGATAAAACTACAGGCTAACATCTCTCATATTACCAATAAAATCTTGATATAGAGACTCATGGGAAATTGTCACATGATGATCTCTTTGGTCAAAGCCTCTCACTTTGTCATAATTTGGTATTGCAATCTTAGTGAAGCTAATGAAACTAGATTGAAGTTGAATTATAAGAATTTTACAATTAAAACCCTGCTGAAGAACCATAATATCCATTGAAATTAGACAAGAACATTGAAAAAGACCAAATCAGTCTCAGGGAAGAAGTGAATAAGAATTCTCATCTTGTTTGGGGTGGCGTTGGGTAAAGAACAAACTGATGGGGTCGGAAAGATGGCTCCTTGGCTAAGAGCATTTGCTGCTCTTTCAGAGGACCTTGGTTTGGTTCCCATCACTCATAGGCTGACTCACCACTGACTGCGACTTCAGTGCCAGGGTATCCTGTGACTTTGTCTGGCTTCCAAGGACACTGCACAGATGCAGTACACATGCATGCATGCAGGCAAAAAGCTTATACATATAAAAACAGTAAATACTATTTTAAACAAGAATTAACATAATCTATTTGTAAAATTATCTGCTAACAATGAATCATATTGTATTATACTTCATTTCCAACAGACATGCTTAATATTCACCAAAAAGTATATGCGATTATCTTTTTTCTCTTTTTCCCTCCCTCCCACCTTCTGTGTGTGTGTGTATGTGTGTGTGTGCGCATGCAAGCGCATGTGTCTCAGCAACCCCTGTTAGCTCTCCCTTACACTAATGCAGATGCAGGCACCATTATAGCCACATCCAACTTTTTTCATGTTTTCACGTTTGTGTAACATGTCTCTTCCCTAATGAGCCATCTCCCCAGCCGCTCAAAGTACTCAACAATACCAAATGGTAAACACGCGAATGCCATGAGCAGTACCATGGGTAAGTAATTTTTAGTGTGTTTACACACA
The DNA here is from genome assembly GCF_947179515.1 of Apodemus sylvaticus. Lineage (NCBI taxonomy): Eukaryota > Metazoa > Chordata > Mammalia > Rodentia > Muridae > Apodemus > Apodemus sylvaticus. The sequence goes on along the minus strand of NC_067474.1, from coordinate 68,195,070 downwards.
GCATTGACAATGAACAATGAGAACTCTATAATAATCTAGGAAAGAATCTCAAGTGTAGCAGCAAGGTAAGCATAGATTCTATTTATATAAATTTCAAATGCTAGAAAGCTTGATGATTGAAGTAAAAGCCACGAAGAGATCATAAACACAGTGGTATGTACAAGGAGATTTTAGAACACTAACATTTTCCCTTACATTTACCTGGAAGAACACTACATGGTGTTCTAACTTTGAAAACAATGGTAGGAGCACATACTATTTGTGTACTTTTGGTGTTTGTTATGCTTCACTAAAACCTTCAAAATTTAAATGTGTATAATGCTTTTTTTATTTAACCTTGTATATGTAAAGCAAGCCCAGAGAACACCCAGGCAAAGACTGTGACCCTCTGTGGGTTGTGATTGTGGGCATGATTTTTCCTTGGCTCCCATATTATCGTAACTTTTTCTAGTTACCTGTAATGATTGAGCTTTAGTTTTAGGTGAAGAAAAGGTGCTCCACAGTGATTAATTCTGGAGCCAGGTAGTAGACTGACAATCCTACAATGTGGTTGACGGCCAATGGGTAGATGCTTTTACCCAGTACAGGAATCTTCCTTACCTTGTAACAATGCTATAAACTCTTAAGTAATGAGTTCATGGTATGCTTCCAACTGCTCCTGGGGACTAATGAACAAGTGTTGATTAGAAATGAAAACAACCAACCTAACTAACCAACAACTAACTAAGTAACTGACTAACTAACTAACTAACTAACTAACTAACTAACTAACTAACACTTAGGGCCAGGCTTTGTTGTTGCTAAGTCTGTCTGTGGGTCTACTTTTGCCATCCTGGCAATCACCTCACAGATGTTTAAGAAAGAGAAGTTTTATCGACTAAGTTCTATTCTGTTGTGATAGGTTGATACTGTCTGGGGCCTCTTTGTTATCAGCCTAAACTCATGAAATCCAGTAGAGATAGTAGATCCTGACACTCTCTGCTTCCTTTACCTAAAGATCGCAGACTTTCAAAGGGCCCCTCTAACCCTCTGACACCACACATTGCTAGGACCTCAGCAACAGCCACAGGAGAAGATACCTATCCCTTCATCAACATAGTAGCACAAAGAAAAAGCACAGGCTTTGGAGAAAAACAACTGCTCAGTCTGTGCTGTGCTGCCCATACCCAGTTTTTTGAGACCTGTTGTCTACTCCTTTCTACTTAATTTAATCTAGCAAACATTAATGGAAGAAATTGTGCCTCAGACCATAGATACAAATAAGACTATGGACTCACCATGTCTTCAATATAGCCATAGTGTATAACCAGAGAGTGTATAAACACCCTCTTCCATTGCTGTCTGTTGGATGGGTGTTTCCAGAGTCAAGGGCATCTAGTTTAAGCATGGGACAGAAGACACTGATGGAATAAATGTTCCATAAGCTCCTTCCTCCTATTTTTTCTATGCTGCTGATCTGAGCTAGGCAATGTGCTCTGAGCTACTGCATATCGGTTCACCAACTAGTGAAATGGGAAAGTCAGATTCTGACTACAGCTATAGGGATGCATAAGCCATACTGCAATAACAAAATCCCTGACTTGAGTCGATTTGGTTTTGCAAGGACTCAATATTCCAGTTGTTTGTTTAGTTGGTTTTGCAGCAAACTACTCAAATCTTACATTGTGCTCTACTCAGAATTTGACAAGGACAACTGGTCTCCCTCCTGTCAGCATCACCGGAGCCAGCTCCATGACAGAGGACAGCATCATGTGAAGGCTGCATGGTGCATGAGTCTGGTGGTTTTTACTTCCTGTCATTTGGGATCTCAACTGGGAATGTGGTGGGCACAACTCCAAGTGGCTTTTCCATGGATCTTGGCTTCCTTTCAGTAAGCATCTTAGAGACCATAAGGAAGTCTCTCAAGAGGGACACACGGAAGCTGTATCGGATTTGATGAATTAGACTCAAAAGTCATTTCTGTCTCAATGACAGACTGTCTCAGGAAGTCTGGACACCACCCTTTCCCCATTACTTTCCAATGAAAGAGAACATGGAAGACAATGTAGTCTTGTCACTATTATTAGGCCAATCTGCCACAGGTTTTAATCAAAATAGGTTTAATTTTTATCTACTTTGCAGAGTTACTTGAAGTCATCATGTGACCAGCCATTTTAGCCATCTGGGGATGCAGTGTGACAGAGGATTCATCTCAATAAACATCATTAAACCCAATAGGCAAGAAATTAGGATGCAGTGCATCTGAGAAGGTTTTCACCCCAAAGTGACACATTGCACTGCAAAGGTATTACAAGTTCTTCAGTTAAAGAATAGCAGCCTTGGCCCCAGAAGGAAAGAACTCTACTGGTTATGACCAGTCCCAGGAACTGGCATATCAACCACCTGCCTTTTTTGTTGTTTGTTTGTTTGTTTGTTTGGTTAATTTGTTTTTGGTGGGTTCGGTAACATGAAGAATACAAACTGTTTAATCCCATCCTAAATGACTGGACATATTTAACACAGCTAAGACATTATAATTGTGTCATTTACAAAATGATCTGATAGTTTTGTAACCATTTTAGACTTGTCTAGCCTGGCAGTAGTGAGGTTGGAACTGGAAGCCTAGGATAAAGAATTGCTAGATTTCTCAAGCTTGCGTCACAAAGCTTTGTCATATCAATGAGACTCAGAAAATAACTGCACCATGGGGAGTGAATCTCAGCACAGAAACCTGGGGAAAGTAGGAATTGTCTTGGTGTTGACCCTTTATTTCCCATTATTTCCACTCTCTTAGGGCAATTATTGGGAGGCAGTTGGATATCAAGCATTGGCTATTTAAAGAAAACCCCCTGATAGCCTTAACAGGAAGCCGACTTAGCCTTGGAGGAGAAAGCAAGAAACTTCAAAAGGTTCTCACATGCAAAGAATGACGCGTCCGTGAACATGTCTCTCCAGGAATGTCATCCTGTCTTTCTACTTACAAAGTGGTGTTTCTGCTCCAGTGCCCTCTCTTCCCAGTCCGTCCTCTGCCCTACTTTGATGTCCTTGTGACACCCTGAAAAGCTTAGCTGCTGTAAAGCATGCTACTAAGTTTCAGGGCAGGATTTCTCACCCAGGCAAATGCAAGTGAAGCTATCTACAAGGTTGCGCAGAGCCCATCTACAAGGTGTGCAAATCTTGGAGCTTGGATTCTGTCAGAGAAGACAGTGAAACATTGTCTCCAGCTCCCAGAGAGTTTCAATGATAAACTCCAGTCCCCAGGTATTTGATCTCTGCATCTTCTCTCTCCTCTCATGACATTCGTTAAGATTTGGGGCATCTAAGACAAAGGTAAATGGAGATCCAGATTGTTCATCTTACTTTTTAATATAAAGGAGCCATTTTTCAAGCTAGCTATTATGTTCATAATCATTCAATATTTTAAACCAGCTCTACTTACATACAGAAAATTATTTGCACAGTAAATTTCCTGTTTACTTTGAAATAACTTTACATCTAGTAAAAATTATCATTCTTTTAAAAATCGGAGAGTTCATCAGTAAACTTATAGTTTAGGCCACACTTTTATTATTTAGTAAAATGGATGATCTCTAGCAAGACATACAAGTCAGCCATTTCCCATTCTAACCAGGTTGGTGTTTCCCCAGACATTGTTTTTTCTTTTACCAATATGTTCAAAAAATTGTATTAAAATAAACTTTATTTGCAGTGTTTTCTTTGCTAAGCCACAAGTCTTGTGATGAGAATTTGTATAAAACCATTTTTTTTTATTTCTGAGATAGATTTTGTAGTTTTTCACTATTGACATGTTAGATTCTCTTCAAAAATGTATCCATGCTGTTGTTTTTAAAAATGCTAGGACTTTGGTTTTCAAATGCTTTAACAATATTTTCTAAAGTTAGTGTTTTCTAATATCTTTATTTATCTGTGACCAATTTCAGTTCTTTGAATTAGAGAAAACCTTTGAGTCTTTGATTTTTTTAAGGAAAAAAAAGGCACTTAGCACTTTATGTTTCTTTTTAAGTCTGGCTTTGGTTGCCCTTCTGAAGCTATTGTTTGGATAGTCTCATTTTTAAACACTGTGAAAATGGCTCCCACTCTGTCAGATGTAGCTTTTTCCCAATAATAATTTGGAATGATGATACTTAAATTTCAGTCTTAGGGAATTTTTAAAGCTTACATTTGAATAAATATTTCTAGTTGCTTGGCATTGTGGACAATAATTGCTGCTTGTGTAATAGATGTTACTGTAGTCTATATTCTTTACACCTGTACGTAGGCATCCAAAGCACTGTATTATCTTTTGGTATTCAAAACAAAAAAGTGCTTTGCAATTGTTTAACTCTCTAAGTATATATATATCATCTTTAATATTTATACTATTTAATTTATTGATAACATTTTTTCTCAATTACAGATTTTTTTTTAAAAAACAGTTGAAAGTAACTTAATATGGGCCCGTGTGATGGTTCAGTGGACAGAGGTGCTTGCTGTTGTGCCTGATAAGGTGAGTTTGATTTCTAGGTCTTACATGATGGAAAGAGAGGATGATTTCCCCAAGTTGTTTGCTGACCTTCACCCCCAATAGATAAGTACATAAATAGATAAATGTAAAAAGAAGGTAGGCCTTTGCATTCATTTTTTATATCATATTTTGAAGAGTAAAAAATGTAGAGCAAGGCAACAATAATTTCACTTTTATTTATACTTCCTTTTTTCTTACTTTTCCTCTCTTGTCTTCATATCATTTGTTTTATCTTCATTTGATATATTTTTAACAGTTTCAGACATAAATATAAAGAAGCAATGTCCCACCTCTCCTCCAATTCCCTATTTTGACTCCCTGGATATCTACCCTAACCTTTCCCCTTCGAACTTCATGGATTTTTTTCCCCTCTTTTTGATAAGTCCAGTCACCCATGGGAGTAAAATGGGGCCATTTCCAGGAGAATGAAATCCACTTTAAATTGTTTCCTAAATGATCAGCATGTTGGTTAAAGGAATAGTTATATTTTCCTCTATAATCTGAGATATTCTCACTTTAATTGATGCATTCTACCCAAGTTACACAAGTTCTGTCTCCTTTGCTGCTAGATTTTGGCCTTGCTGTTCTTTATGAATCTTTGAGGCTTAAATTTGGACATTGCATTTTTTGTTTTACATTTTACTAGTTTATTTTTAGACACTAATTGCACTGCTTTATGTATGGTAGATGTTATATTAGGCTTCAGACATACAACGAGAGCAAAAGCACCTTCAGCTTGTACATGGGCAAAGCAACAGATTACTAGGGAAAATAAAGAATAATCAAATATTTCATCAATTAAATAGGTATCGTACATTGATAGATTCTCTAAAAAAAATGCTGTCCCATGAGAGTCTATGACAAAAACTCATGAATGTCCTGAAAAATTCCCCAAGAAGTTAAATACCATCTGAAATATGAAGAATAAATTGTCTAATTCCAACAGGGTGGAACAACTCTTCCTGAGGCACCAGTAGAGAAAATGACCAATGCTAAAAGGAAGTTGTCTTGGGGTTTTCATTGCTGTGAAAAGACACCATGACCAAGGCATCTCTTGTAAAAGAAAATAGTTACTTGGGATTGGCTTACAGTTTCACAGGTTCAGTCCATAATCATCATAGCAAGAAGCATAGCAGCATCCAGGCAGACATGGTACTGGAAGAGCCCAGAGTTCCACATCTTGATACAAAGGCAGCAGCAAAAGACTGTCTTCTGCAGATAGGCAGGAGGAGGGCACTGTTTGCTCTGGTCAGGAACCTGAGTATAAGAGGCCTCAAAGCCCACCTACTCAGTAATACACTTCTTCCAACAAGGTCACACCTCCTAATAATGCCACTCCCTATGACCAAGCATTTGAACCTCCATATTCCACTCCCTGGCCCTCATAAGCTTATTCAAACATGCAAGTCTATGGAGCCATACCGAGCCATAGCAGAATGCAAAATAGATTTAATAGTCTCCATACACAGTCTCAACAATGTTAAAAGTTCAAAGTCTCTTCTGAGATTAGTGCAATCTATTAACTATAACCCCCTATAAAATCAAAATTAAAAAAGCAGAGCACATGTTTCAAACATATCATGGCACAGGATATACAATAGCCATTTCAAAGTGTCCTGGTGAGGAAATACTAGACCAAAGCAAGACTAAAAACTAGTTGGGGAAATTCCAAACTCTGCATCTCCATGTCTGATTTTCAACTCCTTTCAGCGTTATTGTCTGCAACACAATTCTCTTCTCTCTTTGACTAGTTCTATTCCGTGTTACCAGCTTTCTTCAACCACAGCTCTGGCATTTCAAACACATTGGAGTGTCCAAGGCAACGTCAACTTCACAGCTTCTTGTTCTAATATCTGGGATACATACATGGTCTTCTTGGAGTCTCCAAAAGGGCTTATGTCTCTTCTCTAGCTCTGCCCTCTGTAGCATTCTAGGCTCTGGTTAACTCCACTCCACTGCTGCTGCTATTCTTGGTGGTCATCATATGGTATTGGCATCTCCAGTATGCTGGGGTCTTCTGCTACAAGTAGGCTTTACTAATAGCCTCTCATAGGCTCTAATTATAGTGTCAAGCCTCAATTTCTTTGCATAGCTCTTTCAGACCTGTCAATTGCAACTGAGACTGCACCATCACCAATGGCCTTTCCTGGCCTCTCACAGTGCCAAGCCACAGCTTCTCTCCATTATCCCCTCCTGCCTTCAAAACCAGTACCATTTTGGTGATTCTTATGTATTATCAAGTCCACCTGCAGCATGAGATACAACCTTGTCTGTCTTTTGAACACATCTTCTTTGTGTTCTCAGAAAATTCTTCCCAGAAGATTTCACCTCACTGAATTCTCTAGTCTCTTCTTAATCACTACTAATTTCTTCCCTCCAGTTGAAGAGCACCAATTGTTCCAGTAACCCCTTCTATTCTTGACTCTAAAGCTAGAGCCACACAACTGAAGCTGCCGAATTCTGCTCCTTACTGGGGCTGGAAAATGGCTTCATTTGTTCTATACATTGCCACCAGTTTTCTGTTTTCCAGCTCCTTCATTGCCTAAGCTTGGCTGTCCCAAAACTTGCTATATATACTGACCTTGAACTCAGAGATCTGCATGCCTCTGTTTTCTGTGTGCTGGGATTAAGGGTGAGTAACCCCATTCCTGGACCTATACTTTTTATGGACACTAATCTGGATCAAATCCTATGTCTTTCAACCTCAAGGTCTAGATGACAGGTGTGTCTTCCATTTGTGGATTGTATTTCATTCCAGAATATAAATCCAAATGAAAACAACAATCAGGTAATAGTAATGCTTAACTTAATATAACTATCCCTTGTTCAACTGCAAACACATAAACAGTAAGTTTACCTGAGTGGGATATTTCTCTGTGGTCACCACTTCCTTAATTCCATTTAATATCCTTGAACACAGCATTTAGCTTCATTTTACTTCCTGGTGCCCTTTTACTCTCTGAACTATACATTATGTATTATTCCTTTCTAAGTTTGCTATGTTTGATTGAAACAATCTTTCATAAGAGTCAACCAGATGACAAAGTCTATTCTGGTTTTTTTTTTTTTTTTAATATTTCCTTCCTCAATGCAGCCAATCTGAATCTATTCAGCTTAGCTTCAGGTAGACTCCCCAGAAAAGGGAAAAAAGCCTCATTCTTTACCAAAACATTGTGAGAATGACCTCCAGGCAACAAAATTCTCCTCTGAAATCTCCTGTGCCAGGCCCCAACAGTTCAAATCACCCTCAGCACCACATTCCTACTAGGATAGGCCAGTGAGCTCCATTAAAGTATTCCATTGTTTTCCAAATCCAAAGTCCAAAAGTCCATTTTCCTCCAAATTGACCAAAGCATGGTCTGACCTTTCACAGCAATACCCTAGTTCCTGGTACTAACTTCCATCATTGTTAGGGTTTTATTGCTGTGAAGAGACATCATGAACAAGGTAACTCTTGAGTCTAGCTTATGGTTTTAAAGGTTCAGTCCATTATCATCCTTATGGGAAGCAGGGTAACTTCCAGGCAGACACGGGGCTGAAAACGTAGAGAATACTACATCTTAATACAAAGGCAGCAATAGGAGACTGTCTTCTGCAGGCAGTCAGGAAGAGTATCTCTTCTGCACTGGTGGAGCCTGAGCATAGGAAGCCTCAAAGCCCACCTACTCAATGGCACACTTCCTCCAATAAGGCCACACCCCCTAATAGTGCCACTCCCTATGGCCAAGCACTCAAACCATCACAAAAGTCCTTTGGGAATCTTAAACATCAATTTTGAAAAGGAAGAAGAGAAGAATCAAAACATACCATAGTAGTAGTAATCAAGAGATCTACAAAGACCTTGGTGTGAAATGCAGTTCACAGGGGTGAAATCAACACAGGCCAACTCCTGTCTCTCTAAATCTCAAAGTTAGAAATGAAAGTAGAGATTCTGTGTCCTCCAAAGCACAGCAGTTGAGAGGAAGAATCAAGTCCGAGCTTCCTTCCCACTTCCCACTTCTCGGTCTTAAAATATAATTTGGGCTTTGGCACACCAGATTGTGTTTATTATTCATTTGTGTATCATGTATCTCCCATGTCAAGAATTTTAATTGGCATTTGCATTCGGACTTGAAACTGATTTCAACAATCAGCTTGGATGAGACTCTGACTTCTCCTTTCTTGTCTACCTGTTCTCAAGCTCTCGTCTAAATGCCCTTTGCCACACATTACCAACAACAAGCACTCGTCTTCAACCAACTCTGGGGAGTCCATGAGAACCTGTTTGCATCCTGGAATGTCCATCTGAATGCTGCTGACTTCAGCTAAGCCTCAGTGTGTTTGGCTACACAGTTTGGCCCACAGTGGCCTTTGCTATACCCTCTGTAAACCTGTTTATTTATCTTTTGAGGTCGAGGATTGCATAGAAGTCTCCGGCACTGCACAGTGTTCCTCTGTGATGTTATTTGTTCTGTTTTGGGTATAGTTTTAATGTTCCTAAAACTATTCTTAGTCTACTGAAATGTTTAAGTATTCCTGGGAAGTGCTTGAGACAGTTGTTTTTTAATTGTTTTCTTGTTTTTAAATTGATGCTGTCTTGAGGTGACAAAAGAAGGGCAGAGAGTTTGCATGTGCTAGTTTTGATCTGCTAGTTGAATATCACACAACTTTGAAACTAAAAGCATTTGACATGGAGCTAGAACTTTTAGATTTAAGCCAGTGAAAGGATAGAAAATAATACAGCCTAACTCTAATGACCCCAAGAAGTCAGAAGTTTAAAATGTTATCTCGCTTTGTTAGAAACTAGGTAAAAGGTCACATTCCAGAGCCCACCCTTTGTTTAGACCTAGCAGAAAGGCCTTGAATAGGTGATCCTGGCCCCACAAGGTAACTGGAAATGCGCGAAGCTTATTTTGCTTCTGTAAACTGCTTACACCATTACCCCTATACAGGAGTTCACGCAGATATAGACATTCAAGAAAATAGGAAACTAATTGGTCCACTGAGTGCGGGCTCCGATAATTTAAACTTATTGGCCTAAAAACTAAGGAGTGGTACAAATCAATTGGCTTGCATTTCATGGGCTCTCCATGCTAAGAAATGATTGGTTTGTGATTCACAGGCTTTGTCATAAACTTATAAAAGCTGTCGCAATTCGGCACTCGTGCGTGGTCCACAGTCCTCTAGCCCTGCGTGGAGTACAGCTTTGGAACCCAGAATTCTGGAATAAAGAAACCCTCATGTTATTGCATGGAGACCGTTTCTTGCGAATGATTTGGGTGTCGCCTTCTGGGGCATGGGGTGCTGGGGCACCCTCGGTTTTGGGGGTGACCAGCACTGTTCTTTATGAGCTCTGTGAGGATAACAATTTCATTTGAAATGTAAATAAGAAATATATCGAATAAAAAAAATAAATTAAAAAAAGAAAGTACAATTGGGAAATAAAGTAAATACATCATGCCTCAGTTTCTTTTTCTGTACAGTGGGACTAACACAGTGTCTACTTCATGGGAAGCATTGTGAGGAACTGCACAGTCACTGCTAGGTTAGAGTATTGTAATGAACCTTATCTGATATTAAGGCCCTTCCCATGTCACTTTCCATCTTTTGCTATGGTTTTCTTTTGCTTTCACTTGTTAGGTTTTATTTATTTTTCCTCCATAAAGTTTTTTGTGTACATGCTTTTGCATATGTTGTCATTTTTCTGACTGGATTGAGATTCAACTTCTGTTCTGTCTTTCTCCTATTTACGCACTTCTCTTCATGACCTCACCCTGTTTCCTTTCTCCTGAGGACAGAATTTCTTCCCAAGCCTCATCCTCACCCTGTCTTCTTTCACTGCCGCACCTATCCTCTCTGCCTTTGGAACGGCTCTCACTCTCAAGATGCCAATGCCTGGGCACTGCTTCCAACTAGTTGTGCTTCTGAGAGGACCTGGCCTTCTGTTCCATCCTTCTCCTGGGGCCTAGGCCTTCTTTCTGCAACTTTTTGCAGTTCTTATTTTCTAGGTCCTGTTGTGTGCATTTCCCAGGATGCCTTTCGTCACTCTACTGTTAGAGATCCTACAGACCTCTGTTACTGCTGCTAGAGTCTCCATTTATTGTTTTCAAGAGACAGAGAGATCCAGACCCAATCGGTGGTGACCTAGAGTCAGGGTGCGTGGGTTTCCCAAGCTTTCTTCATTCCCATCTCCTTATAAACCACACTTCCTTAGAACAGCTGAGGTTAGCAGACAGAGGTTAAATTAAGGCTACCAGCCTTAATAAGTAGGCATGCAATATGCCCAGGTCAGGTTGAATTTCATATAAACATTAAGTTTTGTTTTTGTTTTTGTTTGTTTGGTAGAAGTATATTTCAAATAACTTATGAAATGCATTTATGCTAAAATAACTTAAAAGTCCCCTAATTTTAAGATTGACCTTGACTGTTTTTTTACATACCTACCTACTCTTTATTGTGTCTGGAAGAGCAAACCATCCAACTCCTCTGCTCAAGCAGCCTTTCCTCTGGCTTGAATCTATTGAGTGGGGTCCCCCTCTTTCTTCTGACAGCTAGTTGTCTACCGTGAGCATGCTTAGCACCCACTGCTCCTCCTCTTTCTCAGTCCAGGGCAGTAAGCACCACTACATTGCCTCTTCCCAGTTCCTCTCCACCCCACGAGACACTTCCCTGTTCCCTAAGAAATCAAACTTCCAAAAGTTTGGAGTACAAAATAATAAACACATGTCTTGTTTGCTGTGTTTCACACACCAAACTTAGTGCTGTGTATGAATTATCCCTTCTAATTTCATCTTCTTGGCTACTCTCCGAAGAAGACACCAGAAATATCTCATTTTGCCAATAGCACATACACGGCTTAGAAAGTCAAAACTTGATCATATAACAGGATGCTAACATGGGGTTCTCTTTGCTGGGCACAAGAGTTTAATCACTACATGACCTCACCTTTATATCCCTGAGACAACGCAGTGTCTACAATGGACACAATGTGTCTGCCTACCTTCTCCCAGGTCACCCACAGTCAATTCCTTTACATAATCCAGATCTAAAAGCTCTTATCAGGTTCTAAAAATAAATTTCCTGTCAATTTAATTTTCATCATAATCAATTAACTAATTTTGTGGTGATGTGTAAGCCAGTCTTTATAGATGATATATTTTTGTGGTTTTAGTTAAAATTTGGGACTGCCTGGGGCAGAACTGGTAGCCGCTTTTTACTTTTTATCAGAGGCCTTAACTTTTTTTTTTTTGACCCTCGAGGATTTTAGATGACACGTTGTCCTTTTAAAGTTTTCCCCCAAGCCTCAGGGAAGGCTCTGTGCTGTGAGCTGCCCCAGTGTTCCTACGCTGCTCTTCCTCAAATCCATATTCATGCTATTGGGCTCCTTGCTCCCAGTTAAGGCTGAGGTGAGTCTGTTGATTCCTGTCACCTTTGAGATGATGTTTCCAAAGAAACATACACATAACTGCAACACACTGACTAGATGTTTTATGCTGGAGGTTTTTGAAAAGACACAAGGAATGTTCTGACACTTGTAAGCCTTGGCCAGCTTGTCCATTTTGTGAGGAACACGTGGGCTTCCTACCTCTGGCCAGGTGGTTGCTTCTCAGATTCTGAGACGACATCCCCTTAGTCTCACTGGTTTGTGTCTCTCTGCAGCATGCTTTACTCCAGATTGCGTTTAACCTAACACCATTTAGGTATAGGCCACTACCTATGTTTTTAAAGATCTTTATAATAAATGTAGTTGACGAGCCAATTACCATGTTTCAGCCTGAGCCCCACCTCACCAAGTTATTCTGATACTAAAAACACCTTACTTGGCAATTTTGTATGCTCTCTTTCCTTACTGAGCTTGTCCTGAACCCACTGACGTGCACACATGGGGGGTTGTGAGCAGATGTACTGTTATGTATGAATCCCCATGAGGCCTCCCCCAGTGTTGCTTCATTCTTCTTGTCATCTGCATTTACAGTTTTATCTGGGGTTTCCTTCCCTTTCCCTAATAATCACTGAGTCAGGCCAGAAATGCTCTTGCCAAACACATTCTTTCCAGTCTTTGTGAAATTCCAGGTCTATAGGAATCTTTCTTCAGCCCACTCCTTTGAAACTTGGAAAACAAATTGCAGGCTAAGCTCCTTGGTGCTCCCAAGGTGAGATCATAGGCAAGGCTCTCCTGTTACCCGTGGTGACCTTGATCTAACCCGAAAACACTTGCTGCAGGCTTTAAGTCAAGGGGCCCTCTCTATAGACGTCATTTTGCTTTGGAATGAAGACAGAAGCAGCTGCCTTACAGCACTAAAAACAGAGAGAGACGACCAAGCTCCACAGACAAGGAGACCTGAACTCTCTTGTCATCTGCTCCTTTGGACGCCTCAACAAAGTCAACTGTTCCATCCTTTCATCTTTTGTCTCACACATTTCACAACATCATTACTATATAATTTCTGATATATTCATTTATTTCTTATTGTGTATTCATATTTCCACAAAGACTTTTAATGACATTTGAGAGAAGTGCACCTCAAGTTCGATAAATAGATGTGCATTAAACATCTGTCTCTATCTTGCACATCTGCCAGATTTATCTTCTCTACATTTCATTCTCTTGATGAAAGCAGCTACATTTCCTTGGTGCTTGCTTCCTGAGAAACTTTTTTCAAACAATAAAATTACTTGAACAATGGTGTTTGTTCAAAGTATTCCCAATTTACTTTTATGATACCACTGAATAATTTTATCCCATTACCCACAATGCTGGTAGTCATCGTGTCAGGTCTGTCTAGGGCCAGTAACCCAGTTGTTAGTTTGATATGGGACAGTGGTGTGGAATGAATTTAACATGACTGTTTAGTTGTATTTCTTTTCCAGCTAGAGCAGCGACTCTCAACCTTCCTGATGCTTTAATATAGTTTCTCAGGTTGTGGTGACCCCCCAACCACAAAATGACTTCATTCTACTGTGATTTTGCTACTTCTATGAGTCACAATGTAAATATTTGACATAAAGGATATCTGGTATGCAGATGAATATAACAGGGTGGTCATATCACACAGATTCGAAGGAGTCTCTGACAACCCTGTGGCAAGACATCATTCTTTAATGCTACTGCACATCTGTAGACACCACACAATATATGTCCATACAAATGGGCTTTGGATAGCGTCAACTGCTTGGTTACCTATTTGATATATTTTTTAAAAATACTTAAATATTTTAAAAGAAAAGTATTTAAGAAAAAGAATGATGACATTGTTTGGGGATATGATCTACAACACAGTATATGTCCATACAAATGGGCGTTGGATAGCGTCAACTGCTTGGTTACCTATTTGATATATTTTTTAAAAATACTTAAATATTTTAAAGTAAAAGTATTTAAGAAAAAGGATGATGACATTGTTTGGGGATATGATCTATTGGAACAGGCGGAGTTTTAAACTCAGGGATCCATGCCCTAATCGTCGCAGTAGTTGATGACAAACATGATTTCACTTCTCTCATTATTTAGTATTGTACAGAACAATTGATTTTGGGATGAAGAGATTAGGTGATGGGAGCTTGAGGATTAAGAACAGTTATATCACAGAGGACTAGATTCAGTTCCTGTACCCACATGGTGCCTCACCAGCATTTACAATGCCTTTCGGTCTCAGAGCACCCTCACAAGCATGGTGTTCTTACATCTGAGCAGGCCGAACACTCATTCACATAAAACAGACTTTTAGAAAACTTTCAAAAAGATAAGATAGTCTTTTCTGAAATTGAAAAAATTGAACTAATACATAAAATGTAAAAATTTACTTAGTCGTAAGATACCATATGGTGTTTTAGTGCACAAATGCATTATATAATGTTTAGGGATATATATGACTGTCTTCCTAAATACTTCTTTATAATAAAACATTCAAAAATCTTTCTTCAAGTTTATTTCATATGTAATGTATTAATCATCGACTTTTACAGTTGCCCTACTGTTCAATAGCCGACACAATGAACACCTGTTATCTAACTAGAACTTAGAGTTTCTTGGTCAACCTCTCCCCACATTTCCTTCTCTCCGAACCCCTCCCCCAGCCTCTGAAATAACCATTCTACTCTTCCCTTCTGACAGTTTCTGTGTGCCACATATGAGGGAGGCCTCAACATCCTTGTCTTCCTGAGCCTGGTCAGTTTTGCTTGACATGATGTCCTTCAGCTCTATCCATATCCTCACACATGACAGGCTCTCACTGTTGTGGGTGAGTGGTATTCTGCCAGGAGATATGCCATGCTTCTTTAATCATTTATTGGCTGGTGGATACTTGGATTATTTTTATTTTGTGGCTTTTGCATATAGACCACAAAAACACATGGCCATAGATGTCTCTGCAAAAAAAAAAAAAAACCACTTTTGCCTTTTGCAAATGATTTTTTTTAATGAATTGAGGTGGTCTGAAACATAAAATTATTAATAATATTTAAAAGCAATGAATTCTCATGTCCAATAAAAAGAGACTTAGGAAATGTCTTATAGTATATGCATATCGTAGACTATGAGAAAGTTTTTCACCACAGTTATATTTTAAGATCACAGGAAACTGTGAAATGAGAATAATAAAACTTTTTAGGCACAATATAATCTCAATTATGAAGAAAAATTTCAAAGAGAATGTCTAAAAGGCAATATGTTAGAATAATAATAAGTTGCCAGTGTATAATGAGATTGTGGTTTATATTTTTCCTGTCTTTTAACATTTTCTAAACTATTTAAAAATGCCAATCTATTATAGCAGCAACAGTAAAGAAAGGGGGAAAAAGCAGCCAAGAAAAGGCTCTCTGCTATCCAAATACCAAAGTGCTCACATGGAATTTTATATAAATTCCTTCTGGATTCACTCTGAAGCTTCAATTCTTCCCCCTGTGTCAACATTTATTCCATTATACTAGTTAAAAGCATCTCTAGGCATTCCTCTTGTCTTAAGTCTCTTTAGGTATAAGAATATTGTCTTTCTCATTTGAAGATCTAACTCCAAGTTTATAAGCATTTATTGTCATCTCTCACATAAAACATAGTTCTTACTTTCATTTATTTATTTAGTCATCAGATCCCTCATAAGCCTGTTATTTAGTACACATTTCCCCAGGTACTATCAACTGGAGAAAGAAGTAAGATTTTCTTCTCAAGAATTTCCAGGAAAATTTATAAGGACTGCTAATAAGTTCTAGGAAGAGTAATTATTTAAGTCTATTCTATGAGTTCTCTTATGAGAACATCAGTTTCCAACCCTTACTGTTCGATATTACCATATTCTAAATGCTTGCATGATCATTCTGTTCAAGGACTTCCTTCTCACTCTGGGGGTTATGGCCACTCCAGCAACCACTGACACTGCCCTTTTTATCCAAGGCTATAGCTCAGATCTGTGCTTCCATCCTCAATCTCTCCAATAGTCCAAAACTATGACAGACTCATTGGCACTGCTTCTTTATTCTTGCATCTTTCCTGGTTCTTTCTCTCAGACTCCCAGGAAAACCTCAAACCTTATCAGCAGAAGGAGTTTCTCACCCCATATCCAGTTGACAGGTTAGCACTGTCATCTCTAAGTGAAGAATTTATTTACAGTGTTGTTCCACATCACCTGTGAGTCTGAACTCCCTCCTACATCTTTGGACTCTTCTCTACTAAAGAGACTTTCTTTCTCGGTTTTTCTTCCATCAAAAGAGGCCCACCTGAAAGGATGCCCCCTTTTTGCCATGTGTGGTCACATTTCAAGGAAGGTCATTAGTCATCTGAGATTGACCTCCAAGATAGATGGAGGAACTGAGGAGGCTTAAGAGTGGAGGCAGGTAGCAGGAATGATCTATTGGAAAAAATAGGTCTCCTTCGTAAGTTTTTAAAAACTGTCTGGCTGTTCTCTGCCTACCCATTTTGATTTAAGAGATGATAGTCATCAGAAATATGGCCTCTCAGAAAACATGGGCTTTTGTTACATTGGTACAAGGTTATATGTCACTTTCTTACACAACCCGATCCTACCTGCTCAGGAGGTACCAGCCATAGTGGTCTAGGCTTCTTCATTAATCAACAAAATGTCCCCCAAATTTGCCCACAGTCAATGTGATAGCAACAATTCCTCAATCTAAGTTCTTCATTCCTCGGTGACCCTAGTTTGGATCAAGTTAGTAACAGTTTGTTATGATGATGGACCAGTTTGTCCTAGGCCCTAACTCAAGCTCTCAGCACACAATTTAACTCTTTATTGACATTGAAGTCCTCACATGCTTCTGATTTGACTCATCATATTAGAACATGATTTAAACAATCAAAAATCAAAATATACATAATCTAATTTGTCTGACATAGTCAGGAAATGACAGAAATAAATCATAGCAAGATAAATTCAGAGAATTACTAATTAAATATGGTTGTCATTATCCAGGCCTCCTGCAAAGGTTTTGGAATAAAGGTTCAGTCTAGAGCAGTAGTTAGGAATAAGAATCCCAAGGACAGATGGCATATTTTAATTCCTGCTGTGTTATTTGATATCTATGCAGTCTTCAAACAGTCATAGGGTCTTGTATTTGTTGTTTTCAAATGAGAATGATAATATGGCACAGAGTTATGAGGATTAAAAGGGACAATCTTGGAAGAGTTTATTGAGTTTGTGGATGATTATGAGAAAGAGAGATTGGTTTTAAACAATAGGTGGAGTGGTCAGAGTCTGATTATGCCACAGCTGCATAGGGGAGTCACTGGACGAATACCTGCTCTTGGGGCTTTCAACTGAATCTGGAGAAGTGGAGGAATTTGGTGACTGAAGAAGTCGAAGAGGAATATTGAAGCAGAGACATATGGCCATGCAAAATGTGTCCCCGTGGAAGTACATTAGATGTTTATAGAACCATGAAGAATGCAGAACACTTGTCCCCCATCAGTTGTCATACAAAATTTTGTAGGGACTCTTAAACTGAACATCTTGAATCCAGGCAAGAAGGATGAATTTTGTCCTATAGGACATGAGGATCAATAACAGATTCTATGTGAAATGCTGTCTGCCATCTAAGATCATTCTATAAGAAGGTGCCTGGATATAGCAGTCAAAGCACATACCAGGGTCACACCTATCCCAATGGAGGCAGGAGCTATACCAAAAATAGGACCTTCCTTCCCTGAAAGTCTCCTTCCAGTTTCTCTTCTAGGGCTTCTCGACTCACCTAAATTTGAGTAAAAGAAAGTAATCTTGAGAAATGTTTCTGGGGCTATGATTTTTAAGGCTCATTTTTATAAATAAAATGTGGATTTGCTTTAAAAAAAAGGTGCCTGGAGAGAGCCAACTTTCAAGGAGGGCAGGCTTCTCAGTATTTGAATTGGGTGCATGCTTGGAGGGCCAATATGCAGGGTTCGATCAGCACGATTCATCCAGAATTCTGCAAACACAAAATGTAGAGGAAAATACATCTCAATGAGCTTTGTGTTTATAGCTCGCTGCTGTTCTGGTATTGCTTTCCAGATAGCACCAAGAGGGTTTCAGTTAATCCAGCTCCAGTTTAAAGGGGCAAAATGTACTAGAATAAATGAGAAATGAAAGGCCAAAATTAAGACAACAGCACTAGAGACAAAGAAAAGAAATAATACTCAAGGAGACAAGCATCAGAGTAGAATTACTATTCCCATGTTTTAACTGGGGAACTGTGGTAATTTGTAGTACATCTTCTCAAAATTCACAGAACAGAACAAGACTACTGACCCCAACCAATTTACTCCTGGTGCCACACATAGTTTTCAAATGATCTTGCTAATATTCCAGCAAATAGCTGGCCAACATATTCTGCCAGGTCTCATGGGTACATTTTCATTTATTTACTTACCAAGTATCACCAGGCTTTCCTCTCAACTGAGAAATGTGCCAGGCTTGGTTTATAACCAAATAAATAATATGCATGTCTTAGTCTTAAGATGTTTACAGCTCAATGGGATGAAGAGAATACTGAGAAAGTGAAGCAGATAAAACTCATCCTCTAGCAAACTTTAAAAGAATATAACTGCCATATTTAATATTCAAGAAACATATTTCAAATATTTTTGGATTTTTTTATTTATTCCATGTGTATGAATGTTTTCCTTGTGTACATGTCTCTGCACTGTTTGCATGTCTGGTGCTTGTGAAGATCCAAAGAGGGATCCAAAGGGTCTATCTAATCACTTGACCATGTCTACCTCTCCATTGTCTCCTAAAAACAGGCTCCTGTTGTGATGTTAGAAGTTGTGTTAGCTGTGTGACATGCTGTGGTCACTCCGTCTATGTAACCAAACCAATACCTAAACCAAACTGGAAGTAAAACTCTGGAATCCACCTACTGCTTAAACACCTCTCTACCCACCACCCACCTACTCTTTCCACCGCAGGGAAAGCCAAACTCCAGCACTCTACCTGACACTGAACTAGACATGGGAGAGAGAAAGGCAAGCAAAACCAAGTGCAAAACCGAGCTTGAGGAGTCTGTCATCTGGTACAGGGATTGTATAAATAGGTATTTCTAATCCAGTATTTTAAGGGTAAAGCAGAATCCTAGGACTATTCAGGAAGGTCGTATGATCAGTGTGATGCTGTAACCTTGCTTCTCCTGAAGGTACAAGACAAATCGAAGGACACAGATAGGATCTGAAGTGAAGTGGCACTTATCTGTCCACTGTGTATGCTGTTAGTCCTTACTTCAGTGTCTGCTCCTGTGTACATACAGAGTCATGTGTACTGAGATTTGAGGAGAAGCTTTAGAGAATCTGTCTACCTCTGATTTTAATCTAGAATCTCTCTGCCAAGTGCTAACTAAGTGGACCCTGCATATACACACATACAAACTTGATGTTATTGTATGACACAGCAGACAGCTCTCTGGGCATGCAGACATTGGCAATTGCCCGTGGTTTTATTTCCCCAGGTATCTAGTGTAGCACAGCCACTGCCTGACAGATCTAATCACAGACAGGGTCTCTTTCTCAGTCACCCCAGAGTAAAAGCTCAGCGTGTTCCCAAGGAAATGACTGGAACATACAAATCAATTGCCCTTTTCTTCCCCCCTTTTTTCTTTTGACCCCATTTTGAATACAAGTATGAGGTTTGATAACAGTACCAGGAAAGGAGGTGGATTTCACACGCCCGGGGACTCATCAAAAGGGAGAAAGACTACACAAAGATTGAAACACTCAGCCTTGTACCAGCCTCAAAGATTACCACAGCTACTCCAGAGAACAGCCAGGAACCCAATCAAGCTCTCAAATGTCAGTGTCAGAATGGCGGAAACATCCGGCACCCACTCCTTACTGCCTTCAGACACAGCTTTACATTGTCATCTTCATTCTTCCTCTTCTTTGCCCATGCTGCTAAAACCAGTCTCTGGGCATCTATATTTTTATGCTCTTGTCTACCTGAACACTATGTACCAGTGCCACACTTGAAACTTCAGGATTTTTCCAGGTCACCCCGAGTATAATCCCATTTATGAAACTGTACACTGATGATCTCCTCTAACATTTCTACACTGTTCCAAATATAGTTTCTATATGATGCTCATCTATATGATTCCAACATCATAACTAGCTATTCTCGTATCTTACCTGTCTTCTACATTGAGAGATTTTGGAGGACAAGACCTCCAGAATATACACCTCACAGCATGGCCTAGGGCTGGGCACCCAGAAAACACTAGAGTTGGTTAATTAGGTAGGTGGAATGGAACTAGAACTCACAGATATAAGTGACCTACTTTTCAACCTTTGGGGACAATATCTAATCATGAAAAGAATTTGCTCAAGACCTATTTGCTTCAGAAAGAGGCTAACGATAAAGGGATTGTACAGAAGTGGGGGTGGGGTGTTCCTGTTTGCTTGCCAAAAGTACATTGTTCTTCCAAGTGGGTTGATCCCAAAGGTCTGTCTTCTTCGAATGCTTGTAAAGCAGCCTTGTGCAGAGGCTGGGACAAGTGTGTGTTTTAGGAGCAGATGTATCTGTTTGGAATTCTGAGTCTTCCATTCATAGCCATGCAGCCGTGAGAAATCTACCTCATCAATCTGTAAACCATGTGGCGGTGTGTACCACAGGGAAAGGCCGTGAAGGACAGAGATGGAAGTACCTTAAACAACCCCTCTATTTTGCTCAGAATCACATTCCTTCTTCATATAGAGGTGTTTAATTTCTTAAAAAGGTGCTATGCTTTCTATTTTTCTAAAGTTCTGCATTGCCTGGAAACAAGAGCCTAGTCTTCATTGCATCTTCATTTCAGGTTTGTTGTTGGGGCTGTAGCTCAGTGGTAGAGTGCTTCTAACTCTATCTCTTATTTCAAGAACCATAAAAAAGTATCACAGGAGCCTCCCTCTTTACTCTGGCTGTCCTCGTTAGGGTATCCATTTCTGGGAGGAGACACCACGATCATGGGACTTCTTATAAAGGAAAACATTTATTGAGGATGGCTTACAATTTCAGAGCTTTAGTCCATTATCGACACAGCAGGAAGCACAGCAGTGTGCAGACAGACATGGTGCTGGAGGAGCAGAGAGTTCTACTTCTTGGTCTGCAGGCAACAGGAGATGGTATGCCACATTGAGTGTAACTTGAGCATGTAAGACCTCAAAGCTCAACTCCACAGTGATGCACTTCCTTCAACAAGACCACACCTACTCCAATAAGGCCACACCTCCTAATAATGTCACTCCATATCGTCAAGCATTCAAATGCATGAGTCCATGGGCCATACTTATTCAAACCACCACCACCACAATGGCTTCATTTGAATGTACATTTGTACTCTGTCTAGTCAGGTCATTTCCAACATGTTTAGGCACTTTCATAGGGTGTTATAATCTTAGACAACTCAGTTCTCTTTACAATGATATTTGGCCTCTAGGTCCTAAAACTAAGTTAGTTTATTATGAAGAGTTCCATATTAAATCAAATGGATTCAGTCTTTAGAATATTTTCCATGCATGATCAAAGTCACCTATAACCCCAAATGGCTCCTTCATATCCTTCATCCCAGCTTTCTCAGGAGAGTTGTTCTCTTCTGAAAAACTGCCAAAATCAGTTCAATTCCTAGCTTCATCTGGTTCTACTTCCCTCCATCTTTTCCACAGTAAGAAGGAAATTTCTAGATTCTAGTTATGTGAGACTTCTTACTGTTCTTTATTGCTTTAGTGGTTCCTGTTTGCTTACGAAGTATTCCTTTCAAAGTGTTCTAGAGTCACACAAAGACAGAGCTGATAATATACATAGCCATGAGGCATTGCATCAGAGATGGGACATGGGACGAATTATCTGGGTCACACTTCTCTGGCAGTACAAATTACACTCATTGTCAACTATTCTCTCATCAGTATCTTCATTATGATAAACAAGTGATACCACTTTGAAAATATCTGTCTATCTATCTATCTATCTATCTATCTATCTATCTATCTATCTATCTATCATCTATCTATCTATCTATCTATCTATCTATCATCTATCTATCTATCTACTCTGTCTATTATCTCTATCTCTATCTACTCTTTATTATCTATCTCCTTTCTGTCTATCATCTATTTATCTATCTTTCATCCATCCTCTATGTATCTATGTATGTATCTATCTATCTACTCTCTATCTATTATCTATCTATCTATTCTCTATCTATTATTTATTTATCCATCTATCATCCATCCACTATCTATCTACCTACCTGTCTCTCATCTATCTATCACTTCATTTGCTACTTTTCCTTGTTCACTCCATGTCCTTTCCTGGTAGAGAAGGTTTCTGTAGATCTAGAAATATAAAGCCTAACCAATGCTTTCTTAGTATATTATTACTCACAGTTTGTGGCAGTATTCTGGTACTAATAAATAGGACCAACTTTCCTTCTCAGCCACCAGCTCTACTTTCTTTACTGACTTGGATGACCAAAGCATCTGGGCATATTTTGATGGCACAAAAGTATACAAATCTTAGAATTCCTTCTCCTCCTCCTGCTCCTCCTCTTCCTCCTCCTCCTCCTCCTCCTCCTCCTCCTCCTCCTCCTCTTCCTCCTCTTCCTCCTCTTCCTTCTCCTCCAGTTCTTCATCATCGCATTATACAACAAGAAAGACTAGTTTTGTCCTTCTTCTGCACATATGTTAGAACTACTTCTATGTTGTCTATAGCTACATGCCAATCTGAATGTGCCTGATCTTAGTACTTCTAAGAAACCAAAATTTGGGGGCCACTTTCTAGTCAGTGAGACAACATTGAATTTCTTCATACTATCTCAGTTTTTGTTATACATCCCTTTTATACCAAAAAGACTTGTTAGGCTTTATTAGAGAGTTGTGGGACTGGAGAGATACCTCAGCCTCTTCAGGGCTTGTTACACATCATGCAAGCCTGAATTTGAATTTAACAGCACCCACAACAAACAAACAAACAAATAAAAAACAAACAAACAAACCCAAATTGGCAAGCAGCTATAATCCCAGAACTGGGAAAGCAGAAACATATGGACCCTAAGGGCTTGCTGGCCAGCGAGTCT
The DNA here is from genome assembly GCF_947179515.1 of Apodemus sylvaticus. Lineage (NCBI taxonomy): Eukaryota > Metazoa > Chordata > Mammalia > Rodentia > Muridae > Apodemus > Apodemus sylvaticus. The sequence continues at coordinate 68,172,068 of NC_067474.1, read as the reverse complement.
AGCTGAATTAACAGACTCTAGGAAAATGGAAAGTCACCATATCAAGGTAGGGAGAGATGGAAAGTGCTTGACATTAACTGCTGGGTATGACATGCACATACCCAGACGTGACAGGTATATACACATACTCTATACTATACACAAATGCACATGCACGCACGTGCGTGTACACACACACACACACACACACACAAACACATCACTTGAATAGCTTTTGTAGCTAAACTAACAAACTTTTTGAACAGTAAAGTAAATTCTCAAAGCCATAGTTTGCTTCTCCTTAAAAGATAAACATTCACACCATTCCTAATCAAATATAATTTATCAGCTTTCTGAATCATTAAATAGACTGAAATTTAGGGAATGTATTTCTTTGGAGTAGAGGATGCCTTGAGAATAACACAGAGATGACTGAAATACTCAAAGATGTGACACAGGTCTCAGTGTGAGACATTTTTCCGCACCTAAAGGCACAACTCATATGCACACATGCTTACACACAGGCTTCTTTGAGGCATACATATCACTGTGGAAAGGTTTCTATTATATCTCTATTTTGCAACTAAACCTTTTAATCCAAATATTTTAAATCTAAACATGCCATAGGAAAAACAAAGTGAGCACTAGCCTTTTATATATTTACACACCAAAGAACTGAATTAATATCAGATTTTTATAATCCTGAGCTGTTCAAGAGTATGTTTCTGAGCACATTAAGACACCATGTGTCAGTGTCATATGATAATGTATGCATTTCATCACAGTTACCTCTTTTTTGACCTAAACTACATATGGTCATCTCTCCAGTTCATTACTGTTCCATGCCTTTCTCCTCTAAGATGGTCTTGGTATTGATTGCAAAACAAGTGTAAGGTTGTGTTTACTTCCTTGATTTGTTCTTAAAAGACAAATATCATGTTGGTCCCATCCATATTGTGCTTCTTGGGTTCAAAAGTTCAGGGATTAGTTGTTACACAAATTTTGAGAATATACCAAATGAATGTTGACAGTGTGCATCTGTACAGGAATGACTGGATGTAGTCTTACCCAAGTCTCCACAATGCTGAGGCCACTTGTAAGCAAAACACTTGCACAATGATATGGTCTGTATGCTAGGAAACATTTGAACACACACTGTTTGAGATAAAGACTGAAATAAACTGATGGCCCTTTGTCTGAGTCTGTTTAGTGCTTCCTTTTCCTCTGAAGTGTGTATGAGAAATTTTGGAGGAAGGTCATGGCTTCCTCAGTAGCCAATAATTTTAGGTTATTTCTAAGTTTTGCTCATTTTTATAGATTTTTTTTACTACTTTTACATTTACACTTAAACTTCCTCTATTTAACTACTGAAAAAAAAATCTCAAAACCAATAGCATTATACTTTAAAATAAAACTACTAAGTCTCCAAGGAACATACTTATCCAGGATAGTGGTCCATACTTTTTTATTACCAATTTCATTGCTAGGAAATAAAATTGGATACGTCTTGTTTTGTAAACCCCATGCTAATAAAATATCTGACCAAATGCAATGTTTTTTTTTTAGAACCAAGTTACTACTTTTGTGCCATCAAATCAATTTTTGACAGTCAAATGTGTGTGTGTGTGTGTATGTGTGTGTGTGTGCGCACGTGCACACACACTTTCAACATGATAGCTGGCATGTCCACTGACTTTTCTTCATGAGTCCTTAGCAATATATAAGACACTATGTGACTTTCTCTGTTCCTGCCTCTGCCTTTCAACGCTTGTTCATTCTTAGCTTCTTTCTTTGCTTTCTTGCTTCAACTGTTAGCTGTGGGGAATGGGGCGTTATGATAGTGAATCACGTGGGGAAGAGTCTGAGCATATGGCACACTAAGACATACCGCCTGAGGTAGAATCTGAGGAATGCTTTATCTATGGTCTTGCACAAACTATTTAACATCTCAGCCCTATTATTTTTAGCTATAAAATCAGATGATAATTACCTGTCTCACAGGTGACCACTATGATTCTCATGCTCCTAATGCCTCACACTAGATGGACAGAAGGTGTTTGACCCAGCACTTGAGCTGTAGCTATCAGTTTATTTCATTATCCTAGATAGTACAAGCATCTCCATATCACTTTTGGAGTTTTGTTTTTCTTTGCCTTTCCTGCATGTGAACCCCATAAGCTTATGGTACATTGGGCCCAGAAACAAGAAGGGAAGCCAGAGAGAAGAGTGATACCATTTTGGATACTACTAGACTCAAAATAGACTTAGGGTTTAGGAAGGGAATGAAGTGGAGGTCCACCATTTCTTGTTTTCCTAGAGGTGCAGGTCTTGGTAATACTCAATAACCCTCCACTCACCCTATGTTCTTGGAGAACTCTCCACTCCTGTGTAGCATTAGTTATCTTGGTTGTTCTTCCTGACTCTGGGCTGGTGCATTCTGTTTCACCTTTCTCTCCTCAATATCTAATGGCTCCTATGGTGGGAGATCCATGACCTTCAGTTCCTATGGGATGAGGTGGGTTTGCCAACACTTAGACCTATAAGTACAAAAGAGCCCTCTTTAAGCCACTTAAATCAGATGACAGTTTAGTTGGATTAGAAAACACCATATATCTGTGTAAAAGACTTCCCAAGAAACCTGATTCCTATGGGACAAAAGAGGCACCATTTGAGAGAATGCACAATGCCTAGCCTCTAAAATGTGTGTGCTCTCACATTTTGGGGTCTCTTCATGATCAGGTACCTCTGAGAAGCTCTGCTTTTTATGCAAGGCCCAAGTGAGGGAGCTTGGAGCTTCCAGAGAGGCAGTGAGCCAATGTGTTAGAAAATATCCACACTCTGAGGGTCTAGTAATTTTCATATACCAAGGTGTCACAGAGAGTAATTTTTTTGCTTAAAAATCCCTCTTTCTGTTTCATAGAAATTAAGGAATCCCATTTACTGTGCCTACAATAGACTTATTTCTTAACCTGGGCACAAAGATGCCACAGAATCAGCCCAAAACTAAGCTTTGATGGTCCTGCTTTCTTTCTTTCTTTCTTTCTTTCTTTCTTTCTTTCTTTCTTTCTTTCTTTCTTTCTTTCTTTCTTTCTTTCTTTCTTTCTTTCTTCCTTCCTTCCTTCCCTTCTTTCTTTCTTTCTTTCTTTCTTTCTTTCTTTCTTTCTTTCTTTCTTTCTTTCTTTCTTTCTTTCTTTCTTTCTTTTTTTTGTTTGTTTCTTTTCAGTCAGGAACTTGGTGTCCAAATGCCCTCTCCCCCTCTTCTGTTGAAGTTGGGAGAAGGTGGTAATGCCCTGCGTGGTCATTTGGTCTCTGTATTAACCACAAGTCTAGCCACCACACCACAATACACAATGTCACTCACATACCTTGCCTTAATTTTTGCATTTTCAAGGAAGGAGAGACAGGGAAACTCCAGTCAGAAGCTGAACAATCTCAACAAAACATTAGGCCAGCAGATCTTCCTCTTACTAAGCCATTTCTTAAAGCATCCTTAGGAGAAGGTCTCTATTCTTCCCAGGAAGTTCTCTGATGCCTTCAGAGTAGGGAGGATTAGAAATATCCCTGCATTTCATTTGTGGGAAAGATGGTTATAGCTGGACTTTTTCATCCTCCCAAAATAGATGGGAGAGAAGATGACCGTCTCCCAGGTGATCTGTGCTTTTGCATGTTTTATGAGATTATCCGAATGTTCTGCTTTCTGTGTAAGCCTTAAAGCACTGGCTCTTTGCTTTCAACAGCCTCTGGAGCAGGTGTCCTGGGAACCAGATGGCTGAGCTGAATAGATTGAGATGTTTACATGAAATAGCTGACCACTGTCTCTGGGTACCACAGCCTCTGTCACTAGAGAGAAGAGCTCCTGGATGTTAAACTGGATATATTAGTAGATTAGGCTGATACTCTGGTGTTCCAGATACAGCAAATCCATTCAGGAAATCAGCACCCCCTTGGTGGAGCCTGTATATCATAAATAACCAGAAAACATTAGTGAACTGAGTTAAACTTGAGTTTTCCTCCCAACAGAAAACATTAGTGAACTGAGTTAAACTTGAGTTTTCCTCCCTGTTGGGACTTTGGTACTTCAAAGGCAAACAACAAAAATATCTACAAAGTCTGCAATGTCCCAAAGGGCCTCTTCAGAGATACCTATCTATCCAAGACTATACTAGAGAACACACTGACTGAACATCTTTAGAACCAGTTTAATTGTTGGGATCTCAATTCATATACCTAACATACAGTGCAGCCTTAAATAATTCATTCACCCTCTTTAAGGAACACCAAATTATTTGCGGTCTTGAGTGAGGTAATAGACATTATGGAATTAACCCAGAAGTGGAGTTACTGTTCACAAGTAAATAATGTGTGATGGATTCCTGAGCTGAGGTCATTCTCATGGGAAGCTTGAGGTAGAAAAAGAAATCAGATTCCCATATAATCTGATCACTAAGGAGCATAATATTGAAGCAATTTCCTATGTTTTGAAAATAGGCACAAAGGTGATATAATGGGGTGGCAGAATGAGCTTAGGAGTTAAGGTAAAAGTTAACATTGTGGTAGACACCTTGGGTTTTAGTCTATTCTTCATCACCATAACAGAAGATTACCTGAAGTAATCAACTTACATACAGAAAATTTTGTTTTGGGCTCTACTACATTCTCCATCATTAATGATAATGAAACCTTGCTGGAGAATGTGGTAGGGTAAAACTCTTAACACTTTTTTGTTGAGACACAGAATGAAAAGAAAAGTGAAGATGGCCTGGAGTCCTATGACTCCTTTCCAAGTTAACCCTACTATTGGTGTTCTGTTTAGGAAATATCCCCCTGTGTCCATGCCCTCAAGGATCTTCCCCCGTTTCTTTTCTATTAGTTTTAGTGTGTCTGGTTTTATGTCGAGGTTCTTGATCCACTTGGACTTGAGCTTAGTGTAAGGAGATAAGAATGGAACAATTTGCATTCTTCTGCATGCTGACCTCCAGTTGAACCAGCACCATTTGTTGAAAAGGCTATCTTTTTTTCCACTGGATGGTTGTAGTTCCCTTGTCAAAGATCAAGTGGGTTCATTTCCAGGTCTTCAATTCTATTCCATTGATTTACTTGCCTGTCACTGTACCAATACCATGCAGTTCTTAGCACAATTGCTCTGTAGTACTGCTTGGGGCTGGGGATACTGATTCCCCCAGAAGTTCTATTACTGTTGAGGATAGTTTTAGCCAGAAGGAAGGATGAAAATATTCCAGAAGGATGGTATCCTGATGACACAAAGCCCCATGGATCAGAAAGGAGGAGTCTTATATTATGGGGAAATACCTTACTCACTTTAATAGAGAGAAGGGAAAGAGATGCTGTGGATGCTGATAATCTTGTAGCTACTGAAGACTTTTTTCCCCACTATTTTTGTCTGTGTATATGAGACACAAGACATTTCTTAAAAGCAAAGATGGTTGAAGCTCACAGGACTAATCATTATTCCGTTCATGAAAATGCTCATGCATTGTATCTTGAATAAGGTTCTGGCCCTCCTTTTCCTACAGTTCACTCTCACAGTATCTCACTCATTAATTCAATAATTGTCATCTAGGTGTGAAACGAAGGGGAGTTCATTGGAAGGACAAGGAAAAGCATACTGGGTATGCATAACTTGACTGTGGTTGTAGGGAAATCAGTTTTACTAGGCCATTAATAAACCAGGCCTATTGTTTCTGTTTCTGACATTAGCACGTTAACAAAGTGAGCCACATAGACACATCTTGAGTAATTCAAACAGACATGGACAGATTTTATGATCAACCGTACTATAATTTTCCTTACTTCATTTCTTCAGAGCCAACATCATGCTTTTCCACTTGCATTTCTGGCACAACTCCTGTGAGTCCTCTGGAAGAGAATGCCAACTGTCCCACATGCTCACCTCTTTCTTCTATGGTAAGTATATTTAGAACAGTCATGGCCACCTTGGGAAAGAATCTGGCCATACAATTAAGTTCAGATCACTACAAGATAATGCTGGTCATTTCCTGGTAAGTCTTTGAAGAGAATGAAGGTTTTCCTATTTTTCTATCTTCTAGGGGAATGAGGGTTTGGTGGTTTTTGAGCTCTTTGGACTGTCGCTAGAAGCAGAACATGGAGAAATTCCACAGAAAGAGCCTATATCTACTTATGAAGATTTTACTTATTTTCCTCAAGACATAAAAACAGCTGAATTCCCATCTGGATTCAGCAGTGAACTTAGCTTGGAGATCAGAGGAGAGCAGAAGACGATGAAACACCTGAAAATCTACCATACAGTTTAGGACCATGGCAGCCACCGTATCTGACACATCAGTGGTATCACTGGAAAATGGAGGAATTGTGACTTCACACCAACCCCATCTTACATTCTGTGAGAAAGTGAAAAAAGATGCTAGGGTGTACAGCTGTGGAGCAGCAGAGCTATGGTGAACATCTGCAAACCACTCGGCTCCTTCTCTTCCCTTTCACCACAAGGCTTCTCGCTCAAGTGAAGCCCTCAGGCTACGAGGAGCTCAGACACTTTCATCAGCCCCTGGTTCAGAAGTGAGAATTTGGTCTTCCCTTCCAGACCACAACATCCTGTGGCCATGTGCCTGTGCACACTGAAGCTGTTCCCCCCTACCCTCTCAGTGGTGACAGGGCTAAGGGAGTGTGGTGGAAGACAGAAATACCCCCAGGCCAAGAACCCTTTACAATGGAACTAGGTATAATAAATTTGTGCAAAGGCTCAGCCCCTCTCCACACATGCACATCTGGAATGCCACATAGCCCTTGCCTCTCAAACTCCCCTCCACAACAAGAACTTCCTGGAGTACTTTAATGACTCACCATTATAAATAATATACTCTCTTCTTTCTTTGGAAAAAAAAAGTCAAAGTTTCTGCAAAACCTGCAGATTTACTCCAAATCATAATTTCATCGAAAACACTAGGAAAAAAAAAAACACCACACTTTCATACCCTGAGGTAGGAAAGGTTTGTGAGATTTATGTCTTTCCTTGAACACACTGATTTATAACAGTGGATAATGTACATTCATTTCATCCATATTTATACCTGAATTGATGCAGAGTCTGGTATCCATTACTTTAATCTATGTAACTTGATCATCAGAAATCTGAACCATAATTTTAACACGTATTACAAAGAGTTTCTTTTGGGCTTAAAGGAAAATGATGGCAGAGAAGAAAAGCCATTAAGACCCAGCTGCAATCACTTATTCCCTCTGCAATCCGTGTGTGGGGCCCCCTCCTCATTTCCCATCCATACCTTCCTGGACAAATTCAATTCCTTCATAGCCCCTGGTTCTAACTATGGAGTCTAACTGAGGAAGAGAGAGGAGAAAAAGAAAGGGCGGGAGGAGAGGGGAGCAGGAGCGAAGGGGGAGGGGTATAGCAGATGATGGGCAGGGCAATTCTGGGGAATTCATGTAAATAAATCTCCTGCTATCCCCTCCAGCCCAGAGCTCACATGGAGGAGGTAGTAATGGGCCAGTAGTAGCCTCTAGTCACTTAGGAGAAGTGAAAAAATGCAGGGTCTGATCAAAGCCTCCCTCTGACAGACAGTGGAAATGAAAGCCAGACACCAGCTCTCAAACTGCGCTGCTGGCACTCAGCACATGGTTCCCGTCCAACTTCTGAGCTCCAAACGTCGGCTCAAAATTCCAAATGCCTGTCCTGGACCGAAGCCAAGTGGTGGATTTTCAAGAGATCTGGGACTCAGGAATATATTAGGTGGGAGATGAGGAATACAACACCAAGAGCTTACTATAGAAGCTCCAAGCTAGGGAACTCCCATCCCTAAGAGTTCCTAAAGCTGTGCCCAAGGCATGCAGGTGGAGTTTTCTGTCTGGTTGGTATGGTCAGATGACACTTAGTAGATCCTTGATGAGTTTTACTGGATGAAAGACCCTCTTTACTACAAACTCTTTCAGAGCTACAAAGTGTGGTTCGAGTACATACAGCCCAGTAGCCCAGGGGAGAATCGGGTCTGTCGAAAATCAGAGCGTTGTTAAGTGAGAATTCAGATGCAGTTAAATCCATTAAAGTCTTCCTGTTCTTGCCTCTTCCAAGTTCTATTCCATGCATAGGATCATGTCTTTTGTTTTAGAAATAGTCTTAGATAAAACAGCACAAACAAACAACATGAACAACAACAACAAAAACTCTGTCATTGGGTGTTCACAGCTATCTGGACAGGATTCCATGCCCATTGCACAGATACAAACTCCGAGAATCAGAGCTGGTATGACCTGCCCTGTGCTACCCACAGACTTTGAGCTGTGCTCTCTGCTATTTTCCCATCTCCTTTGTTTTTCTATACATGATTGCCACAGGGCTGCCTATGGTCCTGGCAAGATCAAAGGTCAGAGTCAGTAAAGGGAACATTTTAAGAGTGCCTGGTGATAGCTAACCTGGTCTGAATTAGCACCCATGAAGAGATTCCCCACACCATAAATCGCTAGGGCAGTAGGCATTTCTCTCCAGAGTCCCTGAAGAATAGACTTGGATTTGATTTTCTAGGCAAGCAAATTGCAGCCGTAGGATCCTTAAAATCAGATAGAATGATACTTTGGTTTCATATTTTTCTGATGAAACTGATTTCTGAAAAAGGAAATCCACTTCTAAAGAGAAGATTGGGAGAGCTTTTGCTTTGTGGCTACTTTATACATTTTTATTATAGGAATATACATAAAACATATGCATACATATAATATGCACATATATTATAACTAATATATGTTATTATGTATAACAGATAATAGCTATAATTTCCAATTAATATTTGTAACTATCTTTAAAATTATAACCATTTTAAAATTACATGATGATATTTCATGTTTTTGCATGGTTAGTATTACATGATGAGACTTCCAGCTATAATCTGTACAGATGGACTTCTTGAGATGTTCCAGACTGGGAGGGATCACTGAGACTTCTCAGGTACAATGTTGGAGGCCCTGTCAAGGCATAGAGGATGTGGAGGGTAGTTGGCCCTGCCACATAAAGAGCCACACTTGTGCTGGTAGGAAAGGTCCCTAAGAGTCAGAGAGTGCCAACTCATTAAGGGTTCCCATTGAGGAAGTGGGTACACCGAGATGTGAGTTGTTGCATGGCCCACAGCCTCTACTTTCTGTCTTCATTACTGCCATTAGCAGGACTGCTATTGCACCTGAAGGACAGGCAGTCTGAATCTGAGGAGCAGGTAAAAGGATTTCTATACCTGCTACTGTTGAATGGCTCTTGTAAGATATTTCAGTTTTACTTCCTTTGAATCCCCAATTTTCATTTCAATTTTCTGATCAGCATGGGAGATTTGACCTGCTCCATTGCTGACCTTGGACAGTTTATCCCTTCTTAGGCAATCTGGTGGTCCTTCTGCTCCTGGGAGGTCACCATATTGATGCCAAACTTAGTGCAGACATTTGATCAGCATAATGCACAGCAGCCCAGAATTCCTAGACTCAAGTGATCCTCCTGTCTCAGCCTCTGGAATAGCTGGGACTACAGGCATGAGCCACCACACTTGGCTGAAAAATGTTGACCAACATTGTCTCAGACAGTGCAAGAGACACTGCAGCTAGGGTATAGTTATTGCCTCATTGGCATGAGATGGATGAACTGACATTAAGCAAGCCTAGTGTCACAGCCTAGATTAAATGGTAAGCCTGGGATCACCCATGTGCCAATGCTGTGGTCCAAACTCCGGCTTAAGACTTCTGGTTTCTACCTGTGCTGCTTCCAACTTGCTGAAACTGAGAAAAGACTAGGAATGTGTTATATTTCTCTGAACTGCTTTATGGGACTCATGTGGGCTAATGAAACAGCAGGCTCTATTGTGCCTTCCCTTTGTGTCTGTAAGAAGGCTGGGAGTACAGATGACAGAACACTGGGAAGGGCTACCACTGCCCTCAAGGGATTAATAATGGAGGCGAGAAGTAAAATAAGCCATTTTGCTTGGAACTAGGGTACCCTAGTTCACCCTTAAATGCCCATGAGCAAACCAGGTTTCCTATGTCCCTGCACCTCCAAAGGTTTAACCCAGTGTCTGGTGGCCAGGGGGTCAGAGTTCCGTTCCTGCACACTGATGTGCCCACCACCACTAGTACCCCATGCTGGGCACTTGTTAAACACTTGACTTACAGCTGGACCAAAGCTCTGAGCAATTCACTGTCTTCTACGTTCCGCCCATCCACTTCCCATGTTAGCTTTCCATTCCATTTGTTGTCTTTGGACTTGGTTCATATTACTGCACAAATAGCAATTATTGATCCCTGATTACAGGCAAGAAGGCATGGTTTATACATGTTACTTTTTTCCCCCCTGATCCTCAGTACAACTATGAATTGGGACAGGGGAATTCTAGTCTCTTTTAGTAACATGGGAATGTAGGATCACAGCAAGCAAGGTTCACGTAGTCATTTGAAGTCATGTTAACTGGGAGGTATAGAAAACTCTATTATGGGCAAGGTAGGATTCGTGTGCCTATATTTAAAAATAAAAACTATAAAATAATTCTGACTTCCTCAATAAGACCGACATAAACTGAGGGGTGGACTGAATTTGAGTTTGAATCTGGTAGGTTTCCCAGACTCCAGTGAAAAGTTTCATCTGTGTGCATATGTAGTCAGCTTTAACTGACTTCAGTGGGTCATCGAAAGATAAAGGAAAAGGAAGCTAGGAACGGGTATAGTGAGGGGATGCAGAAGGGGAGTTGGGGAGGACAGTAAGAGTATATATGATCTTATGTCATTGTTGATACATATGAAAATCTCTAAGAATTAAAGATGTTTTAAAAATGTAAGGGTGGGTCTTGTTTTGAAATGTGCTTTGTAATTCATGGCCCAGAGGGTATGGGGGGGGGGAAACCAAACACACAAAGGAGACTAGATGTCTAGTTTTGTTACCAGAAGACAGTTTAAAAACTCTTTGTATCAATAGTCCCATGTTTATGCACACCAAAATAACTTTATTTACACACACACACACACACACATATATATATATATATATATATATATATATATATATATATATAAATGTTAAACTATTTACAACTAATACCTCACATATGGCTGCTCATTATATAGAAGTGTATTTAAGTAAATGTATGTATTTAATATATAGGTGAATTGAGCTCCAATTTTGAAATGATAGAAGATCCAAAGCCATCTTTCTCAACACCAAACAGTGGAGACTGCAGTCACTGAAGTGTCACTTCTAAAATCTGGCCGCCCACGGGTACAACTTGGAAAATCCTGGGTGTTTATAAATGTCTGAATCTTGTAACTTTAATTTTCTTAAAACATATTTTTAATGATGGCTCTTACATATTTTAACCTCCCTTGTGGCCCACCACCCACCAGAGGTATGGAAAAGAAAGGATATGGGGAAAGCGGACCCGATTAGAAAGGTTCTTTGGAGCAACTCCCGTCTGTGTAGTCTGGAAATCAGCAGTTTACTTAGCAGGAGTCAGCAGCAGCAGCTCGATCATAATAACGAATTCAGTCCAGTCCAGTAGTTGGCATAGCAGCAGAGGGGGCAGGACCTAGCAGAGAGAGTCAGGCCTCTGCCTCCAGTCAGCAGGAGGAAGCAGCAGGAACCCAGTGGAGGTTCTAGGCTGTGTCTCTCTCAGGAAAGCGAAGATCAGCTAAGACTCGAGACCCTCAAACATTGCACAGCTAACTCTACAAGCAAGCCTAACTCAGCCGCGGTCACTTTCTGTAGCGTCGTTTTTATACTCTCTCCAAACATCATGTGTTCTCCATAGGTCTCGCCTCAGCACGTCAGCATGTGCGTCTGTCTCAGTTGACATCACTCTGCCAATCAGTCCGAGTCCAAGGAAGGAGAAAGAAACTGTAGCACACTACCAGAAGTTTTTTTTTGTTTTTAGGGTTTTTTTTTTTGGTGCATTTCTCTCTATGACATCCTGACAAATGCAGCTCAACCACGCAATGTAAGGAGCACCAAAATAGCATGTTGTTAGCAAAGAATCCTCCATCCGTGTCCTTTCACATGCTTGCTTTAGGAGAACACCCTCTCTTCTGTGTCTGCTCCAGTGAAATGATTCTTCATGAGACTGCCTTTAGCCTTTTACCCGTGTCTATGTCAAGAAGACACTACTTCATCTGTTTGCCCCCCAAAATCACCATCCAGCACAACTGACTTTCCAAAGAACCCTTAAATTTTCACTTCACCTCTGCATCAATATTCCCATGTTCATGCATACCAAAATAACTTCCTTTACACACATCCACCTGTTAGACTAGTTACAGATAAGGCCTCACTTGCATATGGCTGCTCATTCTATAGAAACATATTTGTTTATATTTTATAGATTTAAGTGTTTGTAAGTCTATAAGTATAGATTTAATATATAGGTAAACTAAATTAGGCTCCAATCTTGAAATGATAAAAGATCCAAAGCCATCTTTCTCAATACCAAACAGTGGAGACTGCAGCCACTGAAGGGTCACTTCTAAAATCTGGCTGCACACTGATTGGAACTTGGAAACCCACAGGAGGTTATAAAGGTCTGAGTCCCAGGTCTCATGCCCAGAAGTTTTGATATACTTGGCCTAGTATGTTCTCTGTCATGAAGACCTTTAAAAGCGTTCCATCAGATTCTAATACATACCTAATAGCTGAAGACCATTGATTCAAGCCATAATCTCATATATCTGTTTCTTACTCTGTCTGTAACAATTGATCATGTATTTATAACTTAGTTCCATAGCTCTGAAGTCCCAAGTGGGTTTCTCCTGACTAATAGAAAGGTGTCACAGGGTTGCGTCCCCCCTTTGGGGGCAGGTGATTCTAGCAAGGAACTCTATTCTTGTTTTTCTGTCTTCTGAGCTTCCTGAATTTGCCTTGCTTTTGGTCTTCTGCCATCTTCAAAATGAACAACAGTGTATGGAGTTCTCACAGAACACCTTCAGACCTTCCCTTTACCCAGTTTCAGCATTTAAGGATTCCACCTTTCTTGACATACAGGGCGATCTTTCTATTTGAAAGTAACATGATACCACATTTCCATTTACTACCCAATTCCCATTCGCTATGTAAATAGCAGGTTCACAGGTTCTAGGGATTAAAACACAGATATACTTAGGGTCCAAACTGCTGCTTACCGCAGTCTCAATTTTAAATTATGAACATAAAGAACATTTCCCCTTTGCTAGTGCTTTCTCACTGTGGGTGAAGCCGGATAGCTGGGTACTCTCTTGCAGGAGTCAGGACAGTTGCTAGATAGATGAAAGCACCCATTTCTGCTCTCCTTTCTTCTCTCTTACTAGGAAGAAGTGTAGCGAGAGCTTGTTGTGCTCTAGGCTTCTCACAGCTGCTGTCACACCACTTGAAAACAAAGCTCAGATGACCAGCGCTCCCAATTCACCCCAGGATGAAGCAATGTGTGAGCTGACATACGCTCTGGTGGGTTCTGCCTGACACTGAGCAGGTGGATGGCATCCTGGCCAAGCATGTGGAGAGAGAAACATTCACAGAGGGGAGGTACCATTTTCAGTTAACAGAAGCAAGTCTAGGAGATAGCAGAGGGTTTCTGCCTTTGCCTGTCTCTCTCCCCTATCCTTTCTCAAGAAATAGAAGTTGGTTCTGGTTTTCATTCTGATAAATCCAAGACAACACTTTGAACATGATGCTTGTGATGACTTAAAAATAATTCCTCAACTCTAATACTCAGAATCCATCAATTATCAACATTGTGGAAGCTTCCAAATATTTATAATGACAGCCCTATCATTATGTGAAGCTGTTATGACTGAAAGGGGCGGAGAGTAGGTTAACCTCAGTCAAGGTGTGTGTCTGGGTACACGTGCGTTCCATGCATTAATTTAGGAGTCAGGTAACAAGTTTGCAACATGTTGTCAAATCAAAATAACAATTTCTTATTCAGAAAGATCACCGTGCTGATATGTCTGAGTATTCTTATTTCTAAATACCTTAAAATGACTTTTCAAATTAACTGTATTGCTTAGGGTGGCAAGTGAGAGGAGAAGAAAAAGAGAAATTATGTGAGTGATGCTCCTTGAAAAGCCAGGGAGCTCACGGTGGCTCTGAAGAATTCATCTCAATCAGCGTTATTGCCTCAGCTCCCATAAAAATGAATGACTGGGACACATAAAATATGCCATCAACTTTTACCAAAAAATAAGCAGTTTAGACCATTTGTTTCCATAAAACAGTGCTGTGCACGATACATCAGGCCCATGCCTTTTCTATGTGGCTGACTTCATCAACAGCCTAAGTTCAATTTATTTGGGCCCTACCCACAGTATAGGTGAGTGATACAGGCTGTACTCTCGCAGGGATGCAGCAGAAGGACAGTTTGTGGACTGACAGGAAGCAGCAGAGAAGGATCCACTGGGCTTTCTAAAGCAGATGATGCAGACTGCAGAGACCAGTCAAGGGGGATGGAGAAACCCTGATTGGATGGTTCAAGTGTATTGCATCTGCTACAGCTCCATGCATTCCATTAATACTGCATAAATGCAAGCAGCAGTCCAGGTAGGGGAAAGGTGTCTGCGTGACAGGTTCAGAGCTAGAGTCTCCATACTTCTGACGGGGTCGGATGTTCCAAGGGACCTCACAACAGCCCGTTTACCTTCAACTTCCGGTCAGAACATAGTTACTCTCTTGTGTGACATGGGGATACTTGTAACCTCAATGCATCAGATGTGTTTGCCCCAAAGACGCCCCCCGTCCCCCACATACATCCTTACTGTGAACCAGAGGAGTATCAGTCATCCTAAAGGTTAAATTCCTCATTGGAAAAAATGAAAAATGGAAATTTATTAGTATTGAGTTGCAGAGCTATAGTAAGGTGCATCTACAAGCCTTCAGCAAATACAGTTTTTCATTTATTCTTTCCCCTTTCTCTCTGGGCTGCCTACAGTTGAAGACTGGTAAATAGAAAAGAAGCAACAGGCTTAATGCTTCCGATGACCAAAAAAGTGAAATATGCATACAAACAAGCCTCAGACTGGAACCTCAGATGGATTCAATCTGCATGTTTTTAAATAGTTCAGAGGCGCATCACCTAGACTGGAATTCTAGCTCACTCTAATCTTAAACAAGTAATTGAGACTCTCAGAGGCTTGGTTACATGAAGCTGATTGTGGAAGCTTTGCATGGCTGTTATAAGGTTGAGCAAGGTAATGGCTTTGAAGCACCTAAGTGTTTGTGTGAATATTTTGGTGGCTTTTCTCTCATCTCCTGCCTCTTCCTGAGCTCTCCTTGGCCCAGTTCATGCATTTCTATGGGGCTGTTAGCATTAAGGAAATCAGAGAATTTCTGCTTGATGTTTGAGATTTGAATACCTGCCTCTTGGCAAAGTAGAAATCACTCAAAACTGAGTGTAATTGTGAATCTATGCAAGGCTCTCTTCCACTTTTGTGAATCCAAAGTGGAATCCCTGGGCTGCAATGAAGAGATCACTGAGGAGAAAAGTAGATCTAAGAGACATAGTTGGCAGGTGCCTAGAAAAAGGGACCCTATAATATCACTGGGATTTTATGCATGGAGGACTGGGCATAGAAGAAACTATGCATATTCCCCAGACTTATTTGCAGAATAAAAGACAAAAATAAATGTGCACTTTCTTCAAAGTTGAGGGACTGGGAAGGGCAAAGGAGAGAGAAGCCATGATGCTGCTCTGTCTCCAATAGGTAAGGCTGGCAAAGCCACAGAAATAATCCTACAGGATGCTGCAGACCAAGGAATTCCAGATTAACAGCTGCAAAAAACCAGACAGACGAAGTCCTTGAGAGCTGGGAAAGTCAACTGATGATTTGACATAGGCTAAAGGACAAGGATCTGGAAATGTAAATATTCCAACAGACATGGGCCCCCAGAGAGCACACAGCAGACCAGATGCCCCCAAATCCCAGGTCACAGTGATATGGTAACTCCCCCAAATTTGGACATACTTCAGCTAGACGGGGGTGCAATCCACTAAGGCCACATTTCCACATGTCCTCGTTTTCCAGAACCTTGAAAACAGAATCTAAAGAGGATTCCAGAAAAGTTTTGAAAATCTTTCTCATTCATGTTGGTGTTCTAGACAGAGGTGCACACCTCCAGAATTTGTGAAAGTAAGGTTTGAACTGAAAACTAGACAAACTGTTTGCTTTTACCTTAAGGTAATTTTTTTAATTATGTAGAACCATTCCACAGCCACCTCCCTACATGTGGACTTCAGTAATCTCACCTACTGGACACATTTTAAAAAACCTTATATATGTATATTAAGTTTTACATATATATATATATATATGTGTGTGTAAAACTTAATATACATATATAACCATATAGGAAAGAATTATTTTTCACACATTAATATTTATTTATTTATTCATTATTTTTATCTATTTACAATCCAGCTGTTACCCCCTCATGTTCCCACCCCCCACAGTTCCTTATCCCATTTTTCCTCGCCCCTCACATCTCCTAGAGGGTGCTCCCCCCACCCTCAGACATTCCCCCTCCTTGGGGCCTCAAGTCTTAGGCACATCTTCTTTCACTGAGGCCAGGCCAGGCAGTCCTCTGCTCTACATGTGTAGGGGGCCTGACACCAGCTCTTGTATGCTGCCTTGTTAGTGTCTCAGTGCTTGGGAGCTCCCAGGGGTCAGGGTTAGTTGAGACTGCTGGTCTTTGTCTTCTGCTTTTTCCATCCTTCCCCTAATTCAAGGATAGGGGTCCTGACTTCAGTGCTGGGTGTAAGTGTCTGTGTCTGACTCCATTAGCTTGTGGTTAGGCCTATCAGTTCCTGTCTGTAGGCACACCATAGCATCAGTGACTGGGGATCCATCTCATGGGGAGACACCAAGGCCTGGTACTATCAGTGGACTGCCTTTACCTCGGTCTTTCCTCCACTTATGTATCTGCAGTTCTTTTACTGCAGAAGGAACACTTCTTGGTCAGAAATTTGTTGGTTGGTAACACCATTCATCCTCTTGAGGCCTTGCTTATATATTAGAGGTAGACTCTTCGAGTTCCCTCTCCCTACTGTTAGTCATTGCATCTCACATCACTCCCATTGAGTCCGGAGAGTCTCTCACCTCCCAGGTCTCTCATACTTTCTAGAGGACCTCCCACCTCCTGCCTTCTGAGGCTGCATATTTCCATTCATTCCCATGGTCCTCTGGGCTTCTTTCCTGTGCCCCATCCCATACCTGACCCTGCTCCCCCTTTCCCTCCCCTCCCTTTTCCCACCCTCTGCTTCCCATAATTATTTTCTTCCCCCTTCTAAATGGGATTGATACATCCTCACTTGGCCTTTCTACTTGTTAGCCTTCTTAGATTCTGTGGGTTATATCCTAGGTATTCTGCACTTGTTGGCTATCCACATTGTTAGTGAGTACTTACAACGTATGCCCTTTTGGATCACCTCACTCAGCATGTTTTCTAGTTCCATCCATTTTCCTGAAAAACTCACGATATCCTTAGTTTTTTTCAGTTTTAAAATCTATTTGGAATATAAAACATTATAGAAGAAGAAAAATCTCTTACAAAGTCCTCTATAAAAGGAAATTATGACAAGTTCCTGATTAGACAGAAACCGTTCCATCTCCAAGGAAGAATATGAAGTGCAATTGTGGTTTCATAGAACCAATTGGGTAGTGTTCCTTCTGTTTCTATTTAGTGGAATAGTTTTAAGAGTATTGGTATTAGGTTTTCTCTGAAGGTCTGATAGAATTCTCCACTAAATCCATCTGGTCCTGAACTTTTATTTTTTTGGAGACTTTTAATGACTGCTTCTATTTCTTTAGGGGTTATGGGACTGTTTAAATGTTTTAGCTTTGGCACCTGGTATGTGTCTAGAAAATTGTCCATTTCATCCAGATTTTCCAATTTTGTTGAGTATAAACTTTTGTAGCAGGATCTGATGACTTTTTGAATTTCTACAGTTTCTGTTGTTGTGTCTCCTGTTTCATTTCTGGTTTTATTAATTTGTATACTGTCTCTGTGCCCTCTGGTTAGTCTGGATAAGGGTTTATCTATCTTGTTGATTTTCTCAAAGAACCAGCTCCTGGTTTGGTTGCTTCTTTGTATAGTTCTTTTTGTTTCTACATGGTTGATTTCAGCTCTGAGTTTGATTATTTCCTGCCATCTACTCCTCTTGGGTGTATTTGCTTCTCTTTATTCTAGAGCTTTCAGGTGTTCTGTTAAGTTGGTAGTATATGTTCTCTCCAGTTTCTTTTTGGAGGCACACAGAGCTGAGTTTTCCTCTTAGTACTGCTTTCATTGTGTCCCATGAGTATGGGTATGTTGTGCCTTCATTTTCATTAACCTTTAAAAAGTCTTTAATTTCTTTCTTTATTTCTTCCTTTACCAAG
Source organism: Apodemus sylvaticus (assembly GCF_947179515.1). Classification (NCBI taxonomy): domain Eukaryota; kingdom Metazoa; phylum Chordata; class Mammalia; order Rodentia; family Muridae; genus Apodemus; species Apodemus sylvaticus. Next base: position 68,153,726 of record NC_067474.1, on the reverse strand, counting down.
TTATCAAGTAGGGCATATGTATGTGGGCTTTCTGTTATTTTTGTTGTTATTAAAGACCAGCATTATTCTGTGGTGATCTGATAGGATGCATGGGATTATTTCAATTTTCTTGTATCTGTTGAGGCCTGTTTTGTGACAGATTATATGGTTAATTTTGGAGAAGATACTACCATGAGGTGCTGAGAAGAAGGTATATTATTTTGTTTTGGGGTGAAATCTTCTATAGATATATGTTGAATCCATTTGGTCCATAACTTCTGTTAGTTTCAGTATGTCTCTATTTAGTTTGTGTTTCCATGATCTCTCCTTGAGGAGTCGGATGTTGAAGTCTTCCACTATTATTGTGTGAGGTACAATGTGTGCTTTGAGCTTTAGTAAGGTTTGTCTTATGAATGTCGTTGCCCTTGCATTTGGAGCATAGATGTTCAGAATTGAGAGTTCTTCTTGCTAGATTTTTTCCTTGACGAGTATGAAGTGTCCTTCCTTACACTTTTGGATAACTTTTGGTTAAAAGTTGATTTTATTTGATATTAGAATGGCTAATTTTAATTCTAATTTAGTATTAGAATGGCTTGTTTCTTGGGACCATTTGTTTGGAAAATTGTTTTCCAGCCCTTTACTCTGAGGCTGTGTCTGTCTTTGTCATTGAAGTGTGTTTCCTGTATGAAGCAAAATTCTGGATCCTGTTTACATATCCAGTCTTTTAGTCTATATTTTTTTATTGAGGAATTGAGTTAAGAGATATTAAAGAATAGTGATTGTTGCGTCCTGTTACTTTTGTTGTTATAGGCAGAATTATGTTTGTGTGGCTATCTTCTTTTGGATTTGTTGAAAGACGGTAACTTACTTTGCTGCTTTTTCTAGGGTGTAGTTTCCCTCCTTATGTTGGATTTTTCTTTTTTTTCCCAATGTATTTTTATTTTATTCGACATGTTTTATTTACATTTCAAATGATTTCCCCTTTTCTGGCCCCCCACTCCCTGAAAGTCACATAAGCCCCCTTCCCTCCCCCTGTTCTCCCACCCACCCCTTCTCACTTCCCTGTTCTGGTTTTTTCCTTATACTGCTACACTGAGTCTTTCCAGAACCAGGGGCCACTCCTCTGTTCTTCTTGTACCTCATTTGATGTGTGGATTATGTTTTGGGTATTCCAGTTTTCTAGGCTAATATCCACTTATTAGTGAGTGCATACCATCATTGATCTTTTGAGCCTGGGTTACCTCACTTAGTATGATGTTCTCCAGCTCCAACCATTTGCCTAAGAATTTCATGAATTCATTGTTTCTTTCTTTTTTTTTTTTTTATTTGATATAATTTATTTACATTTCAAATGATTTCCCCTTTTCTAGCCCCCCCCCACTCCCCGAAAGTCCCGTAAGCCCCCTTCTCTTCCCCTGTCCTCCCTCCCACCCCTTCCCAGTTCCCCGTTCTGGTTTTGCCAAATACTGTTTCACTGAGTCTTTCCAGAACCAGGGACCACTCCTGCTTTCTTCTTGTATCTCATTTGATGTGTGGATTATGTTTTGGGTATTCCAGTTTTCTAGGTTAATAACCACTTATTAGTGAGTGCATACCATGATTCACCTTTTGAGTCTGGGTTACCTCACTTAGTATGATGTTCTCTAGCTCCATCCATTTGCCTAAGAATTTCATGAATTCATTGTTTCTAATGGCTGAATAGTACTCCATTGTGTAGATATACCACATTTTTTGTATCCACTCTTCTGTTGAGGGATACCTGGGTTCTTTCCAGCATCTGGCAATTATATATAGGGCTGCTATGAACATAGTAGAGCATGTATCCTTATTACATGGTGGGGAATCCTCTGGGTATATGCCCAGGAGTGGTATAGCAGGATCTTCTGGAAGTGAGGTGCCCAGTTTTCGGAGGAACCGCCAGACTGCTTTCCAGAGTGGTTGTACCAATTTGCAACCCCACCAGCAGTGGAGGAGTGTTCCTCTTTCTCCGCACCCTCTCCAACACCTGCTGTCTCCTGAATTTTTAATCTTAGCCATTCTGACTGGTGTAAGATGAAATCTTAGGGTTGTTTTGATTTGCATTTCCCTAATGACTAATGAAGTGGAGCATTTTTTAAGATGCTTCTCCGCCATCCGAAGTTCTTCAGGTGAGAATTCTTTGTTTAACTCTGTACCCCATTTTTTAATAGGGTTGTTCGGTTTTCTGGAGTCTAACTTCTTGAGTTCTTTATAAATATTGGATATTAGCCCTCTATCTGATGTAGGATTGGTGAAGATCTTTTCCAAATTTGTTGGTTGCCGATCTGTCCTCTTGACGGTGTCCTTTGCCTTACAGAAACTCTGTAACCTTATGAGGTCCCATTTGTCAATTCTTGCTCTTAGAGCATACGCTATTGGTGTTCTGTTCAGAAACTTTCTCCCTGTACCGATGTCCTCAAGGGTCTTCCCCAGTTTCTTTTCTATTAGCTTCAGAGTGTCTGGCTTTATGTGGAGGTCCTTGATCCATTTGGATTTGAGCTTAGTACAAGGAGACAAGGATGGATCAATTCGCATTCTTCTGCATGCTGACCTCCAGTTGAACCAGCACCATTTGTTGAAAAGGCTATCTTTTTTCCATTGGATGTTTTCAGCCTCTTTGTCGAGGATCAAGTGGCCATAGGTGTGTGGGTTCATTTCTGGATCTTCAATCCTGTTCCATTGATCCTCCTGCCTGTCACTGTACCAATACCATGCAGTTTTTAACACTATTGCTCTGTAGTATTGCTTGAGGTCAGGGATACTGATTCCCCCAGATTTTCTTTTGTTGCTGAGAATAGTTTTAGCTATCCTGGGTTTTTTGTTGTTCCAGATGAATTTGATAATTGCTCTTTCTAACTCTGTGAAGAATTGAGTTGGGATTTTGATGGGTATTGCATTGAATCTGTATAGTGCTTTAGGCAAAATGGCCATTTTAACTATATTGATTCTACCGATCCATGAGCATGGGAGGTTTTCCCATTTTTTGAGGTCTTCTTCCATTTCCTTCTTCAGAGTCTTGAAGTTCTTGCCATACAGATCTTTCGCATGTTTGGTAAGAGTCACCCCAAGATACTTTATACTGTTTGTGGCTATTGTGAAGGGGGTCATTTCCCTAATTTCTTTCTCAGCCTGCTTATCCTTTGAGTATAGGAAGGCCACTGATTTGCTTGAGTTGATTTTGTAACCTGCCACTTTGCTGAAGTTGTTTATCAGCTGTAGGAGCTCTCTAGTGGAGTTCTTTGGGTCACTTAGGTAGACGATCATGTCGTCTGCAAATAATGATAGTTTGACTTCCTCCTTTCCAATTTGTATCCCTTTGACCTCCTTATGTTGTCGAATTGCCCGAGCTAGTACCTCAAGTACAATATTGAAAAGATAAGGAGAAAGGGGGCAGCCTTGTCTGGTCCCTGATTTCAGTGGGATTGCTTCAAGTTTCTCTCCGTTTAGTTTGATGCTGGCTACCGGTTTGCTGTATATTGCTTTTACTATGTTTAGGTATGGGCCTTGAATTCCTTTTCTCTCCAAGACTTTAAGCATGAAAGGATGCTGAATTTTGTCAAATGCTTTTTCAGCATCCAATGAAATGACCATGTGGTTTTGTTCTTTGAGTTTGTTTATGTAGTGGATTGTATTGATGGATTTCCGTATATTGAACCAACCCTGCATTCCCGGGATAAAGCCTACTTGATCATGGTGGATGATCGTTTTGATGTGTTCTTGGATTCGGTTGGCAAGAATTTTGTTGAGTATTTTTGCATCGATGTTCATAAGGGAAATTGGTCTGAAGTTCTCTTTCTTTGTTGGATCTTTGTGTGGCTTTGGTATCAGCGTAATTGTGGCTTCGTAGAAGGAATTGGGTAGTGTTCCTTCTGTTTCTATTTTGTGGAATAGTTTGAAGAGTATTGGTGTTAACTCTTCCTTGAAGGTCTGGTAGAATTCTGCACTGAAACCATCTGGTCCTGTGCTTTTTTTGGTTGGAAGACTTTCTATGACTCCTTCTATTTCTTTAGGCTTTATGGGACTGTTTAGATGGTCTAGTTGGTCCTGATTTAATTTTGGTATTTGGTATCTGTCAAGGAAATTGTCCATTTCCTCCAGATTCTCCAGTTGTGTTGAGTACAGGCTCTTGTAGTAGGATCTGATGATTTTTTGGATTTCCTCAGTTTCCGTTGTTATGTCTCCCTTTTCATTTCTAAGTTTGTTAATTTGGATACTTTCTCTGTGCCCTTTGGTCAGTCTGGCTAAGGGTTTATCTATCTTGTTGATTTTCTCAAAGAACCAGCTCCTAGTTTTGTTGATTTTTTGTATGGTTCTCTTTGTTTCTACTTGATTGATTTCGGCCCTGAGTTTGATGATTTCCTGCCTTCTACTCCTCCTGGGTGAAATAGCTTCTTTTTGTTCTAGGGCTTTCAGGTGTGTCATTAAGTTGGTAATGTATGCTCTCTCCATTTTCTTTTTGGAGGCACTCAGGGCTATGAGTTTTCCTCTTAGCACTGCTTTCATTGTGTCCCATAGATTTGGGTATGTTGTGTTTTCATTTTCATTGTGTTCTAAAAAGTCTTTAATTTCTTTCTTTATTTCTTCCTTGACCAAGGTGTCATTGAGTAGAGTATTGTTCAATCTCCACGTGTTTGTGGGTTTTCTGTTGTTTCTGTTGCTATTGAAGACCACTTTTATTCCATAGTGATCAGATAGGAGGCATGGGATTAGTTCTATCTTTTTATATTTGTTGAGGTCTGTCTTGTGACCAATTATATGGTCGATTTTGGAGAAGGTACCATGAGGTGCTGAAAAAAAGGTATATTCTTTTGTTTTAGGATAGAATGTTCTATATATATCAGTTAAATCTAATTGGTCCAAAGCTTCAATTAGTTTCATTGTGTCCTTGTTTAGTTTCTGTTTTCCTGATCGGTCCATTGAGGAAAGTGCAGTGTTGAAGTCACCCACAATTATTGTGTTAGGTGCAATGTGTGCTTTGAGTTTTAATAAAGTTTCTTTTATGAAAGAGGGTGCCCTTGCATTTGGAGCATAGATGTTCAGGATTAAGAGTTCTTCTTGTTGTATTTTTCCTTTGACCAGCAAGAAGTGTCCCTCAGAGTCTCTTTTGATGACTTTGGGTTGAAAGTCAATTTTATCTGATATTAAAATGGCTACTCCAGCTTGTTTCCTGAGACCATTTGCTTGTAAAATTGTCTTCCAGCCTTTTACTCTAAGGTAGTGTTTGTCTTTGACCCTGAGGTGTGTTTCCTGTAAGCAGCAAAATGTAGGGTCCTGTTTACGTATCCAGTCAGTTAGTCTGTGTCTTTTTATTGGGGCATTGAGTCCATTGATGTTAAGAGATATTAAGGAATAGTGATTGTTACTTCCTATCATTTTTGACGTTATTTTTTAAATTTGATTGCTTAACTTATTTGGGTTTGATGAAAGGTTACTATCTTGCTTTTTTCAGGGTGGAGTTTCCCTCCTTGTATTGGTGTTGTCCTCCTATTATCCTTTTTAGGGCTGGGTTTGTGGATAGATATTGGGTGAACTTGGTTTTGTCGTGAAATATCTTAGTTTCTCCATCTATGGTGATTGAGAGTTTTGCTGGATATAGTAGTTTTGGTTGGCATTTGTGTTCTCTTAGAGTCTGCATGAGATCTGCCCAGGACCTTCTAGCCTTCATAGTCTCAGGTGAAAAGTCTGCTGTGATTCTGATAGGTCTTCCTTTATATGTTACTTGGCCTTTTTCTCTTACTGCCTTTAGTATTCTTTCTTTGTTTAGAACATTTGGTGTTTTGATTATTATGTGACGGGAAGTATTTCTGTTCTGGTCCAGTCTGTTTGGAGTTCTGTAGGCTTCTTGTATATTAATGGGCATCTCTCTCTTTAGGTTAGGGAAGTTTTCTTCCATAATTTTATTGAAGATATTTGCTGGCCCTTTAAGTTGTAAATCTTCACTCTCATCTATGCCTATAATCCTTAGGTTTGGTCTTCTCATTGTGTCCTGGATTTCCTGGATATTTTGGGTTACAAGCTTTTTGCACTTTGCATTTTCTTTAACTGTTGAGTCCATGGTTTCTATGGAATCTTCAGCATCTGAGATTCTTTCTTCTATCTCTTGTATTCTGTTGTTGATATTTGCATCTCTGTCCCCTGATTTCTTCCCAAGGCTTTCTATCTCCAAAGTTGTCTCCCTTTGAGTTTTCTTAGTTGTTTCTACTTCTGATTTTAGATCCTGAATGGTTTTGCTTAGCTCCTTCCCTTGCATGTTTGTGTTTTCCTGTAATTCTTTAAGAGATTTTTGTGTTTCCTCTTTCATGAGCTCAGCCTGTTGACCAAAGTTCTCCTGTATTTCTTTAAGAGATTTTTGTGTTTCGTCTTTCATGACCTCGGCCTGTTGAGCAAAGTTCTCCTGTATTTCTTTAAGTGTTTTTTGCATTTCCTCCTTGTTGGCTTTTGTATTCTCCTGGATTTCTTTCAATGATTTTTGTGTTTCCCTTGCAAGGGCTTCTAACTTTTGATCCATTTTCTCCTCAATGTCCTTCATGTGTTCCTGTACCAGCATCATGACCAGTGATTTTAAATCCAAATCTTGTTTTACTGGTGTGATGGGGTATCCAGGACTTGCTGGTAGAGGAGAATTTGGTTCAGATGTTGCCATATTGCCTTGATTTCTGTTAGTGACGTTTCTGCGTTTGCCTTTTGCCATCTAGCTCTCACTGGTGTTACTTGGTCTTGTCAGTGCTGGACTCACCAGTGCAAGCTGCCCCTTCCCCGTTGGCCTCTGGTGCACAGCTTACACTCTGCACTGCCTATAGACAGGGTGCTGTTGTCCAGGCTGTTCAGATCCCAAAGCAGGCACCTGAAGGCTCCCGCTGGGGCCCGCAGGATTTATTGGAGCACACCGACTTCTCCCAGCTGGCCGCCCGGAAGCCCCCACTAGCCTCTTGAGGGACCTGGAGATGTGGCGGCCACCCAGGCTGATCTGAAGCGGAGAGAGTTGAGCTGGGGGCTTCTGCCTGAGGCCTTGCCCCAGATTGTGTCTGTGGACCAGGTGGAACCCGTGTGCACCCCCAGGGAGCTCCGAAGGTGAATGTTGCTGTGACCTCCCCTGTGCTCCGCTCACTCCGCTGGGCAGCCGATTTCCCCAACCGGGCTGGCGCACACTAGGTTAGCCTTGTCGCCTGGGCCCTGAGTCCAGGCAAACGCCTGGGAGGCCAAGGTCCGAGCAAAGTTCCCCTAGGGCTATGTCTGTTATTTGGGTCCGCCAGGTGACCCGGATGGCGGGCGTGCGCGTCCGCGCTCCGCGAAAGCACCGGGAGAGTCTGTTGTGCTAATAACCTCCTGGGCTGGTTGACACACAGATGGCCCACCAAGCCGCCCAGTTCTTGGGGTCAGTCCTGTGCCTTTTGGGGCCTAGACCCCCGTTTTGTTAGCCTCAGGCTACGCTTGTTAGCAGTCTCTGCCCTCCCGAGCACTCTGGCTCCTGTAGGCAAAATGGCGGCGCGTGCACCGGCCGGGGCAAAAAAAAAAACTCCTGGCTGGGTTGGCGCCCCGATGGCCACTCGAACAGCCCAGGGCCTGGGTGCAGGCCAACGCCCGTCTGGCTCAGACCCCTGCGGTGTTGGGCCTAGGATTATGTTTGTGTACCTCGGTCTGACCGATCTCTGGAGCCCGGGATCAAGATGGCGGTGAGTCTCTCCTGACTGGCGGGCAGCCGAGTTCTGAAGTGGCTTCCGTGCAGCGAAAGGCTCCGCAGAACCGCAGTTGCTTGCCGCCCGGCTGGTCAGCGAAGGTCAGTGGTCGTGGGCGCAGGGCCTAACTGGACCCTGTGTCGCCTTGGTTCCACTGCTGATGGCCCTTCAGCTGGAGCAGCCACTGCTACCGCCACCGCCGCCGCCGCAGCCGCCGCCCGTTTCTTTTTTTTTTTAAATTCGATATATTTTTTATTTACATTTCAAATGATTTCCCCTTTCCTAGCCCCCCCCCCCCACTTCCAGAAAGTCCCGTAAGTCCCCTTCTCTCCCCCTGTCCTCCCACCCACCCCTTCCCATTTCCCCGTTCTGGTTTTGCTGAATACTGCTTCATTGAGTCTTTCCAGAACAAGGGGCCACTCTTCCTTTCTTCTTGTACCTCATTTGATGTGTAGATTATGTTTTGGGTAATCCAGGTTTCTAGGTTAATATCCACTTATTAGTGAGTGCATACCATGATTCATCTTTTGGGTCTGGGTTACCTCACTTAGTATGATGTTCTCTAGGTCCATCCATTTGCCTAAGAATTTCATGAATTCATTGTTTCTAATGGCTGAATAGTACTCCATTGTGTAGATATACCACATTTTTTGCATCCACTCTTCTGTTGAGGGATACCTGGGTTCTTTCCAGCATCTGGCAATTATAAATATGGCTGCTATGAACATAGTAGAGCATGTATCCTTATTACATGGTGGGGAATCCTCTGGATATATGCCCAGGAGTGGTATAGCAGGATCTTCTGGAAGTGAGGTGCCCAGTTTTCGGAGGAACCGCCAGACTGATTTCCAGAGTGGTTGTACCAATTTGCAACCCCACCAGCAGTGGAACTTTCCCCACACCCTCTCCAACACCTGCTGTCTCCTGAATTTTTTATCTTAGCCATTCTGACTGGTGTAAGGTGAAATCTCAGGGTTGTTTTGATTTGCATTTCCCTAATGACTAATGAAGTTGAGCATTTTTTAAGATGCTTCTCCGCCATCCGATGTTCTTCAGGTGAGAATTCGTTGTTTAACTCTGTACCCCATTTTTTAATAGGGTTGTTTGGTTTCTGGAGTCTAACTTCTTGAGTTCTTTATATATATTGGATATTAGCCCTCTGTCTGATGTAGGATTGGTGAAGATCTTTTCCCAATTTGTTGGTTGCTGATTTGTTCTCTTGATGGTGTCCTTTGCCTTACAGAAACTTTGTAATTTTATGAGGTCCCATTTGTCAATTCTTGATCTTAGAGCATACGCTATTGGTGTTCTGTTCAGAAACTTTCTCCCTGTACCGATGTCCTCAAGGGTTTTCCCCAGTTTCTTTTCTATTAACTTCAGAGTGTCTGGCTTTATGTGGAGGTCCTTGATCCATTTGGATTTGAGCTTAGTACAAGGAGACAAGGATGGATCAATTTGCATTCTTCTGCATGCTGAATAGTACTCCATTGTGTAGATATACCACATTTTTGCAACCATTCTTCTGTTGAGGGATAACTGGGTTCTTTCCAGCTTTTGGCTATTATAAATAGGGGTGCTATGAACATAGTGGAGCATATATCCTTATTACATGCTGGGGAATCCTCTGGGTATATGCCCAGGAGTGGTATAGCAAGATCTTCTGGAAGTGACGTGCCCAGTTTTCTGAGAAACCGCCAGACTAATTTCCAGAGTGGTTGCATATGTTGGAGTTTTCTGTCTATTATCCTTTGTAGGGCTGGATTTGTGGAAAGTTATTGTGTATATTTGTTTTAGTCATGGGATATCTTGGTTTCTCCATCTATGGTAATTGAGAGTTTTGCTGGATATAGTAGCCTGGCTGGCATTTGTGTTCTCTTAGGGTCTATATGACATCTGCTCAAGATCTTCTGACTTTCATGGTTTCTGGTGAGAAGATTGGTGCAATTCTGATCTGTGCCTTTGTTTCTTGACCTTTCCCCCTTATTGCTTTTAATATTCTTTCTTTGTTTTGTGCATTTGGTGTTTTGATTATTTTGTCATGGAAGGAATTTCTTTTTGGATCCAATCTATTTGGAGTTCTGTAGGCTTCTTTTATGTTTACGGACATCTCTTTCTTTAGGTTAGGGAAGTTTTCTTCTACAATTTTGTTGAAGATATTTACTGGCCCTTTAAGTTAAGAATCTTCACTCTCTTCTATACCTATTATTCGTAGGCTTGGACTTCTCACTGTGTCCTGCATTTCCTGGATGTTTTGGGTTAGGTGATTTTTGAATTTTGCATTTTCTTTGACTTTTGTGTCAGTGTTTTCTATGGTATCTTCTGCACTTGAGATTCTCTCTTTCATCTCTTGTATTCTGTTGGTGATAATCGCATCTATGACTCCTGATCTCTTTCCTAGGTTTTCTACTTCAAGGGTTGTCTCCCTTTGTGGTTTCTTTATTGCTTCTTGCTCCATTTTTAGATCCTGGATGCTTTTGTTCAATTCCTTCACCATTTTGGTATTGTTTTTCTGTGATTCTTTAAGGGTCTCTTTAAGGGCTAGCTGTTTACTTGTGTTCTCCTGTATGTCTTTAAGAAAATTATTTATGCCCTTCTTAAAGTCCTCTATCAGCATTAAGAGATGTGATTTTAAATCAGACTCCTGCTTTTCTGGTGTGTTGGGGTATCCAGGGCTTGATGTGGTAGGACATCTAGGTTCTGATGAAGTTGAGTAGTCTTGGTTTCTGTTGCTTATGTTCTTGTCCTTGCCTCTTGCCATCTTGTTATCTCTGGTGTTAGCTGGTCTTACTATCTCTGACTTTGGGTGTGGAGATCTGTGGCACAGGGTCAGCTCCAGGGTGCAAGTAGAAACTGTAAGAATATGAAGGAATTATAATATACACTTACATACTCACTTTCTATCTTCCATATCCATCTTCCTGTTCTATCAAAATTCATATTTCCAATTCCCAAACATACAGATTATTTTGAACTAAGTCATAGACATTATATGATGTCATTATTTTATTTGTTCAATATCTACCCTAAAATGAGAATTATTTAAAAAACCACAGCCAAAATGCTACACACTACAAAACATATAGCCATACCTACTGACATCAAATATTCAGTCTAGTCATTGACAAATGTTCCTGATCATCTCAGAGATCAGTTTGTCATTTCAAGTCAGGATACAAGTCATTTTCATACAAAACACTTTCCCTGATATTCTTAGATTTCTTTTCATTTATAGCTCCTTTCTCTTATTTGACTTACAACTTATTTGTTGAAGAAAGCACCCATCGTGCTTTTCTGTAGAAATGCTCAAAGTTGGATTTTGCTAGTTCCAACATTATAATAATATGTATCATGTCATCTGACACCTCATTCTAATAGATACTTACATACAGAAGCTCAGCTTGACTTGTGTTAAGTTTTATCTAAAAAATAAAGCAAAACAATAACAGAACAAAAAAGCGAAAAATAGATGAGGCAGGCATTGTGGCACATGTATTTAATATCAGGAGACAGAGGCAATAGGATCTCTATGAGTTCATGACCAGTCTGTTCTATTATGGTAATCTTGAATGAGAATGTCCATAGTTATTTGAATACTTGGTCCCAATTGGTGGAACTGTTAGGGTGGGTTTAGGAGATATGAGCTTGCTGAGGGAATATATCAATAGGGGACAACCTTGGAGTATTAAAAGCCACAAGCCACATCCAGTTTGTTTTCTCTGTTCCCAGTTAATGCTTTATCATGTGAGTTTTCAGTCTGCTATCATCACTCCTTGTCATGAACTCACAAACTTCTGGAACCATAAATCCAAATAAAGTCACCTATAAGTTGCTTTGGTCAGGACACTTTATCACAGCAATAGAGAAGTAAGTAATACATGTTCAGATCATGTCCCAGGTCAGCCAGGATCATGCAGTGAGACCTTGTCTAAAAAAAAAAAAAAAAAAAAAAAAAAAAAGATGTCATTTCATAATTCCAACAGGAAGTACTCTACATACATATGAAATGATGTGGGACACCTGCTTATTTCTGTTATAAGTCCATTTTCAGGAAAGTGAGACTTAGTGTTTTTCATTTTCAGTTTATTTCAAGATTACTGATGGTTTTTTTCCATGAAACTATCATTACTACACCATTCATGTCATATATATTTTTGTGCATTCATGCATTATTTCTGTAAATATTCAAATTGCCTCATCTTGGTTCAGTGTGAACTCAATACTTTGGTTGTTTCTTATAGTCCCAGCAGTTTTTTTCTTAAAAGTAGTTTCCTAATATTTTGGATGAGAAAGTATTTCCAGATAATGTTGTATATTTTCAAGTTCTCATAGCCCTAGAAGCAGCCGCTTTTCCAAGCAGCCCTGCCTTCTCTAGGAAAGAGATCCAAAGAGCATGATTTGGAGATGGTTGTGTTTCTTGCTACTGATTTTCTTATTATTTCTGTCTTTTCAGTGTGCCAACCTATATATCACAAGTATATACTGATATTTCCAGCTCAAGTTGCAAATTACAGAGGCTTTATTTAACTTAACTTATTTAATTTTGTATTTTTTTATGCTACACTAAATTTGAAACCTAATGACAGCACTTGGATTATGATAATACTTCATTGCTTTATCCCATATTAAATATATAAGTATGTGTTACAAGCATAGTAACTTCTGGATAACAATGTCAGTATTACTAGTCATAATATTACCCAAAATAGGACTTCTGTTTTCTTAAGTTCTTTTCCCCCTTGGGGTATATATCAGTAAGAATGAACAGGCATTTCATGTTTTAAAGTATTTAAAAGTATTTTACCAACACAATGATACCAAGTTCATTTTATAAAAAATGTTTTTAGAGTTGTATGTTTACATTGGAGTGAGAATTTCTAGAGACAAAGTACTTAGAAAGGAACTTTGGAGGAAGGGCTAAGGGATAGGGGATAGTAGAACAGATCATATGAGCTAAAAGGGGGAATATTGCTGATGAAAAGATTATAGAGAAGAAGATGGTTTGGGAGGGTTAAATGTAACTAAGGATATGCATGAAATTCTAATGTACCTACCATTTTTTGTAGGCTAATTAAAATAAAATTAAATTGAAATATGTACTTTTAAAAAGAGTTCGAACAGAAACACTTCATATGAGTGAATAATTCTATTACCAAAAGCCATAGGTTATTAAATGAAAGATTCAGTGATCAGAGTAGAATACGTCCCTATGAATTTTGCTATGGGAGGCCTCAGAGGTCCCTAGAACAATTCAGACTCTTGCTTGCTACTGCTCGTGATTCCCCACCACAAAATTGCCAGATGCCATTGGTAAAGACACCACATAACTTTTGATCTAGGCTACAAGGAAGCCAACCAGTGACAGCTAGAAATCCTTGTGTTGGCTAATATTTATAGTGTTAGAGTGCCAGAAGACTGGTAGCTGAAAAAAATCTTCAACAGTCTTACCCACATTTGGACCTCATATGACACAATACCAACCCACCAAACAAGACATGCCCACTTGTGAAATAGCGGTATGACTGTTGAGGAGATAACCAACTGCTTTCTAATGGGATCTGAGACCTGTTCTACTAGAGGGAAATCATGCCTGGCAATGTCATCCCAGTCAAATCTCCAAGGATGGGAAGTCAGGAGAATTTATCACTGATGTTTTATTAAGTGAACATGTTAAACTGTCTTATAAATATTCATGTTTATTCCAATGTTGCTCTTAGCCTTGGTCAGAGAAACTTCTTTATACATTGGTGATGCAGAGACTGGACAGATTAAAGTGATGAAAATAATTGACTGCTGAGTGCTCTATCCTGATAGGTACATTTACACCACTTTTCTCTAGGACAATCAGGAAAGAGGAGGCAGCAGGGGCTGGAGGATCAGAAAGATGCAGAGAAATACTCTCTTTTGATCATGGTATGGTTGTTCACATATATGAGCTCACAGAAGCTGTGGCTACTAGCACAAGATTTGAAGAAAACCTGGCCTGTTTTCTTGTTCACAATCTATCATGAGCTAGCTCCATATCTCAGAAAAGGCAATAGAGTGTCAATGTTTGATAGGGGAAGAGATACACTACCTCAATGGGGTAGCCACTGGTGTAGCCACATGATAGCTGCAATCTATCATGAGCTTGCTCCATACCCCAGAAAAGGCAATAGACTGTTAATGTTTGGTAGGGTAAGAGGATTCCTCAATGGTGTAGCCACTGGTAAGGTGACCTTGTTTATAATGCCTGACTCATGTTCATGCAAGCAACTGTATTAAATGCAGTGGGTCACAAGAATAAATAAACAAACAAATATAAAAGGAGGGGAGGAGCCTGGCGGTGGTGGCACACACCTTTAATCCCAGCACTTGTGAGGCAGAGGCAGGCGGATTTCTGAGTTCGAGGTCAGCCTGGTCTACAGAGTAAGTTCCAGGACAGCCAGGGCTACACAGAAAGACCCTGTCTGTGGGGCGGGGCGGGGGGGGGGGATAAGGGGAGGAATATTTTTTTTAAAGGGAGATCAGCAGGAGTGAAGAGGGCGTGAGAGGATAATAGGGGGTAAATATAATTAAAATGGATTATATATGGTGCCGTGGGAGGAGATGAGGGAGCCTACAAGGCTATGTTCTTCCCCAAGATCCTGTCTATAGGGTTGCTAGTCTTTGGCTCATCGGAGGAAGTCCTACCGTGACACTTCTTGGTTTGCCTCAACTTTGCCTGTTCAACTGTAAATAGCCTGTTCGTTAAACTCGCTTCAATTACCCAGTTTGAATGATGCCATCTGTTTCCTGCTGGGAGACTGCCTGATAAAGTTTCCAATCAAGAAAATAATAATGAGATTGTTAGTTGAAGAGGCACATTTTACCTCAATTCATTCAATCCTAAAATCTTAAACTTATGTAAATTTAAAGTACTGGAAAGCGAAGTACCTAGACCGGTAAATTATCTCTCAACACAAATCACTGGATGAATGTTGCTTTAACTTCGGTGCCCTCCGCTTTTAACTGGGGATCAATACAGGAAGTGTCATAGATGATCTCCATTTCTGTATCCTCAATAAACCCTCTGTTGAAAGCAACATCCATTAGCACAGCCAATGTCCCTGATATGGTGGCATAGAGTACAGCATTTGAAGTAAAGCAGTACAGGCTGGAGCGCCTCTCCAATTGACTGGTCACAGGAATTTCTCTTAGTTTCAATCTATTCTGCAAAAGAGAACAAACATACTTATAGATTTTTTTTCCTTTTTGCGGAGCAATGCAAAAAGTGAGTTTTTCAACTAAAGAGTCCCATAAATATTCATGAGTGCTATGAGTATATTAAATTTGTTTAAAAATTTAGCACAGGTAAAAGGTTTTCCCTACTAAAGAACTGCTGTGCTTTCTTTATTCTGAGGAAAATGAGTATATGACTCATTGGGAGTATTTTTTGCTTTAATTTATGAGAAATGTACAATTAACTACAATATGTTATCAGTAAGACTATTCCATTACTACAGTTGGTATATACAGTTTTATTTACAAGCACATAATTTTAATTTATTTCCATTGAAGGTGTTGTTGTGCATATATATGTATGTATGTTTTATTTAAAGCATATAAATATAATTTTTGGAGAAGACAAGTTTTAAACAAATGAACACAACAATGAACTCTAGGAAAAAAATTTATTCATAGTAGTATATTCTAGACAAAGATTCATTGTTCAGAAGCACTTTTCTTTAATTCTCCACCAAGCAGTATTCATCCTGATGGTTCCAACCTCCAGTAATCACAATACATTATTTGAAAATCAGCAAGATTCACATATGCCTACCCAAAGAAAGAGAAAACAATGTCTTTTTTGTTATGTAGATACAGATGTTCTATGTATATAAATCTGGATGGAGCTCTAGATACACATTTTTATGATTTGTTCACACAAGAATAATAGGAAAAGCGTGAGGGAAGAGAGCGTGAGCAAAGGAAAGGATGGAAGGGGTGGGCGAAAGAAGAACATCAACCTCCTGCAGTTAGCTGCAAGTCAACAGCTTTTCATGTTCTTTTAACAGAAAAGCTAGAAATTATGACCTTGGCATCACCTGTTTCTGCACAGTAATGTTATCTTATTGGTTCCTGTTCACTATGCATCTCTCTCTGTTCATGGATATTTTATTTTACCTCTGTTGGGCAGACTTCAACTTCAGTTATCTGGGTCACTCACAACATCTTTCAGGACTTCCTACAGGTCCCTACAGGTCAAATGTAGTGCCCTGAAACTGTCTCCTAGAAACAACAGGACTGGAGCTAACAACAACAAAATACAAATTAGAAAAAAGTACTATTCTTGAACTATCTGACTATTATCTCATTGTAGGCAAGAAATGTTTACATCTAGAGAAAAAGTATAGATATGTGTAATGTTATAAAGAACAATTGAACAGTCTGAGACAGTTATGGAGTGGTAGAGTAAACCTACTTTCTGGCTAAACAAAGATCTTGTTTGTGCATAGTCAAGTATGACTAACCAGAAACAAGGCTTACTGTCCTACCTGACACATCCTTTTGAAAGACACCTGCAGTACTATTGTGCTACAGAAAGCGGGAGTCCATTAGAGGCTCTGTCAATCAACTGACTGATTCCTCCAGATATGGCTGCTGAATAAAGAAGGCATTTTCTGGTTTCAGACTGAAAGTCACACTCCACCTATTTCAAGACCTGAGTTTTGAGAAAACAAGACACTAACCTAATCTATTTCCATGCTAAAAGAAGCATTTGCTTCTCAAAGCATCACTGTAGGAAGTCTTTTGTTCAAGCAGAAGTCAGGAATATCTGAACACCATCCTAGATTAATTCGCCATCCTAGATGGCTTCGTCAGGTGGTGGCTTAGAGAATATTGGTAGGGGAGCCTGGTGCTAGGGCCAAATTTCAAAGAAAATTCTTGAAGTGTTTGCTTGCACATGTAAGCCCTCACGTATATGTGTATGTATGTGTGTATGCATGTGTGCATGTTCATATGTGTGTGTATGTATGTGTATGCTACATGCATATACATGTATGTGGTATACATACCCATGTGTCTGGAGACAAGAGGTCAATATCAGATGTCTTCCTTTACTGCTCTCCACCTTATTCTTTGAAACAGGCTCTCCCATTGAACCCGGAGCTCACTGTTTGTGCTAGTTCCCTGGTGTCTGCCAGGTCTTATCCTATTCAGTCTCCCTACCAGTTCCTGGGTTACAGACATGTACTACTTTGCTGAATTTTACATGGGTGCTGGAGAACCAAACTCAAGTTAAAATATTTGTGCAACATGTACTTGACTTACTAAGCTACCTTCCAGCTACAAACTCTAACATTCTAAAGGCAGAATGAAAATGCGCGTGCGCACGCATGCACACAAACACACACACACACATTCTGACTTCTGATTCACTGATATTTCTTCTTGAACATAAATCATGAAAACTTTCACAGACCATAGAAGTTGAAGAATCTGCCCATCAACACATCAATACCAATCATTTAAATTTAGCCATTAACTTCACTTAGACTTCCTTTACCAAAGCTACATATTGTCTATATCCATTTTCCTGTGCATCTACCATTCTAGATGATTGTTGACCCCTTTTCAAAATATGTTATGCATATTCCTTTCTAAATACTACACCATGCACATCATTATAAAAGCCTGTTATTTAAATGATAGGTATTTTCTTTGGCAATAAAATTTACACAGAATAAAATGCACCAATTGTATTTTTCTTGATTACTGCCTATGTATATTTGAACTCAAGCATGTGCTAAGATGTATCACATTATGATCATCAGTAGAAATATCCCTTTTCACTTTACAGTCACTGGCTTCCCTTATTCTCTGGAGATGACCCCTACTCTGTGTTTCCCAACACAGATGAGATCCGCTTGTTCTCCAATGTCCTATGGGATCAAGTAGTAAACTTTTTTCAGTAAATATGGTGTTCTGGAAATTCATGCAAGCATGTGTCTCTAATCCTCCCATTTTATTCTTAACTAAGTATAGCATTATGAGTATACAAAATTGATTATCAATTTTTATGTAGTTTATCATAAATAAAGTTGACATAAATGTTACTGTATAACTTGATTTTCTCGTAGGTAAATTATTTGAGTTTCTGAGAATAAGGTGGGTGTGTATACATTTAGTTTCATGGAAAAACATATGATCATTTTCTCCAGAAGCTCTCCCATGAACACTGTAGAAGGATCCCACTAGTCCACACCTTCTTTTATAACTATTATTGTCAGTCCTTGTGATTGAAGTCATTGCCATGTCGGTACATGTAATCTCACTGCAGTTTTAAATTGCATTCCTCAATTGGTTAAGAATGTTGATAAGCTGATTGTTTGCTTATTGCATATATGTCCCATGTGAAATATATTTTGAGTATTTCCATGTCTCCATTGGACATTTGGATTCAACAGGGAGAACTGTGGGAGTCTCTCACGCATTCTGGATTCTCTTCTTTGTCAAAATACTTGTTCTACAAATATTTTCACTGGTGCTGTGCTGCTAGGTCCCTTCCGTGATGATCAATAGCCCTGTCAACTTGATAGGTTCTATACTCATCTAGGCATGCCTATAAGGAATTATGGAGAATAGATTAATGAAGGTGGAAATACCTATTTTAACTATGGGTAACACCATTCTATGAGGTGCTGGACAGAATAAAAACAAGAAAGCAAGTTGAGAATTAGCATTTAAATCTCTCTGCTTTTTGACCAGCTGTCTGAAGATATGCCTTTCTCACTTCCCCTCCACGAAGGGCCACACCCTAAAACTGTGAGCCAGATACACTCGTCTTCCTTAGGTTGCTTTGGTCAGATATGAAAGTAACTTGTATACTTTTTGTAGCATATTTTGCTCAATGTAACTATATTTGATTCTTCTTGAATGTAGGGAAGGCATTTATCATAATGCAATAATGCCTGTATGCTTTATAACTGTTAACATGTAGAAGATATTTCTTTTTACCAACTTAAGAAAAGAACTTTTTCCTTTAATCATTAATGGGTAGTGGATTTTAATTTTTGTTTACAATCATTGTGAAGATTGTTCTGTCTTTCATTATGTAAATATGGAAAATTATACTACTTGAGTTTATGTATTAAAGCCAACCAAACATGAATCCTCGGGGTAATCCCCAGGGAAGGTAGTATGTTACATATTTTTAAATCTAATAGAACTAAATTTATTGATATTTTACAAAGTAGTTTTTGTTTAATGCCCACGAGAATAATAATGTCAAGTTTTAAAATTAAAGTTAGTCACATAAAGCTAATACACATTTTCTTCTCTATCTTTAGAAAGAACTACATATAATATAGATTGCACTTAAATATCTGATAAAATGTATTACTATAACTATCTGGGGAAGTTAATGGTAATAAATTAAATTTTCATAGAACTAAGCAAATGTAGCTATTTTGTTTCATTTTTCTGTAAATTTTCTTTTTTAAGAGAATAATCTACTTCACTTAAGCCAAATATATTGGCATACAATTACTACTTTATTCTCTTCTTATCCACTTATTTTCTTTCCAACATGCTTTGATGTTTCTTTCTTTATTACTGATGTGAGTAATTTGACTTTTATTTTCTTTATTAGCCCAGCTACAGGCTATTAATTTTGATATTATTTCAAACAACAAATTTTCCCTTCATTAATTTAACATATTGTTTGCTTCCTATTGCATTACTTTCTACTCTTCCTTTTTTTCTTTCTAGTTTCTTTGAACATTAATTACCTGCATAATATATTAAATCTTGTTTTCCACTTTTTAAGGTTAGCATGTAAAGTTGAAACTTTCAACTAGATACTGCTTTAGACCTACACCCCAAATTTTACTATATTGTATTTTCATTGGCATTCACATACAAATATTGTTGAATCAACTTTGGGATCCCACCCTTAATTTGTAGATTTTTCACTAGTGTATGGTGAAGTTTTAAACACTCATATTTTCTTGGGATGGATGAATTATGATCCACCAACTAAGCTAGGATTGACCACAGTTCTTAGAATTCCCTGACTCATATGTTTTTGAACATGGTAGGCAAGAGAGATTCTTGAGTTGATGAGGCGACTGTAATAAAAGCAGCTCCTGTTCTGTGGATAGAATGGGGCGCTACTGATGTATACTAATTGACTTCACTGGCATGAAGCAATGGCTGGGCCTATAACTGCTCTACTGTCTTCTATAAATTCTCCTGCGGCTTTTCTGACTCATAGATCAGGTAAGTGAATTTAGCTCAATGATAAAAGAGCTGGTTTGAGGACTAGGTATATAAGCCAATGGTAAAGCGTGTGTTTAGTATGCATGAAGTCTTGGGTATAATCATCAATGTAAATAAAAAGAAATCCTCACTTCTTTAAGACAATGTTATCACTAGTTGAGAGGCAGAGAGAATAGATTCAGGTACTCATTTGTAGTATAGAGTTTTCAGCTTGCTGTGGTCCACCCCAATTGCCTAACTTATAGACCTTAAGTTCCAACAAGAGACATCAGCATTATAAGACTATTTATATAATTACACATTCTCATAAACTGATTCTCCACAAAAATTCATGTTTGCTTATGAGATACAGTTGTATACTCAGTTGTACATATACCTACAGATATGTTTATGTATATATGTATGTGTTTATATATACATAAATATGTATATATTTTAATGTGTGTATCTACTGCTTGAACCTTGATAAATAGCAAGTAGATATGTTATTACTAATAAGCTTACTTTGAATTTTATTATTTTTGATAACAAATTTATTGAGACATGTTATGATTTGGTAGTTGGTCACCTTTTTGTGTTTGAACCATTAACTATTGAAAATACCACATATTAAGAAAATGTTCAGTTTTCTGTTTTATAAGCATTAAGTAGGTAAAAAATATCTGGTAGCAGTATTTAGATCAATTAAATCATCATTGCATTTTTTGTCTAGCCATTTAATTAGTTTCCCACAGTGTGGAAATTTGAAACTATGTTGAACTGTACCTTTTACATCAAATTATATTTAATTCTGCTTTGATATTTTAAAGTTTTGTTGCTTGACACAGATGTATGGATGATCTTTTTGCCTGTTAGATATCGAATAATAATATATATGACTGAAAGGAGACAAGAAAGCTAAGTGGCTCACATTTCGTTTCCATACTTCTCCTGTAGCTGCTCCCAAGTATGGAAAATGTTGGTTTCCATAGGACAGTGACAATTGTGCTGCCTGGGATGCCTAGCTCCTGTGTTAACCTGGTCAGGGTGGAGCACTCAGCCACTCTTACATTGCTTAGAGCTTCTCAGCTTGTTAAGCTGTGGGTCACAATTCCATGTGGGGCCATGCAATTGAAAGTTCTTCTTCTTCTTCTTCTTCTTCTTCTTTTTCTTTTTTTTTTTTTTTTTTTGGTTTTTGGTTTTTGGTTTTTTCAAGACAGGGTTTCTCTGTGTAGTCCTGGCTGTCCTGGAACTCACTCTGTAGACCAGGCTGGCCGCAAACTCAGAAAGCCACCTGCCTCTGCCTCCCAAGTGCTAGAATTAAAGGTGTGTGCCACCACCACCCAGCGAGGCCATGCAATTGAATGTGGAGACACACATACAAAAAAACCTGATAACAACGAAAGATTACTGATTGCACAACAGAAAACCATTAGGTCAAAATCAATTGCGTAATAAATCCAAGGGCGTGTCGTACCCACCTGTGCTGTATCCCATCATTCCTCTAAGGCCTTGGCTGTGAACACCCAACATGCACACTTTATGCTGAGCATGGCATCATGCCATGAAATGCTGACAGAGAGCCTTAAGTGCCTCAGCTGAGATTTGAGACTATAGTATGTTTTGAAATGCAAAGTTTTTACAGTACTCATAAAGTTTTCTGGCTTTACAGAACTGTGGTGGTTTAAATATAGAAAACAAATATTTTCATACTGTCATTCCCCAATATGCAAGTATCAAATCAGCATTTCTTTGAGTTTTATTGTGCTAGTTTGATCTTTACAGTTGCCAGTTGAGTAGTCAACTGGTGCTTTATAAAAAAAATTTAAGTGAATTTTGGCTTGAGATTGGGAATGAATTTCAAACAATTTTAGTAACACCCTTAAACATAAGTTTATCATTTTATACTTGTGTTTTTGTGGAATGGTGTTATATACATTGATGATTATAAAATCAAAACACTGAACAACTCTGCAAACCACTAAAGATATTCTACATTCCATAATATTAAACATTCATGCAATATCCAATGCTTTATGCAACACAAATATGCAGATATCTCATCAATATGCACATCTGCTTTCATCTTTAATAAATAGTAAATGCATAGGTATATCAAAGAATTGCCTTAAAACAAATTTCCTTATGAGTTGTTAGCAGTAAACGTTTGATTTGTACAGCTATTTTATGTAGCTATATACCCAGCATTGTGTAAAAGTTTCTCAGACATAAAAAGGGGGCTACAAATGGAGAAAGTTTAAGAATTGCTGACCTAGTTAGTGCTGTAAACATGTTTTCCAGATGTTCTAAAAATTTGCCATCAGCGTATGCTGGGTAAAGGAGATTATCATCAGTAATCTGGTAGGCCTCACCCCATCAGGTCAAAGGCATTCAGAGTAAAACAGAGATTTCTTTAGAGACTTCCTCCCTATAGATTGTTCCTTCAAGGTCTTGTCCTAGACTTTCTAGTTTGGTAGCCTATTCTACAGATTTATCAATGTTTTCACAGACATGTTTAGAAAGAGCATATAGGAGGTAGCCATTTTCATTGGCTGTAAACCCTGAAAGAAAGCTTCCAGTAGAGGTTGCATTAGAATTAGTTATGGTTAGGTTGGAGGGATGTTTTTAAGCAAAAATGAACAAAGGAAAATTTAAAACTAGAGACTAAAATGTGAGCCTCTGACAATCCTTCTGTGCTGAAGGAAAACTCTACAACTCTGGAACATCAGATTAGATTAAGAATGGCAAAAGGTGTGAACAGAATAGCAAAATAAAGTTTAGTCACTAGCTTGCCTTGAGGTGTTGATAATAATTTTTATTTGTCTCTGGGTTACCAGGAAACCCTATCATTTTAAAATAAGGTAGTGGTGCAATCAAATCTCGGTAAATGTGATCTTTATGATGCTGATATTCCCTGTGTGTAAATGGGCAACAGTTTGGATGGACAACAGGCAGGGCTGCCCATGTAGAATCATTCTGCTTATCACAGTGTAAAGGCTTGCAGTTTTGTCTGGATTTGTGACCTCTAGATTTCAGTTTCAAGCCCCTTGACCAATATGATCTTCAGCCAAAGCCTGTGTTCTCCATCTGTTAGAAATGTAGGGCAATAGGTTGATCCCAGAGCAGCCCAGAAGACTGGAAGAATGCTATTCAGGTTAAGTTCAAATAGCAAGCAGAGACAGCTAGAGTGGGAAGGTCACAGTGGTAGGTCTGGGCAAAGAAATTCTAGCATTTGGTTAGGTCAAGGTATCCAAGGTAACGATGCTGGAGACCAAGTCACATAAGAGCAACCTCTGAGACTAAAATAAAGGCAGCTCACCTTCTGCCCTGCATCATACTCCTAGCCCTGCATGGTGAGAGCAGTGTTCTAGAGAATGTGTCTGCAGTCAGGATAGCTAAGTTGTACTTTGCCTATTATAAAAAAAAAGATGTAGAGCTCCCAGACTTCCCTGGTATTCTTGCATTGCTCATTTTCCAGAACATTCTAGATGATATTGGAGTCATGCTGGAAATTACATATGTAAATAAAGACACAAAGGAGAGCACATACTCTTGTAAATTACAAGCAGTTTTATTTTCCATATGAGAGTTAGGATAAAGTGGTACAAGAATACTTTGGACATGGGGTACTATGATAGGAAAGAAAAAGACTTTATACAGGAAGTAATGAAGTTCAAGTATTGTTACTCAGTAAGAGAAATAAAGGAGGGATCAATTTTTAGTTGGGGTCTCAATGAGATTTCTCTTCTCACCAAAGGCAGTGCATTCTATCAGAGACTCTGAGTGGACCTGCCTTAGTAGGGAAGTAACAGTTATTTTGGTAAATTTATTTTTGGTAGCACCCTCACATAGAAATTAATTAATAAAAGAGCCGAAGTAACCACTAAGTGGAGGCTTCAACAAGAGGTGATGTGGAGATTGACTTCTGTGCTGAATGGCAAGGAAAAGGCTACTAAGAGTACAAGGAGAGAGACAAAAGAACGTTGACCATGCCAGAAGATTAACAGGGAACAAAAGTCCTGAGGTCACCCCACTCCTATCTGTGAACATTTGAATGCTTTGTTGGGTCATTGACCTTGAATTCATGTACCCATCACTAACACATACTGCCAAATGACAAGCCTTTGGTCCAGTACTCTGTGCCTCTGTTCTCTGTGACTGTAGCCAGCACACTTCCTGCCCTTCCATGGTTATAAAACACAAGACCCCATATTCACCTCCTCTTCTTCCCATTTGCAACCCCTTTCTGCTCAAACTCCTTCGATCCTAACCCCGAACTTATTCTTCGGCTGTGCTGAAAATGTTCCCAGTAAGATCTCTGGAACAATTTATCATAAACAAATTCTCCTGTGTTAACTATATTATAAATTTGATCCTAATATATTCTAGTATTTATTAGAATATACTAATATTCATAAATAATATATTAGTATATATACTAATTATAATTAGTACATAATATATTATATGATATATATACAATATGCAATATATATGCATTGTATATACCATATATAATAATGTAAGATATATTAGTATATACTAATATATTATTTATGAATATAAATGAATATATTTATGAATATATACTCCCCTAAAACATGATTTTCTCCTTAGCCCTCCGAAACGGAAGCTTGTGATTTTTTCACATGGTTTCTTGCGTGATATCAGTAAATAGGCTTGCTTGTTCCTTTGGTCCTCAGTACTCCCTCTTACTTTTTGTTCTCCTCTCTTCTTATGAAAGCCCTTATTCTTACAGTGTCTAGACTGACCCAGTCTGCCTCTAATTGGATTCATGGTGTCTCCTCTTATATACTGGATGTTCTGGACCCTCATCAACTTCTATGAGCATCAGCAGCACCCATAGCTTTCTTCTTCACCCCAGTCCACTTAAAGTGCTCGTTCCCTTTTATGGTTATTCTGTAAATCTTGTCATTATCATGTAAAATGCTACTCTGACATATTATAATTACCTTCTTCACATAGGCTAACTTCTAGGAACCTCATCATCTTATATTCATCCTACCTTTAACCATTGACTCTTTGACTTATCGCCAGTCCATCAGCTGTATTTAAATTTCTCCTTTAATTCTGTGTCAATTGGCCCTGTAATGGATCTTTGAACTATTCTTTCATAAGTCCACACAGTTCCTTTTCTCTCCATCTTGTGACTACTTTGATATAAGCTGAACTTTGCTTCAGTATTTTCTTTCTTTTTTTTCCTTTCCTGCAGTTAAGTTGCATAGATTTTCCTTCTACCAGGGACATACAGATTGACACATCACATACACATGCTCTCCAAATTGCACCAACATATTGTCTCTTTATCAGTTCCTGGCAACCTCCCTTTTCTATTTCTCTTTGTTTATACTCTTTTACTAAATCTTCACTGATGTCAAATGCCCTACTCACTGTTCAGCCCTTTTAATCTTAGGTATGATCTTGTGCTTCTCAAGTTAGAAAACAACTCAAGCTTTTTGATCCTGCCTTCTTTATCTATATTCACAGAAAAAAAAATCATCCCGTGCACTTCTTAAAGACAGAGCTGTGCCTTAATTACAGTCAACCATTCATCTGAATCCTTGAGTACAGCCTGCCCTATCTATGTTGATCTTGCCTCTTCATCCTGCTACCTGCTTCATGAATTACAACTGTATTCCCTCTTTTGATCTAACAAAAGTTTCCTCTTTTCTTTAAGTATGTATGTATGTGGTATGGAAGCATGTATATGTGAATGCTAGCATGTGTAGGGGCACACATGTGTGGGGGGAGCAGTGCACATTCAGTGTGTGAGCATACATGCTGAGGTCTGAGGTTGATCGTGAGTACCGTCCTCAGTTGCTCTCTGCTCTATTCATTGAGTGTCTGAATGCAGCCCCAGCTCACTGTTTCTGGCTAGTCAAGCTGGCCAACATGCCTAAGAAATTTCCTGTTCCTGTTTCCCATGTGCTGGCATTACCGGGAGCCATCACGTCTCCCCAGCTTTTAGGAGGGTGCTGGGGATCCCAACTCTAGCCCTCATACTATTATAACAAGTGCTTGCTTACCCACCGAGCATACTCTCCCGAAGCCCCAGTGGATATTTCCAAGTGTTTCCTGGAAATCCTCAAAGCAGTGAGGCCTCCCATGCAATTTTACATGTCCACCGCTCACTGTCTTCTCTCCTAAGTCTAAGCATTTTAAATGTCATGCAAGAATGCATGACACTCATGGAACCTGCTTTCACCTTCCCTTGCTCCACTATGTGCTACAAATACAGCACTAAAACCAGGGAAAGCTAAAGCACCATGAGCTTTCCGCTGTCAGGGGCCTTGGATACTTCAAGCTAGCAATGCTAGCTGAGTCGTTTTGTTTGATCCTTGGAGAAAAGAAAAGGAAGCTTATAGTTGCATTCACTGTGCGATTGATAGTGTACTATATACAAAGTCAGTGCTACAAACGAGTTTTGTACCATCCTCATTCCAGGGCAAAGATTTAGTCCTAGGTGATCCAACTGTTTGCTGGCTGTAGTTGAAGTTCATTCTGAGGTAGAAGTTATCTCTGGGCATGGAATTTTGTAAATGTTTGTTTGTTTGTTTGTTTGTTTGTTTTTTAAAACTAGTAGAAGCACACAGAGTTGAGTGGGTAATGCCTAGGCGCCTGGGTGCCAATCATCAGCCTAAGATTAAAAGGGCTGAACAGTGAGTAGGGCATTTGACATTAGTGAAGACTTAGTAAAAGAGTATAAACAAAGAGAAATAGAAAAGGGAGGTTGCCAGGAACTGATAAAGAGACAATACAGAGGAAGCCATGGAGCCTGGGAGGTACAGAAGGGTCATCTTCCCCATCTCTCCTGGGTACTGTGCCATCTAATGTCACAGACACTGCTCTCTCTTCAGTCCTACTCCATGTTTCTGCCATTTGTTTTCCACTTAGAGATGCTTTTTAGTTTAAAGCACGACTATAAATATCCACTGTTGTGGCTCCAAGGCCTGCAGAAAAGTTACCCAGGGAGATATAACTTGGAGAAAAAGAAAGAATTTGGCATCTAAGCCCATCTGTTGGATAGAGAAAAGCAGCAGAAATGTATGGATGAGTTGCCAGGAAAACGCCCTTTTCCATACTCAACAAGCTGACCAAGAGCTTGGCTTGGATTCACTAGAGCACTCTAATTTCCAAACAAGAACTGAATTTCTAATTAAATTTAAGGAGAGAGGGCAGGGGAGAGATGTTGAGTCTATCCCATGCCTGCTCATGAACTTCAATTCAGATTTTTTGTAGATATTTATTTATTTATTTATTT